>NC_091640.1:56113632-56765448 GCF_027580195.1 Bos mutus
CAGTAAATATTTGGGTACCTCCTATGTAGCTGAAATTCTAGGCATTGGGAATACAAGATAGAACAAAAGAAACATAAATCATCACCTTCATGGAATTTATGCTACGGTGACAGATTCAGACAAAAATAAATAAGCATTTGGTATGTTAAATGACTGTAAGGGCTCTGGAGCAGTATAGCAAAATACTGTTGGGGTGGTGGGTTTTACAATTTATATTGGTTAGGAAAGGCCTCGCTAAGCAGACAACATTTTAGCAGAGATCTGAAGTGGGTGAAGGAGCTCCAAAGAATGACTTCCTGTCCCCTAGGCTGGGGAAGACTGTGGGAGGGCCAGGTTTGGGGAAGAAGACCAGAGACTCACTTTTGAACCCGTCAGAGTTGAGAAGCTTATTAGCCATCCAGATGGAAGTGCTGAATAGGAAGCTGTGTTTGTGAGGATGGAGTCAGAGGAGAGCCCCTTGCTGGGAACGGGGGAATTGTCAATGCTTAGCTGCTGTTTCAAGTTGTGAGGCTGGGGCTTCCCAGGTGGCTCAAGGGTAACAAATCCACCTGCCACGGGTTCGAGCCCTGGTCTGGGAAGATCCCACATGCCGTGGACCAACTAAGCCCATGAGCCACAACTCCTGAGCCTGTGCTCCGGAGCCTGGGAGCCGCAACTCTTGAAGCCCAAGCACCCTGGGGCCCACACTCTGTAGCAAGAGAAGGCACCGCAATGAGAAGCCTCGCACCGCAACTGGAGAGTAGCCCCTGCTCAATGCAGCTAGAGAAGAAGTCTGTGCAGCCATGAAGACCCAGCACAGCCAAAAATACATACGTACATCAATAAAGTTATATTAAAAATAAAATTGTGAGGCTTGGGGAGATCACTGAGGGAAGTGGGGAGGGCGTGTTGCCAGAGGAGACAAGTCCAAGGACTCGGCTCTGAGTATTCCCACGTTTAAAGGTCAGAAAATGAGGGAAAGTGGAGACTAACGCTTCGGAGACAAGACAAGCTGCTTCGGTAGCAGCAGCGTATGAAGATGTGGACGCCAAGTGAAGAAGTCTTTCGAGGGAGAAATATGAAGTGTACCAGTGCTGCTGGTAGGGCAATAAAGAGGATTAGGACTTGACTTGGGCTCAGCAAGGGGGAGGTTTGGGTGACCTTTCTAAGAACATTTGTGTGGCAGGTGGAACACTGTGCTGTTGTCTGTGTATACGGAGGAGGGTGATGTTACAAATGAGGACATTCCGATGTTTCCTCAGGGTTTGCAGTAAGTAAATGGAGAAGGAAATGGCTACCCACTCCAGTATTCTTGCCCAGAGGATTTCAGGGACAGAGGAGCCTGGTGGGCTGCGGTCCGTGGGGTCGCAGAGAGGCGGACACGACTGAGCGACGGAGCATGCGCAGTTAGTAAACAGGGGGAGCTGGGGTCTCCCCTAGTCCGTGTGACTCTCAAGTCTTCACGTGTACTCAGCAGACCTGACTAATCCCCAGGATACTGTGGCAGTTCATCTTCTAGTTGGGGAAGCACATTTGTTTCTTCTTCTGTGTTATTTTACTTTATAAACCATGAAAAGCTTCAGTGCTCAGGGTTTTGATGGCAGTTTCCTTTCTGAGGGGAAGAAGTAGGAATGATTGGGGGTGGTGGTGAGATTCTAGTAGGTGAGGGAGATGAAGTCGGTTCTACCAGATGGGCTCTGTTTTCCCTAAGATGTAGGGGCTCGGTGGGCATCACTTGTTTGTGGCCTAATCGGTAACTCTTGAAACTGAGGCGGTTTGACGATGGGTAGACCATAAATAGCTGCAGAAATTCAAAACGTGATTCATAGGCCTCGAAGCCTATGAATCATTTTTAAAATGGGATGGATTTTTGACGAGATAGCTCTACAGTTCTTCAAAACCCAGCTCTCACGCTCAGGGCTGTCTTTGCAATGAGAAACAAGTGGAGTCTTCTGTTGCCATCTGCTCATTCCACATGTTCTTTTGAAACAGAATCCTGGAACTTCCTTTAGCAAAGCCTTCCTGAAGTGTCAGGTTCCCTAGAAGCAGATTTCTTGCCACTCAAATAAAGTATAATCTTGGCAATTTAGCAAGGAGCTTAGTATTCAGGAGGTGAAGTCCCTCACTGACCCTAATTCTGAGGAGGCAGCTCAGTGATTCCTTCAGAGCATTTTACGATCTAGCTGTCTCATTGCGTTACAATAAACAGTCTTCATCATCTGATTCAGGTTTTTCTAAGTCTTCAGTGAATTGACCACAAAAGCACAAAACAAGCACAAAGAAAATTCATAATCATAATGACTGCTACCTTCATCACACCGTGAGTTTGACTTGAACACATTTTTTTGACAAATGATGTAGGGTTGTTCTGTGAATGTGAACAAACCTTTAAAGAATCTTTTCTTCATTCATTGTCTTGGTGGCGGGTACGTTTAGTTACTTAGTCTGTAGTCTCTGCTTTTCATTATCCCTGTTGATAGGTGGCGGCCTGCCTGCTCTTGTTCATGTGTGTGTGCCCATTCTCAAGAGAGAGACTTTGAGTTTGTTTTTGTCTGCAGGCCTCAGAGGGCCTGCCTAGGGCACAGGAGGCAAACAGACTGAGGCAGTGTTAACTCTCCTATGAAGACGCCTGTGTTCCTGGGCTGGACGTGTATCTCGCTGTAGCATTTGAGCATTAGAAAAGCAGTGTAGAGAGATGAACACTGACCTGATACCAGATTTTTCTATATCGTCTTGACGCTTGTAGCTTTTAGAAGTCATCTGGAATACCAGTATCCCATTAGATTTTACAGAAGAGGATGGTCTTGCCAGAGTGTCACTCCCTAGGTTATTCATAGTTTTAAAGGGAAAAAAGAGTTATGGTGGAGGTAGCTGGTAGTCACTGCCTTAGTCAGGTGGTCATGGGTGGCATCACCGACGATGGGACAGCGTGATGTCACGTGCCTCCCGTTGGTGATGCAGTATGAAGGACACTGATACGTACTGATACAGTATGAAGGAGCCTGCTGATGCCTTTAGATCTGACTTCCAGTTTATAAGAAAAGTAGGAGACAGATGAATGCATGATAAATGACATCATAAATACAATTAGACAGATCTGAAATGTGGAACATTTTTCAAGCAGTTGGTTTTGTTTTTTAAAGTTAGAATGAAGCATGAAAGTCAGTATGAAAAATGAGTGAGACTTGTTCTAGAACTAAAGAGCAAGGAGGCATCACAGTCAAGTGCAGTGTGTCAAACTTGATAGTTTATTTGCTAATATTAGTAAATAATATTTATTTATTGAGTCATCTTTATACTATTTTTGAACTTTTTGTATATTTAACATTTTTTATAATAAAAAATTGGGGAGAATCACAAGGGGGAAAGTAGATTTCATCTTAAGCCTTTTATTAAAAGAACAGTCAAATTTATAAATATTCCTTTGGGAGTTCCCTGGTGGCTTCGTCATTAGGATTCCAGGCTTTCATTGCCATGGCCTGGGTTCAATCCCTGATGAGGAACTGAGATCCTACAAACCATTGAGTGAAAGGAAAGAAAAAACCCTCCAAATCTAGTGAAAAAGAGGGATGAAAGATTTTTCCCCTTTGCCTTGAATTTTTCGTAGGCTTTGTTAGGCCTTTACAGAGCTAAGCAGGAGAAAGCTGAAGAAATAGGAAAAAGATAACCGGAGAGTACACTGTACTGGAAACCCGAGAGAGCAGAGTCGAGGATTAGCAAGTGATCAGCTGTGTCAAGCGAGTAGCTATAGGAGACTGAATATCACGTAAGGACTGAGTAAGATGGTTAGGAAAGTAGGAATCCACAGTAGTCTAAGGATGTCAAAGTGTCCTGTTTCCTCACTTCTCTTCTGGGACCTTGCTTCTCTCTGCAGTACTGGAGGGTTCTTCCGTGGAGGATCATATCAAAAATGTTGACCTCTGTGTAGCGGGAGATCTTAAGTCTGTTTGAAGATACAATCTATACTACATGAGGCAGTTGGTAGTAAGGAAATGGAAACACTGCATTAAAGGCCAGGGGGGTTCAAAGTGTTGATTGTCCTAACAATGAGAGAAAGAGAGAGAAAATGGGAGAAAGAATGAATGTGAGAGGGAGGGAGAGAGAGATTGCCAGATTTACATGCAGGGGGCGGTAACAAGTGAAGGTATTTTGGTCAAAAGTGAGATTAGAACATGTTTGAAGGACAAAGGCTAATTTAATTGACAGACAGATAAAATGGTAGTCAGTGAGAGGGTAATTAAGGGAGTGAAGTGAAGTTGCTCAGTCGTGTCCGACTCTGGACCCCATGGTCTGTAGTCTACCAGGCTCCTCCTTCCATGGGGTTTTTCCAGGCAAGAATACTGGAGTGGGTTGCCATTTCCTTCTCCAAATTAAGAGAGTAAGATCCTTCAAAGAGTCCGGGAAGAATTTAAATCTAATTTAAATTTTCTTCTAATTTAATTTTTTGCTGATTTAGATTTAAATCTTCTAAATGTAAATCTAAAAAGATGAGATGTTTCTTCCTCAGAAATAGCTTGCTTGGCACACAGTGAAAGCTTAATAATAAATGCTAGTTATTGTGATTCTCTGTTCATTCAATAAATATGTATTCATTCAACAAGTAAATACGTATCATTCAACAAATACATACTCCTCTATCCATGGAACTGTCCAGGCAAGATGGAGTGGGTAGCCATTCCCTTCTCCAGGGCATCTTCCTGACTCAGGGATTGAACCTGGGTCTCCCACTGCAGGCAAATACTTTACTATCTGAGCCACCAGGGAAGCCCCAGTTGGTCAGCAGTAGTAGTGGTGGTTTAGTTGCTAAGTCGTGTCTGACTCTTGCGATCTCATGGACTGTTGTCTGCCAGACTCCTCTGTCCATGGAGTTTTGCAGGCAAAAATACTAGAGTGGTTTGCCATTTCCTTGTCCAGGGGTCTTCCTGAACCTGGGTCTCCTGCACTGCAGGCAGATTCTTTACCAACTGAGCTACCAGGGAGTCACTAGTAAGAGTCTATAACTATTCTGGGTGCTGGTAAACCACCTCATATCCTAGTGGAATGCAGTTTGCTTGATAGTGATTGAATCACAAAGATGGTGGACTTACTTGAATGATCTGGTTTTACTCTAGAAGGGCACAGCTTTTAGTGGAATGGGTGCATTTATAAACAAATAATTACACACAGCGGTGAGTGTTCTGCACCAGTGTATAGAAAATATTGTGAAAACATGATTGCAGGAGTCGTGAATCATGGGTTTTGGAACAGGTCCCTCATAGCAGAGAAGAACTAGTACTGGAACGGGTTATAGGCTAAAGTCAAATGTTTATTATAGTTAAATGTTTTGAAAACTCATGTTTGTGTGTGTATGGGCATCTTAAAGAACTTGGTGAATCAAGGCCATATGTTTTATTTTATTTATTTATTCTTTTGGCTCCACCTCACGGCTTGTGGTGGAGAAGGAAATGGAAACCCACTCCAGTATTTTTGCCCGAAGAATTCCATGGTCAGAGGAGCCTGGCAGGCTACAGTCTATGGGGTTGTAAGAGTCGGACACGACTATGTGACTAAGCACACACACAGCACATGGCTTGTGGGATCTTGGTTCCCGGACCAGGGATCGAACCCGTGTCCCCTGCAGTGGAAACGTGGAGTCCTAACCACTGGACTACCAGGGAAATCCGTGGGCCATTTTATTTATTAAACTGTCTTTTGGAATACAGTGAAATACCCAAAGGTAGGGGGGAATAACCCTTAAGACCAAAGGGTTTATCTTGAGAATCAGGATTCCCACTCAGTCCAGCCTCTTATTTCTCTTCCTTTTTAGAGGTATACTTATCATTACTATTTTTTTAAATTGGTATCATTACAGAATTATTGTAAATATTTGTATGTGTATATGTATAGATGTGTGTGTGTGTGTATATGTATATAGCCCCTCTTTTAGAACCCCAGACAGGAGTGTATTTCATATACAGTACTGCACCTTTTCCTCTTACTATATATTTTGGAGATTAGTCTTTATATCATGCATCAGTGTTCTATTGTAAGACTCGCTAATAAATTTGTTTAACCCCGACTAATGGACACTAAAGTTCTTTCTATGAACCCATGAACAATTAGAGAAATTTTCAAATATGTAAAACTATTAATAGTAAGAACAATATGGTGAGGACTCTTGTACTAAAAATAGCTTCAACACTTATTTTTATGGTTGAAGTTTCCTGGGGAAAGGAAGCAGGTTTGGTCAGAGGGAGGAGTTGAGCTGTAATGAGTCCCAACAGAATCTCAGGTGACCCTGGAGGGTAGAAAGAAGATGGAACGACCCCTCCAAACTATCCTGAATTGATGTGAGGGGGACTGGGCTTTACTGTTTATCTCCAAATTGCGCTTCCCTGATAGCTCAGCTGGTAAAGAACCTGCCTGCAATGCAGGAGACCCCGGGTCCATTCCTGGGTTGGGAAGATCCACTGGAGAAGGGATAGGCTACCCACTCCAGTATTCCTGGGTCTCCCTGGTGGCTCAGTCGGTAAAGAATCTGCTTGCAGTGGGGGAGACCTGGGTTCGGTCCCTGGGTTGGGAAGATCCCTTGGAGAAGGGAAAGGCCACCCACTCCAGTATTCTGGCCTGGAAAATTCCATGGACCGCAAAGAGTCAGACATAACTGAGCGACTTTCGTTTTCACTGTCCAAATTGATCAGTCATTGGATGTGGCTTGCAGGCAAGGTGTCTCCCTTTGGCTGGGGGCAGTCATTAGCCAAATTACTAAATGCCAAGACAACCTCGTGGTCTTAGCAGCTGGGGTAAGAAGTCCTTTGTTCCTCGAGGTAGATCTGGATGCATTCCAGCCACCACACTGATGATCATACTTCATCTCCATCCTTTCCTATACCTCTTACCCCTCTTCCTCTCCCCATGTCAGAGCCCAGACATCAGGTCATTTTATCCATAAATACTACAGTTCTGCTTACCTTTGAGTAATGTGTTTTTGTAAAGTCTAGATTCATCAGATTGATTGGAGAATGAAGTTTTCTGGTAAATGAAATTTTATGATAAATGAAGACAGCATAGAATACAGGAGGGCATTTATTTCCTTAGGAATCAGGTCTGTGTGTGCCTCTGAGCTCTGAGATCAGTTTGTGGTGTGATTTTGAGAGAGCTACTGATGGACCTAACGGAGTCTAGCACTAGGAGTTATGTTTAGACACAACCTTGTAGTCTTTCCTTTTTATGGCAGATTTTAATAAAAATGCAAAACAGTTTAATTTTCTTTCCTATCAACTTTGAATTTGGAAAATGTAAGCACCTAAGCTATTCTGCACCTATTTATTTATTTATGTTTAAGTTTTAAAAAGTTAATTTTTACTTATTTATGGCATTCAGGGTCTTAGTTCCCTGACCAGGGATTGAACCTCTGCCCCACCTGTTGTGGAAGCCTGGAGTCTACCAGGGGAGTCCCTGCCTATTTAAATTAAGGGAAGAGAGGTCCACCAAGGGGATTGCAGCCTGCAGAACCTGAGAATAAAACCTCTTCAAGTGAAATTTCAAGGTGTGGTCTGTGTTCCCTGACAACTTTTTGAAAGGAGAATATTATTGTCCATCTTTTACAGATGGGGAAGCTGAGACCTAGCCTAGAGTGGTAACTTTTTCAAGATTGCGTAGAAGAGTCAGGATTTGAATATAGTTTTTCTGAGCGTAAGTTCATTGTTCTTTCAGTTGTTATTTTTGTTGCTGTTGTTGACTGCAGTACAGTTTTGTTGCTGTTGTTGACTGCAGTACAGTTTTATTTCTGTTTAGAACTGAGAAATAGGTGCAATCAGGTAAAACAGAAAAATATATGAAATTTAGGTAGGCAAAAGAGATGACTTGATTTTTATCTCTCAGACCCCTGCTCTTGATGATTTGATTTTTTTTTTTTACTTAAAGATGATTCAAAATTCATTGTATAAATACTCTTGATGAGAAAGCTAATCCTCAGAAGTGAGATGCTGTCATCAAAGACTGCATGGTTAGTGGCAAGATGAGGGATAGAATCTAGGACTCCCATTATTTCACTCTAAAGCTTTTTCAGGAAAAAGATTATATTTAATAGCCAATATCTAAATATGATTTTAAGTTAGATTTGATACAAATTTCCTCTGTGTCTCAGTTTGATACTCAGTTCTCTTCATGCAGCAGGTGATGTTGCCAATAAAGAGAGCAGTTGAATGATGATGGCCGGAAAACTGCATGCTCTGCATTTACATTGCCATTTAATCAAAAACTTCAGACTTAGATTCCTTGTGTCTTGCCAAACTGAATAGTTAGCTCCTGCCTTGTTTGCCCGCTTTTTATTCTGATCAGTCCCTCAGGACCAGGTTTACTTGGTACGGACTCCGTGGTCGTCTCAGTCAGTCCCTCTCAGAGATGCTTGAGTGGTCTGTCCTCATGAGCCATGCTGTCCTTCAGTTCACGTTATTTCGTCCAGTACTTGTGGTGGCTTTTCTACTTTCACTTTTATTTTATTGGATTTTTAAGATGCTGGGAAAAAATGTTTTCAGAGATTTACATTTTTTCTGGACTGAGATATATATTTCTTTGTATTAAGAATGTTCACATCATTTGGTCATATAATGAACTAAACATTTCTCATCCTGTTCTTTCTTGCTTTTGATGTATCTAAGTCATGTACTCACATGACATATAGAGCCAAATAGATCCAGAAGACTTTATTATACAAAAAGAAAATTGAAGAGAGAGAAGAAAAATGTGTTGAAAGCCCACATGTCTGTGGCGTAATGATTGAAGATTACATTGAATTTTAGCTTTCACTGGACATCGATTGGTTTGGTTATAGCTGACAAGTACCATGGAAGACACAAGCTGTTATCTTAGTTTTGAGTAAATGAATTAGTCTCTAAAACAGGTCCAGGTTATTAAATAAATACCAGTGATTGAATTATAGAACATATTTACTTATAATGAAGATTTTTTTTTTCTTAGTAGATGTTCAAGAAATTTCTGCTGCCTAATTATTACACTGTAACCAGATTTATAGGTTTTGAAGTATTCTTTCATATGCTAATTCTAAATGCATTGAAATACATTTAGGTCAAAACAAGTTCTGAAAGTAATGTATCTTTTCTCTGATTCAAAAATTCATGTTAGAATCTTGTAGTCTTTCAGTTGTCATGAATGAATGTGTTTGTTGTATTTGCTAAAGGGAATTGTAAACTTTTAAGGAAAATTAATTTTCCTTAAAATAATTTTAAGGAGTAATTTGTTTCAATGGAGAACATGTTAATATACCTAGTAAAGTCAGAATACATGTAGTTTTGCAAGATTAAAAATGTGTTCATACATTATTAGGTACTTGTCCAGTTTTGAATTTATGGCATCTAATTATATGTACCTCACATTATTTCTTCCTTCTTGCTGGTGAGTAGATATGTTTGCGTTTTTAAGGAGAGAATAACTTTATGTTTTCCAGAAGAAAAGTGTTATTCTCTTAGAAAAGTCATAGAATGAATTAAGAATCTTGCAGGAAATAGCCACAAAATTATTTGATTTCCTCTTTTTTAAGAAGATTAATTTTGTTTGGGAATGTGGAGTCTTAGTTCCCTGACCAGGGATCGAACCTGTGCTCCCTGCATTGGAGGCACGGAGTCTTAACCAGTGGATCCCCAGGGAAGTCCCTTGCACCAATCATGTTTAATCAACATTAGCAGAGTCGGTGCTCCCCAAATTGCTATATGAATTTGATGCAGCGCCAGTTATAATCTCAGCAAGCTTTTCTGCAGAAATTTACAATCTAATTTTAAAATGTGTAGAGAAATTAAGAGGACCTAGGCTATCTATGGGGTTGCACAGAGTCGGACACGAGTGAAGTGACTTAGCAGCAGCAGCAGGCTGTCTAAAGGAATCTTGACTATAAGAGCTAACACATTTTAGAGCTAGAAGGAAATATCACTGGGTTTTGTGGGGGTATAAATTCCTTGAATTCTCTTAGAAGTTAGGCAGGACTAACTTTTATAGATTGGGCTTGTATAAAAATTAAATATATAGACATTTTGCCATGTCCCACCCCAAGCCAGCTAAGTCACATTCATCTTTCACATGTTGGCTGACTAGTGATGAATTTTCCTTACCTTCTGCCAGTGTGTGGAGGGGCCTGGCCCCCAATCACAGGGTGATGGTGGTTATTTGTCTCCCTGTTCTCTCTCACCCCCAAAAAAGTCCCCCTCCTTTCCTCACAGTAATTTCTTGTCATTCTTCTTACCTCTTCCTTTATGCCATGGGTTTTATTCTTACACACTCTAAAGATGCAGTGTATTTGAGTATGCAGTGAGAAAGATCATATGTTTATGTGTAACTCAAAACACCATGACCTTATACAAGTAGGAAGTTTGTTTTTCCTAGCTAACTGAGAGTCTAGTCTAGAGTTGGAGGACTTTTTATAAAGGATGAGCTCCCCTATTTAAAAAATATCTTTGAGCTCTCCTGACACATAGCATCTTAGCAAGGCTGTCTCCTTGTCTGAGGAGAGACGGCAGAGCCAATACCCAAATGTAACTTGACAGTTTTCTCTGCCTCCAACTTTTGAATGTTCTCAAAACCCATTTCCCTACAGTCTGCCTCCAGCTCTGATTTAATACCTTCTTATCTTTCTATCAAGTCTTTTCTTTTTTTTTTTTTTCTGGTTTTTTTATTTTATTTTTTCAGGAACACAAATTTTATTTTTCTCCATTGAAGCCTATAAACAAGACTTTCTCCACTTGAAGCCTATATCCCCCCTTTCTGTCCCCCACCATCCCCCCCTGCCCCCCCCCCCCCCCCCAACTCTAGATAAGATCTGGACTCTTATTCTCCTGTTTCTTCTAATACCATCTTCCAGTCTGACACCAGGGGCCTTTGATTGATTAGTATTTGTGTGGAAATTATTTCTGTTTCTTCTGTATGTTGCTGGGACCACCCTAATCCGAGCAGTAAGACAGATCAGTATCAGTTAGTGATTGTGACCTCTCACTACAGCTTTATTTCAGGTATTCTTTTATGACTTTTCAACTTTTAAATATTTCACCCAGTAGGCACTTTCTGTTTAGATCCAGGATTGTATATAATTTAAGGTCATTTGGCAGGGTGTATATATCTGGGGGTCAGGACAGGTTAGTTTATTCAATCTCATGTCCTTGGAAATACAACAGTGAATTTTGAATTCTGGTTCCCCCTCTCTCCCAAGTTGATTGGACAGATCTTGCCTAATTCCTTGGATGAACAGTTATTGTAGCACATAAGATGATGTACTAGGAAAGCATACAGTAATATCTTTGTCATGTTACAGGCAATTGTTTTCACTTATTTTAAGGGCTGTGAAATGCATTCTTCTTCCAGGTTTCCTTGAGCTCCTTGTCACTTGAATACCAGAATGTTCCTTCCTGTCGTACCAGAACAGATACAGCTCCCTGTCGCACACATGTTCCTTAGTCCTGAATCTGTGTATTTGCGTTCTCTTCAAGCTAGGCAGATGCATTGAATAGGAGTCCTCACCTATCGAGAGAAATGGTGTTCTTTCTTTCTTTTCACTTTTTGGCCGCATCACATGGCGTGTGGGATCTGGGTTCCCCAGCTGTGGTCTGAACCTCTGTCCCCTGGAGTGGAAGTGTGAGGGCCTGACGATGGGTTGCCAGGAGTCCCCGGCGTTCTTTCTTGATCTCAGCACTTTGTGCTAGTTGCTCTGAGCTTATTTAGTTGAGACAAATCTTCGGTGATACATCTTAAAAATGAATGTTGTCACCATGGAGAAGTGAACTCCTTCCAGATTCCCTTTTTGAGAAAGTCACTGGTGGAAATGTTATTCAGCCAGTAGCGTGCTGTACGCAATTTGTTAAAACTGGCTCAGTGCTTTGTTTCATTTACTAATGTTAATAGGAATATGGAAATAATTGTTAATGTCATGGTAGTCTATAAACTGCTGAACATGGTACATAAAGGATTTTATAAATAAGAAAGGAAGTTGGGATTTTCCCCTCAAATGCGTCCCTTTTACTTGTTGTAGCAAACAAATGAAGTTTGGGGAGAAACAAATTGATGAAAGCCATTTTGTTATTGAGTTGCTAAGTTGTGTCCGACTCTTTGTGACTCCATGGACTGCAGCATGTCAGGCTTCCTTGTCCTTCACCGTCTCCTGGAGTTTGCTCAAACTAACGTCCGTTGAGTCAGTGATGCAATCCCACCATCTCATCCTCTGTCGTCCCCTTCTCTTCCTGCCTTCAATCTTTCCCAGCATCAGGGTCTTTTCTAATGAGTTGACTTTTCACATCAGGAGGCCAAAGTATTGGAGTTTGAGTTTCAGCATCAGTCCTTCTAATGCATATTCAGAATTGATTTCCTTTAGGGTTGACTGGTTTGATTTCTTCTCCAACACTATAGCACGAAACCCATTAATTCAAACAAAAAATAAAAGATGCAGTATTAATAGATTGTATTTGGTAAATGTCATTCATAATTTTTTACTTGCCTCATTATCTTTCCAGGGAGTGGATTTTTGTTTTAGTTTTTATTTGTTTAAAGAGTATAAGTAGTGGATTAAAGAAAAGACTTTTGCTAAAAGCAACCAGCAATGAAACCATAGGTATTAAACTAGTTTCTTTCATAGAAAATGGCTATTCCTTGAAGTGTTTCTGAAAAGTTCCTAAGACAGTTTTAGATTCTACAGTGTCTAGATTATACACATATCTTTTGTTGCCACTTAAAAATCAAGTCAATCATGGGGTTCCCCGATGGTCTAGTGCTTGTCAGTTCCCCACACAGGCTTGATCCTTAGTCTGGAAAGGTTCCCTACACAGTGGGTCAGCTAAGCCTGTGTGACACAGCTGATCAACCTGTGCTGTGGAGCTCCCCAGCTACATGTAGAGAAACTGAAAGTGAAAGTTGCTCAGTCATGTCCGACCCTTTGCGACCCCATGGACTATACAGTCCATGGGATTCTCCAGGCCAGAATACTGCAGTGGGTAGCCTTTCCCTTCTCCAGGGGATCTTCCCAACCCAGGGATGGAACCCCGGTCTCCTGCATTGCAGGTAGATTCTTTACTAGCTGAGCTATCAGGGAAGCCCCAACGAGAGAAAACTCGCATGCAATGAAAGACCCAGTGCGTCCGCAAATAATAAATAAATAAAAACAATCAAACCAATCATTGCCTGGCCCTCGGGGCCATTAGATCAGCCCAGCTGGCAGGGCTCTTCTGAGGGTCTGTGAGGCACTGTTATCCCCACAGGAAAAGCAGTGAGGGGGGCAGGCAGATGGCTGATGGCGGGGGCCCAGGCTCCCCGGCTAGCCAGCAGAGCAGCCCCTGGACTCAGGTTCTGTCAGCCCAGACCGACTGTGAGCTCCCACAGGCCAGTCTGAGAGGAGGAATCTGAGAGTGACTAGTTTACAGGAAGCACAGTGACAAGGTAACCTGTGCTAATGGATTAGAATATATTTCAGCTAATAGCATGAAACTTCCCTGGTGGCTCAGACAGTAAAGAATCTGCCTGCAAGAGACCTGGGTTCTATCCCTGGGTCAAGAAGCTCCCCTGGAGAAGGCAATGGCAACCCGCTCCAGTACTCTTGGCTGGAGAATCCCATGGACAGAGGAGCTGGGCAGGCTACAGTCCACGGGGTTGCAAAGAGTCAGACACGACTGAAGCTGCTTAGCATGCATGCATGATGTTTAGGGGAGTTTTGGGCACTAAGGAAGTTCAAGTGGGCTTCAAAGTAAATGTGTGTGATGTGTTTTAGAGGGAAATACTGTAGCGTTTAACATTGCTCTCACCGCATCCCCAGGTTTGCCGGCAGGATGGCAGGAAACAGCCTCGTGCTGCCCATTGTCCTGTGGGGCCGCAGAGCCCCGACGCACTGCATCTCCGCCGTGCTGCTGACGGACGACGGGGCCACGGTCGTGACCGGCTGCCACGACGGGCAGATATGCCTCTGGGACCTTTCCGTAGACTTGGACGTGAGTGTTTGAAATGCCGATCGCACTTTTTGCATGCAAAAAGCTACTTAAGAAAAAAATAACACAGTTCCAGAATAATTTTACCTCTGTATTTTCTATGAGATACATTTTGACTAAAATTGGTGTTCAGAATGATTATCAAGATTACTCAGCAGAGTTGAGTTCTGCTGGTTTTTGGCTTGATTCCCAATTATAATAGCTATCCTACCTGGCTTACTATGTTACATTTAAGATTTTTTCAGAAAATTTCTAACCATATTGAAGGAAGTTTCCAAAAAGATACTAAAAAAACAATTTTGAGCCTTCTAAGATCAGTGTCTTGAAGAGAGAAAACCTTTGTAAAAATGTACAAAAATCAGGGTGTGTGTTTTTGCCATTCTTTACTGCTGTGTGCTCTGCTCCTGGGTGCTCTCTGTGCACAGACGCCCTTTTTCCATATTTTAACCTCCAATCTTGGACAACCCCCCCCAGGAATTTTTCTATAAGGAGTAACAGAGAAGATGGGGTGATAGTTGTCATGGAATGTAGAGGCAAACAAGTTGCTTTTATAAGTAAAAAACTTTTTAAAAGCTTTATTGAGATAAAATTTACATCATACAATACACCCTTCAAAGTGTACAGTTTAATGATTTTTACTCTGTTCTCAGAGTTGTGCAGCTATTACCACAGCCAGCTTTAGAACATGTTCATCGTCTCAACCACCTGGGTAGTTCCGTGGTTAAGCACCTGTGCTTCCGCTGCAGGGGGCTCGGGTTCAATCCCCAGTCGGGGAACTGAGATACCACATACTATGTGGTGTGGCAAAAAATAAAAAATAAAATTTCAGAGAGAAATTGCAGAAGTAGTATTTCGTGAGTACGTAGAGAGATGGAGATAAGAGTAAAGGAGGGAAACTTGTTAATATAGGCATTATCTCCCATATACAAAGTTTTATTGCTTCCACTACCTGTAGAGGTATCATTTTGGAGAATAAAACTATAATTGCAGGAAATTTTATAATATATGGCAATAATGAAAGAAGTGAAACATCATGGTAAAAGCTCAGCATTGCAGGCAAATGAAGTTGGCTCGAATCTTGGCTACTCTGGTGTCTAGCTGTGTGCCTTTGGGCAGTTTGCTTACCTGTCTCATGCCTGCATCTCATCATGTTTAAAATAGGGTCACACACAAGGTTTCGGTAAGGATTCTGTGAGGGAAGTTATATTAAGCAGTTATCACAGTGCTTGTACATAGTAAGGATTTATTTAATGAATAATTATAGCATCTCAGATAATAGAAAAGAAAAAAAAAAACTAAAAGAAAAAAGAAAGGAGTGTGGAATGATGTCTGACTGTAGAACTAGTGGCCTCAGGGTCCCAGACTGGAACGTTAGTGCTGGTGTTTAGTCTTAAGAACTGTCTCATCACATCTTTTAATCCTAAACATCACTCCTTGCCACTGACAACTTGATAACTGTCACTTTTGAACTGTGGTCTTTGAGGATGGATTTTTTTTTTTAATCAGTTGAACAGATTATCTTATATATCTCTGTACTAGTTATATCTGAAATGTTTATTAATAACTGTGACAAATTTTTATGGAATATGGTGAAATAAAAATAGAAAGGTATAAATATAACAGTATACCACATTTTTCGGAGAAGGCAATGGCACCCCATCCAGTACTCTTGCCTGGAAAATCCCATGGACGGAGGAGCCTGGTAGGCTGCAGTCCATGGGGTCGCTAAGAGTCAGACACGACTGAGTGACTTCACTTTCACTTTCCACTTTCATGCATTGGAGAAGGAAATGGCAACCCACTCCAGTGTTCTTGCCTGGAGAATCCCAGGGACGGGGGAGCCTGGTGGGCTGCCATCTATGGGGTCGCACAGAGTCGGACATGGCTGAGCGACTTCACTTTCACTTTCACCACATTTTTACTTTTCCTGTAATTATGTTGGTACTCATTATATGAAGCCTCCAAGTTTGCTTTTTCTCAAAATTGCTTTGGCCATTTGGTGTCTTTTATGGTTCTACACAAATTTCATCAAGGTTTTTTCTATTTCTGTGAAAAACACCATTGGAATTCTGATAGGATTGCATTGACTCTGCAGATTGCTTTGAGTAGTATGGACCTTTTAACAACATTAATTCTTCCAACCCAAGAATGTGGGGTATCTTTCCACTTATTTAGTTTACCATTTCTTTCATTAGTGTCTTACAATTTTTGGAATACAGGTGTTTCACCTCCTTGGTTAAGTTTATTTCTAAGTAATTTATTCTTTTTGATGCCACTGTAAGTGGGATTGCTTGATTTCTCGGTCTGATAACTTGTTGTTATAGAAACAACAGCTTTTTGGATGTTTATTTTATATCCTGCAACTTTACTTAATTTCTTCATTAGTTTTAACAGTCTTTTGGTTGAGTCATTAGGATTTTGTACATATAAGATCATGTCATCTGCAGAGAAAACATTACTTCTTCCTTTTTAACTTGGTTGCTTTATTTTTTATTTGATGCTCAATTGCTCTGGCTGCTGCTGCTGCTAAGTCGCTTCAGTCGTGTCCGACTCTGTGCTACCCCATAGACGGCAGCCCACCAGGCTCCCCTGTCCCTGGGTTTCTCCAGGCAAGAACACTGGAGTGGGTTGCCATTTCCTTCTCCAATGCATGCAAGTGAAAAGTGAAAGTGAAGTCGCTCAGTCGTGTCCAACTCGTAGCGACCCCACGGACTGCAGCCCACCAGGTTCTTCTGTCCATGGGATTTTCCAGGCAAGAGTACTAGAGTGGGGTACCATTGCCTTCTCCGAACTACTCTGGCTAAGACCTCCTATATTATGTTGAAATGTCAAGAGTAATCATCCTTGTCTTGTTCTTGATCTTGGAGAAAAGCTTTTAGTGTTTTCTACATGGGCTTGTTCCATATGGCCTTTATTATGTTAGGATACATTCCTTCTACACCCAATTTGTTGAGAGTTTTTAATCAGGAAAGGATATTGAATTTTGTCAAATGCTTTTATTGCCCTATGAGATGATTATGTGCTTTTTTTCATTCATTTATTTTTGTTCATCTTTCTAGGTTTTGGTGAGAGTACAGTCAATTTTAGCTACTTTATTATGACTGAAAATGGAATTTTCTAGCAAAGCCATGTACATTGAAAATAAAACTAACCATTGGTAAATTTGATTTTCTTGGGAAAAATTAAAGAATTGACCAAAAGCATTTTTTTTTCCAGTGGAGGAATATGGAATCTCTGTTTGGAAATGGGATTGGTTGTATGAGAAAACATTCTAGGCCTATTCTAACCATAAACAATGATAGTATTTTTCTTTCAATTATAATTATGCAAAATATGACTAAGGTGATTTTGATTCCAAAACTGATAACATGAAAGGTATTAATCATTCTCTTTTCTTAAGCTGGGTATTGACTATGTGGTTAGATGTTTTTTATATCTGGTACATATGTTATAAATATTATTTGTATATGTATAAAATGTTAAGAAATATATCCTGAAATTACTTAAAGCCCTGATATCACCTAAAATAATAGCATGATGTTTGGTACAAAGTAGATGAATTTGGAGGCTGATTGCCAGACTATTTTAGAATAGTGGGTATTAAGCCATCCTTTCAAAGGCACTATGGCAGTAAATCATTAGTCTGTGACAGTCATTATTGGTTCCTGATAGTTAACGTTGATACCAGCTCTTGGTAAGTGTACCTGTTCTCTATTTTTTGTGTTTGGGATGTCAGTCTAGAGGCTCTAAATGTGCTTTCAGATCATGGAAAGTATTATTTTTAAAAATAAGTGAGGAGAAATTATTTTATATGCTAATTCACATTCTTAACCTGATTTCTCTGTGCACTCGAGCTCTGTGCTAAACACTGCCCTGCTTTAAACCTTGGCTCCATCCCTCTCTGTATGTTGGGCAGGTAATGTCACCTCTTGCTGTTCCACTTTCGACTTTATTACTACTGGGGTGATTGTGAGCATTGAATTGGTGGGAGTCACTGTTCTGCTGCTGTTAGTTTTTGGTGTCCTGAGCAGTTCTTCTCAAATCTGTATCTGTACATTTATACTGAATATTTAACAGAATTCCTAAGAATGATTACTTTAGAAAACATATTGTGTATTTCTAGGTCAACCCTCGAGCGCTGTTGTTTGGTCACACGGCGTCAATCACCTGTTTGTCTAAAGCTTGTGCGTCTAGTGACAAACAGTATATTGTGAGCGCATCTGAGAGTGGGTAAGTGTTTTCTCATTCGCTTTTTTCCTTTTAAGTCTTTAATGCAAATAATACCAGTGTATTTGTAAGTAGGGAATTTTATTTTATTTTTTGGGTATCTTTTAAATAAATGTCTCAGTTGTCTCAACATAAAGCTATTTGAAATATGGTTTTCAAAATGAATTTTATCTTTATTAATGATTTTTATAGTACTTTCATTGTAATTTATGGTTATGTCTTTGGCTTGCTTTTGAGAAACTCAGAATACCGTAAAAGTTAAAGTATGGTCGTTAATCCCCATGGCATTTTTACTGAGTTGGCAGACAACTTTGAGAGTTTTAAGAAACCTCAGTGATGCTAGGTTAGCATGAATTTGGAAGATGAAGCCATACAAAAGTGTGATCAGTTATATCGATGTATGTTAATACACTAACATAGCTATATCCATTCCTAAGTCTCAGAGCTTGCTTTTGGAAAGGTAGGTCATTGGACAGCAGGTGAAGGGCCTAGAATGGGGGGAATAAAAACTTTTGGGATGTTTAGAAAATTGTATATTTATGAAACACGTTATTGAAGAGAGTCAGGGAACTGGAAGAGAGTTATTTAAGAAATTATCCCTTCAACTCTCTATAATTTATGAATTTGAAAAGAACCTTGTGTAGCTGAGAAGCAGTACCAGGTAAGTTCATATTAGAATGCATATTCTAAACAAATAAGTGAGTTTCCTTTGAAAAGTTTATACCACATGGGATATAGGAAAGTGAAACTGAGAGTTGTTTGGTCGTGTCCGACTCTTTGCAACCCCATGGACTGTCCATGGAATTCTCCAGGCCAGAATACTGGAGTATTCTTTCCCTTTTCCAGGGGATCTTCCCCACTGAGGGATCGAACCTAGGTCTCCTGCATTGCAGGTGGATTCTTTACCAACTGAGCTATCAGGGAACCCCTAAGGCATCTTATAATAAGTATCAGGATCACTGCATTTTATTAATATTCTCCTCTGTTAAATAAATCTTCAGTTTATTTCTTTAAAGGACAAGGCATATTGACATTTCTAATTTTGAACGTTGTCTCTTTAGTTTGAGATAAAGCTTTTTTCTTTTGCTCAGTCAGTTCAGTTGCTCAGTCATGTCTGACTCTTTGCAACCCCATGAACTACAGTAAAATTTCTGCAGCAAATGTGGAATCAAAACTGGAATATTGTGTTTAATTTGCAAAGATTTGGAAATCAGTTGACCTTAAGTTTTGTGTTTTGCAGTGCTAAATTTTCTAGCTACGTTGATAATCAATGGAAAATTGGAATGGTTTAAACATTTCGTTCTAGTTTTTGTCACCTGCCCTTTTACCTATCACTTAGGCCTGTGCTCTGCTTCATTATTATCCTTACTCTGAGCTTGAGGGTGAGAGAGCAGCCACTCTGGCACAGAGGTAGAGGAGGAGAGTTCTGGAGGGCCTCCTACCAGTTATGGCCAGAACCGCTGCCGAGACTCCACCAGCTAACAGGGAACCAGGAAGTGCAGCCCTCGCCGGTATCCAGAAAGAATGTGGATCGGGGCAGGGGTGGTTAGGCTGGAGGGGAATTTAAGGCGGTGGCTGGGAGGGCCAGAAGTTTTGGTGAACAGCAATAATGACTATATGCTGCTTTTTCTGAAATATGTCCATTTTAATGGAAGCTTAATTTTAAACTACCGTGACAAAGTTGAACCGTGCTTTTAAAACTCAGATTTAAAGTCAGCGATTATTTTGTTTTATAGGGAGATGTGCCTCTGGGACGTGAATGATGGCAGATGTATTGAATTTACAAAATTAGCTTGCACACATACTGGCATACAGGTTGGTATTGATTTCTGCAACTGGCCAACTCAGCACTGATGGTCAGTTTAAAAAGTGTTTTTTTTTTCTTTTTTTAAAATTTTATTTTATTTAACTTTACAATATTGTATTGGTTTTGCCATAAAAAGTGTTTTTTTTTTTTAACACCAAGTCTCTCTTTTTATATGAAAAATGGGTGGGAATGGGTAATGGGACAGGAAGACTAGAATTGCAGCAGTTGACGTCTTCTTCAGAAGACAGTGTAGTGGGGGAGGAAGACCAAGGAGCGGAGACGAGTGCTGAAAGGTGTGAGCCAGCCATCGTCGCTGCTGCGTCTGCTCTGGCTAGGTGTCTTGGTTACCCACGCGGGAGCCCCTTATTGGTTGGGTGAGCGTTCTACATCCTAAATAATGGAATTCTCTCTTGCTAAAGCCTTTGTGATTCCACTCATGACTGACACAATCCATTAAAATTTTTTTTTTCCTTTTTTGGCTGCTCTGGGTCTTTTCTTGCCGTGGTGCGCATGCTCAGTGGTTGAGGCCTACAGGCTTAGTTGCCCCGAGACATGGGGGATCTTAGTTCCCTGGCCAGGGATTGAACCTCTGATCCCTGCTTTGGAAGGCAGATTCTTAGCCACTGGACCATCAGAGAAGTCTCACACAATCCACTTTTTGGACGATACCCTTTTCCTTGCTTGTGCAGTTGGCCTTGGGTCTATAAAAGACGCGACCTTTTCATATACCTAACTTAACTCAGGAATTTACAGCAATTTATAGCCTCTCACCTACATTCCTGATGAAAGTGAAGTCACTCAGTTGTGTCCGACTGTTTGTGACCCCATGGACTGTAGCTTACCACGCTCCTGCATCCATGGGATTTTCCAGGCAAGAGTACTGGAGTGGATTGTCATTTCCTTCTCCAGAG
Organism: Bos mutus; assembly: GCF_027580195.1. Classification (NCBI taxonomy): domain Eukaryota; kingdom Metazoa; phylum Chordata; class Mammalia; order Artiodactyla; family Bovidae; genus Bos; species Bos mutus. Next base: position 56,134,509 of record NC_091640.1, read on the forward strand.
GATCTTCCCGGCCCAGGAATTGAACCTGGGTCTCCCACATTGTAGGCAGACGCTTTACTATCTGAGCCACCAAGGAAGTTACATATTCCTGGTATTCCCCCTTATTCTTTCATAATTGTCAAATTCTTTGTGCTTCAGATTACTCATCATTTACTGCGTTGAGTGTTGGGAAAATTGCAGTGTATATAGAAAATGTGATTTATAGTCTTAATGGGGAAGGAGAGGGAGAGGAGGGAACTCAGATTTATAGCATATATCTACCCTTGTGTGGTGTCTCATTTAGCCCCACCCATATTCTTATGCATCAGATAGAAGTATACCCTTTTACATGTAAGGAGGCTGATAGTCAGAGTGATTAAATAACTTGCCCCAGTCTCACAGTGAGTCATTCCCGTCACTAGGATCTCAGAACAGCTTTACCTGACTCTGGGGACTCGGTTCTTTCCGTTACATCATACTGCCTCCCTTAAAACAAACAAAATAATTTGTTGAGAAAGAAAACCTTCTGTACTAACACAAATTAGAAAAGCAATGGAAAATGTTTAGAGATGGTCAGTGTGATATAGATCTTTAGTGACTATTTATTGCCCTGGAAGAGCCTTTTAAAAATCGCTTCTTCAATGCTATTAGGGCGTATGCTTTTTTTTTTTCCTTTTTAAACATTTTTTATTAAGCCTGGTTGATTTACAATGTTGTGTTAGTTTCAGGTGTTCAGCTTTTTTTCTAATTGCTTGTTACGTTATTTTTTTTCCATTCACTTTTAGCTCTGTGATCCATTTTGGATTTTTATTTTTTTGGCCCCACTGTATGGCTTGTACCAATATTCTTGCCTGGAAAATCCCATGGACGGAGAAGCCTGGTAGGCTGCAGTCCATGGGGTCACAAAGAGTCGGACATGACTTCAATTTCACTTTCATGGCTTGTGGAATGTTAGTTCCCTGACCAGGGATTGAACCTGGGCCCTTGGCAATGAGAGCATGGGGTCCTAACCACTGGACCACCAGGGAATTCCTAGGACATACGCTTTTTATTTAAAGGGCCTATATTATTTTTTTTTTTTTACCATATGAAGAGTCATTAAATTTATAAAGAGAAAAGGGGTAGTATATCATTTAGATTCATTGACTTTATAGATAATTTAACTGAAAAATTATATATCAATGTCATTCAGACTCATTGGGTGTAAATACATTGACTGCTATAAAATTTAAGATTTAAAAACTTTTGGTTTACAGTTTAAGAGAAATTGATCAGTGTGTCTTCAGTGCTTCCTCTTCGCCAGATCTGGTATGCAGGCCTTCTGTGCCCGACTGGCAGTCATCCCTAAGGAGAAGGTGCTTTTTGGCAGATTTGCTAGTGTGGCTGTTGTTTCCTTTGTGATACGCACCTTCTCAGGTCCAGAAGCAGGTTGTTCTTTTATGTACATAGAAATGGTGAACCTCGATGACATTGGCACACTGAAATCACAAGGAAGTGCCAAGTTATTAAAAGAACTCTTGGGGGCATCCCTCATTAATACTTGGAGAACCTTTTTCTCCATTAAAGTCACCGTTTTTTTGCCCATCTCAAAGTGTCTTGGAAGCTAAATTAGTGTTTGGAAGATGGTTGGAGTGTAACTTTAAAGCAAAGATGAGAGGCGTTCAGTCAGGCAGGTCCGATAAACTATCCCTGCCCTCAGGACAGAGCGCTCTCTAGTGACTGCAGTGCGTGTGTGTTTCCTGGCTGGTGTTGGGGGCGCCCCGCATCCATCCCTCCCTCGTTCCCATCCACCCGGTCCCCCCTTTCGTGGGCCAGGGCTGCCTGCAGTCACGTGACTGTGCGCGTCCCTGGCAGTCCCTGGGAGCCCAGATCGCGTGTCATGGGTCGACCCGAGGTCTAGTGGTCCCCGCCTTCTGATAGTCTGCGTTTTGCTGGCCCCTCTCTGGGGGTTTTCTGGTGCTACCTGGCGCCTCGTTAATGTGCTTCGTGCTCCATGTGTGTCCTTATGAAGTGCTCCCAGTACAGGGGACTCCATAGTTGAGAAAATCTTGTCTTCCACTGCTGAGCTCTGAGCAGTGGACGGATGAGTGTGGGAGCAGCCTGAATCTGGTTTCTTCCTTGCCTCCCCAGTTGTGGGGTGGTTACAGCACGGTCCTGTGTGTGGTGTCCCGCTTAAACACATGTGATTTTGTATAAGGTTCAATCCCTTGGAAAGTAATAGTCTGGATACTGGATGTCCCAGACTTCTAAAAATCTTCTAGGGGAATCATTCCACTAAGAGATAACTTACTTATTTATTTTTTGAGGCTAAGGGAAGTTGGGTCCTTTGATAAGTCGATGGTCTTATTTTAATAGGCATTCTTTCTCTGCTCTTTGCTTGCTGGAAACCCTTCTTATCTTTTTGAGTTATTCTTAGCATGTGTTGCATCACTGTATTGGTTCTTTCTCTCTTTTTCTTCCACAAAGTGTAAATGTGCACTACAAGAATCGTTTATAATGGTTGTCTTGCACTCTAGTCTAAGATAACACTTGCGTTACACAGAATTTACTTCTGATTTTGTTTGAATAGAATCATCCTTGCTTATAAACTTTATTTGGTTATAACTAGTAATTACAAACCTCTACTCACTGATTCTCATTCACCTAAAACTCTTTCTTACTTTTGGGTCCCACCCATGCTGCCCTTTTGCTTTGATTTGTTTGTGAAGCTGATTTTATTCAGATGTTTTATTAATTCATTCAACAATTTTATTTTAGAATGCTATAGGGGGACGAAACAGAAGAATTATCATGAATTCTACTCCACAGTAGTTCAAAAGGGAAGATAAGATGTTAGGAAAATAATTTTTATTAGATATTTTGCGTATATTAGCGTAACTTGATGTATGCACATGTGTGTCCATAAATACATGTAATATGGACCATATAGTATGTATGTATTGTATGTATCGTAGTGTGCACTATATATCTGGACATATTATTGGGGAAATTGAGCATCCTACTAAGCTTGGTGAATGTATGTGAATCAAGTATCTTAAGTAAAGAACACTTACAATTTTTTTCCTTCTAGTTCTACCAGTTCTCTGTTGGAAGTCAGAGAGAAGGAAGGCTTCTATGCCACGGTCATTATCCTGAAATCCTTGTGGTGGATGCCACCAGCCTTGAAGTATTATACTCCTTAGTCTCAAAGATCTCTCCAGACTGGATCAGCTCCATGAGTATTATTCGATCCCACCGAACACAAGGTCAGTGTGGCCTTTAGGAACTTCTGCACTATGGTTAGCTTACTATAGGGTTCTATAGTGTATCAAATAATATACTTGCTTATATTGTATTCTTCAGTTTAAGAAATAGTGCCTCTCATGATTTATGGTCTGTCTCTACCTTTGTAAAGGAGTCTTTGATTGAACTGAGATTTAAAGTGTTAGATTATCTCCATTCCAAGGAATAAATCACTAGTTTTTGGCAGTCTTAGAGCATGTCAGGAATCTTCTGAATTGGAAGATCTTAACCCCTTGGAGGTGTGTTGGGAGGAACCATAGTTTGTGTATCTCTTGGGCCTGGTTTGGTTACCTGCTATGAAGAGGTGTAGGAAGTGTTTCCATTTTATGTGAAGGTAATGAAAAGGGAGGGGATTATACACAATTCAGTCTAATGACCGTTCCTGGTGAGCGCTTGATGTGTAGTTAACGCTCGACATACATGAGTGTGTTTTCTCCATTTCTGTTGAAACCGACAGTACCAGTTGTGAGAGCAAAAGTAAAATTGTTTGGGAAAAGGATAGTCATACTGACCGTTGAATGTGTATTCGTGTGTGCCTTTGGTGTACTCCTGTAAGCCCTTCCTGATGACTTCGTGGTCGCGTGCTCTGCTGTGAAGGCTGGTCTGTAACTGCTGTCACCATCGACGTGAGACTTCATGTACAGAGTGCTCCCAGCATTGGGCACATGCTTAGCATTTCCGTACGGTAACCGCTTCTCACAGCACTCAGTGATGTAGCTACTGCGTCATAGGATGTGTGGATGAGGAGACGGATGAAGTTTAGCATGATGGAGTCTCCACTTAAGGTCACAGAGCAAGCCTGTGGCTTACTGGCGCCCAGACGGACCCCAGAGAGGTTGCTTTTACCACTGGGTTACGTCATGTCCATTGGTGAACTGCCTTCCCTGGGAGTTTTCCATAGCTTTTTATTCAACGGTCATGGCACAAATATTTATTGAGTGCCTACTCTTTTCTAGGTGCAGAGGATTGAACTACTGGCAGGACTCGAATTGTAGGAAGGGAGGATGATATATAAACAAATGGCAGTTTCACAGTGTAACGTGTGAAAAGACAGAGAAATAGTACAGAGGCTAGAATTAGCAAAGGCAGTGAAGGGGCTTTGAGGGCAGGGAGGAAGGCCCCAGATTCGATGAAGTCTCATCTAAGCTTTGACAGGTGAAGAGGAGTTTGTCAGATGTGGGGTCGTGATGTTTCTGGCAGAAGTAGTTTGTACACAGGTACATAAAGCCTCTAGGGCTTCCCAGGTGGCGCTAGTGGTAAAGGACCCTCCTGCCAATGCAGGAGACATAAGAGTTGTGGGTCCAATCTCTGGGTCGGGAAGATCCCCTGGAGGAGGAAATGGCAACCCACTCTGTATTCTTGCCTGGAGAATCCCATGGACAGAGGAGCCTGGTGGGCTATAGTCCATGGGGTCGCATGGAGTTGGACATGAATGCAGCGACTTTGCACACGCACACATAAAGCCTTATGTAGAAATGCGTGGGAAATAGCCATCTGTGAAATATATATGTTGTATTATGGTCTGAACAGGGTAGAATGCAACTGTAATGGAAAATGTTGTGCCGTACATACAATTCTAAATGTTGTCCATTTATAACGTTGCTACCATGCATGTTTTTAATCTACTTTGCCATATTCTAGTGTGTGGAGATTTGAGAATTTTGGATTTATTGGTATTTCGCACTTTTACTGTAATTGACATTTGTGAGCAGTTCTAGCTTCTTTATACGGTGATCATGGAATTGTAATCAGTGCATTTCAGCGCTTAAACTTGCCTATGGAACCAGGCAGTACAAATAAAGTTTTTACTGAAAGATAGTAAGCAATTCTTTTCAATAACAGTGATGACTAATCTGTACTGATGGTCTGAGGGCTATACCTGTGGTGTCTTAATTCTCACAACACCTTATTAAGGTAAGTGCTGTCGTTACGTTATTCATTTATATTTGCTTACAGATAAGCACATTGAATTTAAGGTAGGTTAGTTCAGTTATCCACAGTTCAGTGGTTAATCAGTGAAGAAAATGTGATTTTTAACACATCCCTCCGTTGCTCTGGAGCCTACCTTAGACTGCTTTCTCAGAGTTCAGGAATACTACTGTGGTGCTGTGACTTTTCCGTCACCCGAACCTGATGGATTTAGGTTTTACATCATGTCTTTCCCTTGATCATGGTCTGTGGAGAGTGTAGTGTGCAATAACATGTCTACAAGGCAGGTGAGGTAGGTGGGAAGGGGGAAACGTGTGCCCTGAAGACACAATATGAATGTGCTTCTCCAGGATAAATGAAAGTTAACGTTGAAGAATAAAAGTTGCTTTTTAATTTTTAAAATTTGTTCTTAAAAAGTTTTTTAAGGTTAATTGTTGACGTGGTAATCAAGAATGTTTGAAATTATTAAAGCCTGCAAGTTAGAAATAAGAAATCAAGCAGCTAAAAACAGGTTTTCTTTGAATTCCACGTGTTTGATCATCTTTATTAACCTGTGTCTCAAAATCTGGTTTCTGTTATTTCCTAAAACCTAGAATTAGGTTTTCATGCTGATTGTAAAACATGCTGTTATTTAGTTTCATTAAAGCAAACCATGGTCCACGTCACTGTTGTGACCATGTTCCCGTGTAGAAAGCAATCATATTACACTTGTAACCGGCTGCTGCTTCTTCTCGGTTAGAGGACACCGTGGTGGCACTCTCAGTGACGGGCATCTTGAAGGTGTGGATTGTCACCTCGGAAATAAGTGACCTGCAGGTGAGACAAAGGAGGCCTGAAGTGAGTTCTCTGTTCTTGTTCTTGAGGAGTCTTACATTGTAGTCATGATAGGCTGCTTCCCTTTTTTACTTAAAGAGGAAAGAAAAAGCTTTCCTTTTCCATAGTCTTATTGACATAGTGCAGAAGATTCCCCTAGAATGCTATCTCTGTACATGAATTATTGTTTTTCCTTTTGATGGTAGACATATGCTTTATCAAGGATGCAAAACAGAGAAACATATTGTACAGGATATGGAGTAGAGAAGCACAGAAGAGGATTTTCCTCAGCTGCTTCTGTTTAAATTGAAAAGGTAGCTTGCTTGAGGCGGGGGGGAAAAAGCAAACCACTGCAAAAAGGGTATAAAGCCAGTTTTAGTCCTCTGAGTTCCTTAGACTTGAATTCCTTCTTACTTTTTATCAGTAAGAAAGGCAGATCAAGTATCTGGCAAGAGATATTAATCTCATCTGTCAGGGAATTTTTAGACATTGAATCTGGGAGAAACTGAAGGAAATGATGTTTTCTTTTTTTTAACCTACAAGCTTATGTAAAAAACTGACAGAAATGAAAATTAACTAAACTTTTTAGCATCTGTCATTGCCAGTGATGACATTCTGCCTCTCGTTAGTCTGTTAGTCTTGAGTAGCTTTGTAGCAGATACGCTGTGCCCACGTGACGTTAGGGTACATTTTGGCTGCCTTTTACTACCTTAGTCCTCACCATGAGGGGCTAAATTGATGAGCACATCAAGTGATGTCTTTATTTTGTTTTGTTTTCTTTATCATTGTGTGATAATTTAAATTGACAATCCTGCCAACCCTAAAGTTTTTACAAATATTTCTCTTTTCAGGATACCGAGCCAATATTTGAGGAAGAATCCAAGCCGATTTACTGTCAGAATTGCCAAAGCATCTCTTTCTGTGCATTCACACAAAGGTCGCTTTTGGTGGTGTGCTCCAAGTATTGGAGGGTAAGATAACTGTGCCTAAGTAAGAAACCGCATTTTTGCCCTTCAAGGTTTTGGTTTATCAGCCTTCTAAAGATAATTGTAAGGAGAAGCTTGGTTTAGAATATTTTAAATATTTGGTCTGTTTTTGATATACTCTGAAGTATGGAATTTGGCTACATCGTTGCCTTTTTTTTGATTTGGCCCATAGAATGATTCTGTCAGTGTTTATTAGTTCTTAATTTCTGTGTCTTGCTGCCATGTTCTTCATTGTCTTGTCAGTGCGGCATGGGTAATGGCAGTGAGTTTTCTGCAAGTTGGGACATATCTTTGTAGGTTTTCATCCCCAAGTGCCATCCTTTTCCGACGTCTTGGAGTCAGGAAGGTCTTCTTCTGTCACTTTAGAGCTAATGGTGAGAGGTGCATATTGCTTTTCACATTGCTCGACTTTAATGTTTCCATGACAGAAAAAGAGCCAGCAAGTTTTGATCACCTGCCATAGTGCCTACCATATTTTCCAAAGCTTTCCATGTGTTATTTGGAAATAACAATCTGAGGGGTGGTATATTGGTTACCTATTCCTGCATAACAAATTACTTCAAAAGTTAGTCGTTTAAAACAACAAATGTGAATCATCACCCAGTTCCTGTGATCAGGAATCCAGGCGTGGTTTAGCTGGGTACCTCTGGCCCAGGGTCTCTCACAGAGTGTGATGAAGGATGAAGGGGTTTTGACTGGGACAAACACCCCGTCCCAGGGCTCTCCTTGGCGGAGGCTCAGCTTCCAGATTTACTCACCTGCTGGTTCACAGTCGTCAGGTCCTGCTGACTGTGGGCTGGAGACCTTAGTTCTCTGCCATGTGGGCCTCTCCATTAGGACAGCTCACAGCACAGCAGCTGTCTTTCCTCCGAGTCAGTGAGCAAGAGGCCGCGTTCAGTTCTCTAGAAATGTCACAGGATGCAGCCTGCACTCAGGAGAGAGGCTTCCACAAGATTGGAAAACCAGGAGTCGGCCCTTGGTGGGGCCACTTTCGAGGCTGCTTTTCACTCTAGGAATGGTGGCTTTGCCCATTTTGTAGATGAGGCAACTGAGGCATGAGGGGGGTGGCTGCTTTGGCTAAGGTTATACAAGTGATGGTGGTTGTAAATGACTGAGGTTATACAGCTCAGGCAGCCTGGCTGCGGCCGCCGTTCTCATCACTGCCATGCTGTCCTGCGTCAGAGGGTAGCCTCACCATGGAAGGGCTGCATGGCTGCTGTTTGGGAAAAGGCTTAGAGAAGAAGGCTAGCAGCTGCTCAGCTGTCGTTCACTATCTGGGATCCTTCCTTTGTCTTAAAGTTTAAAGCACATCCAAATAAAAATGAAAACAGACTGCAGGAGGATACAGTGAAAAATAGGCACCCCTTTCCCCCCAGATATGTCCCTTCCCCTCCCCAGAGGCAGTAGCTAATACCAGTTTCTTGTGTGCCCATTGTAAGCCTTTTATATCCATGTGAGGGCAGCCTTCTCTTAAATGCACACACAAGAGTGAAAAGACAACCCACAGAGTGAGAGAAGAAAGCCATGGTATGCAACATGATGAGAGACTCTTCTGTTATCAATTAAAAAACAACTACAGATCAAGAAGGAAAACGCAGGCCACCCAGTGCGAGATAGCTAAGAGAGCAAAGCCGAGTAGACAGGAAATATGTAGATAGGTGCCGAGTTTCATGAATCATCAGGGAAATGCATACAAACACAGCATGCGGACGGTGCTGCAGCCCACCAGCATGACTTTCGTAGATTTGTTGTTGTTTAGTCACCAAGTGAAGAGCTGACTCATTGGAAAAGACTCTGATGCTGGGAGGGATTGGGGGCAGGAGGAGAAGGGGACGACAGAGGAGGAGATGGCTGGATGGCATCACCGACTCGATGGACGTGAGTCTGAGTGAACTCCGGGAGTTGGTGATGGACAGGGAGGCCTGGCGTGCTGCGATTCATGGGGTCGCAAAGAGTCGGACACGACAGAGCGACTGAACTGAACTGAACTGAACTGAGTCACTAAGTTGTGTCCCCATGGACTTTGCAACGCCAGTCTTCTCTGTCCTTCACCGGCTCCCAGAGTTTGCTCAGATTCATGTATGTTGAGTCGGTGATGCTAATCTGACCACCATCTTCTGCCAGCCTCTTTTTCTTTTGCCTTCAGTCTTTCCCATCATTAAGTTCTTTTCCAGTGAATCAACTCTTCGCATCAGGTGGCCAAAGTATTGGAGCTTCAGCTTCAGAATTGGTCCTTCCATCAGTCCTTCCAATATTCAGGGTTGATTTCCTTTAGGATGGACTGGTTTGATCTCCTTGTTCTCCAAGGGACTCTCAAGACTATCTGACTTTCTCAGATAGTTATTACCAGAAAGCAGTTTTCAATTTTTGTGTGATTAAATTGTCATATTTTATTGTATGGTTTTAAAAATGATTGATGATATGTTCTAAAGGGCTCAGCAAAGCTGAGATTAAAAAAATTTTTTTCTTCCTAATATTTGTATGGTTCTATTTTATATACCTTTGAATCTTTAATCTGAAATTTATTTTCTGTGAATTGTGAGCTGTAGATCCAATTATATCTTTATTCCAATGGATATCAGAATGGATCCGGCAGTTCCTAATGCCATTTGTTGAATAATCATTTTTTGATTCTTGTACCTTTATAATATGCTGTATTCCTACATTTTTTCTAGGACCTGTTTATGGACTTGTTGATTTGTCTGGACTGATTTATGAACTAATATTGTGATTACTTTGTTTTTGATAGTTTTGTAATTTGTTTTAATAGATCATAAGGCTGGAGGGCTGGTGTCCATAATTCTGTCTTGGACTTTTCTTGGCTATTCGTGTAGTGCTAGTGTTGTATTTCTGATACATATTATAGCAAATTATGGTGAATTTGGCTGGGGTTTGTTCTTGTTTCAAGACTGTCTGCACAGCAACTTCATTGTTGTTTCCTTAAAGAAAAATAAGATAAAAACTTGGCCATTGAATTGGTCATTCCTCCTGGGGAAATTTTTTAGCAACACAGTATGTACTTTCCTCAAACAGTGAGTATGGTAGGAAATGCTGCTAGCTGTTATAAGATGAGGGTTTAGTCCTAGCCTGTCAGCTTGCGGGACGTGGGCCCTTGAGCAGGTGCCGTAACCCTCGTCTGTGTCAGGCTTCATTTTGTCTTTTGCCTGCACCTCACGGCTTTGGGTTCTTCGTGCCCTGCCCAGGGACTGAGAACTTACGCCCCTAGCAGTGGAAGTGCGGCATCATTAACCACTAGACTGCCAGGGAATTTGCTGGGTCAGCTTTTTGTCTCTAGCGATACCTGCCTGCCTGCCTGCCTGCCTCCTGCAATGACTCTAAGAGTCACGTGAGAAAATGATTGTAAAGGCATTTTGCAGATTTGGATGTGTCTTGTAAATGTAAGGTCACAGAAGGTCAGGAGTTTGTGTTGCTGATGAAATTACAGGACGTGGCTATTGTATGTGAGAGTTATTAATAATAAAACTGAGTCTGCTAATGTCCTATTTACACTATTTTAAGACGTTGATGAAATAAGGTAAAGTGAATTCCCCTCTAACACTCAGGTGTTAAGAGGTTTTCGTTAGAAACATTGTTACTGGGTATAGGAAAAAACTGGGAGTCCTCAGCATGCATCCTGGAGGTTGGGTACTTGTCATGTGATGGAGCACCCTTCCCTTTAGATGAGAAAGGCTAAGGATTCCTGTCTGTGTGGAGGGAGCACCCCTGACCCCTGCTGGCACAGTCTCCTGCCTGCCCACTGGAGGCTGGGGACGTGTCATAGTTGCCCTGTTGAAGGTAACTGTGCCCCAGGGTTCACTGACAAAATGTCTTTAACTGAGGTAGTCAACTGTAAAGGCCTGAGGTTATTAAATATGGTTCTAGAAGTTTTCATTTCAGTTAAAATGTTGCTGTGTTTTCCTTAAATGACACCAACATGGACTTGAACATGAATCTCTTACTCCTCATAGGTATTTGATGCTGGAGACTACTCCCTGTTGTGCTCGGGTCCGAGTGAAAACGGGCAGACGTGGACAGGAGGTGACTTTGTCTCGGCTGATAAAGTCATCATCTGGACTGAAAATGGGCAGAGTTATATTTACAGACTACCTGCCAGGTATCCAATAAATAGTGAGTTACGACTTTGATCAAAAGCGAGAGATGGCATGATTTCAGTGAGCCCAGGCCTTGCATACAAAGAAAAGCGCTAAATTCCTTAGCTTGAGATAACTGGTTTTCCTTAATTAACGATAATTTTTGATGTTTAGACTACCTGCCCCTTGTTGCAAACTTTTTTATAACTTGGCTTCTCCCCCTCTGCCTCTTCGGAACAGTTCTTTCAGGGTTACTTAAGATGCTGTCTCCCAGGTTTGAAGTCCTAAAAACTCCTACCAAATAAAATATAACTCTTAAAAAAAAAAAGCAAGCGATTCCAAATTTGTGATGTAATCTGAAAGTATGGAAATATTGAAAGTATAAATATTTAATTTAGGTAAAAAAAAAAAACTTGAAAACTTAAGTTTGTAATTATAGTTTCATATCTGAGCACAACAATTAGGTGGATTTTTATTTGAGTAAGATATTTTAATAACATTTAATATAATGCCTATATTAAATAAACTATAAAAAATCCATATATTGTCCATTGTGAAAAAAACTCATCATATGGTATGATAAAATATTTAATGTCAGTATTTTTTTTACTGAATGTTGTATTTTCCTCATTTTCAGTTGCCTTCCAGCTAGTGATTCATTCCGCAGTGATGTGGGGAAAGCAGTTGAAAATTTAATTCCTCCAGTACAACATAGCCTCTTGGATCGAACAGATAAAGAGGTAAAATTCTTCAGGTATCATTTATAGTTGGTGGCTGTGTTGAAAAATTTCTGCAACTATAATTATTAGTGTCTTTGGTAGCTAAGCATTTCAAAGATTGATTGCCATTCAAGGTACTCTATTAGATGTTGTAAAACATTTTGACATGGTCAGTTATTATAAGCATAATTTGTGCATTTGCTTATAATATGCTTATATGAAAGAGGAAATGGCAACCCACTCCAGTATTCTTGCCTGGAAAATTCCATGGACAGAGGAGCCTGGTCTGCTGCAGTCCATGGGGTCACAAAGAGTCAGACATGACTGAGCATGCATGCATGCATAATATACCTATAATATAGGCATTCACTTTTCTCTAGGAATAAAAGTGATCTTATACTGATTACAAAGTGGCAATGACTTTTTGATAAAATTCATATTGATGTTATAAATGGATTTTACACTGATGCAGTTCTAAATATAGTGACAGATGTACTTTTAGAATGACAAATAATTATGTAATAATGCTGACTGATTTCTGTTTGAATAAGATATTGCAGTATTTCTCCCAAATCATGTAGTGATGTAAATCATTAGGCATTAGAAATAAAGAAGAAAATAATTTTTTCTCTATAAAAAACAGATTTTATTATGACTTCGAGTGTTTGTTAGTTGCTCAGTTGTCTCTGACTCTGTGATCCCATGGGCTGTAGTCCGTCAGGCTCCTTTGTCCTTGGGGTTTCCCAGGCAAGAATACTGGAGTGGGTTGCCATTCTTCTCTCCAAGGAATCTTTCCAACCCAGGGATAGAACCCAGGTCTCCTGCATTGCTTCTAAAAACCTACTTAATATCAATTTAAAGTTGAAATGCACTTAGTAATGGGTTTTCAACTCTGTGTTCTTTGAGCATTAAGAAAGAAGCTTTGGTTTGGAAATAAAGGCTCCTTTACTTATGATCTGGGTTTCTATAACTTTTTCATTCTGAGCATTTTGTTCTATCTTTATGTGGAGGAATGGCAAGGGGATCCTTTGCCATTTTCCATGAATATTTTGAATATATAGAATTTATCCATCCATGTATAATTAAGATCCTTTATGACCTGTCCTTTATTCTCTTAACTTAAACTGCTACTTATTGCTAGACAAGTAAAGCTAGCAAACTAGACAGTTACTTCCACTTAAACTAAGGGATAATGACTCAACGTAGAAAACATACATGATGGAGATTCTCTGTCTGTCCAGTGATTAGGACTTGGTGTTTACTGCAGGGCCCAGGTTCAATCCCTGGTTGGGGAAGTAAGATCCCACAAGCTTTACTGCGCAGCAAAAAAAAAACCCAAACAAAACATGAACATGAAACAAAACAAATGCATATTATATTTCTTTAAGTATCAGCTCACCAATTCATTTTAAATTAAAATGTATGTATTATGTGGTGCGAGATACACATTGTAATATAGAATACTGGTTATAACAACAAAAAGTTATACTAGCAACTTTCCCTGGTTAAGCTTGTTGTTTATCAAACTTTTAGTAATTTTCAGACTTTAAGTTAAATCAAATAATTGACCGTGCTTAATGCATGTAATTTCTATAGGGTAATGCTTTTTAGCACTGATACTGAATATAGATTATTTGTTAACTATAACTATGCACTGAAGCATTTTGTTTTTTAACTGCTTTTCAGGATAAGCTTACATACTTTCATACTCAAGTTTTAGTGTATTAATCATCTAAAATTTAAATTTAGGAGTCCACCACTATTTAGTATTTTCAAATAGGTGGTCTCATTGAAGATACAGGATCTTAAACAGAAAATAATGTGCTTTAAAAATGAAAGTGTATGCAAGATCCTAATGAATGGTTTTTGTTCCTAGTAGCTCATAGCTAGCATATCAGGCTAGGTTCAAGTGGGTTATAAAAAATGTGATCAAATGAAAAAAGTGAAAAGTATTAGTTGCCTATTCGTGCCTGACATTTTGCAACCCCATGGGGTGTAGCCTGCCACCCTCCTCTGTCCATGGAATTCTCCAGTCAAGAATGCTGAAGTGGGTAGCCATTCCCTTCTCCAGGGGATCTTCCTGACCCAGGGATTGAACCCAGGTCTCCTGTGTTGCAGGCAAAGTTTTTAGCACTGAGCCACCAGGGATGTTTCATGCTATTAGTTGAAAAATAATCTAATTAAAAAAAAAAAGAGCCTTCTAGTGGTACAAGCATGGTGGTTTAGTTTTATAGCCATTCCTGGTGAGTAGCTAGTTAGGAGTGGGCAGAAAGTTTAGATTACCAGTTCTCTCCTTTTGAACTTTTAAGTGGAGAATTTTCTTTTTGGTATAGAGGGGTATATCTTTGGATTCATTGCTTAATAATAGACAGTTAAATAATTGCATTGTGGTTTTTATAAAGCAGAGAAAAAGGATAAAAATATTCTAGAGAAAGACTATATAAATATAGTTTTTGTTTCTTTGAATGTGTTATATGTACTGGATTGAGTATTAGTTGACATATATTTATATCAATGCTACAGAATTAATTAAGATATTATTGAATACTCATTCTATAGATTCACTTTTTTCTTTTTTAACTCTGGTACTGAGATGAAGTACTTTATATCCTAATCTGAAGAAACTTTTATCTGTGAAATATTTTGTTTTAAAAGATAGAGAAGGGAATTTGAACAGTTGTTTTTTTTTTACAGTTGCTAGTTTGTCCTCCTGTGACTCGATTCTTCTATGGATGCAAAGAATACTTCCACAAACTATTAATTCAGGGTGATTCTTCTGGAAGATTGAATATTTGGAACATATCAGACACACCTGATAAACCAGAAGGTAATGGAGGTTCTAGAAAATCGTGTGCGGTTATTTCTCAATGTTTCTAATTGAACAACCTGAACAGTAACCGCTGTATGGGAGTGCATAACGTAATATGTCCTTTTCTTTTTAGAATGGTAGTTGATGACAGTTATTCTTTGGTATTTCTCTGAATCAACTATAAGCACGTTTATTTTTACATGTTGAATTTTTTTTTTTTTTTCTTTTTCTAACTTGCTCAAACATGTTTCTTTTCTACCACACATAACCTCCACAGGGCTGGAAATGACCACGTCCATTAGTTTGCAAGAGGCATTTGATAAACTGAATCCATGTCCTGCTGGGATTATAGATCAGCTGAGCGTGATCCCCAATAGTAACGAACCTCTTAAGGTGACGGCGAGTGTGTACATACCAGCGCACGGACGCCTCGTCTGTGGCCGTGAAGACGGAAGCATCGTTATTGTCCCGGCCACGCAGACGGCCATCGTGCAGCTGCTGCAGGGCGAGCACATGCTCCGCAGAGGTACCTGCAGACCCGCTCGCGTGCAGTGTTAGGAGAGCTCTGTGACCGTGAACCTGACAGGGTCTGCACTCTGCGTTTTCAGCAAGCACGGTGCATCGGGGTGGTTGTCGGTGTGCTCTGTAGCTGCTAGCCTAACGTGCGGTTAACAAAATACGGCCTGGGTGGCCCTTGAGCAGCTCAGAGGGTCCGGGGTGCTGGTCCTCTGCACGGTTGGAAGTCTGTGTATTACTTTACAGCCGGCCCTCTGTATCTGTGCTTGTGCATTCTTGGATTCCATCAACTGCCCCTGTACAGTGCTATAGTATGTATTTATTGAAAAAAATCTGCATACACGTGGACCTGCACAGCACAGTTTAAACCTATGTTGCTCAAGGATCAACTGAAGTCAGTGTCTGTTCCTGGAATAAACACCACTTAATGACTGTAAATGCAGGGCTTCCCAGGTGGCGCTAGTGGTAAAGAACCTGGCTGCCCGTGTAGGAGATGCAAGAGACACGGGTTCGATCCCTGGGTTGGGAAGATCCCCTGAAGAAGGAAAGGGCAACCTACTCCAGTGTCCTTGTCTGGAGAATCCCATGGACAGAGGAGCCTGGCGGGCTGCAGTCCACGGGGTCTCTAAGAGTCGCATACGACTTAGGCGACTTAGCACAATGACTGTAAATAGAAGTATCTAGTTTTTCTCTTTGATACATGTTTAATGTTTGCCATTTATTATTGGGTATCTCTGGCGTACTTAGTATCATATTATCAAATACTGGTAATCTTTTAGAACAATACTGTCCAATAGAAATACGTGTGAAAGGGACTTTTTAATGATGAAATGTAGAGCTAGTCTGAAGATTCTTGTCTACTTTTGTTGAAACTTTGGCAGACTCGAATTTTCCTGCCTTAAGTCCCAAACCTTGTTTGCAGGCTGGCCTCCTCACAGGACACTCCGTGGCCATCGGAGCAAAGTCACGTGTTTGCTGTACCCTCATCAGGCCTCAGCCCGTTATGATCAAAGATACCTCATATCTGGAGGCGTGGATTTCTCGGTCATCATTTGGGACATATTTTCTGGAGAAATGAAACATATCTTCTGTGTCCATGGTGGCGAGATCACTCAGCTTCTAGTTCCACCTGAAAACTGTAGTGTAAGTTGAACCTGAAAGATTATTTCACTATGGTAGAGTCAAACTGTGTTGCTGCCAGACTTAATACAAATGAAATCCAGAGTAATCTAAAGTGTGATGGAAGAATTAATAAAAAAAAATCCTTGTAATTATAAAACTAAATAGTGGTAACATATGATGTTTAGGCAAAGTTAGGATTATTACTACTGGGCATATAGAAATAGAAGATAGACATTTTTTTATTCCTGTTATTCGTGCCTAAATGGCATGGCTTATCCCTGAAACATAGTAGCAATTTAGAATATGTTGAAGTTTCAATTTTTTGCTCTGAAGCAGTTTTAAGTATCCCTAAAGTCATGCTCATCAAAGTAGTCTCATCATTCTCAACTCCATCTGAGCAAAAAGATATTGAACCTGTGCTTTTATAGCTTGAATGAAAATACTTCTCAATACTTACAAATAGAATACATTTAAATAAACAGTTATTGTGACAAGGGAAAGAATAATAGGCACGATAATGATTTTGGAAAATTTTGTTCATACTTTTATGAAAGCAGATTGCTTTTTCATGACGTGTGTGTAAGTTAGCTGGTGATGTCAAATATAAAAAGTCTCATAATTTTAGAAATAGGAAATTTTAGGAGGACTTAGGACAGATGAATAACAGACCCGTAATTTCTTTTACTGTGTGTTTAATGTGAACTTACTCATGTGATTAGCTGCCTTTGTGTGCAGAATCACTATTCTCCAGCACACACGTGTGTATGGACCCACGTACATAAACACGCAAATATACTATCTTTATCACACGTTTCATGCTTATCAAAACCCCTTCACCGGTTATTGTCTTACTGAAATGAAAAGCATTTTACTCGTGTATCTGATCCATTGTTCAGAAGGAGTCTCATTTCAAAGACCCAGGAAATTTTCCTTGGCCCTTTCTGCTTGCTCACGTGACCTTCATGATAGTGTGTGTTATCTGCCATGTTCTGCCAGTGCTAGATTTCATTTGATTTGACGCATGTGGCGGTGTAGGAGGTTCTATACCAGTGTGTGTGTGTCTCGTTCTTTTTCCCCTGCCAGATGTGAAAATTTAGGTACTTAATTAATCTCTTCCTTCTTTGTACAAATTTTTGCCTTTTTCTTTCTTTCCAGTTTGTTGTTCATTTTTAAAAAAATCTTCATCACTGTAAAAAATTGTTGTGTATTAATTTAAATAGCCAGTTTAGTTCAGTTGCTCAATTGTGTCCGACTTTTTGCGACCCCATGGACTATGACTCGCCAGGCTTCCCTGTCCATCACCAACTCCCCAAGCTTGCTCAAATTCATGTGCATTGAGTCAGTGATGCCATCCAACCATCTCATCCTCTGTCATCCCCTTCTCCTCCCACCTTCAGACTTTCCCAGCATCAGACTCTTTTCAAATGACTTAGTTCTTCACATTAGGTGACCAAAGTATTGGAGTTTCAGCATCAGTCCTTCCAATGAATATTCAGGACTGATTTCCTTTAAGATGGACTGGTTGGATCTCCTCACCATCCAAGGGACTCTCAAGAGTCTTCTCCAACACCACAGTTCAAAAGCATCAGTTCTTTGGTGCTCAACTTTCTTTATAGTCCAACTCTCACATCCATACATGACTACTGGAAAAACCATAGCCTTGACTAGACAGACCTTTGTTGGCAAAATAATGTCTCTGCTTTTGAATATGCTGTCTTGGTTGGTCATAGCTTTTTTTCCAAGGAGTAAGCGTCTTTTAATTTAATGGCTACAGTCACCATTTGCAGGGATTTTTGGAGTCCAAAAAAGTAAAGTCTCTCACTGTTTCCATTGTTTCCCTATCTATTTGCCATGAAGTGATGGGACTGGATGCCATGATCTTAGTTTTCTTAATGTTGAGTTTTAAGCCAACTTTTTCACGCTCCTCTTTCACTTTCATTAAGAGGCTCTTTAGTCCCTTTTTGCTTTCTGCCATAAGGATGATGTCATCTGTGTATCTGAGGTTATTGATACTTCCCCCGGCAATCTTGATTCCAGCTTTTGCTTCATCCAGCCCAGCATTTCACATGATGGATGTACTCTGCATATAAGTTAAATAAGCAGGGTGACAATATACAGCCTTGACGTACTCCTTTTCCTATCTGGAACCAGTCTGTTGTTCCATGCCCAGTTCTAACTGTTGCTTCTTGACTTGCATACAGGTTTCTCAGAAGGCAGGTCAGGTGGTCTGGTATTCCCATCTCTTTCAGAATTTTTCACAGTTTGTTGTGATCTACACAGTCAAAGGCTTTGGCATAATCAATGAAGCAGAAATAGATGTTTTTCTGGAACTCTCTTGCTTTTTTGATAATCCAACGGATGTTGGTAATTTTATCTCTGGTTCCTCTTCCTTTTCTAAATCCATTAAATGCATTTTATTTAAATCTATTTAAATAACCAATTTTATGTTTATTTTAGTGAAATAGATATCATTGTAATTCTACTAAGTTTAAGCAGTGTTAGAACCCTTGTCCTGAACCTCATTTTACAGTCCTTATGCCCCATAGTAAAATATAGGTTTTTTTCACATCTGACTGCAAATTTGGTGAAACATCTAATTTTTTAATGCTGAAGTTGATAATGTAGATTATTTATTCCTAAGTTTAAAGCAACCATTTTGATCTGGCTGTTTTTTGTTTTCATAAGAATACACTGAAAATACTAGAGTGTGTATGTACATATGCATATATATATATATATTACAAATATTAAAAGGAAAGTGTTTTTTGAATAATTTACATAGGGTCATGTTTTCCTTTTGAACTGCATTAACATATGTATATTTTTAGCCTATGTATGTGAGCACATTTTCTGGTTTCTTTTAAAAAAATTTCAAGTGCGTATTTAATAAAATGTTTTGATCAATTGCATTTAGAAATATTTCATAGTGAGTAAAAGCTAAGATATGGACATATATGCAACTGAACAGAAAGTGGTCTTCTCACTAGACGAGGCGCCAGCCAGAGGAGCTGGTTGCCTGGACAGTGTGAGGAAGAGAGGTACCAACAAGGAAGTCTGGGTCATGGAAAATAATTTGCTTATAGGTTTAACAGTAGAATTTTCTTGTTTTTAATTAACTTTCAAAAGTACTGATTAAGACACATTTGCTTTGGTTTTTGTAATAATATAAGATGTAAATAATGACTGCCTAGGACAGAAGAGTGTGGTAGGCTGTAGTCCATGGGGTCGCTAAGAGTTGGACACAACTGAGCGACTTCACTTTCCCTTTTTACTTTCATGCATTGGAGAAGGAAATGGCAACCCACTCCAGTGTTCTTGCCTGGAGAATCCCAGGGACGGGGAAGCCTGGTGGGCTGCCATCTATGGGGTCACACAGAGTCGGACACGACTGAAGTGACTTAGCAGCATCAGCCAGCAGCAGCAGTTAATAATGACTAGGCATTAACAACTGCCTAGTTAATAACCTGTTCATTTAGCTGGTCGTTTTAGGCCTAGCAGCTAATGTGTTTGAAAATCGGAGAGCCCTAACTGGTTAATAAAAAGCTAAGGATTTGTTATTTGCTGAATGTTTAGCAAATGACTGTTCTGCTGAGATTATAGAGTTAGTGACATCAAATGCTATCTCTAATGCTTAAATTGTCCGTCTCATAACTTGATCCAATGTCATTCTCTTTTAGCAAAAAATATTTTTACTTTTTAAGTGATCTGGTACTTGGAAGATTGTAACTATTTACTACAATACTAAAAAGTTTGTCATCTGCTTTTTGGATTGTAGTAAGAGTTTTGGTTTTTATCTCGGGTAGATTGAGAAAGGAGGTGAGTTTTGATTTCTTGTAAGTTTTTTTTTCAGGAAAAGTTGTTCTAAAACAGAAATGTTGGTTGTATTTTAGAAATGACTTAAATTATCATTAAGATGTACAATTATGAAGAGTTTTTCATTCTTAATGTATAGTCATTTCTTGTTTACTAAAATGTAGAAAGTTGTTTAAAAAAAGTACTGAGCAAAAATCATTGTTTCCTAGCCTCTGTAGAGAGTGAACAAAAAGTGAAATCCTGCCTGCTGGGTAGAAAAGACGCTGTGGCTGGAGATGAGCTCTGAGGACAGGCTGTGTGCCCTTCCACGGCCCCACAGACGCGCGTCTTATTGGCCTGCCGTCTAGGCGTTTCTTTGTCATCCTTTCTTTCCCCACTCCTTCATCTTTATACTGTTTTAGCATCTTTTTCCCCAAGATCTTTCCAGATTCTTGCTATACATTAGCATTAATTTAGTGCCAGACTCAGTGACCCTATATATTTATTTTTAATGAACTATTTATAGGAATTTTAATTATTTAAAAATTTCAACATTTTCCTAGACAGGAAACACTGCCTATAGCATTATGTAGAGTACCTACTTTGAATAGATTTTATGTTTATTGTTCTTTAAAGGTTTTAGTTTTTCAATTTTTAGAGGAATTTTATATATATATATTTTTTTTCCAAAACTGTAAAACTCCTTTTAGGCAGAGTGCTTTGAAATTGAATTTGATTCACTGAATAAACTGGTTAGCTGAGATTTAACTTTTATATGGATACAGATTGTTTTAAAGAATTAAAGTACACTAAAGAAAACCTAAAAGTTTCCTGAAGATATGCTTTGAGATACAAAATATTGAAGTAATTCAAGACTGTGAAGTGCCAAAGGGTTATTGGGAAACAATCAGAATGTTTTTGGGTAGAATTAGTGTCTGCCAAGTAATGTATTTCAGTGTTCCAAGAAATGTAAACATATTTTGGAGGAGGATCAGGTGAATATTTAAGGAAGTCTGTTACAGTGTCGACTATAAACGACAAAGGAGAGATCTGAACGAAATGCTCTGGCAGGCGAGGGTAGGGGTGTCTCGTGGGTGCTCAGAGAAACCAGGGGCTTTGTTAAACTCTCAGAACACCCATGAGATTTGACTGTGTTGACTTCACGGAGGGTGCTGGAACTTCTGGTTTTGAGATCGCTGATGTTAGGTTATTTGCCATTTCTGTTTCTTTCTCCTTAAGATTATGGACTGTAGAGAAAAAATTCAGTTTGAGGTAACTTTTTAATTTTGTGTGTGTGTGGTTTGGTTTATTAAGAAAGCAAAATATACTATCCATAATGTGAAAGAAACATGTACATGTATATATGTATGAGAGGTGGGTATACTATATATGCATGTGAAATATACATGTATATGAGAAGAAACAGAAGTAAAACTATCTACTAAAATACTGTTTGAATTACATAACATAATATAAAATGAAGTTCTGTGCCATTTTTGTTTGTCATTTCAAGTTGTGTTTACTGTTTTTAAGCGAGTGGTTTTTGACCTTATATGTTGCTATGCAGATATATAAGATTTTATAGGCAGTTTTACTAGGATTCAGATTTAAAGTGGAACCTTCATATTATTATTAAATATTATTGCCACTTCAAATACTCATATAGGAGACTTTTTAGAAAAATCTTCTAAAAAGCAGGCTTGTTAACATTTTAGGTGCCTTACTGTTTTCAGTTTTCATCTGCACTTTGGATATTATTGACTGTAGTGTCTTAAAATATTTTATAAATAGGAATACTAAGTGCAAAAAGCATTAAAGGATATTAATAAATATCCTTTTGTTCTCCAGCTATGTCATTCCCTTCCTCCTGAGAGCAATACTTTATAATTCTAGAGAGCCTTTCTATATTGTTGTTTAATTGTTTGTTTTTATACAGTTTTCAAAGGTTACCCTGCATTCACTTACTGCACAGTACTGGCTCTATTCCCCGTGTTGCACAGTGCGTGCTCACGCCTGTCCCATACCCCGTGGTTCGCGTCTTCCTCTCCCCTCCCCCTCCCTTCCTCCCCCCCCTCCCCTCCCCCTCCCCTCCTCCCCTCCCCCCAGTGGTGACCACTGGTCTGTTCTGTGTCTTACACTGTGTTTTGTACTTTATAAATATAGCATTTTAGTTTAATATTCTTCTAATAACTGAGACATTTAAGCAACACAGAGTGGTTAGAGGTAGGATGCTTTCCTATTTGAGCAGCTGTCGGAAGTAGGCTTGTGTGAATTTCCACAGTCTGAGCTCTAGGCTAGTGTAGACCGAGAGCGCACCTGGTGCCGGGGAGCCTGAGGAGGGGCGGCGCCCGAGGGGGCAGGCTTCTTAAGGCTTCTGTTGGTAAATTATGAAAATTGAATGGGAGGATACGCACCAAATTCAGATTCTGTTTGCTTTTGGGAGTGGGGGGAAGAAGGATCGAAGGGAACAAAAACTGACTTTGTAGACTGTCATGTTTTATTCACTTTTAGTAAATATATATTATTCCCTTTCTCATTGGCATGGATGGTTGGATTATCAGAGCTTTTTACTAATGCTAGAACTTTATTCAGAACGTAAATTTTGGAAAATGTTCCAAAATACATTTTGAAGCATATATATGTGTTTCCTAAATGGCAACCCACTCCAGTGTTCTTGCCTGGAGAATCCCAGGGACGGGGGAGCCTGGTGGGCTGCCATCTATGGGGTCGCACAGAGTCGGACATGACTGAAGCGACCTAGCAGTAGCAGTAGCAGTGTGAACATATAGGCTCAGGTCTTTAAAAGATTTGTTAAAAATGATTTTTTAACTGATGATTATCACTAACCTTTTTCTAAAATAAGTTCAAAAGGTTAGCAGAACTAACGTTTTTCTAAAGATTAGTTAAAAATGATTTTTTAACTTCCCTTGGGCTACAAGTCCAAGAATACTGGAGGGGGTAGCCTATCCCTTCTCCAGCGGATCTTCCCAGCCCAGAAATCGAACCCGGGCCTCCTGCATTGCAGGTGGATTCTTTACCAGCTGAGCTGTCAGGGAAGCACCTTAAAAAACTGATTAAGTTCAGTTCAGTTCAGTTCAGTTCAGTCGCTCAGTCGTGTCTGACTCTTTGAGACCCCATGAATTGCAGCACACCAGGCCTCTCTGTCCATCACCAACTCCTGGAGTTCACTCAGACTCACGTCCATCAAGTCAGTGATGCCATCCAGCCATCTCATCCTCTGTCGTCCCCTTCTCCTCCTGCCCCTTCTCATTAAATCTTATTAAACTTTTATTGTCACATACCTCCAAAATTATCCAGAAGAGGGCAGCATGGGTTTGTGAAAATGCGAATGTCAGGCATTTAACCTGTTTCTGCTTTCGTTTGACAATGTTAAATCCCTAGCTCTTGGCAACAGATATGATAATTATGTTTTGTGTATGTGACCATATGTTTGCTAGTGTGTGATGGTCACTTGTCTGTGAAGCTCACTGCCAGCAAGAACAGTTGACAAATTAGGTTTTCTTTTTAATGCATTGTCCGCCCTTTCTGAACATGCTCCTGAACAGGCTCCTGAACGTGCTCCTAAGCTTCTGCCCCAGTTAGCCCTTACCTTTACCTTTTTGAATTTGGAGTCTTGTTATTAATTCAGTTTGGATGTTACGTTTAAAAAGCAGTGTCTGTAATTTTAGCATGGTCCCTGAAGCCAGGTAAACTTTGGTGATGCAAAGGAACCAAAAGCAGGCAGCAGAACTAACCTTTTTCTAAAATAGGTCACAATGTACATAGTCTGTTGTAGTATTCTTTTTTCCCATAACACTTCATTCTCTTAGATTTTGAGACTGTTTTCATATGTTTTTATGTATTGAGCGTCATCTTTTTGAAATTAATTTTTATTTTTAAAATTATATAACATATCATTATAGACAATATATTTTCTAAAGATGGTGTGGCCACTTTTGTGCCACTGAGTGTATTTCAGCACAGCATCATTTTTGATTATAGTCTATAATTTGTGTAATTTTATCAAATTTCAGAATGATGTTTTCTAACATTTTTTTCTGTTATCGGCAGTGGGGCTGAAAATTAGGATAACTAAATATTTTTGCGCATCTTGAATCACTTCTGAGGATAAATTCTTAAATGTGGAATTGCTTTCTAAAGGACATATTCATTTTTAAAGTCTTTTGAATAGTTATTGCCAAATTGTCCTTCAAAAGCTTAGGAATGGGTTTGTATCCGTATTTACCCTCATAATTCTTCATTCTGTTTATAATCTTTTAAACCTTGTTAATTTTCTAGGCTTATAAGTAGCTGTTTGTAGAGTATGTATGAATGGCTGCTAAGTTGCGTCAGTCGTGTCCGACTCTGTGCGACCCCATAGACGGCAGCCCACCAGGCTCCCCCATCCCTGGGACTCTCCAGGCAGGAGTACTGGAGTGGGTGCCGTTGCCTTCTCCCATGTATGGATGGAGAGCACTCATTTTCATTTTGAAAGCACAAATGCTTTAATATACCAGCACTGTACTGTGTTGTTATCCATTCTGATTCCCGCATGTTTTTCAAATTTTCACTACTATCATACTATTTTGTTCACTATAAAAGATAAATTTTTCCTGTTATGGATAGTATACATATATTCAAGTAGCATAGTACACCCTGTCTCTTTTGTAGGAAGCTGGGACAATCAGTAATATATGAACTGTCAGTGAGGGATTCCTTCAACAGTAATGAGACAGATTATATTCCTATTCCAGCTATGCGAATATTGTGTCAAACATCATAGAAATTAATTAATTCATCATTGTCTTATGAGGTTGGTTTACTGAGGTATAGTGGATATACAGTGTTGTATTAGTTTCAGATATATAACAAAGTAATTCAGTTTTATTTATATATATAGTATTGTTTTTCAGATTCTTTTCAATTATAGGTTATTACAAGAAATTTATATTTCCCTGTGCTATACAGTAGGTCATTGTTGTTGATTTTGTATATAGTAGAGTGCATATGTTAATCCCATTTATACTCCCCAACCCCCTAATCTAGCAACTTAGATATTCTTCTGTTTGGAGAGGTTTCTTTAGATCTTTAGTCATATTCTTAGTAGCACAGAATGTTATATTGGGTATGAAATTTATTTTTAATAGTCAGAAGTGATTTGGTGCTAAACATTGTGATGATGTCATTGATTAAATTGACTCTATTTTGGGTTGAAGAGAATTAATATGTCACAGAGCAAAGACGAATTTTCTTGAATAGCTTAATCATAAAGCAATTTTAAAATGAATTCAGATTTACGTTAAGATGGCAGGAATTGTTAGAAAAAATGAGTTACTTTTTAAGGTAACTTCAGTTAGGTAGACTTCCCAGGTGGTAGAGTGGTAAAGAACTCACCTACCAACGCAGGAGATGCAAGAAACAGGGGTTCGATCCCTGAGTCTGGAAGATCCCCTGGAGAATGAAATGGCAACCCACTCTGGTATTCTTTCCTGGAAAATCCCATGAACGGAGAAGCTGGGAGGGCTACAGACCATGGGGTCACAAAGAGTCGGACACAGCTGAGTGACTGAGCGTACCTTTCCAGGTACTCTCAAGGGCCAGGTATATAATAGTGGAGGTTAGGTTTCTCTGTGTTCTTTGACAGAGACTTAAAAAGCAAGCCAGGATCCTTTGTAAAACAAGAGATATTTTTAGCATCCATGTTCTAGTAATTTACCTCCAGGAATAAATAGGTTGAAGCTAAGCAGGCAGATCAAGAGTTACCAGGTCAGATGGATGGGGCCCTTCAAGTTCAAGGTGGGACGCAGAAAGGAGGAGGAGGACGAGCGGCCCCACGCCTGTAACTCGGTGCAGTCTGAGAAGTGAGGCTCTTTGTGACGGAGGAGGGTAGTTCCTGGCTTTGTGTCCTCCAGGTTTGGGTCCAGGTTGGACAGTAACTGGGACAGCTGACTGCTGTAGGGCAGGGGAAAGGATAAAACACTTTTGAGTTCCTTAAAAAGAACCTTCGACTGTCTTCAGAGTCTTCAGATTCGACTGTCTCAGCCTCTGAAACCTATAAATATAGAATTGAAATTAAACTATTTTTATGT
This sequence comes from Bos mutus, assembly GCF_027580195.1. Lineage (NCBI taxonomy): Eukaryota > Metazoa > Chordata > Mammalia > Artiodactyla > Bovidae > Bos > Bos mutus. Next base: position 56,160,636 of record NC_091640.1, read on the forward strand.
TTTAAAGGGATGAAGTAAAAAATTACCAAGTAAATTCATTGGAAAAAAATGTGTGATGAGGAAATACACAAGAACAGTGGAAGGTGGTCACTGAGCTGTTGTATGGAAAGCTTTTGTTGACACAAAGTGTTAAAAGTGCCAAAAACTTCATTAACGTTAAGATAATATGTGAGTGATGGTAATGATCATGTAAGGGGAACTATTCAGAGTAAATTAAAACACAGCTATTAAAATGAGAAGAAAATATAGAAAAGGGGAAACTCATGTAATAGAAAAATTATAGCTGTCTCCACATTTCCTATTTGAATACCTAAGCACTGGCAATGGCCTCAGAAAGTAGATACAACTACATTTAAAAAAGCAGAATTTGTGGTATATACTGATATAACACTAATAATAGTAAAGATAACATTAAGTATTATCATCTTTTGTATGCATGATGTGTTAGTCTCTATGCTGATTTCTTTGTGTATATTTCATTTAATTCATAGTGATTCTATGAGGTGTGGTTTTTGCTGTTAACTGCATTGTATGGAGAAGTGAGGCTCAGAGAGGTTCAGTAACTTGCTCATGGTCACACAGCAAGTGGCAGAGCTGGAATTTGATCCTAAGTAGTCCAACCTGGGCTTCCCTTGTGGCTCAGCTGGTAAAGAATCTGCCTGCAATGCGGAAGACCTGGGTTTGATCCTTGGGTTGGGAAGATTCCCTGGAAAAGGGAAAGGCTACCCACTCCAACATTCTGGCCTGGAGAATTCCATGGACCATATAGTCCATGGGGTCGCAAAGAGCCAGACACGACTGAGTGACTTTCACGTTCTTTCAGTCCAACCTGAGGGCCTGAACTTGACCTTCATATATTCCACCCCCTACTAGATGTAATTATGTATTGAAAATAGTTGCATTTCTCCAACTTTGACTATATTTTCAACTACTGATTTACATAAGCATGATTTTGATGCATGCTTAATTTTAAATGACTGATTTATTGAGTATCTTTCACTTTGTAGACCAAAACAGCCATTCTTTTCAGTTCCCATGTTTCAGATTTTTCTTCAGAGAACTGTGCATGGCTCAGTTCTTTGGTAATTTATGTTTTAGTTTTTCATCTTTGATTACTTAGGTTTGGAGTTTTAGCCCCCTTTTACTTTTAGCCCCCTTTTACCTTCTTTTCCTTGTCACGCATTACTTGTTTTTAGGAATATGATGTAAGCTCTAACTGCAATTTTATGAATTTCACATATACACAGTTAAAAGTTTTGAAAACAGGTAACTAAGAAGGTAAAGGTGTCCTGTTATCCTTCTACATAAAAGAGAACCAACCACAGTTAACATTCTGATATCTTTTCCTCTAGCCTTTTAGTCTTGTTTTTGGCCACTCCAGATCCTAGTTCCCTGACCCAGGGATCCAGCCCACTCCCCCTGCAGCGGAAGCATGGAGTCCTAACTGCTAGCCAGCCAGGGACGTCCTTCTGGCCATTTAAAATCCGTTTACTGTGCGCTTGTGATTATATTGTAGATATAGTTATCTGTGCGCGTTGCATCTTCATTTACTATTTTAACAAATACCTTCTCAAGTTACACTCATTCGTGGAAGTAATTTTTAATGATTATATACCATTACATTATATGAGCATACAGCGTTTACTTAACAGTTCTCTTGCTTTGGATATGTAGGTTGTACCCAATTTGAACTATTGTAAATAATATTGAATATCTTTGTAAAACTTGTTTTCATTTATGATTATTTCCTTAGATTAATTCCATGAATATTTTTTGGATTAGAACCTCAGAATTTTTGTCTAATACAGTATTAACATTTTTAAGAATACTGAGGTTGATTACCAAGTTGTTTTCTGCCCTCAGTGCCCATTTCACGGCTCCTTGCCTACACAAGATGTTTTTATTTACTTCCATGCCTCAGTTTCTATATCTGTAAGATGGAAATAATAATAGGATCTACTTCAAAGGGTTGTGAGACCATGATGAGTTACCGCCAAGCATTTAGAGTAGTAATACCTAGCACAAAATAAGACCCCAGTAAATCTTGGTTGTTCAGTATTATAATTTCTACAGTCTTTGGCTAAATTGATAGGTGTAAAGAGTATTTTATTGTTGAAATTTGCATTTCTTTGATTACTAGAGATAATGAAATTTTTCTATAAGGATTTTAGTGAATTTTTGTTTCTTTTTGAGACATAGTTTGTCCTTTGCTCATTTGTTTCTCTTGGGGATATTAGTGCTATATACTAAACACTAATTAGTGCTTAGTTAATTAGTGATTAACTTAATTGAAGTATTAAGCTTATGTGCTTTTTGTTATTGTTGTTGAAATTTTCTTCTGACTTATTACTTACTTCTGATTTTTTTTTTTAACCTGGGGATAATTTCCATTCCTATGTAATCTATTTTATCCTTATTTCTATTTAGCTTCTTTCATATTTTTAAATCCTAGAATCTTACCCCGTTTAGAAATTTGATGATATTTTATTAAAAAGCAATAGCTGGATTAAAACAAACATCAAATACTTGAATCTCTCTGAAGTTTATTTATGTCTGTAGGGTGAGGAAAGGGTAAAAATCATCTGTCCTTCCCTAAAATAACAGGTTATCTCAATGTCATTTATTAAATATGTTTTTCTCTGATAGGGGATATCTTTGTAATCATCCATTAAATTCTTCATATTTATTTGCTGTTTTATTAATCAGGAAGCAGTTGAAGAGAGATGGAATCTGACTAGTCCTCTATTTCTTTGTTGTTATTTTTTGTATGCAGTGAATGAACAAAGATATTAAAACTCATCCCTAAAAGTCTTATTTTCATGTAGAACATAAGTATCTATTAGATCGTTGGTCAGTGCTGTAGTTGGACCACGTGGTCTTATTTTCTGAAATACCTATGAAAGAAACAGCTTCCTACCCCCTCCCCCCATGTTTTAAGAAGGATGAGCTATGGATTTCTGAAAAAAAAATTTAGTTTCGTGAAAGTGTGGAAATGTGCTTAACATTGGTAGGCTCTTTTTTTCCCCTTCAGGTAGAATATTTAAAAGTGATAAGTTTCTTATCACTCTATGCACAGTGATCTTAACTGTGCATTTATGTTCCAGAGAAAGAGTTCTGGGAAGTCAAGAAATAATGATTAACAGAATAGTGGGATTGATTTATGAGTGAAAGTAGCTGGTCATTTATAGCTTTTTGAATGATGGGCATATTTAAAAGGAGAGACAATAGTTAGTGTTCGTATATTTAGAGAATATTCAGACAAAATTTGTTTTGGGCAGCTAAGAGATTGCTCCTGGAATGATAAGAAGAAAAGAACAGTTTAGAAAATAAATTAGCAAAAGCAGAAAGAAATTTATATATATATAATTTACATTGGGAATTGTTGGAAAGCAGAATAATCTCCCCAGAGAGCTGGTGGGTGGAATAAACTAGCTGTCTCTAGTTTCTGTAATTCATGGCAGATGCTTAGGAACGGGTTACATAAGAGGTTTCTGGGAATGGTTTAAAATGAAGTCTTGTAAAATGCGTGAGGTCAGGCTGGATGACCTAGGTGGTACTTTCTGACTCTCAGATCCTGTGATGGCTTGTGGCATTCTTCTGCTCAGCACTAATGTACCGTGGGGGTTATTTACTGGCAAATTCAGGTAGTGCTTATTGGTTGAGGATCAGAATTATTTGAAAAATAATAATTGACCTTGGAATATATTTGTTTCAGTTCAGTATCGTCCTCCTTTTCCTTGCTCCAGTTATCTTAATTTTTTTCATTAAATCAAAGTAAGTGTTTTTACCTATTGCTTTTCATTAGCCCCTGCTTTTAATTAACTTTTGATGTTGTTGGTGCCTTTTCCTTCTCGGAAAGAACTAATACAGTGGTTGGAACATGATTTTGAATAATATTTACCTGTAATGTACTGACCAAGTTGATCAGATGCTCAGTCCATGCTGTACAAGTTCTGTTCCATAACAAAAAAAAAATTTTTTTTTTAATGGTGTGTGTTACACCCTATAAGTCAGTTGATAGTGGCAGGTGCTAAAGTGGAATCTGTGAGACAGTTGGCTGGGGCAAGGGAATGAAATATTAAACCTCTTCTTCTTTTTTTAACCTTAACAAATTGAGCTTATGAACATTTACTGGGTGAAAGGACACTGATGCCCACCTTGGTTCACACGCGTTAGGCGGTCGCGTGGGCGTGGGTGCCTCGGGGTGGGCTCTCGTGTCGCGTGTGGGCCTGCTGCCTCCGGGGGACCTCAGTGCTCCCCCTTGGTTCACACGTTAGACGGCGCGTGTCGCGTGGGCTCTGCGTGGGCCTGCTGCCTCCGGGGGACCTCAGTGCTCCCCCTTGGTTCACACGTTAGACGGCGCGTGTCGCGTGGGCTCTGCGTGGGCCTGCTGCCTCCGGGGGACCTCAGTGCTCTCATTGGTGTGCTCCCGGTGACAGTGCGTTTGTCTAGGAGAGCTGGCGGGTCGTGCTGTACAGGTCTTAACCCCGCCGTCACAAAATGAGCAGGGCAAATAATGCTGGGAGATATTTCCAGTGAAAATGAAATGCCCTTTTATTAGCCCCATTATCAGGTTCAAACAATGATCACTTGATCAATCTGGCAAGAGGACAGCCATACCATTCTTGATTACAGGTGGCGCTAGTGGTAAGGAATCTCCCTTCCAAGGCAGGAGACGCAAGAGACTTGGGTTTGATGCCTGGGTCAAAAAGATACGCTGGAGTAGGAAGTGGCAACGCGCTCCAGTATTCTTGCCTGGGAAATTCCATAGTTGGAGAAGCCTGGCGGACTGCAGTCCATGGGACCGCAAAGAGTCAGACACAACTGAGCCACTCAGCATATAAAATATGTATTTACCTTCACTATCATTAACAGTGAAACCTTCCTAAAGATAAATATTATGCTTTGAGGTATTGGCTACTGCTAACACAAAGTTCTTGCAAGACGTTTAAGAAAATATCTCATCTTAAATTTGTTTATTTAAACTGAATCATCCTTTTAAAATATATATTCTTGAGCATGTTTTACAATATACGTGATGTATTGGCACAAGTACCTATTCAATTTATAAATATACACATAGTGAGGATACATTACAGAGTTCTAATGAATGGCTGTTTGATCAAACAAGTTTGGAACATAAATGTTTTTAAAATAATTTAAAGATAAGAGGTTCATATTTTTTAGTTCTTTGTATTTTTACTTTACATGCACAATTTAAATGTCTTTTCCTTGTTAAAATATCCTTGGGGTTAAGTCCGGTTTAGGTGACTTTTCCAGATTGAAATGGAAGAAAGTAAAGTAAAGTAGAATGTAATTAATCAAATTATAGAATGAGTCATTATAGGTGAAGTAAATGTTCAGTAACTGAGATCTCTAGAATTTAATACCTTAAAAATTGTTCTAAAATTCAACTTATTTGTGAGGAAGCTAGGCCTAAATCAGAGTGAAGAAACTATGAAATATTCTTTAAGAAGTGCTTCTTCAATAATTTTGAGAATAGATAAGAAACCAAGTTAATTGTGTTTTAGCAAATCTTTTAAATGCTTTCATTTAGCAAGTAGTTGAGAATTATTTATCATTACTCTGTTCATTGTTTGAATTAAAATTAATACCAAAGTGGCACTTGAATGGCCTTTTTTCCTTTTACATTTAAATAGGCTAGACCTTTGCTTTCTTTAGACCATTAATTTGTTTTTACACAGCCTGCGAAGGTAACCATCAACTCAGAATTAATTAGTGGGATCAAAATTAATGAGATTTTAACTGTATCTGGGTCATTTCTACTCTAGGCGAGTTTTCTTCATACAAATTGGACCAACATTTTCTTGAAAGAAGAAAAATTAAATTTATTTAAATCCATGTTTTAAAAGTAAAAAACCTCTTTTGTTGTGAGTTAAGTACCTCTAATAACTGTGCTTTCTTGGGCCTAGTAATACTAATTTTTGTTGTTGCTGTTTTCAGTCTTGATTATTTTGGCTATTTCAAGGCTGTTGCTCATTACAGTAAAACTAGACCTAACTCTTCAGATGCTTATTTTCGTTTGCATGGATGGTATAGCAGGGAGAGATAAGAAAGCCTTCCTCAGCGATCAATGCAAGGAAATAGAGGAAAACAACAGAATGGGTAAGACTAGAGATCTCTTCAAGAAAATTAGAGATACCAAGGGAACATTTCATGCAAAGATGGGCTCGATAAAGGACAGAAATGGTATGGACCTAACAGAAGCAGAAGATATTAAGAGGTGGCAAGAATACACAGAAGAACTGTACAAAAAGGAGCTTCACGACCAAGATAATCACGATGGTGTGATCACTGGCCTAGAGCCAGACATTCTAGAATGTGAAGTCAAGTGGGCCTTAGAAAGCATCACCACGAACAAAGCTAGTGGAGGTGATGGAATTCCAGTTGAGCTCTTTCGAATCCTGGAAGATGATGTTGTGGAAGTGCTGCACTCAATATGCCAGCAAATTTGGAAAACTCAGCAGGACTGGAAAAGGTCAGTTTTCATTCCAATTCCAAAGAAAGGCAACGCCAAAGAATGCTCAAACTACCACACAATTGCACTCATCTCACATGCTAGTAAAGTAATGCTCAAAATTCTCCAAGCCAGGCTTCAGCAATACTTGAACCGTGAACTTCCAGATGTTCAAGCTGGTTTTAGAAAAGGCAGAGGAACCAGAGATCACATTGCCAACATCTGCTGGGTCATGGAAAAGGCAAGAGAGTTCCAGAAAGACATCTATTTCTGCTTTATTGACTATGCCAAAGCCTTTGACTGTGTGGATCACAGTAAACTGTGGAAAATTCTGAAAGAGATGGGAATACCAGACCACCTGACCTGCCTCTTGAGAAACCTATATGCAGGTCAGGAAGCAACAGTTAGAACTGGACATGGAACAACAGACTGGTTCCAAATAGGAAAAGGAGTACGTCAAGGCTGTATATTGTCACCCTGCTTATTTAACTTCTATGCAGAGTACATCATGAGAAACGCTGGGCTGGAAGAAGCACAAGCTGGAATCAAGATTGCCAGGAGAAATATCAATAACCTCAGATATGTAGATGACACCACCCTTATGGCAGAAAGCAAAGAGGAACTAGAAAGCCTCTTAATGAAAGTGAAAGTGGAGAGTGAAAAAGTTGGCTTACAGCTCAACATTCAGAAAACGAAGATCATGGCATCTGGTCCCGTCATTTCATGGGAAATAGATGGGGAAACAGTGGAAACAGTGTCAGACTTTATTTTTTTGGGCTCCAAAATCACTGCAGATGGTGATTGCAGCCATGAAATTAAAAGACGCTTACTCCTTGGAAGGAAAGCTATGACCAACCTAGATAGTATATTCAAAAGCAGAGACATTACCCTGCCAACAAAGGTCCGTCTAGTTAAGGCTATGGTTTTTCCAGTGGTCATGTATAGATGTGAGAGTTGGACTGTGAAGAAAGCTGAGCGCCGAAGAATTGATGCTTTTGAACTGTGGTTTTGGAGAAGACTCTTGAGAATCCCATGGACTGCAAGGAGATCCAACCAGCCCATTCTAAAGGAGATCAGTCCTGGGTGTTCTTTGGAAGGACTGATGCTGAAGCTGAAACTCCAATACTTTGGCCACCTCATGCGAAGAGTTGACTCATTGGAAAAGACTCTGATGCTGGGAGGGATTGGGGGCAGGAGGAAAAGGGGAGGACAGAGGATGAGTTGGCTGGATGGCATCACCGACTCGATGGACATGAGTTTGGGTGAACTCCCGGAGTTGGTGATGGACAGGGAGGCCTGGCATGCTGCAATTCATGGGGTCGCAAAGAGTCGGACACAACTGAGTGACTGAACTGAACTGATACCGTTTTTATTTGGGGCCAAACACATTTTTGTGGATGGGGCATGTCATTTACCAGTTCTCACCATTATTGCACTGTGTGAGTGAAGAACAGAACTACTCTTTAAAATGTACTTAATGTAAATACACATGTCAGAAAAGAACATATCATGTGAGAATGAAAAACTAGAATTTTTGGAGTTCAGTTATTTTTTCCTTCAGAAAATTACACCCCACAATCTACTTTTTAAAGCACACCCTCTACTATGATTTAATTTTTGCTTTGTGTTTTACTAATAAGAGTGCTAACATGATGTAGAGACTTTAAATCTTTTTATGAGGATGGATTGCATTTTCTTGAATTAAAAAAAAATTATCCACCTGTATATAAATGGCAAAGGTGACAGTTCTGACAGTAAAACTTCTCTTGAGGATTTGGTGCCAGAGGTCAGGCTCTCTGTTAGAACGGGGATACTGCAGGTTGTAAACTGCAGTCGCAGATGCTTGGCTGAGAGAGAACGTGTGGATCAGTGCTTCTCAGTTTTGTTATCACTTCAGATGTTGAGATCCACCAATAGAACATAATTTGAAAAACACCAGAGTAAAGAATATCGATAAAAAATTCACCTTTTTAACAGACTTCAGCACCCCCTGCCTAGGGCTCATTTTATCTATGAAAAGGAATGATAGGAAAGTATGTGAACATTAATGAAATGATTGTCAACTTGGGGACTGGGAAGTTGGGGAGTTAGATGTGTGACATTAATTAAGGATTAGTTCAGTTTAAAGATGGAGGAGGCTTCCCAGGTGGCGCAGCGCTATAGAATCCGCCTGCAATGCAGGAGACGTGGGTTTGATCCCTGGGTCGGGAAGATCCCTTGGAGAAGGAAATGACTACCCATTCCTGTATTCTTGTCTGGAGAATCCCATGGACAGAAGAGCCTGGTGGGCTGCAGTCCATGGGGTTGCAGAGAGTCAGACACGGCTGAGCCACTGAGCACGCACGCACACACAGAGTCGGATACGACTCTGAGCGACTGAGGGCACGTTCTCTCATCAGTGCCTGATTAAAGGGTGTGAGTAGATGGAAAGGAACGCCGTTTAGAAACAGTTCTTTGCAGTGACTCATACACAGAGAAAACGATCACTGTTAGATTTGTTTTCTCTGGTAAGAAAAATAAATAAAACAACTACTTTTTCGCAGATCCTTATTGCAACATAGAAAATGTGTGCGCGTGCTAAGTCGCTTCAGTCGCATTGGACTGTCTGTGACCCCATGGACTGTAGCCCGCCAGGCTCCTCTGTCCATGGGGATTCTCCAGGCAAGAATACTGGAGTGGGTTGCCATGCCCTCCTCCAGGGGGTCTTCCCAACCCAGGGATGGAACCCAAGTCTCTTACATCTCCTGCATTGGCAGGTGGGTTCTTTACCACTAGTGCCACCTGGGAAGCCCAAATACAAAATAGGTAATCATTCATATGGCAGTCATCTTTTTGTAAATTGAATGATGGATATATTTGATAAATGTATTAATGATTATTTGTTGAAATGCAAACACTCCATTGTACTAAACTATTATTTTTTATTCCCCTAAACTATTGTCTTCTGTTAGCAGTATGTCTGGTGAAAGTAAAAAATACCTTATGTAGTGTGAAGTAATTGAAAATAAAGACATTACGTTCTATTTCTGCCATGTTATATTCTAACATTGCCTATATTTAAATGATATTTTTGTAGTTTGCCACTGTAGTTTGACTTACTGTTTAAATACAAGGTAAAGTTTTACATGCCATAGTCAGCTACCTTTTAGTCCTTAATGTCTTTTTTAAAGAAAGAAATGTTTTATGCGTATGAGGAAGCATGAAATAAATAAGCTTAAAAGATGTGAAGAAAATTCTATGTGATGTTTTAATAACAGTTTATAACATGATCTTTCTGAACTTAGTTTTCTTAACTTTGAAAATTAGTAAATAGCTACTATGCTGATTATAGTTTTTATATCATTATAGAACACAAAGCACAAATAGAGCTAACACAGTACCAAAGGTGGAAACACCTGAATTAAAGAACAAAGTGACGAGTTAAATCTTTCTGTCTTTTTCTAATGTTCTGCTTCATTCAAAAATTGATTTTGGGTTGTTTACAGGAAATAAACAGTATTTAGTTAGATAAAAATAAAGCAAAATCACAGTGAAGAGAACATGAGAGAGAAACTAGATAAGCCCACCAAGAGTCCATGTTCGGAAATGTATGCCCACACCCCGTCTGTTATGAGTGGAAAATTTAGGCCTATGTTTCCTAGTAGCCAAAACATCGAAGGAATCAGTTGCAGCAGCCTTCCCCAAAGTGTGTTCCTTAAAAACTGTGTCTTATGAGATTATGATGGTCAAATGAATGTAGATATTTGTAGGCCCTCTGTAGATATAGTTATAGTCCTATTACAGGTTAGAGGTTCTTCGAAGCTTTGTGGATAAAAACAACTGTAACTTGTGTTTCCCATGCATGTCTGGTCACCCCCTGGTCCTGCCTCCTGCTTTTTCTCATCTGATAACATGTCAACATTTCCCAATGAGGGAGATACTGTTCTTTAGCCAAAAAAGTCTGCTCAGGCAAAGCGCAGCAGAATGAGCTTTGAGAAATTTCTCCTCTGGATCCCATAGAAGGGATGAAGTTGAAAGTGAAAGTCTCTCAGTCGTGTCTGACTCTTTGCGACCCCATGGACTATACAGTCCATGGAATTCTCCAGGCCAGAATACTGGAGTGGGTAGCCTTTCCCTTCTCCAGGGGATCTTCCAACCCAGGATTCGAACCCAGGTCTCACCCACATTGCAGGCGGATTCTTTACCAGCTGAGCCACAAGGGAAGCCTGTAGCAGGGATCATATGTCTTAACATATAGCGCCTTAGCTCTCCTCCTCAATAAATAGCCACAGTAATGAGTTTCAGATGGCTATTTTCATATGGGTTCACCTTGATGTGAACCGGAAGCACAATCTAATAATTCACTACAAAGCTTTAAGTTGCTTATACATGGTCTTTCAGACATACAAAGACTAATGTTTAATTTTCTCCATTGTGGATTCAGTTCTCTGTAGCCACTGAAAATCTTTACTGTCTTTGATTGTTTATATCATATTCCATCTTGTTCTAAAAAGGGATGGAAGGGCACAAAGCAGGGATGAGCAGGAAATACAGAGCAGGCTGTTTACTGAGCTTTTGTATGTTAGTTGAGGCCGTGTGTGCCTGCTGAGGTTCTAGGCGGAAGCTGTGAAGCACACCTACAGATAATACAAATGGCGGCTCTTCAGAAATGATTGTGGCAGAGGGAGCGTGAGGGTATTGTTTTTGAGCAAAGGAGCAGGGAAGAGCATGGGTCTAAAAGACAGAGTCACGGACAGAAGCGCTGCGGAGCGCAGCTCCAGCTGCTCACAAAGGGAAGTTCAGACAGGGAAAGAGAACACGTCATAACAGGTCAATTTCTCTCCAGCTCTGTCTGTTTGTATATAGCAATCATTTTAGTAAGGTCATCTTCAGATTTGAGCAGCAGCTTTTCCTAGGTGTCTTTTCCTTTTTAAAACTCGTTTTAATGTAGTCTTTTTCAAAGTGTTGTGATGATTGAACTGGGCATTTTAGATGTAATATAAAAGAAGAAAATTTTCGACACATTCTGGTGTTGTGGTTCGTGTTTTTGACAGCGGTGAATGTGTAACTAATTTTGATTTTACTGAGGACCAGATCCATGTTATTCCGAATTTAATCTAGATGTGATTGAGATTTATTTTTCCTTTCAGGCAAGAGTGCAGCACTGCATCTGTTCTGTAGCCAGTGACCACTCAGTGGGACTTCTAAGTTTGCGCGAGAAAAAATGCATTATGCTGGCGTCCCGTCATCTTTTCCCCATTCAAGTTATCAAGTGGAGGCCTTCTGACGATTACCTGGTGGTGGGATGTTCAGACGGCTCCGTGTATGTCTGGCAAATGGATACTGGTAAGAAAAGATGAGACTAGGAAGTTAAATGCGTATATTCGGCATGCTAGAAATGAAAAATCTTTTGTCTGAGGAAAAACCCCTGAAATGTCAAAAGGTTGCTACTTGTGTTTCTCATCACCGCTTTTTCTAAGTGTTCTTAAAATTATCAACAAAAAAATATTTAGATGTCCTCTAAAATATTTGTTGTACTCTCTCAGATACTTGTAGAGTATTTCACTGATCTTTAGAGAAATGTGGTTGATGACAATATTCAACTTAGGACAGATATCAGACACTAGATAGCTAAGTGATTTCTATATAATTCATGAGGCAAATTGTAAGATTAAAGAATCATTTTTGCCTCTAGTTCAGAAACAATGGAAAAAGAATTCTCTTTCATTTGAACAGCAGAAAAATAATACAGGGCCTTTAATTGGAGGAGATAATGAAAAGTTTTAAGTTCTCGAGGGAACATGTAAAATTTCAGGGTTCAGATATTTTACGTATGTGGCATAAGATGCTGCAGATAATGTTTAGCTTAAAAATATAGGCCATGACATATAAAGTTTACATACAGAAACTTAGCGTTTTTCCTTGGAAGTTTTTAAGTATGTAACTACATGTTTATTAGTTTGGGCTTTTAAAAACACACTTTATTCTACTTTTACTATCCTAAGTCATCTATCAGTGAGTTAAACCTTTCTTTATGTCCCTAAAGAACGTATGTGCCATGTAATATTTCTACTATTTTTTCCTTTTTCTCTCTGAAACTGTTTTTTGTTTTCTTAAATATTCCTGTTTGAAATCGGACTATGTGTATATTTCTGGCTTGGACGGTGGTATAAGAGGGAGAGCTCACAGGTCTTTTTGGAGCAAGTAGCCATAATCTTCACCTATCCTTCATTTGCAGTCCTGGTTCTCTCTGATAGTGCACAAGCAGTTTTGACAAAAGGAAGTGTTCTTGAAGAGTGTCAGACTTCTTTACTTTGGCATTTAACATTTTTTTTTTTTTGGCCTGATTGTAAAACAGGTTCTTAGTTTTTGTCAAATTTTGAGAGCACCAAGTGAAGGTGAAAGTCGCTCAGTCATGTCCGACTCTTTGCTAGAACACTGGAGTGGGAGCCCTTCCCTTCTCCAGGGGGTCTGCCTGACCCAGGGATCGAACCCAGGGCTCCCGCATTGCAGGTGGATTCTTTACCAGCTGAGCCACAGGGAAGCTCAAGAGAGTACAAAGGCATTAGAAAAGAAAGATGAACTCAAATTCACCATTGTTCAGTGGGGAATGTGGACATGTTTCTCTCTAGTCTCATTGCTACACTTTAAAAAATGGATTTGCTGTCGTCTTTAAAAAATGGATTTGCTGTCATAGTATGTAATTTTGTATCCTGTTTTGTGTTCCTTTCTGTTGCACCCTATCTGCTGAGCAGCACTGTTTCATGTTCGCTGATTTGGTTCATGCTACAAACCAGATACAGTTGACCCTTGAACAACATGGGGGTTGAGGACCCCACCTTCTTCATAGTTGAAAATCTGTGTATAACTTAAAAGTTGGCCCTCCATTCCCGTGTTTTCTTCATATCTGTGGTTCTCCGTTCTTGGATTCAAATGACCAAGGATTATGTAGTACTGTAGTATTCACTACCAAGAAAAGAAATCCATGTGTATGTGGATCTGCAAAGTTCAAACCTGTGCTGTTTAAGGTTAACTATATACAGAGTTTGTCTTGGGCTCTGGGATTCCCTGGTGGCTCAGACGGTGAAGAAGCTGCCTGCAATGCAGGAGACCCAGGTTCGATCGCTGGGTTGGGAAAATTCCCTGGAGTACAGAATAACTATCCACTCCAGTATTCTTGCCTGGAGAATCCCATGGACTGAGAAGCCTGGCAAGCTACAGTCCATGGAGTCCCAAAGAGTCAGACATGACTGAGCAACTAACACTTTAACTTTTTTGCTGGAGTCAGACTCGGTGTGAATTTAAGATCAACCATTTGGCAGCACTGTGATCTATGGCAAGTCTCTCAATTTACTCATCTGTAAAATGAAGATACGGAGAAGGCAATGGCACCCCACTCCAGTACTCTTGCCTGGAAAATCCCATGGATGGAGGAGCCTGGTGGGCTTCAGTCCATGGGGTTGCTAAGAGTCGGACACGACTGAGCGACTTCACTTTGACTTTTCACTTTCATGCATTGGAGGAGGAAATGGCAACCCACTCCAGTGTTCTTGCCTGGAGAATCCCAGGGACGGGGGAGCCTGGTGGGCTGCTGTCTATGGGGTCGCACAGAGTCGGACACGACTGAAGTGACTTAGCAGCAAAATGAAGATAATCATAGCTCCCATTTTATGGTGTTCCTGAGAGAATAAAATGACATAATGTGTACCTGGTGTGCCGTAGGTGCAGGAAGTCACATCCATGTATGTGTGTGTATTTTGTGTGTGTCCTTGCATATGTGTATATTTCCTATTATTGTTATTTAACAAACATGCTTAACTTGTTACTTTGTTGGCCTTGGGGATATGATTTACCTTTATTAAGAAATTTTTTTTTGAGAATTAATATTAAAGACAGTTATAGTGCTGATAATTATAAAACATTATTTTAAAATACTGCATATATAAACAATTGATATATTGTAAATACAAGAGTATGTTAAACTTGTCTAGAACTTTAAACATTAATATGATAAAGAATATAATTTTTCTGAATTTCGTAGATGCTGAAATATATGATACTTGAATACTTCAGATACTTGAAGGATATTTACAAAGAATGTGAAAGTCTTTACAAATGAGACCTTACTGGAAGACGGAATTACTTTTCCAGTAGTTTCCCTAGTAGGAAATGACAAATAGCTCCTGACTGTATGTGTACCGAGGATGTTATTTTTATAACCGGTTTACTATAATTAAGCCCAGTACATAATATTGCAGTTGACCAATTATCTTCTGACCTTCAGGAGGATTTTGATAAACAGTCAGTCAATATGGCGTTCTTAAATCAAGATAAAGCTAGGGAAGCAGAATAAATTTTGGACTTCAACCATAATAGGGAGTGTACGCTCTTTTTCCATCTTTGCTGTTCAGGTTTTAGCTAGTGATATAAAGGTCCCTGGGGAGCCAGGAAGGCACATCCTGAAGGTATTGACATTATTTATTAATTAAATAAATAAAAAATGAAGCAAAAATAAATCAGATTCGGCCCAGGCTTAATGTATGAAATGTGTTTAAACTCTGAGGAGATACTTTTTGCCTCTACTTCATGTTTTGGGAATGTATTTTTACAGATGAAATCATATTACATGAAAACTACTCAGGCATTTTGTGCAATTTTCTGTTTGCCATTTTGAATTACACTGATGCTTCTAGCTTAACAGCGCTTAAAAATGTCTTAACTTTATAATTTCATGGAGCATTTTGGTTATTTTTCTCTTCAAATGGGTAGTTTTTATTTTCAGTGTTCATTTCCTTATGAAATGAAGTTAAAGCTAGTAATACAAAACTTAGAGAGAGGTCCAAAATTTTTGTTCTTTTATTTATCCTCTTAATTATATGCTGCTGCTAAGTCGCTTCAGTCGTGTCTGACTCTGTGTGACCCCATAGACGGCAGCCCACCAGGCTCCCCCGTCCCTGGGATTCTCCAGGCAAGAACACTGGAGTGGGTTGCCATTTCCTTCTCCAGTACATGAAGGTGAATAGTGAAAGTGAAGTCGCTCAGTGGTGTCTGACTCTTCGCGACCCCATGGACTGTAGCCCAGCAGGCTCCTGTGTCCATGGGATTTTCCAGGCAAGAGTACTGGGGTGGGTTGCCATTGCCTTCTCCGTTAATTATATGCAATAGTGCTTAATAGGGGGTTTCCCTGATGGCTTAGACAGTAAAGAATCTGCCTGCAATGCGGGAGACCTGGGTTCAATCCCTGGGTTGGAAAGATGCCCCGTAGAAGGGAATGGCTACCCACTAGAAGCCATGGAAATGATTATTCCTTCACAACTCTGAGTAGTTAGAAAGTTAGTGTAACAACCAGCAACAAGATTTGGCCAGCTCAACATCTTGACTCCTACTTACGAACTTATTTAAAAAGGTGGGTCACCGACCTAGATGGTGGCTGCTGCTTCATGGAGCATTCTGTAGGGATCAGGTCCTTATTCTGCACACCTGATGTTCCCAGTAAGCATGTGGTGGTGTTCCCACAGGCCTCTGACAAGGTCAGCATCCTTTCTGTTGGGAGATAGTGGCATGCTTCAGGTAGTGACTGTTGCTGCAAGTTGTTCTTCTTATCTGACCATTACCGAGCCTGACACCATTGTTATCCGCACTTTTTATCATGTTTGCTTCATAATGAAAGTGATTCATCATATGCCTATTCCTGGAGGGACGGTTGTCAGTTGTTCTTGTACAGTTGCAAACACCAGCAGTGATTGCCAAATATTAGAAATTAGTGTATGAAGTCTTACCAGTTTACTTCGTTCTGTTACCTTTTTTCTTTTTTTTATTCCTGTCCCTTCAAGTTTTCTGAAATATTCCTGTTTTTGCAATAACTTCATGAAATATGTGTTTGAATCATTTTTTTAAAACTTAAGTATCCAATAAAATAGAATATGAACTAATATGGCTACTGGCACAACATATATAAAGCATGGATATCCAAAAACATTTATTTTGATTTATTTAAATTGATGGTTTTGCCTTGTTATTAAAATTACCAAAGAGAATCAGGAGGTGGTACTTCAGTCCTATCTTTTGTTGTTAGTAAAGAGTTTGCTGCTGCTGCTGCTAAGTCGCTTCAGTCGTGTCTGACTCTGTGCGACCCCATAGACGGCAGCCCACCAGGCTCCCCCATCCCTGGGATTCTCCAGGCAAGAACACTGGAGTGGGCTGCCATTTCCTTCTCCAGTGCATGCAAGTGGAAAGTGAAAGTGAAGTTGCTCAGTGGTGTCCGACTCTTAGCGACCCCGTGGACTGCAGCCCACCAGGCTCCTGCGTCCATGGGATTTTCCAGGCAAGAGTACTGGAGTGGGGTGCCACTGCCTTCTCCAAGTATTTTCTTCACATATTTGACCTTTTGCCTCCAGGATATAATACAATAGAGATCTGATTTTATGTTTCTGTTTCACATCATTGACTTCTCTGTATCTTCTGTATTTTTGTTATCATTCTATTACAAAAATAAGATAAGGACTTCCATGATGGCCCAGTAGTTAAGAATTCAAACTCCCAATGTAGGGGGCATGGGTTTGATCCCTGGTCGAAAAACAGAACTATTATAAGATCCCACATCCTGCATGGCATGGCCAAAAATTAAAACCAAACAAACAAGCAACCACTGTAAGATAGGATAGGCAGAGACACAAAGGATGAAATGGTTAAGGAAAAAAACAGTATTTTTCTAGTCAAGCAAAGTTTCTTATTTCCCTTTTGGATTCACTCTGAAATTTTGAAGGAAGAGGTTATTAGAGTGAAAGTATGACTCTCTGTTCAACCTTCCTCCCTGTGAGTCCTCTGTATAATTAATTACTAAGTCCTTCCCATTAGGTAGCCATCACCTGCCTTTTTTCTTTATATCAGGCTATATTTTTTAACACCCATGCTATCTTTGGCTTCCCTGATAGTTCAGTTGGTAAAGAATCTGCTTGCAATGTAGGAGACCCCAGTTCAATTCCTGGGTTGGGAAGATGCCCTGAAGAAAGGATATTCTACCCACTTCAGTATTCTTGTGCTTCCCTTGTGGCTCAGCTGGTGAGGAATCCACCCGCAATGAGGGAGACCTGGGTTCAATCCCTTGGGTTGGGAAGATCCCCTGGAGAAGGGAAAGGCTACGCACTCCAGTATTCTGGCCTTGGGAATTCCATGGACTGTATAGTCCATAGGGTCACAAAGAGTTGGACACAACTGAGCAGCTTTTGCTTTCACTTTAATGCTGTCTTTATTGGTTTCTCTGTCTTCTGTTTCTACCTTCTAGTCCGTCCTGTACTTTCCTGGCAAATTAACTATAGGAAATAAAACAATAACAACCACACTTGATTCATGCCACTGTCTTAAAGACAAAAACATAAGCAATTTTAGTTCACATATCCTTTAAGACAAGACCCTCCGCAGCGTGGTACGCATCTGCCTTTTCTTATCTCCTCCTGTTCTTTCATACAGACTGGTTGCTCTGTGTGAAGAATAGTTCTAACCAAGAATAATTGGGTCACTATGCACTATTTCTTGTCTTTTATATCATGCATATTGTTGCTCATGATTTTCATTCATTTGGAACATTATTTCTTTCTATTTGCTTATTCATTTAAGCAGTATATTATCTTTTAAGGAATAGTGAAAGTGAAAGTTGCTCAGTCGTGTCCAACCGTTTGCAACCCCATGGACTATAGAGTCCATGGAATTTTCCAGGCCAGAATACTGGAGTGGGTAGCCTTTCCCTTCTCCAGGGTATCTTCCCAACCCAGGGATTGAACCCAGGTCTCCTGCACTGCAGATGGATTCTTCACCAGCTGCGCCACCAGGAAAGCCCAAGAATACTGGAGTGGGTAGCCTATCCCTTCTCCAGCAGATCTTCCCAACCCAGGAATCAAACCGGAGTCTTCTGCATTGCAGGTGGATGCTTTACCATCTGAGCTATCAGGGAAGCCCTCTTTTAAGGAAACGAATACAAAAACAAAGCTTTCCTTTTTTCCCCAAGCAGTTAGCATTTCTTGTAGCATTGCTTTATATAGATCCAGATTTCTATCTTGAAGGACTTTCCTTTTGCCTAATATTTTTCTTGTGGTGCAGGTCTGTGAGTGATTCTTTCATCTTCTGTATATCTGAAAAACTTTATTTCACCATCATTTTGAAGATATTTCTTTCTGGGTATAGAATTCTATGTTGACAGTTTTTTGTTTATTCCTTTCAGTATTCCACTATCTTGCTTGTATTATTTCCAGTGAAAAATTTGCTATAAACCTTATCTTTGTTTCTCTATGTATATATCTATTTTTTGTGACTTCTTAGAAAATTTTCTCTTTATTATTGATTTTGAACTGTTTAGTTGTAGTTTTCTATGTATTTCTTGTGCTGAGGGTTTGTTATACTTGAATCTATGGGTATATAGTTCTCAACAAATTTGGTAGGTTTTGGCCATTATTTATTCAACTATGTTTTTGATCCTCCCCTCTCTTTTCTCTGTTTGGAGACTCCGATTATGTGCCTATTAGGATACTTGAAATTGCCCAGAGCTTGAGGATTGTATTTTCATTTTTGATATTATTTTTCCTGTGTTTAATTTTATAGTTTCTATTCTGCGTTTTCAAGTTTACTGAGCTTTTCTTCTGTAGGGGTCTTAAGGGAGAGGAAAGGATGCAGGTAATGCTACATGGGAGATCATTAGAGGAAGGAAGGATAAGAAAATGTTTCTGGCAGGCACTGATAAAAACATCCCTACGTTAAAAAATGTCCGTGCGTTTTTCCTTTCTTAAAAAATGGACGTTAGTCATCCGGAGTCGTGTAGTGACTGTGCACGTCCGTGTCTCCCAGGAGCGCTGGACCGGTGTGTGATGGGGATCACGGCTGTGGAGATCCTGAATGCCTGTGATGAAGCAGCCCCTGCTGCTGTTGACTCGCTGAGCCACCCGGCGATCAACCTCAAACAAGCCATGACGCGCCGCAGCCTTGCTGCTCTGAAGAACATGGCCCATCACAAGCTGCAGACTCTTGCCACTAACCTCTTGGCTTCTGAGGCATCTGACAAAGTAAGTTTTATATGGGGGCTCACGTGTCCCCATTCAGCTTCATTTAATGACACAGCTTTGACACGTCTTAGGGAAGCATTTTGGGGAGATGACACTGATGAATACTAAGCTTCTGATTTTTAAGCAGGTTTATCCAACACAGTTTTGGAGTGTTTCAAGTATTTTGCATTTTGAAAAAGTAACTTGTTCTTACCATTCAAACTATTTTAAAATGATTGCTACAGACTTGAGTGACTTCAGTTTCTGAAATTAGAATGAACAGTTTGTGTATAATCCATCTTCTTAACTTTCTCAGAGTCTTCCTGTTGGAAGGTTTAACACTAGTGATATCTTCAGGAGAAAAAAGTAACAACTTAGAACAATTGTGGCTTATCATTTGTTTTAAAAATAGGCTCTGATTTTACTAATGTTAGGCCATTTACAAGATTTAAGAAAATATGTGAGACTAGGTATGGTGAGATTGCACAGGTGCTGGCATTTTTCTGCGAGACCCAAACTCAACCACACTTTCCTTCCTGAGAGTTAAAATCAACCCACCAGTTACTTTAGTTAACAGAAAATTGTCTTACTAAAAGAAGAAGAGTCAACCCCAGTTCATTAATTGGCTACTTACCATTAGTTTTTTAGACACTAGCTACTATTTCCTTTGTGGTATTTGTGTTCTGGGTATTATTAGAACTAGTTTGTCTCTGGTAAATGGCTAAATGAAACCTAGAGACCATCCCAGTGTTTTCTCTGAATCACACTTAAAATTCCTAGTTCCATCTAAGAATTCATTAGAATTATGAATGAGTCACCAAATACTTTTATTTTCATTCTCTTTTATTCCTGATTCCTACTTTTTAAATGATTAGATGTGTCCATAAATAACAAAGGGGTTGAAAGGATTGTATACAAATTTGAAAATTTGCCCATGAATTAGTGAGTGCTAATGACATAGGAAATATTTACTACAGGCAGCTCCACTGACCTGTATCCTCTAGTAATTGGCAGAAATAGTTGATCATTCTGTCTTTCCTCAAGATATTAATGTTTTATTTTCTTTGTTATATTGTATGTTTCATAGATTAGAATTGTGAAATCCTTCTGTGGTTTTTTTTTTTCATGCTTTCTGTCCCATGCTCTGTAGAATAGAAAACAGGCTGAAATGCACTTGTTCCTATAATTTCTTTCAGGAGATCATGTGGATATTCCCTAGGAATTCAATGTTCATGGCACATTGTCTGATGTTCTGTATAATTCTGATATTAAGCAAACTTATAAAACAATACATTCCAATGGCAAGTGTGTAAGTTTGGCAATTCCCAAATATATTCTTTTTCTTCTTGATAGTCCCTAGAAGTAAAACTTTGGAAAAATAATGATATGACTAGAAAATTGAAGGGGAATAAGTGGTACAGTAACATTTATGAATGGCTTTTGTAAGTGGTCATGGTCCATTATGTGATTTTTTACAGTCTTGTTTGTCCCTGTTTTAATAGCGCATTTTATAGGGCAATTAGTGATAAAAGCACCAGATATCAGAGACACTACACTTATGTATTGTAAAATATATTGCTCGTGAACCTCCTCAGCCTTGTAGCAGTGGTAATTGTTGCCTGGCCTACAAGGAAAACAATTATAGAAGGGGGGAAAGGCTTAGGAAGCCAAGGCTGCAGGAGGATAATCACTTTATGAAAAATGTATGTTGGCCGGACCATTAGGGATTTCTCTAACTATCTTCTCATGTTGACTTAGAGGCTCCTCCTGAGGGGAATATTTAAAGAGCCATTTGCTGGATGGCTTTCAAACCTCCAGAGAAATAGAGCCCACCCAAAGTTAAGAAAAAAAAAAAAAAACAACGTAACTAAGAGCCGCTCAGTGGTACATGACTTGCTCTAGGAAATGGGATATTTTTTCTTTTTTCATGGGTCTCAATGGAAAGTAAAACCTCAATGGGAATATTCTATAGAAAGTATCCAGTTTTCTCCTGGTTAGTGCTGGCAATTGGGCTATTTGGAAGTAACAAATATTTTATATTGTTAATTAGGTTAATTTTGCCTGACATATACAGCTTTACGGGCAAAGATAGAGAATTTACCGTCCTGTGATTTTTTTTTTTTCCTTCTTTCACTGGAGGAGCAAGAAGGTGATAAGTAGAATTATCCTTTATTACTATATGAATGCAGTACTTGGATGCAATCTCAAAAATGACAGAATGATCTCTGTTCATTTCCAAGGCAAACTATTCAATATCACAGTAATCCAAGTCTATTCCCTGACCAGTAATGCTGAAGAAGCTGAAGTAGAACGGTTCTATGAAGACCTACAAGACCTTCTAGAACTAACACCCAAAAAAGATGTCCTTTTCATTATAGGGGGCTGGAATGCAAAAGTAGGAAGTCAAGAAACACCTGGAGTAACAGGCAAATTTGGCCTTGGAGTACAAAATGAATCAGGGCAAAGGCTAATAGAGTTTGCCAAGAGAACGCACTGGTCATAGCAAACACACTCTTAACAACACAAGAGACGACTCTATACATGGGCGTCACCAAATGGTCAATACTGAAATCAGATTGATTATATTCTTTGCAGCCAAATATGGAGAAGTACTATACAGTCAGCAAAAGCAAGACTGGGAGCTGACTGTGGCTTAGATCAGGAACTCCTTATTGCCAAATTCAGACTTAAATTGCAGAAAGTAGGGAAAACCGCCAGACCATTCAGGTATGACCTAAATCAAATCCCTTACAGTGATGGAAGTGACAAATAGATTCAAGGGATTAGATCTGACAGACAGAGTGCCTGATGAACTATGGACGGAGGTTCATGACATTGTACAGGAGACAGGGATCAAGACTATCCCCATGGAAAAGAAATGCAAAAAGGCAGAATGGCTGTCTGAGGAGGCCTTACAAATAGCTGAGAAAAGAAGGGAAGCCAAAAGCAAAGGAGAAAAGGAGAGATATACCTATCTGAATGCAGAGTTCCAAAGAATAGCAAGGAGAGATAAGAAAGCCTTTCTCAGTGATCAGTGCAAAGAAATAGAGGAAAACAACAGAATGGGAAAGACTAGAGCTCTCTTCAAGAAAATTAGAGATACCAAGGAAACATTTCATGCAAAGATGGGCACAATAAAGGACAGAAATGGTATGGACCTACCAGAACCAGAAGATATTAAGAGGTGGCAAGAATACACAGAAGAACTGTACAACAAAGATCTTCATGACCCAGATAATCACGATGGTGTGATCACTCACCTAGAGCCAGACATCCTGGAATGCGAAGTCAGGTGGGCCTTAGGAAACATCACTATGAACAAAGCTAGTGGAGGTGATGGAATTCCAGTTGAGCTATTTCAAATCCTAAAAGATGATGCTGTAAAAGTGCTGCACTCAATATGCCAGCAAATCTAGAAAACTCAGCAGTGGCCACAGGACTGGAAAAGGTCAGTTTTCATTCCAGTTCCTGAGAAAGGCAATGCCGAAGAATGTTCAAACTACCACATGATTGTATTCATTCCACACGCTAGCAAAGTAATGCTCAAAATTCTCCAAGCCAGGCTTCAGCAATATGTGAACTGTGAATTTCCAGATGTTCAATCTGGTTTTAGAAAAGGCAGAGGAACCAGAGATCAAATTGCCAACATCCATCTGCTGGATCATGGAAAAAGCAAGAGAGTTCCAGAAAAACTCCTATGTCTGCTTTATTGACTATGCCAAAGCCTTTGACTGTGGGGATCACAATAAACTGTGGAAAATTCTTCACGAGATGGCAATACCAGACCACCTGACCTGCCTCTTGAGAAATTTGTATGCAGGTCAGGAAGCAACAGTTAGAACTGGACATGGAACAACAGACTGGTTCCAAATAGGAAAAGGAATATGTCAAGGCTGTATATTGTCACCCTGTTTATTTAACTTATATGCAGAATACATCATGAGAAACGCTGGACTGGAAGAAACACAAGCTGGAATCAAGATTGCCGGGAGAAATATCAGTAACCTCAGATATGCAGATGACACCACCCTTATGGCAGAAAGTGAAGAACTGAAGAGCCTCTTGATGAAAGTGAAAGAGGAGAGTGAAAAAGCTGTCTTAAAACTCAACATTCAGAGAAGTAAGATCATGGCATCTGGTCCCATCACTTCATGGCAAATAGATGGGGAAACAGTGGAAACAGTGAGAGACTTTATTTATTTGGGCTCCAAAATCACTGCAGATGGTGAATGCAGCCATGAAACTAAAAGACGCTTACTCCTTGGAAGGAAAGTTATGACCAACCTAGATAGCATATTCAGAAGCAGAAACATTACTTTGCCAACAAGCGTCCATCTAGTCAAAGCTATGGTTTTTCCAGTAGTCACGTATGGATGTGAGAGTTGGATTGTGAAGAAAGCTGAGCACCGAAGAATTGATGCTTTCAAACTGTGGTGTTGGAGAAGACTCTTGAGAGTCCCTTGGACTGCAAGGAGATCCAACCAGTCCATCCTCAAGGAAATCAGTCCTGGATGTTTATTGGAAGGACAGATGCTGAAGCTGAAACTCCAGTACTTTGGCACCTGATGTGGAGAGCTGAGCGCTTAGAAAAGAGCCTGGTGCTTTAGTTATTATCCTCAAATTTTCCAATGATGAACCTAAAGGACATTTGGATAGAACATAGCTTGACAAATTTTTTTCTGTAAAGGGTATATAGTGAAAAAAAAATTAGGCTTTGTGGCCTATATGACTTATGTCAAAGTGATTCAACTGCCATAATAGTGGCATTAAAGGAGCTGTGCGTGCGTGCGTGCTTAGTCGCTCAGTTGTGTCTGACTGTTTGAGACCCTGTGAACTGTAGCCAACCAGGATCCTCTGTCCATGGGATTCTCCAGACAAGAATACTGGAGTGGGTAACCATTCCCATCTCCCAGGGGTCTTCCTGACTCAGGAGTCGAACCTGTGTGCCCTGCATTGCAGGCAGATCCTTTACCGTCTGAGCCACCAGGGAAACCAAAAAAAAGGTATAGACCCTATGTAAATGGATGAATGGGGCTGGCTCCCAATAAAATTTATTAACGAAAATAGACAATGGGCTGAATTTGGCCCTGGGTCATAGTTTGCTGACCCTTGCATCTGAAGATGGCATTATTCTATCAAGGTCGTGGATATAGTTCCCCTGTTGAATGACCTTTGCTTCATTTTTGAAAAGCAGAACAGAGGAGTGGTTTAGAGGCCAAGTTCAGATGACAGATGTATCTCTGTTCCAGTTGCATCTCAGTCATTTCCTGCCTTTTGGTGACCTTGGACAGGTAACCTCCAGTGATCTAGGTTACACATGTAATTGAAAGCAAATTCTTGTAAAGGAAGTAAAGGTTAACAGTATATTAGAGAATTGAAATAACACCAAGACTGTGGAATAAAAAAGAGCATATGGAGTTAATAATTAATAAAGTCATTGCTCATCATTAAGAGCTGTTTTGGTAGAGATAATTGGGTCAGAAGTCAGGATACAATGAGTTAGGAATGAACATGAGATCAAGTGGAGGTGCAGTGCGTGGAAGAAGTTTGCTGTTAGAGGAAAAGAAGAGAGTAGAGTTAGCTTTGTCGGTGGTTGCAGGGTTAAGATCAGAGTTTATGCTTTGGGAGCTCACTGACCCTTTTGCTGGTGGAGGGAGTTATCGGTGGGGCCGTGGAAGAGGACATGGTGCTGAGAATAGAGTTGAAGAGTTCACCCTTCTGAAAAACTCTTTCCTTACAATCTGTAATGATGAAAAGAGGGAGGTGAATATAACAAGTTATTTTCAGCAGCAGCATTTTCAGTGGAAGAAGAGTGATATTTGTTAAAAAAAAAAAAAAAAAAAAGGAAGTGGTAATAATCCCTTGAAGGTAGTCTCATCTTTTTTTTTTAATCCGTCATTCAACTCAGAACAGGTGCTCTGCTGGGTTAGGAGTTAGAGGACTTGTACAATATAAATAAATAGGAGGCCGTAACTGGCGTGTAGTGATATTTGAAGAATGCATAAATGAATATGTCAAGAAGCACGTCTGGGCATATCTGGTGATTTTTTTTGACAAGTTTTCCCATAAAGCATTTGTCAGACACTGGTTCTTGGTGAGGCGATCTTGATGGATGCCTTGGGCCAGTAGAATTTTATCCGTGAAGCTAGAAAACCCTTGTGGCCATGGAATTCATTTCCTAGGCCTACTCTCTGTAACTTTTTATTGGGCCTCCTTACATCTTAGGCTGGAGAAGGAAATGGCAACCCACTCCAGTACTCTTGCCTGGAAAATCTCATGGATGGAAGAGCAAGGTAGGCTACAGCCCGTGGGGTTGCAAAGAGTCAGACACGACTGAGCAACTTCACTTTCACTTTTCACATCTTAGGCATTGTATCAATCAGAATCACCCTATTTATGTTGAAAAAGAATGAAGTTTAAGAAATTGAAAAGTGGCCAGAATGATTTATCTTTTACCTTGCATTTCTCTGTTGTCTCTCTCTGCATGTCTCTCTCTGTTGTCAAAACCCTGAAAAAATGAATGGGCTATATTTGCAAAGGTCAGTAGCTTTGTATTCTGTGTAACTAGGCCATAGAATGGGATTTAGAAGTCAAATATAACCTACTGAGAACATACTCTGTGTCTTTTGCTTGCAGAATTCATTCTGTAAAACAAAAAAAAATTTGTACTGATCGAATTGACTTTATGATTCATTGTGAAAAGGGCACTTGTCCAGTACAGACAGGGACAAGTCAAATGACGTTATGTACAGATACCAGGCCTTTCTGATGAACTGTTTTCAGCCTTAGAAAAATTCTTATGATATATCTGACCTTTGGAGAATCAATTAAACATGCTTAACATTCTGTCCCCAAACTTTAATGAATATCTTAACAGAAAATATGAATATGTTAATTGTATATTTATTATATACTTATATATGAGTTCAGCTTTGGGTTCTTCTAAGTGGTTATTAAGGTAAAATTTTTATATTACACTAATTACTGTCTAATTGTTAATAAATAAAGTTAGGGAGACCTAGCTAAGCAGCTGAACCTTAAGGGAACAAGGGAGTGAGTGTCTCACTGTAGGAGAAGATTTATTCAGTGCCTGCGTGACCGGTGCTTCCCCTTAGTGGAGGATAATAATTAGAAACCGAACCTGGATGCTTTGTACGCTCATGGCTCCTGCGATGACATTGCATCCAGTCCCTCTCAGAAAACAGAGCTGGACAGTATGTTTACAAGGCATATACAGTGATGCAAACAAAAGTATCTTTTAAGTATTTCTGTCTTCCTAAATATATGAAATACCTTGGGCTAACCCCATGACCTCCAGTTCTAAGCAGACACCACAGTGTTTGTTCCAGGCCCCCCGCCTTGGCCTGTTACAACTCTCCTCTCACCTGTGAGAAGCCTCACCCAGAACTTTCAGTGTATTGATTTGCTCAGCTCCCCCTTCATGTAGACAATTTCCTGCCCACCCCAAGTCTCCTCTCAGGCGTGCTGACCAACAGCTTACCTCCCAGAAAGGAGAAGCCTTTTCTTTCTGATTCTTAGTATGTTTTTACTCTCCACCTTCTGCTTCTCTTAGGTGTGATCAGTTGTGTTTATTTATTCTCGTGTTTCTTTCTGTTTAGGTTTCTTTGTCAAAGTGATGTTTTATTTTTAATTCTTTCTTGAATTC
The DNA here is from genome assembly GCF_027580195.1 of Bos mutus. Taxonomy (NCBI): domain Eukaryota; kingdom Metazoa; phylum Chordata; class Mammalia; order Artiodactyla; family Bovidae; genus Bos; species Bos mutus. The sequence continues at coordinate 56,187,790 of NC_091640.1, forward strand.
AGTCATTTCATTTCTGATTTTTCTAATTCTTATCTGTGGTGTTCTTTCATAGTGAGTATCATTTTAAAAATGTTCTCTAGCTTGTTTTGAAATAGCACATTTGTTTCAGTCTGCTTCTTAAACATGTCTGTTTTCTTGCTCTTATTGTCTCTCTCTCTCTAATAGTAGCTTTATTTTATTTTTTTGGCCATGCCATGTGGCATGCACGGTCTTAGTTCCCTGGCCAGGGGTCAACCGTGTGCCCCCTGCAGTGGAAGCATGGGATCCTAGCCACCGGCTCACCAGGGAAGTCCCGATCTTATTCTCTCTTGGCCTGCAATAATTTGAGCTCAGTACCTTTTGGAGTATTATTTGTGGGATGATTTTTCCTGGATTTTTTAGTGATTAATTCAGGCAGCATTTTTAGCTTCAAGGACTCCTTCTGTTGTTTGACGTGGTTCAGTAAGATGGTGACTTGCTTTCTGACCGTTTCCGCCACTGTTCTTTGCCTTACTTTTCTTTTTTAATTACCTGTCCATTTTGATTACGTTCTTAGCACTTTCTCATTACCGGGGCATCCTTTCCTACCAGGGAGCCCTGAGGCATCAGTGTTGCAAGGACCTCACGTTTCTCACAACTGTGGACTCCCGTGTTCACTTGCCGTTGAGGTAGGTGAGGCTCTCCCAGGTTCATCTGCTCTTTCCAGACTTATTTTTCAGACGAATATCTGTTGGCTCTTACAGGGTTTTTTTGGCAGAGCTCTCAAGTGCACTCCTGCTTCCCTCTTCCCTCCTTCCTACAGCGTGCCTGACACCAGGTGGCTTTGTAGCTGTTGCTGGCCTTTCCCGTCCACTTGGATTTTGGAATTTATGGGTGTCCTTCATCACTTAGTTCTGCTGAAAATGTCCTCAGTGGGTTTCAGTTATGCCATCCAGTTGCTCTGTCTGTTTTATGGGGGGTTTGGAAAAACCCAGTAACTATGCTGGTGTCACTGCTGTGATCTTCCCAGAATCCCCTTCAGTCTGATAGTCTTGATATGAAGTATAAAATTCAGTGACATGAATTAGTTAAAGACAAATCATACTAAACATTTAAAATCTTACCTGTGTATTATTTGAACTAGATGAAGCATATATGTGAATATATTTTTTCTGGTTCACACTGGTAAGATACCAGTGTGGTTTTGAATTTAAAGGACACATACTTTCTTTTTGGGCTTCCCTCGTGGCTCAGTGTTAAAGAGTCTGCCTGCAATGCAGGAGACCCAGGTTCGATCCCTGGGTTGGAAAGATCCCCTGGAGAAGGAAATGGCAGCTCACTCCTGTATTCTTGCCTGGGAAATCCCATGGACAGAAAAGCCTGGCGGGCTACAGTCCATGAGGTCGCAAAGAGTCAGATGCGACTGAGTGATTAAACGACGACAAAGGTATTTTGAAGTAATTTGATAGAAGTGTAAAGATTCATGACTAAAAATCAATATGTTAGTTCTTTGGGTAAGAAATAGTTTCTTCCTGTCTAATATGATTGGGAAATCTGCTCTTTATTAGACCACACAACATATTTTCAAAGTTCTTGACTTTTGTAGCCTCTGTTAGAAAATAATTGAATCAGTGTAGTTCAGGAAACTTTCATTGGCCCTTAGGTACTCTTTTTAGGCCCTCGAGAGCCCAAATGAATAAGACATGACATTCACCCTCGGGAAATACAGACAGATAAATGCAGTGCGATGCAGCAGTGAGATGGCCAAGGAGCCCCGCAAAGCGCTGCAGACGCCTGGCCTAGGCTGACGAGACCAGGACGGCCTTCTTGGGGGAGGGGGCGCTGAAGAATGAGTGGAGCATCGTCAGGTGGGGGGTGTGGGTGGGTGGCGGCTGGCAGCTGCAGGGTGGGCAGTGGGGACTGACCCGTGTGCTCAGTGGAGCTGGGGGCCAGCCGAAGACACACGGGCGGTGGGGGCAGGTGAGCCATCTGCGTGTACCTGGCAAGCCCTAAAGCACTCTATCTTACCTCAGTAGCTTTCAAACTAAAAAAGAAGTAGCGTTAGAATCCTTCCCTCAAAAAGAACTTCTTGTGAAAGCCAGTACCTACATCAGATCTGAGGATACATAGGGGAGAGTATTAATTGAAGGATGGTTTGTGAGCTGGGTTTGGCAGGACCTATTGATCTGTTGGGCTTCCCTGGTGGCTCAGCTGGTAAACAATCCACACGCAAATGCAGGAAACCCCGGTTTGATTCCTGGGTCAGGAAGATCCCCTAGAGAAGGGAACGGCTACCCACTTCAGTATTCTTGGGCTTCCCTGGTGGCTCAGCTGGTAAAGAATCCGCCCACTCCAGTATTCCTGCCCGGAGAATTCCATGGACAGAGGAGCCTGGCGGGCTACAGTCCATGGGGTTGCAAAGAGTCGGACAGGACTGAGCGACTAAGCACAGCACACGTGATTTGTTAGGCAGAATGGGTAAGGGAGGGTAACTCAGGTTTCTGACTGGTAGATTGACTAGAAGTGGCTCTTCCCGGTGTGAGGGTGAATGTAGGCTCAGGTTTTGCGGGGCTGATGCAGATGCTTTGTGTATGATGCGGGGTGGGGAGAACTCAAGGGAGGGTGTGGTGGCGGGTATCCAGGTGGAGGAATCGCCTGGGCCCACTGCGAAGTGGACGAGGTCCCTCAGAGAGAGCAGATGGGCTGAGAGAGACTCAAAATCCCGACCTGAAGGGGAGGAGAGGAAACGTGGAGAGCAGGGGGTGAGAGGAGAACCTGGAGGAATGTGGACTTGCAGACAGGGAGTCGGGCATTTCCGGATGGGCAGAGCGATCAACTGTGTCAAACGCAGTCAGTGATGACCGTTAGAAGGACTGAGATGTGTGTGTCCGTGAGGTCACTAGTGACCTTTTCCAGAACTGTCCTCCCAAGATGTGTGGGCCAGAAGCTGGATTGCGGTGTATTCAGGAGTAAATGGGCTTCCCTGGTGGCTCAGACGGTGAAGAATCTGTATGCAAGGCAGGAGACCCTGGTTTGATTCCTGGGTCAGGAAGATCCCCTGGAGAAGGGAATGGCTACCCACTCCAGTATTCTGGCCTGGAGAATCCCATGGACAGAGGAGTCTGGAGGGCTATAGTCCATGGGGTCGCACAGAGTTGGACACGACTGAGCAACTTTAAGTTCACTTAAAGGACTGAATGGGAAGTGTGGAAATAGACATAGCCAAGTGCAGAACACTTTTGAAAAGTTTGCAGGATAAAGGGAGGAGAAAGAGAATAGCCAGAGGGGAATGCAGTCTTGGAAACAGGTTTGACTGTGGATTCAGGGTACAGAGCCAGGGGAGAGAGGCAGGTTCGTGATCAGGATCGGGGGGAGACAGCCTGTGACGCTGGATTCCACGTGGGATGGGAAGACGGCAGATTTTCAAGGCAGAGGGAAGGCAGTTGGCTTTGACCCGGGGGAGGAAAACTTCATTTTCTGAACCTGAGTTTTAAGGGAAGACGCCGTCTCTGTGACATGAAAGTGAACGTGCTGGTGGAGAAGCTGCAGAACTTCCCCGGAAGATCCAGCCCTGACCTCTAGTGAAGGTGGCCACCGTGACCAGCGGATTTCCAGCACAGACGAAACAGCCTTCTTCTGGAGGAAGATGCCACCTAGGACTTTCATAGCTGGAGAGAAGAACTTAGGGCCTGGCTACAGAAGTGCCCAAAGACAGACTGACTGTCTCGATAGGGGCCAATGCAGCCAGTGACTCGGAGTGGAGCCAGTGCTCATTTATCATCCTGAAAACCCTAGGGCCCTTAAGAAACAGGGAGAATCTCCTCTGCCTGTGCTCTGTGAATGGAACAACAAAGCACATCCATTTACATCACGGTTTACTGAGTATTTTAAACCCAGCATTGAGATGGTAGTTTGGCCACCTGATGCGAAGAGCTGACTCATTAGAAAAGACCCTGATGCTGGGAAAGATTGAAGGCAGGAGGAGAAAGGACAACAGAGGATGAGATGGTTGGATGGCATCGCTGACTCAATGGACGTGAGTTTCAGCAAGCTCCGAAAGATGGTGATGGACAGGGAGGCCTGGCGTGCTGCAGCCCCTGGGGTCGCAAACAGTCGGACACGACTGAGCGACTGAACTGAACTGAACTGAGACAACAACTGAGACTCTGTTGCCCAGAGTAAAAAGGTGCCTTTCAAAATCCGACTGCCGGTTGCCAGTGCGCCTGGTGGCTGCCTCAAGCGCTGCTGGAGATGCACAACGAGAGCCACGCTGTTTCATGCCTGCTACACCACACCTATTCTGCAGCTCATGGACCCAGGGGGTAATTGCAACTTGTAAGTCTTCTTACTTAAGAAATCTTTTTGTGAGGCTGTAGCTGTTACATTTGGCATGTTTGGTGCTTCCTCTGATGGATCTGGGCAGAGTAAATTGAAAACCTCTGAAAAGACTTCACTTTCTAGATGCCTTAGAACGTCTGTGATTCACGAGAAGAGCTCAAAATATCAACCTTCATAGGAACTTGGAAGAAGTCGACTCCAACCCTCAAGGATGCCTTTGAGGGGTTCTAGACCTCAGTGGAGGAAGGAACTGCAGATGTGGTGGAAATGCCAGCAGAGCGAGAGTTAGAAATGGAGCCTAAAGATGTGAGCGAGCTGCTGCCTCCTCGTGATGAACCTTGCGCAGATGAGGAGTGGTTTCTGCAGATGAAATCTACTGCTGGTGAAAATGTTGGAAGGTTTTTGAAATGACAACAAAGGATTTAAACTGTGACATACACTAGGTTGATAAAGCAGCAGCAGAGTTTGGAGAAGATTGCCTTCCTATTTTGAAAGAAGTTCTGTGGGTAAAATGCTGTCAAACCGTGTTACCCGGTAGAGAGGGATCGTTAATGACAGGACGAGTCCATCGATGCAGCAAACTGCGTCGTTTTCTTATTTTTAAAAATCGTCAGAGTCACCCCAGCTTCAGCAGCCATCACCTTGGTAAGGTCAGTGACCATGAGCATCGAGGCAGACCCTCCACCGTCAAATAGATGACGACTTCCTGAGAGCTCAGGTGATGGTTAACAGGTTTTGTTTTTTTTTTTTTTTTTCAATTTTGTTTAGCAATAAAGTGTTTTGAATTTGGTAGGTACAGCTTTTAGATATAATGCTGTTATACTTACAGTGCGGTTTAAACGTAACGTGCAGCTGCACCAGGAAACTAAGCAATTCACGTGACTCCCTTTATTGTGATATCACCCGCCTGATCGCGGTGGTCTGCAAGGAGGCCTGTGCATTCAGAGATCTGTCCATTCTTCTTCCACAATTCTCTCTCTTCTTAGTTTGTGTCAAGATACCTGTTTTTCTTAATCACAGTCACACCTCAGTCCCCTAGCAGCAATCAGCCTTGGTTAAAGTCACGCTTTCTCTGGGAGTGGATGGGTTTAGGGCAGGGGGTAGGACAAAGACAGAGGAGGGGATTCATGGTCATAAAGCAGGATGCTAGGTTTTCACAGACTGATGTAAATTGGTTCTCAATCTTTTCACTTACATTTCAGTAAATGTAGTACAGTTGACCCACCAACAGGGGTTTGAGCTGTGCGGGTCCACTTGGAACCTTTTTTTAATGGTAAACACCACAGCACTCCAATCCAGGAGCGGTTGAATTTGTGGATAAGAGGAACCGTGGTTATAGAGGGCTGACTGTAAATTACACGCGGAGCTTTGACTGCTCGGATGGGTGGACGCCCCCAGCCTCCGAGTTTTTCGGGGTCAGCTGTCTCCGCTCTCCGCAGCGTGCGGAGCGGCCTTGTTCCGTCGCCCACCCCCACCAAGGCCCGCGCCCGGCTACTCCCACTCATCTCGGGAGCCTCGATTTGACGACCACTACTTCCGCAAAGGTGCTGAAGGTTTGCAGGCGATGCCGCTGAGTTTGGCAGTCAGCTGAGCCTTCTCAGATGCCTTGGTGCTGGGCGTGTGTGTCTGGCCCGGTACTTACTCTCGTGTACCGGTACAGGAAGCAGCAGCTGTGGTTGTTTACGCGCTGTGCTTCTATCGGGGCTTCTCCACGTTAGCGCTGCTGGCGTTTGGGCTTGTAGTGCTCTCTTCTGGGGACGGCCCTTGCAGTGCAGCGTGTTTCTTGGCGCCCCGGCCTCTGCCCACCGCACGCCACCAGCACCCTCTCCAGACTGTGACTCACGAAGATGTCTGCGGACGTTGCCAGTGTCCTTTGGGGCTATGGGGGAAACCGCCCGTGGCTGAGATCCACCGCTTTCTAAGCTCCTCAAAGGACCATTTGCTTTTTCTATGTTTCCAGCGCGCAGCAGTGCTCGCTGCGTTACAGTGAGCAGGCCACTGCCTGAAGGTTGATTAATGTCGGGTGGCTTCACCTCTTCCCTCATCTCCCAGCCTCCATCTCCCCAGGCTCTGCAGAAGGGACGCTGAGAACCTCTTGATGTCTAGAATCAAAGGTCAAGTAGGTACAGGAGGGCCTGAGCTTCCTGCCCCATCCTGACTGCTGACAAGCTGCCAAACCAGTGTGACTGACAACCTCTTAGCTTCCGTTTGTTTTTAGCTTTAAAGTGTGTGTGTGTGTGTGTGTGGTGGTGGTGGTGGTGGTGGTGTAATGTTGTAATGAAGTTAAATGAGCAACGTGTTTGCAAACATTGATCTCAGTAGGTATTCAGTGCACACTTGTTTGATACTCCTGATTGACTGATTGATTGATTGCATTCATTCGGCCAGTATTGAGCTCAGACGCTGAGAGGGCCCCAGATGAGAACAGTGTAAAGTGTGTTAGTCACGCCTACACCCCACAGACCCTGGCCCCGAGGAGTTCCTGCTCCAGTATGGGGGGCACCGGGCCGTTCACTGGGCTGAGCTTTCGTCTAGACCATGGGAGCCGGGTGCGACAGACAGAGCCCAAGAAGGGGCTGGGAAGTTTTTTCTGAAGGGTCGTGTGCCTAGAGGCTTGACATCTGGAAGAAGCGTGTGCAGGAACATCCCAGGCATAGAAAGTGGCGCGTGCAGATGTGGGCAGGGCAGTGATCGGGCCAGAGACTGCAGCGTGTGCTGAGACCGCTGGTGGGAGAAGAGGGTAGACGCCTAGGTGGCGCCGTGGTAAAGAATCCGACTGTCGATGCAGGAGACGCAGGTTCCATCCCTATGTCGGGAAGATGCCCTGGAGGAGGCATGGCAGCCCACTCCGGTGTTCTTGCCTGTAGAATCCCATGGACAGAGGAACCTTATAGGCTATAGTCCATGGGGTCGCAAAAAGCTGGACATGGCTGAGCACAGGCATGAGAGTCGACGTGTGTGAGTCTTTCTGAAATCAGATTCCTCGCCACAGTGACCCAGGAGCAATTAGAGAGGTTTTCTTTTTTCCTTTTCATTTCGTTAGCATTTAGTCCGGTCTTTTCTCTTACACATCAGTTACCCAGAATCTCAATTGTATTAACATTCTTTCACAAATGTGTTGAGTTTTGTATACAAAATAGAAGCCCTTCAAACACAGTTTCTTTCCTTAAAACACAGTTTCTTTCCTTTAGTGATTTAAACTTTTCACATGCGTCTTTAACATATTCATTTGTAATATTGAATAAAATAAGCTGGATTTTATTATCTCTGTTTTCCTAGCAAGAGAAACACTGCTTGTTTTTATCTATTAGCTGTTGACAACAGCTCTCTGAAGTAAGTAGTCTTTCTTTTATTTGGGAGATGGAAGAATTAATGCTGGAGATGTCGAGTGGTTCATGTAAAGATCTGTCTAACAGAGAAGCAGGAGGAGTAGGGCCCCCGTCTCTAGGGCTCCAGGTCTTGTTCCTTGGTCCCTTGGCCCTTTGGGAAGAGTCTCAAGTCATTCCCCCTGTGCTAGTGTTGTGGAAAGTTAGCATATTGATCTAGGAATGTCTTAATATGTTAATACCATTTGGCTGTTACTGTTATTCCAATATTATCCAGTAAGACCTGGCCTGTAGAAATATCTTTAGAAGAAAGTTTCTTTATAAAAAGTGTTTTTATTTAACACATAATTAATTTGTAATTTACATTTTATTTCTGTCATATGAAATAAATTACAGTACAGTATAAAGCCTTGGCACATCCCAGGTGGCTCAGTAGTAAAAGAATCCACCTGCCAATGCAGGAGACTCTGGTTGACCCCTGGGTCAGGAAGATTCCCTGGAGGAGGAAATGGCACCCCACTCCAGTGTTCTTGCCTGAAAAATCCCATGGACAGAGGAGCCTGGTGGGCTGTGGTCCATGGGAGTCACACAGAGTCCAACATAACTGAGCGTGTGCGCGTGCACACACACACAGACACATACTTAAAACCTTAATAACTAAAATACCTCTATTTTTGGTTTATGCTTATTAATATACTTGTTAATGAAAACACATGAAAGGAGGTGAAATAACATCATCTAATGCTAGATAGCATATTGAAAAGCAGAGACATTACTTTGCCAACAAAGGTCCATCTAGTCAAGGCTATGGTTTTTCCAGTGGTCATGTATGGATGTGAGAGTTGGACTGTGAAGAAAACTGAGCACCAAAGAATCGATGCTTTTGAACTATGGTGTTGGAGAAGACTCTTGAGAGTCCCTTGGACTGCAAGGAGATCCAACCAATCCATTCTAAAGGAGATCAGTCCTGGGTGTTCTTTGGAAGGAATGATGCTAAAGCTGAAACTCCAATACTTTGGCCACCTCATGCGAAGAGTTGACTCTCTGGAAAAGACTCTGATGCTGGGAGGGATTGCGGGAAGGAGGAGAAGGGGACGACAGAGGATGAGTTGGCTGGATGGTATCACAGACTCAATGGACGTGAGTTTGAGTGAACTCTGGGAGTTGGTGATGGACAGGGAGGCCTGGCGTGCTGCAGTTCATGGGATCGCAGAGTCGGACACGACTGAGCGACTGAACTGAATGAGTATCTTGTAATTCATACCTAATCACAAAATCCCATTCTATCCAAAATCAAATATTTAGAGTAAGTATATTGTCTAATTCCAACTTAAAACAGAATTCTCTGAGGGAAAGCTCATCTTACCTGTTTTCCTAACTGTCAGTGTGCAGTAACGGCAATACGACAGCAGAGGGCACCAAATCTCCATCTCAGTCTTAACACATTTTCTTGGTCGTTAATTTTTTGTGTTTCCTTCTTCCCTCCTTGTCTTCCTTATTCCCTTCCTTCCTTCCCTTTCCCCAATCCTTAAAATCATTGACATTAAAACCCTACTTTTTAAAATAGCAAATGGTGGGATTTTCCTCCTTAACTGAATTTTTTAAAAGTACATTAAGACATCCTTGTGTTTTTATTTGTTGAAACTTTTGTATTCAACATTATGCATCAGATTTCAGAAGTTCTTTTAAAGGTCCTTATTCAATAAAATATTCTATCCATAATCAAGAATAAAATTATTTATTCATTTTTCTTATGAATTTATTCTTAATTAATAAACTGGTACTCTATACTTAGTTCCTAAAAATTATTTAGAGCGTACATTATAAATGATATCTACATAGTTATTTTATAAAATATATTAATATTTTAAAATACGTATCTTTCCTTATATTCTGTTTTAGGACTCTATGTTTGTAGAGGCTTGTTTGTATGTGTGTGTTAGATAACATTTCCTAGTCTTATTAGTATCCTTCGTCTCTGGTTTCAGAGGAGATTCAAAATTAAGAAAAAAATCATCCATTTTTCTTCTTTCCACTTTACCATCAAAATCAGCTGATGTTTAATGCTAACTTCATAAATCAAATTAATGTTTAGGTAGAAATCTGAACTATTTGATATTATAATTATAGGTTGAACTCAGGACCCTTTCAGGAAAAACAATGAATTATTTTACCAGGTAACTTTAAAAATTGTCCCCAAAATCATGACATTAAGAAACAGTTCAGAAATAAGTAAGCTTTTAAATTGGGACCACTGAAGTAAATGGTACAATAGTAAAATTATTGCCAGTGTTTCAATTGTCTCTTAGTCATTGGATAAGATGAAATAAGGCTGGAGTATCAATATGTCATTGGTTTTAGGGGACAAAGTTATCAGGTATTTCAGCAGACATGACTTAACCTGGCATATATTCAAATATATAATAACAGTAAATGCTGTAGAAAGGATAATACCAACATTTTCTTCTCTGCAGATTGTAAGATAACTGGTGTGGTTTTTTTGTCTGTTACCATTTCTGGGGTCTGCTGAGTTATGCTGTGCATGTATGTATGTGCTGAAAAATACCTGAGGTTGAATACAGATTGATCCCGTGATCACAGTCCTGTCACTTTGCTTGGGTTTTCACTTGAGACACAATTTTAGCCACTGCTCTTCATGTGATTGCCACAGGTTCACTGTCAGTGATGACCACACAACCCAATAATTTTTTTTTATTTTTGCATTTCTGTAATATTTTAAGTCAAGTTCCTTGTTTATCTGAAATGACTAAATCTGTATTTTCCCATATACAGAAGACAAAAAACTTACAGTAAAATATCAAATATATCTGTCTCATTAGCTTTATTTTGCATTTACCATTGGGTTTTACTTACCAAGACCATTTCATTTGTATATTTCACATGATTTAGATTTTCTGTTGGCCTTTTTCAAATAAGTTTTAACATTATTGCATTAAGTACAGAGGCTTTTTTTTTTTCCTCTCAAGCATATTGTAGAAAATGGGCATTCTGCAAATATTTGCTGAGTTGAATTTAATCTTCCTCCATGATAATGCAAAAATGAGTTTGTGAGCACACATTTCAGATGTTCTTTAATAAAGGTGACAGAGCAAACATACTAACATTCCTGTTAAAGAATTTCCAGGATCAGTTGGCCTAACATTCCTGTTAAAGAATTTCCAGGATCAGTTGGCCTGTTCTTGAAATTGTTAAGAATGTAAGATGATTGAATGAGTTAGTTGTCTCTGTATGTTGTATATCTTATGATTAAGCCAAAAGGTCCTTGGAGTTTGGTAGATGTTTTTGTTTATTTTTCTTTAGCTAATCTTAGTTTACACTGATACTGGATATCAGACATGCCCGTGATCATCTCTGCCATCTTCATGCATGTAGCTAATTTTTTTTTAAGAAACTTTTTATTTTGTATTAGACTATAGCCAATTAACAATGTTGAGATAGTTTCAGGTGAACAGCAAAGGGATTCAGCCACAGATACACACGTATCCATTCTCCCCCAAACTCCAGTCTCATCCAGGCCGCCAGGCAACCTTGAGCTGAGTTCCCTGTGCTATATAGTAAGTCCTTGTTGGTTGTCTATTTTAAATATAGCAGTGTGTGGTGGTGGTGGTTTAGTCGCTAAGTTGTGTCCAACTCTTGCGATCTGTGGACTGTAGCCTGCTGGGCTCCTCTGTCCATGGAATTCTCCAGGCAAGAATACTGGAGTGGGTTGCCGTGCCCTACTACAGGGGATCTTCTCAACCCAGGGATCGAACCCAGGTCTCCTGCATTGCAGGCAGATTCTTTACCGACTGAGCTATGAGGGATAGCAGTGTGTACATGTAGCTAAAATCTTACCCTCACAACTTCTCTTGTGTCTATATTTTGTTGTAATAAGACTTTGCCAGTCAGTGAAATCCATGGTCAGGCATTACAGGTCATACGCGGGACTTGGTGATGTTAGAAGTTGTAGTTCATCTGCAGGATGCGGGCTTGAGCCTTTGCTCTCCTTTCTTCCTGTCTCGCTCTGTTCTCATCTGCTTTCATTGTTTGCCTTCTTTCTCTTTCCCTCTCTTTTTCTGACTGTGGATTGCCATTAGATACAGTATTTGCTACAATGATACAATCAGTAGGACCAAGAGGTTGATGAGAGGAGTCGCACACAATCAGGCCCAGATACCAGGGTGCCAGATCCCAGATAACCTCTCAGCTGTCTGAGCACACAGGCTGTCTGCTGGCACACCTCCCAGAGAGAGGTGGCACCTGGGCAGGTCCTGGGTGCTGAGAGGGGCGAGTGTGGTTGGCATCAGAGGAGGGAGCTTCAAAGACGACCTTGTGTCCTCATTCAAGCAGCTCTTGCTGCTTCAAGAATTACCGAGCATGCTTTTTTTTTTTTTTTTACTCTTTGATAGTAATGGTTTATCTTTCTCCTAAAATAATTTTGTAGATTTTTTAACTGGAAAGACAGTATTTACTAAAGTACTGTGTTTTACCTAATGTTGTTATTCCCTCAAACCTCGTGTGCCACATCTGTGTACCTAATATTGATATAAAATACATTTTGCTGTGACATAACCGGCTCTAAGGCCCAGCACAGCGCCCAGGTTATAGCAACAGCTCGGGATGTTCTAGCTTTCACTGCTAATAGTTTTGATATCAGTGATACTTTAGGTATAATGTTTTTATTATAAATGTATAATTTAACGTCTCATTCAGGCCAGCTAGTGTCAGCAGGTGCACAGCATTAAGCGCAGTGTTTGACATCACACAGTCAGTGTTTGAAAAAACAAATACCAAAATGGGGCAAGAAATAAGACAGGAACGTATGCATCTGTCAGCCCAGATCAGATCAGATCAGTTCAGTCGCTCAGTCGTGTCCGACTCTTTGCAACCCCATGAATCGCAGCACTCCAGGCCTCCCTGTCCAACACCAACTCCCGGAGTTCACTCAGACTCAGGTCCATCGAGTCGGTGATGCCATCCAGCCATCTCATCCTCTGTCGTCCCCTTCTCCTCCTGCCCCCAATCCCTCCCAGTATCAGAGTCTTTTCCAGAGAGTCAACTCTTCGCATGAGGTGGCCAAAGTACTGGAGTTTCAGCTTCAGCATCATTCCTTCCAAAGAAATCCCAGGGCTGATCTCCTTGAGAATGGACTGGTTGGATCTCCTTGCAGTCCATGGGACTCTCAAGAGTCTTCTCCAACACCACAGTTCAAAAGCATCAATTCTTCGGCGCTCAGCCTTCTTCACAGTCCAACTCTCACATCCATATATGACCACAGGAAAAACCATAGCCTTGACTAGACGAACCTTTGTTGGCAAAGTAATGTCTCTGCTTTTCAATATGCTATCTAGGTTGGTCATAACTTTCCGCCTGTCTTCTAATCCTGGTGTGATTGCATATTTCTGTCTCCTCTCATCTGGGTGGCTTCTGTTTCCTTCAAGCTTGTATTCATGACCTGGATCTATTCTTTTCAGCCAACATTGCTGGTAGATGAGTAGTTATAAAATTAAATTTGATTATGTTACTCCCCTTATTAAAGTCTTTAGGTAATAGTTCTCATACTTTGGGCTTCCCTGGTGGCTCACATAGTCAAGTGTCTGCCTGCAGTGCAGGAGACCCGCGTTTGATCCCTGGATCGGGAAGATCCCCTGGAGAAGGAAGTGGCAACCCCACTCCAGTATTCTTGCCTGGAAAATCCCATGGATGGAGGAGTCTGATGGGCTACAGTCCATGGGGTCGCAAAGAGTCAGACACAACTGAGCGACTTCATTTTCTCTTTCTCTTTTCTTGTGCTTTACTGTAAAAAGTCATCTCGGGTTTTCATTAGGCAGATTCTGATCCATTCCAAGAGACACGGATTCAGGTTCGATACGCGGCCCCAGAACCCGCACTTTAGCAAGCATCCCTGATGTTCTCAGGGAAGCACTGCTTTAGTGGCTCCTGAGCCTGTGCGGGAACGTTCAGAAGCCTCAGTGTGGCCCTGTCTGCTCTCAGCGGGCCACGCCTTGCGTTCTTGGCCCTGGTCACCAACACCAGCACCCTCCTGTGCTTCTCCGGCCTTCGTCCCTTCTCACTTTTCTGCCCTTTGTCGAGGAGCCCCTGACACCCGGGGTGGACTCAGTTCTTTGTTTTTCTTATCGCACCTTCCACTGTCCTTTATTTGTAACACCACTCATACTGCATAGTCATGTCATTATTTGTTAGTTAGAGCCTTGCAGGAACATAGATGAATGCGGCATAAATGAATGAAATACTGGGATGGAATTCAAAAAATCTTCTTTTTTTTTTCCTTCATATTTTGTGTAGTGGAAATTTATCGTACTACTTATGCACCTTAGGTTCTTAAGCTATAGTATGGAAATGATATTTATTTTATACCTTCCTTTAAACACCATGTATTCAGTTCAGAGCAGAGGTTTATACAAAGTGAGCAGAATTAGTGATAATTCTGGAAATAAATTTTGAAAGAACAGCCACTTGAGCTGCTTCTTGAAGGGTGAGGAGAAGTATGGCTTGAGTGGCAGCAGTGAGAATGAGAAAGGGGTGCCATCCTGGCATGAGCCACGCAGAGGCACGAATGCCTTGGCTGTGTGGTTCTGGAAGGCACAGGTGGCTTAATTTGGTTTCAGTGGAAGATTGTAGGGTTGTAGTTAGAGATGAGGAGAAGGCAATGGCACTCCACTCCAGTACTCTTGCCTGGAGAATCCCATGGGTGGAGGAACCTGGTGGGCTGCAGTCCATGGGGTCGCGAAGAGTCGGACACGACTGAGCGACTTCATTTTCACTTTTCACTTTCATGCATTGGAGAAGGTAGTGGCAACCCACTCCAGTGTTCTTGCCTGGAGAATCCCAGGGATGGGGGAGCCTGGTAGGCTGCCGTCTATGGGGTCGCACAGAGTCAGACACGACTGAAGCGACTTAGCAGCAGCAGCAGTTAGAGATGAAATTGGAGGAGTAGGCAGCCATCTATTTTGGAGGCTGTTTTGTGCTTTGCAAAGAAGTCTTTGCTTTGCAAAGATTTTATCCCTGGGTTATAAAATGCTGTTGAAGCCTCTTAAGCAGGAAAGGAACGTAGTTAGGTGGGAGGAGGACTGAGATAGAAGAGAGACCATGTAAAGGGGGTTAGTGTGATGCTGTGATAGAAGAGTTGACTAGCAACTTAAAACAGTTTTACAAAGGTTTTATAATGTTTGTTTATTTTGCCAGGTACTCCAATAGGCGTGGGATTGTACACGATGAGTAAGACATAGTTCCTATAGAGAACAGGAACATGTAAATACATAAAATAGATAGTTATATCAATATAGCCAAGGCGTACAGGTTTGTGATGTGTATAAAAAATGTTATGGGAACTGGGTTCGCTGTGGATTAAATTTCCCTGGGAGAATTAGGATCTTGATGGAAGAGAAGGGGTTGGAGTGGAGCCAAGAAGAGTATTTTGGGTAAAGAAGGAAGGGGATCAGTGGGTGAGGGAGAGTGGTTATGGCGGTGGAACCTGTCTGTTAAAGCGGGAAAGTACTTGGCATTGAGTTGTAATGGACCTTGAATGTTGTGCTTAAGGATTTAGCATTTTATCCAAGAACTGTATTTTCTATTTATGAAAATGCATATTGATTATAGACAATGTAAGAAATATATAGAAATAGGAAGAAAATGTAGATCTGATACAATTGCATCACAAAAAGTAATAGGGACATTTTCATGTATGTCTTTCCAGTGTTTCTCACCATGCTCAAAAACATACTTGGGCATTAAAGAAATGAAATCAGAATTTTAACTCTGTTATATAGCGTGTGTGTGTGTGTGTGTGTGTGTGTGTATGTGTGTGCTCATATGTAATCTTATCTCACTTAAAATTGGAATACGGGCATTTTGCCATGTGGTTAAATGTGCCAAGGAAGCATGATTTGTCTTGATTACAGTATTTATTGTATGATTATGCTTAAATTATTTATTTCCTTATTGCTAGAATATTCAGGTTGTCTTCAATCTACAATAATGGGCACTGTTTCACCAAACATCTTTGCACCTAAATCTTTGTACTTCTGACTATTTAGGATAGGGTTCTAGAAATAAATGTACTGGTCAAACAGTGTTAAGGGCTCATATGCCCCTACTCCGCTGAAAGGGCTGCTGTTGAAAGCCCTGCCTGCCTGCAGTGGGTGGGTTTGCTTTCATTGTACTCCTGGCTAAGCAATTTTTTGTGTGTTTACTGTTCGTTAATTTTATAAATGGTATCTTGTGGTTTTTTAACTGTTATTTCCTCAACAGCTAGTTTGAGTCAGTTTCCCTTTTATTCCTTGGCTATTTGTCTCTTTTATTGTGAATTGTCCTTGACCTTTATGATATCTTTCCCTTTTATTTTGGCACTCAAGTTTTTATATAGATTGTAACTTTATCAGTCTTATTTGCGGCGCATTTTTATTCCTATTTCTTACTTGCCTTCAATTTTTCTAGTAGTGAATTTGAAATTTAGGTCTGTGTGGCAAGTCCTTTCTCATCTTGAGATAAGATACATTCACCTATATTTTGATTTAGTTTTTTAATTTTGTATTTTTCATTTCTCTTAATAACCCGTGATAATGGGGCAGTTTTTTGGCAGGAGACTGACCTGATTAGATTTGCTTTTCAGAAGGAAGTGTTGTGGCTCGGCAGAGATTGGATGGGAGTGAGGAGAGACAAAGGGCGGTGAATCCGTTTTGGAAGAGAGAGAAGAAGGGTCTGGACGTGGTGGTGGTGGTGGTGGTGGCGGCGACAGAGGAGAATGGTTCTCCACCCGTGACTTGGGAGGTGCAGCAGGTTTAGTGGGAGGGTGGAGGTTAGGACATACTAAATATAAGGCTCTGTGGGACATCCAGGTAAAAGCAGTGGGAAATACAAGATTGAAACTCCTTCAGGAGCTGGTCTGGCTGATGATGGAAATTAGGAGCCATTACAAATAGGGGATAGTTCTATTGTGGGAGAAAGAATGAGTGTTCAGGGCCTCTAACTGAGTGGTCAGAATTAGAAGTTTCAGCAAGAAGGTATTCTCAGGGAATTTCTTTTTATACTTTCTCTTTGCAAAATCAACAATGTCAGAAATAATGAATACAGTCAGTGATATGCAAAGAGATCAATGAGGAGAGGGACAAAAGAGTTTCCATTGGGTTAATCTGCTACTTGCCTTACATTTGGCTAAAAGGGGCAGTAGACTGGGAAAGAAATAGAAGAAGGAACATGGTCAAACAATAGCACTTTTGAAGAATGCAAGTAGGCTTGAACATAGTTCTCTATTGAGGGAAAAGAATCCACAAACAGAGATTGAAGGTAAAGTAAAACAGGAATTTGGTGCAGCGACTAAAAGGATGACTAGTCATGATGAATGGATTATGCTTTCCGGCTGGAACAGTAGTAGCTTATTCTCAGACGTATAATTTGCATTCAAGTTATTGAAACAATTTTTAACCTGCTCTATGAGTAGAAAGACTCCCTGCTTCAATAATACAATTTCATTTCTTTTTAAAAAACTGACAATTTTATAATTATTTCAGCTTGGTGTTCTTCTAATTTTAAGTTCCTATCTTTTACATGCTGCTGATTGACACAGCTGCCTTTTTCCTTTTAATGATACAGGTACCAAAAAAAACAGCTTAATAAGCACCTAAATTCCTTCAACTATGTATTGTTCATTAATGAAGGCATGGCATGACATACTTTGAATTATAACCATCTTTTCAAAATATCTGTTGCAGGGCAATTTACCTAAATATTCGCATAACTCCCTGATGGTTCAAGCAATAAAGACGAACCTGACAGACCCCGACATACACGTGCTCTTCTTTGATGTGGAGGCGCTGATTATTCAGCTCTTGACTGAAGAAGCCTCTAGGCCGAACACGACGCTTATTTCCCCAGAGAATCTGCAGAAAGCACCTGGCAGTTCAGACAAAGGGGGCTCTTTTCTAACCGGAAAACGAGCAGCAGTCCTCTTCCAACAAGTGAAGGAAACCATCAAAGAGAACATAAAGGAGCACCTCCTGGATGACGAAGACGAGGATGAAGAGGCGGTGCGGCAGAGGCGGGAAGACAGTGACCCTGAGTACCGGGCCAGCAAGTCCAAGCCGCTGACGCTGCTGGAGTATAACCTGACGATGGACACCGCCAAGTTGTTCATGTCCTGCCTCCACGCCTGGGGCTTGAATGAGGTCCTGGACGAAGTGTGCCTCGACCGCCTGGGGATGCTGAAACCCCACTGCACGGTGTCCTTTGGCCTCTTGTCGCGAGGGGGTCACATGTCCCTGATGCTTCCGGGTTACAACCAGGCGGCTTGTAAGCTGTCCCGTGGGAAAGCTGAGCTGGGAAGGAGGCTGGCGGCCACCGAGGGCGTCGGGAAGGGGACCTACGGCTTGTCCCGGGCCGTCACCACGCAGCATCTCCTGTCTGTCATATCTTTGGCAAACACCTTGATGAGTATGACCAATGCAACTTTTATTGGTGATCATATGAAGAAGGGCCCTACCAGGTGTGACCTTGATAGCTTGATTTTTATCCTTATGATGCAGAAAAAAAAGAAACCTGTTTTCTTTTTATCACATCTTATTACCTTTTATGTGGTGAGGGGGGACTCTACACGCCTTCACATTTTTGTGTCATCTCAGTGTTTCTCCTTTAAATTTTAACTACAACACGCATGGCTTAAAATATAATCAAACTGTACAGTTCTATCTGTACTCAGACATACTTAGTAGCTATCATAAAAAAATACTGGAATGAAAGAGTAGGTCAAAGTTCAGCTTTAACAAATAACTTATAGACTATCTTCAGTAAATATCATCTTGGATTATATCTACCTGTAGTTGGCACCGACATTTAATTCAAGATGTACATTTGGTTAAAATGCTTCTCTTTATTGTGACCCATGTGTAGTGAATGGTAAGTGTTCAGTGATTGGTTTCAGAAATTTTGTGAAGTATAGTCAGAATTTCTCAATGGGAAAAGAGAAAACAACTTTTTTAAATGCGGAAGAGTATTCTTTTAATATTTGTAGAATACTTAGCCTGAATTAGTATTTCTTATTTTCCAGAAGTCACGAAGACAACTTTTTAAACTCTGGTTTTATTATACTTCATTGAGAGTTGACCACATTTAGAATTTTTTTTTTTAATTTAATAACTACTAACATGGCACTTCCCTAGTGTCTGGCTCTGTTGTGAGCACTTTACAAGTGTTACTTCCTTAATGCTCTTAACCCTATAAGGTGGGTACTTTTATTATCCTTTTGTTTTCAGATGATAGAGCTGGGACATGGAGGAGAAGTCACTTGTCCAAGGTCACACAAGTAGTAAGTGGTAGAACCAGAATTCAAAAGGGAACAGGTGGCCGTGGAGACCAAGATTTCTTAATG
This sequence comes from Bos mutus, assembly GCF_027580195.1. Lineage (NCBI taxonomy): Eukaryota > Metazoa > Chordata > Mammalia > Artiodactyla > Bovidae > Bos > Bos mutus. The sequence continues at coordinate 56,206,795 of NC_091640.1, forward strand.
CCTTATTGCCTTTTCAGACTTTAGGGCTGAATTATTTGAAATTTGTATATATTTTAATTTATTTATTTTAAATTGAAGGATAATTGCTTTACAGTATTGTGTTGGTTTCTGCCAAACATCAACATGAATCAGCCACAGGTACACACATGTCCCCTCCCTCCTGAACCTCCCTCCCACCTCCCTCCCCACCCCACCCCTCTAGATTGTTACAGAGCCTTGGTTTGAGTTCCCTGAGTCATACAGCGAATTCCCATTGGCCGACTATTTTACATATGGTAATTATGGAACTCAATATATTGTTCCATAAATTCATTTGGACCAATGATACAGAGTGGGCTGAAATATCAGCATAATAATATTGAAAAATGAAGGGCTAATTATCATATTATCTGTCAGTGGTAGTAGATTAAATATTTCTAAAACTAGTTTAAAGCATAAACTGTAGATGTAAAAGTTTTACTTGCTATTTGCTAATCATTTAATTTCTGTATTAAAATCTGAAATGGAAAATGTTGATAGGTACAAAGCAAAAAAAAAAAAACAAAACCAAAACCCTATCTTTTTGGTATAGCAAATTGAAAGGTTCTGTATGTATTTCTATTGCAATTCATTTGGAACTAGGAAGCTTAATATTTTGAATGGCTCTGGAATTATGAAACTATGAATGTGTGTATATACATGTATTTTCTTCTTCTTTTTAAAGGCCACCTAGACCCAGCACCCCAGACCTTCCTAAGGCAAGGGGTTCCCCTCCAACTTCCAGTCATATTGTGCAAGGACAGATTAAACAAGGTAAAATTAAATCTAATATAAGTAATTGACATGACATTTCAGCTCTAGAAACTGAGGAGGCATAGCTAATGTATAATCATAACATTTTGTTTGTCTCAGATTGTTAAAGAAAGAAAAGTTGTTATATTCCAGATGTAAATATGGATAATTAAGATGTCAGTTAAAAACAAATCAGATTTATTTAGAAATTGATAAATGAACGTTTTTCACCTAATTTTATTGTACTGTCTTCGGCCTAATTTTTATGCATTAGGGGCACCTTAACTTGACAGTGCTAGTGCCTTAATTGTGTGTATCTTGAGTCTATAAGTTATACACCTATTTTTTAACTACATTACAAACGTTTGCATTCATATTTCCCTACTATAGCTATTCTTCTGTCCTCTGCCGGTAGCTCATGCATTATAATCCACAGTGGAAATTCTTCCTCTTTTTATTTAATCATTATTAACTTTAACTTTTGTCTGTAGCTTTATTTTTCATTATGGGTTACAAGAAAGATTGAGTTTTTCTTCCTTTATTTTCTTTTATATTTATCTTAAGACTCACAAGTGAGCTAATCAGAGTTGGTGGGTGGGGGGAAGAATCAGTTCTGCTTAGAGAAATTTCCTTTAGGTTAAAGGTTAATGCCGTCTCTCATAGAATGTGGTAGAAGTGAAAAAGTGAGCAAGAGATGGGACCGTGAAGTTTCTGCTTGTAATGGTGGCTTCATAGGATTTTTTTTTTAAAGGTTTTAGAGAGTCAGTGATCGTTCTGTAAGTCAGATGAACAGGCCTCCAACTTCACATCTGCAACTTTCCTCTTTCCTGGAACAAGCCCTCTTACCTCTTAGCCGGCTGTGTGCGCTTACTTTGACACCCTTAAGTGGCGTGTTTGCTTTTAGCCCTGGGCACTGTGTGCTGGCCTCGCATTATGGAACATAAGCTCCTCAATTCTCTTTGCTACTGCAGCCCGTTACTTCCAGCCCCACGTGGTCACCCCTCATACTCCCCTTTCCTCTCATCAAAGCTTTATGCTCATTTCACAATAGTTTACATTGTTCTGTAAGAGTTTTAATTAGACAGCTTTTTATACTTGTGTATGTGCAAAATGCGCACAGAAAAGTGCCCAAGACATAAATATGCAGCTCAGTGAGTTTTACAAACCAGACACCCTTGTAACTCCATCCTTGGACAAGAAACAACATTGCCAGCACTCCGGAAGCCACCTCCATGCTCCCCCCGAGCAGTGTACCTTCCTCTTCCAGAGGTAACTACTGTCTTGACTTGTAACGGAATTACTTACTTGCGTTCCATTATGGTTGTACAACCTAAGTTCAAATCCCTAAACACTGTGGTTTAGTTTTGCCTGTGTTTTGAATTTTACATGAATTCAGTCATCATGGAGTATGTATTCTTCTGTGTTTGGCTACTTTTGTGAGATTTGTCAGTGTTTTTGCATGTGACTATATTTTGTTTATTTTCATTGTTTTATTGCTGGATAGTTTTCTGATGAATAGAACACAACTCTTTCATCCATTTTTTTGGTCAGTAGACATTTGGATTATATCCAGCGTTTGGTTTTGATAAATAATTCTGCTATGAACATTCTTGTATTCGAACCTTAGTAAGTTTGTCTGTTGCATCTGTAACTGGAAGTGGAGTTTCTGCATATATTTATCTTCAGCTTTAATTGTACATAATGCTAACATCTTTTGCTATGAAAGACTAATATGCATCCGTCAAACCAGCTAAGGGGGAAAAGATGGAAAACACCGTGTTAGGTCGGGTATGGACCCATGAAATGAGACCCCTCATACACAGCTGGTGAGCTGTCCTAGTCAGCGCTTATATCTCCCGTGTTTTCACTTGAGCCATTTGGCGTGGCTGGTGTATCTAGTATATCACTACTTTTCATTCCTGGTTACTGTTTTTGTGTATTTTAAGAAATTGCCCTGATATTCCTACTCTCATATGAGGATATTCTTCTCTGTTTTCTTTTAGAAACTGTCTTACTTTACCATTCTCATTTAGATCTACAATCTGCCTAGACTTTAATTTTGTGTATTATATGAAGCAAGGGGTCCTGTTTTGGTTTTACTTCCATTATGATCCCAAACTTGTACAGCATGATTTATTAAAGAGATGATCCTTTCCCCACTGCTTTGCAGCGCCATCTTTGTCATAAATAAGGTGTGCTTATATACGTGGTTTGTTTCTGAGCAGTTTGAGCACATTGGTTTGTTTATCTTTGTGCCTTAATTACAGTGGCTCCGTAATAAGACAGTATTTAGTAGATCGTCTTCCTTCCTGTTCTTAAAGAATATCTTGGCTGTTCTTGTCCCTTTGAATTTCAGTATAAACTTTAAAACCTTTTTATTGTTGTCACAAAGACCTATTTTAACTTCAGTTTTATTGAATTTGTAGATGATTTTATAGGAGAATTATTATCTTAATGGGATTCACTCCTTTAATCCATCAACTCAATATATCTCTACATTTATTTAGGTTTTATTCAGCTATCATAACTCTTGTATATAGTTTTCTATGTAGAGGTCTTACATTTCTTTTGTTAGATTTATTCCTAGGTATTAGATTTTAAAAATATTTTTGTAACTGATAATAAATTTCTTCATTTTCTGCCCCTCTGATATAGAAATGCAGTTGATTTTTGTATATTGACCATGTATCAAACCGTCTTGCAAAATTCAACCTGTTAAGGTAGTAATTTCTGTAGGTTCTTTTGATCACATGGAAAATCATACGGAACAACTTCTTTATTCCCAGTATCAAAGGGAGAACTTTTAAGCTTCCATAATTATGATACTTCCTATATGCTTTTATAAATAGCTTAAAAAATTAGCTCTGCTATTCCTTTGCTAAGTATTTATCGCCAGTGTATGTTGGGTTCTTTTTTTATTATTTATTTGCTTATTTTTGGATGTCCTCACTTTTTATTATTTATTATTATTTTTTATTTATTATTATTTTTATTATTTATTTGCTTATTTTTGGAGTCCTCACTGAGGCATGAAGACTTTTCTCTGCTTGTGGCGCGGGGGCTGCCCCCTGGTGGCGCTGCGGGGGCTTCTCACTGCGGTGGCTGCTCCTGTGAGGAGCATGAGCTGCAGGCGCGCGGGCTTCAGTTGTGCAATGTGGGCTCAGAAGTTTCGGCTCCCAGGCTCTAGAGCACAGGCTCCGTAGTTGTGGTGCACAGGCTTAGTTAGTTACTCCATGGCATGTGGGATCCTCCTGGACCAGGGACTGAAGCAGTGTCCATTGCATGGCATGTGGGATCCTCCTGGACCAGGGACTGAAGCAGTGTCCATTGCGTTGCAAGGCAGATTCTTCACCACTGATTAACCAGGGATGCCCTAGTTATTACTGATTTTAAAAACTTTTTAAAAATTGATAATTATTTACTGATTTTTCAGCCCTTATTCCTTTAGAATGTATGCCAGAAATCATGTCATCTGTAATAAAGACAATTTTATTTGTTTTTAATTGGTATGCATTTTATTTTTCTTACTTTATCTCACGGGTTAACATAAAGATGTTGAAGTAGAACTGACATCCTTGCTTCATTCCCAATCTTAGGGATAAAACATTCAGTCTTTTACTGTTAAGTATGATGTTAGCTGTAAAGTTTTAGTTGAGCTGAATAGTTCCCTCCCATTCCTAGTTTGCAGAGATTTTAAAATTATGAATGAATGTTAGATTTTTTCACATGATTTTTCTGTATTTGTTGAAATTATCAAATAAATTTTCTCTTTTATTTTCTTAATAAGTACAAAAACATTGACTTCTGAGTTTTTAAAAAACCTTGAAATCCTGGGGAAGGTCGCACTTGGTCATGATGAATTATGCTTTTTATAGATTATTGAATATAATTTGCTAAAATTTTGTTAAGAGTTTTTATGTTAATGGTCATGAGGGATTTTGGGTCTAGAGTTTTCATTTCAATAATTATTTCTTCAATTTTGGTAACAGTATAGTGCTGATCTCACAGAATAACATAGGATATTATCCTCTTTGCTTTGCTGGGTTTTTTTGGGGGGATGGGCATGTGTAAAACCGATACTATTTTTTTTTTTTTAACTTCTTTGATCTATTTTACCAGTGAAACTATGTAGGTATAAAGTTTTCTTTATGGAAAGATTCTTAACTACAAATTTAAATGCCTAGAGCTATTTAGGATTTTTTAAAAATTCATCTTGGGTGAACTTTGATGATTGTTGTTGTTCAGTCACTAAGTCGTGTCGGACTCTTTGCTACCCCATGAACTAGAGCATGCCAGCCTTCCCTGTCCTTCATCATCTCCTGGAGTTTCCTCAAATTTATCTCCATTGATTTGGTGATGCCATCCAAACATCTCAACCTCTGTCACCTCCTTCTGCTCCTGCCCTCAATCTTTCCCAGCATCAGGCTTTTTCCAATGAATTGGCTCTTCACATCAGGTGGTCAAAGTGTTGGAGCTTCAGTTTCAGTAGCACTCCTTCCAATGAATATTCAAGGTTGATTTGCTTTAGGATGGACTGGTTTCATTTCCTTGCTGTCCAGGGGACTCTCAAGAGTCTTCTCCAGCGCCACATTTTGAAAGCATCAATTCTTGAGCGCTCAGCCTTCTTTATGGTCCAACTCTCGTGTCCATACATGGCCACTGGAAACACCATAGCCTTGACTAGACGGACTTGGCAGCAAAGTGAGGTCTCTGCTTTATAGTAGCTGTCTAGGTTTGTCATAGCTTTTCTTCCAAGGAGCAAGTGTCTTTTAATTTCATGGCTGCAGTCACTGTCCACGGTGATTTTGGAGCCCAAGAAATAGTCTGCCACTGTTTCCACTTTTCCTCATCTATTCGCCATCAAGTGATGGGACCAGATGCCATGATCTTAGTTTTTTGAATGTTGAGTTTTAAGCCAGCTTTTTCACTCTCCTCTTTCAACCTTTATCAAAAGGCTCTTTAGTTCCTCTTCACTTTCTGCCAGTAGAATGGTATTATCTGCATATCTGAGATTGTTGATATTTTTCCTGTCAATCTTGATTCCAGTTTGTGAGTCATCCAGCCTGGCGTCTTGCATGATGTACTCTGCATATAAGTTAAATAAGCAGTGTGACAACATACAGCCTTGACATGCTCCTTTCCCAGTTTTGAACCATCCATTGTTCTTTGTCTCGTTCTAATGTAGAAGGTTTGTGTCAAATTTATTGGCCAAAAGTTATTTAACATTCTCTTATTTTCCTTTCAATGTCATATCTGTAGGATTTGAAATGGCATCCTCTATAATTTATAATTTGTGTTTTTTTCTCTTTTTCTCCCTGATTAGTCTGTCTAGTAACTTAGCAGTTTTATAGTTCTTAATCAGCTTTTGGTTCTTCAGTTTTTATTGTTTTTCTGTTTATTTCATTTGTTTTTGCTTTGCTTGCTATTATTTCTTTTGCTTTAAATTTGCTTGTAATTTTTAGTTTAAGTAGAGCCTGAGGTTATTGATACAAAACTTTTCTTCTTTTCTAATATAGGCAGTCAGCACTATTAATTTACCTCTAAGTACAACTTTAGATGTGTCGCACATATTTTGGTATGTTTTCCTTTTAAGTTTTCTTTTTTTTTTTTTTCCTTTTTATCCATGGGTAATTTATTGTTAAATTTATGAACATTTGGGAACTTTCCCAAATGCTCTTAATTTCTAATTTATGGTCAGATAACTTACTCTGTATGGTTTGAATTCTTTGAATATTAAGGCTGGTTTTATGGCCCTAATTATGGTCTTACGTGGTCAGTGTACTGCATGCACTTCAGAATACTGTGTGTTCTGCTCTTTTGGGTGGAGTGTTTCATAAAAATGTCAGGTCACGTTGTTTGAGAGTGTTCAAGTTGAGCATACATTAGCTGATTTTTCTGTCTACTTGACTCTGTTCTTCAGATAAGGTATTGAAGTCTGTGGCAGTTGTGGATTTGTTTATTCCTCCTTGCATTTCTATCAGGTTTTGCTTGATGTATTTTGAAGCTCTCTTTATTGGGTGCATAAACCTTTCAAATTGTTACTTCTTTTGATTAATGATGCATTTTATACACTTCTCCACATTGTGGTATTGAAGTTACCCACCTGGATAGTACGAGGATTTTGAAGTTGGAATGCTTTCATGTTGCTCCTCTCAGAAGAGTCTTGAGTTTTGAGAGAACTAAAGTTTTGTGAAGAAGATACTAAAAATTGTCTTTTTTACAGCATTTAGTTAAGATGATTGATTTAGAAATTTCCATTTGGAGTAGCACAGATGGGTTGTCTTTTAAGGTAAATGGAGGTTAACAATCTGTACTGAAAGTTGCATCGTAAAATACTTTAGGATGGCATTATAAAACTCACTTTCTATTTGAATATTGAAATGTAATATTTTTTTAATAAATATTTGTTAGGCACTTTTTTTTCCCAAACAACTATATTTTGTGTATAGAGAGATTAAACTGATGTATATTGTCTTGAATAGTTTGTGTCCCTCTGGAAGATAACCCATGAACATAAATAACCAATATATATTACAAAGTGGTGGTAGAGATAAAGGGCTTTGATTCTTTGACTGCTCTTCAGCAGAGTTTTATATAGTCTCATCATTCTACTCTGACTCCTTTTACTTTGGTTTTCTTTTCAACATTTTTCCTCTTTCCTTATGTTTTTTTTTTTTTTCCCCTGACTCCTCCTGTAGCCACACTGACTCACACTCTGTTTCCAAGTTGGATTGCAAACAGGAATATGCTTCTTTTTGATAAACTGTTACTTTATGTTGCTTAATACTTGTTCAGCTCCAAAATAATCTATATGGAATAAAGGCGTTAGCTGGGAATTTGGGTCTGAGAATAAAGATGATATAAAGAGTTTTGCTAACCTAATTTCTCATAAATAGTATCAGGATATGTCATGGGCAAATAATGTCTTCACAAAAGGTTTATTTTGTCTAGCAGTTTGCTTATTAATTCAGTGTTTTCCAATAATTAACATTTACTGACAGTCATGTACTTTTTGATACAATATTTATTAGATACTTGATTTTGCAGTTTATGAAACATCTCACTTGAGAAAGGGATCAGAGATGTCAAACAACTGAATTTTTGTTCAGGGTCACACCTTCCTGAATCTGCCCGTGGCTTTAGGCTTTTCTGTGTTCTGACACATTGTACTTCTCTTTACTCACGGCAGAAGTCTCTGGTCTGTGTCTCTAGTGCTCATCTCACTGTGACCCTTTCTTTATGCTCAGGGGTAGGGGTAGAGGCAAGTGTAGGCAACTTAAAGGTCTAAAGTTATGCTCAGACTTCCCTGGCTGCTCAGCGGTAAAAGAATCTGCCTTACACTTCAGGGATCGACATGGGGTTGATCCCTGGTCCAGGAAGATTCCAGATAAGCCCGCATGCTGCAACTAAGACCTGATGCAGCCAAGTTAATTAAAAAACTAAAACAAACAAACAAAAAGATTTAAAGTTATGGTACATTGTTTGCAATTTTATTTTTCAGAAGTGTGTTCAATTTAGGTTTTCTAAACTTAGAACGGGTAGTTGTTTAGTTATAATCAATAGTTACCATATTTTTCCAGCATCTACAGCAAAAACCTTGGAGTAAATATATATTAGGCTAATGAACTGACCTGTGAAACCCTTAAAACTTGGTGTTTAAACATATATACCTTTTAAAAAAGTGCTGCAGCTACAGTTTAATTGCAGAAACTCTTAACTTGGGTCTGCTTTGGAAGCTCAGAGGTCAGGGACATTTTTTATTTTTCGTTCAATGATTTATCTATCACAAGTGCCTCGCACAGTGGCTCGTACATAAAGAGTTCAGTAAATATTTGTTGAATGAATGAATCTGTAGATACCTACTCCTTATCCTTCTGGAGTCAATGTGTCAGTCACTGGGAGCTGAGGCTATAAGGGTTGACACAAGATCCCCACCTTCAAGGAGTTTACATGTGCTGCAGGAGATGTACATATATGATTTTAGTTGACTGCTTATTTGCTTTTCCTCCAGCCTCTGACTACTTTGAGAGCAACATCTTGGTCTAATTTTTATAAGTTTTTATAAGCTTAGGCCAGTACCTGGCATGGGATAGGCACTGATTACGTTAATCAAATGAAAGAAAATTCTAATAGCCTTCATATATCTAATTCAAGTTAGTGTTTATGTTATAATTTTATCTTTCACTATAATGAACTCTCTCTGCTTGGTTTCTGTCTTGCTCATTTATTTATTTTGGATGTTAGTAATGAAGGAGACCTTTTACAGAAGGTTGTTTTGTTTTGTTTTTGACTCTGGTTGAAGTTGTATGCCAACGTAAAAGTACCCCCCTGTCTGAACTTACTCCCATTCTGCTGTAATCCAGTGGTGATCTAGAGGCTATGTCACTGTATGTTTCAAACATCAGCACTTTTGCGTTTTGCCTTGACGCATGTCTGTCTGAGTACCGTCTTGGGTTGGTTACTCATTCACTTTAGGTCGTTATGCTTTCTACTGCCTGGAGCTCTGTGTTCCCTGGAGCCTTCGGCTATTTGTGCTCTCTTACAGTGTTTTAAGGATATCCTTTTTTTTTCCTTATGGTGTTTGATTAATGATTTATCCTAATGCTTCATGTTGATTTAAAAGATGACGAGAACTCCTGTCTACCGAAGATAAAAGTGTAGACATAAGAGAAGTTTATAAAAAGGCAGATGTTGCTCTAAGATCTCTATATTAGATAGCATGCCCAGTATGGAAGGCCTTTTTATTAAGTACATGGTAATTGACTCTATTTTCTCATTTCTAATTTTTTCATGTTTTCTTCTGGCTTCCCAGGTAGCTCAGTGGTAAAACATGGGTTCAGTCCCTTGGTGGGGAAGATCCCCTGGAGGAGGAAATGGCAACCCACTCCAGTATTCTTGCCTGGTGGGAAATCCCATGGACAGAGGAGCCTGGTGGACTACAGTCCATGGGGTCGCGAAAGATCTGGACACCACTTAGTGACTGAGCAACACCAGCAGCATGCTTTCTTCGCTTCTTCTCAAAGCTTCGTGATTCTCAGGCAGCACTGCTTTAGATAAAGTGATTTACTGTAAAATAATATTCTTTGTAATTTTATTGTTTCGCTTTGGGAACTTTCTTTTTTCGCATTGTATGTGGTTTTCTGCACCTTTTCGGTTTTCTTTTCATTCTCCTTCTGAAAATCGTCCTCAGAGGGCTGTTTGTGTCCATCTGCTGGCGGGTAATGAGGTTTGGAGCAGCATACAGAGAGCACTCGCTGCCAAAAGTGTGTCCACTTTCTCTCCTACGTAGACTTTTAATATCACAATGGCGGCTGGGAAAGAGGGAGCTTAGATTTAGATTTCGAACAAAGAGTCGAGTGGACCTGTTCAGAAACAGAAACCGTGGCTGTTGTCATAGTGAGTACTTCTGTACACGCCGTGTGAAGGGAACGCCCAGCCTATGTGTGCGCATGCGTGTTGTCACACGCTTACCTTCATCTGTGTCTCTTGATGTGCGAGTAAGCGTTTGTGAAGAGGCTCTTAGCTGCAACATTCCTTAACTTTCCCAGGTTAAAAAAGAGAACTTGTGTCAGATCTGTCGCCATTTTGAGGCTGTGCTGTGATTTTTTTCCTGATCAGTATTTTACTGATCCTTAATAAGAGAAGCAAATTGATAGTTGACATGGCAGCTTTTCCAAGAAATTAATTGCTTGCTTATGTTTTATGGTGCAAATTTTTGATAATCAGTGTCGTACATGACTTACTCAAGTTTATTATATGTCATTAAATCTTGAGCTTTTTATTGTGGTAGTGGTACTTATTTCTTCTAATTTCTATTGCTGGTTTTCCTATATGTGAACAGTTTTAAAAGCCCTAATAGAGTTTAATTTCAAGATTCTCAATGAATTATGAAAACAGTTCTAGATTCTGTAGTTTCAGTTATGAGGTAGTCTGAATAGAGTATTTTTTGATGGTGATGCAGAGATTTTTAAAGCATAGTAATTCTGATTCCTTGATTTCTATTACAGTTGTTTTTTTAATTTTCAGTGTCCACAGAATTTATTAAAGGAAAGTGTAAATGGCTTTCTCTATATGCAGTATCATTTAAATAGGACTCCAAAATTATCCTACTCAGAGCATTTATTTCTCTCATTAAAAGTAAAGTTATATACATTGAGCATTATTCTGTTAAGACATATTCTAGCAGTTTTGCCAGTAGCATTTCTAGTTTCCTTTAGACTTAGGGAATTAGGGATTTAGGGAAAACATTCTAGTTTAATCCCACTTCTTCTTCTTTGACCTAGCTAGGGGAATGATCACTCAGTCCTAAACTTTGGTTTATTTGTATTGAATTTTCTCACCTTCCCATTCCAGTGTCCTTTCAGAATTAATGATAAAGTCAGATGAAGTTAATACAGTCTTTTCAGGGATAACAATTATTTCTCCTTTATTTAAAGTGAAATTATTGAAAAGCCTCACCTATTGGAAACCACCAGAGGAACTTGCTCAACAATTTTGGTGGCATGAAAGCTAACACCTATAAATTACTCCTTGCTGACAAAGACTTACCAGCTTTTTGCATGGGGAAGTGAATAATTTGTAGGCCATAATTACTAAATTTGTAATTGCTTTTAAAAATGAAAAACTATTCAATAGAATATATATAGAAATATTGGGGATTTCCTTCCAAGATTAAAATGGAATTCTTAGATTTTATTGCAGGTGGATTCTTGACCAGCTGAGCCACAGGGAAGCCCTATGAAATATACAATTGAGAGTAATTCTAATCCTTTAATAAGCATAAATGATAAGATAGTTGGAATTTCATAAGGAACAGAACACAGATCTATTATAATAAAAATAATTTCCCAGATAAAACTTTCATGTATGCAACCGGGACTTCCTGGGGCTTATAGAGTTGGATTTTCTGTTTTTTATTTCTGCTCATATACTTTGATTCTCCTGTTTACCTCACACGTGCCTGATTGACATTATGATGCATTCGTGTGGAAATTATGAAAAGTTGTTTTCATGCAGCTGTCCTGTAGTTACAAAAGAACTTCACTGCGTGAAAAGCAAACATATCATTCAGCAGACAATGTTTAATCTGTTCAGGAGCCCAAACCTATTGCTGTTCAATGACAGAAGAAAGGAGAGGGATTAATTTGAAGATGCTTGTGCATGACATATGGTAATTTCTCCATAGGAAGGAAGTGTCAAACGGTGACCTCTAAATCTTAACATTGACCTCCAGTTGTAGAATGTGTGTGCCATACGGTCCTTTTGCTTTTCATGTGATAATTTAAGCTGAACCTTTTCCTGGTAACGTAACTTTTTGGGGTGGGTAGGGGTTGTTTCATCTATTGTATAAAGATGATAACAGTTTAGAATAAAAAGCATTCATATCATATTTTTTAAACTCTGAAGAGTGGAGCTATGTTAGGAGTCTTCCAATAAGAGTTAAGCATATTTAACTTAAAGTTGCTATAGTTTACAAGTTGGTATCATTTAAATTGAGTCTTTATAAATTGAGTGTAGAAAATTGAAATGATCTCAGTGAATGTTGGTTTGAGAGATTAAAAAATAGTTTAGACATAGCTTTAGAAAATAAATTGTTAGAAAAAATATAATTGACAATCTGTAGACCAAAATAAACTTTTCATTATGTGATACATTTTAAAAATTGAATTACATTTTTGACGATTCTTAATATGTCTGTTTTCATAATCTCTTGTAGCCTTAGTTATTTTAGAACTGCTTTTTATATTAGGTGTCACATCATTCAACTATAAATAGCTTTTGGTTTGAGTTACACTGTGATTGCTATTCAATAAAATATATCATTTTACTGCCATGATCCTTAATAATCATACCTTTCTGATTAAAACATCATTTTCAGTTCTACATTTATTATGTTTTGCCCACTTTGTTTTTCATTCTTCACTAATACTGAGCTTTTTTCCAGAAACCGCTGTACCTCAATTCTCTCCTCTTTATTTCTTCTGTTTCCTCTGCAAGTGGCTGCGCCTGTCGTTTCCGCGCGGTCTGAGGCTGATCAGTCTGGCTCTGACCCTGCTTCCACTCCTGCTTTACATACCTGTTTCTTAGTAAATGAAGGTACTCTCTCTCAACTTTCTAACAACTTTCTTCCAATTCTGTGCTTTATTCTAATATGACATGTCCTTTTTACCGAGTTTATACATTCATCTGCTTTGTTATGTATGAGATCCTAAGTTTCCATTTTCTAACTTGATTCGCTAATGCCAATAAGGGTCGGTTATAGAAAGGTAATGTGATTCCTGGCTGGTAGAAGCTGTGTTTCCTGTAATCTAGAGTGCTGTTAAAGAAGTGCAAAGATGCTAATCTTTGATATGAAATTAGGCTTGAAGAAGGGGATTGGTTTGCATGATGGTGTTTGCCCTGTGGTTTCTGGTGTTAGAGCTAATTATTTTATTTTCCTTGTATTATTATTCAGTGCCAGATAGACTTGGTTCTCTGTACACAGCATGTGCCCTGGTTAGAGGGGAAAGAAAGTATTTTTGGAGCTCTGAGAATGTGAATGGAATCCACAAATATTTATTCCCCAAGAGCCATGGAGGATTATTTATACTAATTGGAAGCTTGGTGGACTTTGTGAGCTCTCAATTATATCCTCTCTCTTCATTCTGGGTTCAATCTTCACCAGTTTGTATGATATAAAAATGAATAAATTTACAGAATCTCATATGTAACCCAGGATGATTCTGACTCTTCAGTAAAAGCAATAATACTAGTCTATTCAAACGGAAAGAAAGATACAGTAAATATAAGGTACAGAATCCGTGTTCTAAATACCATTTCTTTGGGAAAAAAACATGGAAACTTAAAAGTAGAACTCATTTTTTTTTGCCTTGTTTCCCCATCATAGACCTGAACTAAGGTTGTATGTTAAGACTGGATTTTGGCAACAATAATTAGGGTCTTATTTGTTAAGCTATTGTAAAAGGTGGAGACTTGTTAATTCAAAAATAAGCTACTGACTTTGGACCATGGTGAGAATCAATCTTCATATTAAAGTTTGATTCATAAATATACTTCATACCTTCATGAGATATTAAAACTTAGAAGTTTAGGTAGTAATTTGTTTATATATATACATATGTATACATATGTGTGTATATATATTCCTCTGTTGAAAATAAATTATAATCTAAAATGTATGTGTTTATCACCTTAATGAATATAAGTATATATTCTCAGTTGTTGAGAATTTCCTTACTGAAAGGATTCATGTTTACATAGGTGCCTTGCCACCTCCCCCCCCCGACCCTGTCTCTCTTGCATTTTTCACCCTCTTTTTAACAATCCCAAAAATGATTTTGAATTTTATGGCTTTTGTTGTTGCAGTGTAAGAATACTATAGCTTAGATTATTTCAAAATGCTGATTTGCTAAAATTCTGTATTTACAGGTAACTCTCCTTGTAATATGGGCACCTTTAGTGGCTCAGACAGTAAAGCGTCTGCCCACAATGCACGAGACCTGGGTTCGATTCCTGGATCAGGAAGATCCCCTGGAGAAGGAAATGGCAATCCACTCCAGCACTCTTGCCTGGAAAATCCTATGGATGGAGGAGCCTGATAGGCTACAGTCCATGGGGTCGCAAAGAGTCAGACACAACTGAGCGACTTCACTTTAAAATAGGGTGGAAATGATTATTTGAGAATGTCTGGATACTAGTTCTGTTAAATACGGTAGTGGTTTCCATTGTTTCTTGTGTTTATATTAATATCATCAATTTCCATATTATAGAATAGAATTTTGGAAAAAATGACTTTTATTCCCATAGGTTAGAGTTGATGATACTTAAAATTTTATAAATTTTAGATTAAGTTTTTATCTTGGAGAATATAGGAATTCATTTTTTCCTCTCAAAATTGGTGTTACTTACTTCAGTTACCACTGTGGCTAAACTTCTGAATCATTTTGTAAGAAAAGGGATCAATAAGTACCTTTATTAAAGACCCTCTAACAGAGAAAGGAAGACATCTCTGTTGACTGATACGATGGTAGCACCAGATGGCCAGGTCTTAAGTGACACGAACCTATCTGTGGCTATCTGCGTGAATGCCCTTTTAACTGTCCGTAGGTTCAGAACTAGAGCTCTAGCTCAGCTCTAAACCTGAACATAATGTCTTATTTTAGAGGGGCTGTTTACAAAGGTGTTTTTCTTGTGGAGTTTGTATATACTTACCCTGGAAATTTATTTTTATTTGTTTTAAAACTTTGAGAGTTCTTAGAGCTGAAATTAGAGATGACATCTGTTTAAAGGTGAGATGCATTTATTGTGTCTTTGCACAAAATATCTAATAATAAATTGAAATCATGACGTAATTGAGCAGATCTGCCCTTTTGGTTTAGGCTTGGTATACTTGCATATAGAAAACTATCTGCATTGGGAAATATGAAGTGTCTGTAATTGGTTACCTTTTAACAGGATGGAGTCAGCTGGCTGCCATGCACTGTGTTATGCTGCCAGACCTGCTGGGATTGGACAAGTTCAGGCCCCCGCTCCTAGAGATGCTGGCTCGGAGATGGCAGGATCGATGCTTGGAGGTAATATTGTGGTGATATGGATAGAGAACGAAAACACTTAAAAGGCACTGGACCAGTATAAATTTGAAGCAAAATGTTATGCTTATCTAGCTTCTTATCACCTGTTTGTTATGTGATAGAATATGTGGATCCAGTGATTCTAAAAAGTAATGTTTCAGTTTGCATATTTGTTTCCTTTTTTTTAACCCAGTGAATATTTGATAAAACTTTTATATACTTGTGGAACAATTTCTTAAGTGGTGATTTCTATACACATCATACACATACATGCACACAGACATAATACTTATAATCCACCTCTCCACAAATCGCAGTTTCAGGTGTTAATAGAATCACATCCATCAAATCCTGAGTGAATAACCACAGTCCAGTGAAAGGTCCTGTGTTAGAAGAGAAGGGGAAGGTCTCTGGAATTGGAAGAGACCTGGGTTTAAGTATCAGTTCTGCCAATTATTAACTTTGTGACCCTGGGCAATTTACTTAACCTATTTGAAGCTCATTTGTTAAAGTAGGGATAATAATCTAGTCCTCGCGGGATTGCTGTCAGGATCAAATAAGATAATGCAAGTAGAACAGTAAGGACAGAGCTTGACACATGGGTAGGAGCTCAGTAAATGGTAGCCGTTGTTTTGTATTAATAGACTTATGTGATATTAGATATGGCTCAGAATATAATATCACCAGAGACCTGGAAATGTTTCATGGGGATTTTGCTTCTTATAGCAGTTGAATATAGCTATAGCAGTTTATGCCAGTCAGGATTTTTAATTGACCAAATTTAGTGACATTTTGCCTCTTTCCTGATCTCCGTTCCCTCACCTCCAAGTAGAATTGCAGCATACTGAAATTTTCAGTTTTGCATTTAAATGGTGTTTGAATTCACTTCTGAAGTTATAATGAAAAACAATTTTTATTTTAATTAACAGACCCTACTGAGTTATCTTTTCAGTTGTGAATAGTTAATAAGTTGATTGGTACGTAACCTAACAGTTGCCTGGTGTCACTGAACCGCTGCCTGTAACACTTTGGCCAAAATAAAGCAAAACTAAAGTCAAGCTATGAAGTAAAAGTGTGTGCCACATTGAAAGAAAAATTGAGATAATACAACTTTGAAAAATAGTTTCCTTTTATAGAGCTAATGTCATTTCACAGGAATTTATTTCCTTGCTTGTTAAAAGTATATTGTTTAAGCCTGTCTTAGGTATTCATGAATTGTGTGAAACATACATGTTTGTGTAAACAATACCTATTTAGCATTATAATAGAAAGAAATCCACTAGACAAGGTTATGTTTCTTCAACAGTTAATACTTCTAACTGATTTTTCTAAACAATATTTACATGGAAATTTAAAAAATTGAAAATGCCAAATTAAAAGTACAAGAATATTTTTTGTGCAAGCTTCGGAAAATGAAGTTTTAAGACAAAACTGATTAAGTGTTCAAACATTGTTCTATTAATGTTAAGGAATTTTTTTTGAACTTTTTATTTTTTGATGAGATATAGCCAGTTAGCAATGTTGTGGTAGTTTTAGGTACAGCAAAGGGACTCGGCCTTACATATACGTGTATCCTGTGTTAAAAGCGTATTTAAGTGAGATAATTAATTGAAATATCTTTGATTTGCTTGTATCCAATTTATTCTACTTTATTAGCACTACAACACACTTCAGTGTAGTGTTTCCCGTGTAAATAAATGTGGTTTGTGTATTTTCTAGCTTTCTTTCATCACGAACTTGCTAATGTTGAAACACCTCACCCACTGGTCTGCTTCCTTTCTTTGCACTTGGGTCTGTGGTTTTAGGTCAGAGAAGCTGCACAGGCCCTGCTTCTAGCCGAACTGAGAAGAATTGAGCAGGCGGGACGGAAGGAGGCCATTGATACCTGGGCTCCTTACTTACCTCAGTACATGGACCACGTCATATCACGTAAGAGCTCACGCTTTGCTACAGAGCTTTTCATGCATGTGTAAGGGAAGTACCAAGACTCAGAATTCTGCTTGCTACTACCTCAACAAAAGTGAATCATTGACCTTCAGGTGAAAACAGGGATCCTCAAATTCTGCTCATTGATTTTCTGAATCCTTATAGTTTGGAGTTTGTTTGTTTTTTTAAGCGAAAAATTATGTAAATATAGAAATATTCACCAATGGACTGACCCCTTATAAAGTTAATCCTTAATTGAAAATTCTACCCTATTTAACACTAGCATCTGTCTCTGCCCATTTCATTACAATAATTGTGGATACCAACTTGTTAGATATTGATCTGATAATATGCAAGTGCAAATACGAGGCAGATCCTTTCTAAGTAAAGGTTGGAATTGTGAATGCTTAAGAATTATCTGGTAGATTTAGACCAGTGTTCTACGGGAAAAGAGAAAATTAGCAAGGATTTTGACTGAAGATTCTTTCAAAAGAGTATAAAATCAATGGATTAGGAAAGGTCTTGGGGAAAATTGTTGAAATTCTGAAATAGTTTTTGTAAAATCTTTGCAATCAGACTTCCCCAATGGCCCCGTGGTAAGGACTCCATCTTGCAACACAGGGAATGCTGGTTCGATCCCTGGTACAAGAAGATCACACATGTCGTGGGGCAGCTAAGCCATGAGCCTCACTGTGGGCTAACACCCAACACAACCAAGTAAATAAATGAATATTAAAAAAAAAACACATTGCAATCATGCTGCTAGGTCAGAAGTGCTCTGAAGAAAAGTTATAGTGGGCTATGATAATTTTTTTCTTATTAGGAAAAATATCCTTCATTCTCAACTTATCATTTAATCCATTCTTTATTCTCCTAAAGAAGAATTCAGAATTAAAATGTTTAACCTGTTATATTGTGTATAAGATAAAATAGATCAGTTTCACTTTTTTTTTTTTTTAATGATGAAGTCTCAATGAAAGTTTGAAAAAGGCTTTTTTACTGTGAACATTTGTCCTGGGCTTCAGGTGCTTTCCTTTTAAGTAGCCTTTTGTCAGTACCAGTTATTGTTGATGAGATACTCATTGCACATGTCAGGATAGACAGTATATGATTGTATAACACAGACAAGAAAAACAGAATTTGAAAGGATTGTAACTGTTATATCTGGTGTAACTCTACCAGATGTTTGCCAGTGGTGACTACACTGGTTGTTTGATTAAGTGTGTAAGCTTGGACACTTGACCCTTTTCTTCCTCAGTTTTGTCACAGATTAAATGAAGATGATATAGTAAGACTTTATGGGATAATTGGAGAAGGCAATGGCACCCCACTCCAGTACTCTTGCCTGGAAAATCCCATGGAGAGAGGAGCCTGGTAGGCTGCAGTCCATGGGGTCGCGAAGAGTCGGACACGACTGAGCGACTTCACTTTCACTTTCCACTTTCATGCATTGGAGAAGGAAATGGCAACCCACTCCAGTGTTCTTGCCTGGAGAATCCCAGGGATGGCGGAGCCTGGTGGGCTGCCGTCTATGGGGTCGCACAGAGTCAGACACGACTGAAGCGACTTAGTAGTAGTAGTACGGGATAATTTGAGTATGTAATGAGTGTATCTTGGATAAGCTCAGGGAACTGTACTTAAGCCATTGTAAGCTCTATATTTTTCTTAAATAAATACATTTATAATCTATAAAAGTACAAATATATACCTCACATATAACCAGAATATCACACATGAACAGCTCTTGTTAAATTCTTTAATCTTTTATTTTATTTACATAAATGATACAGACTTTTTGGCCTACTGGGAATTTTTCTGTTTTAATAAAAAGAAGTTAAAAATCCCAGAGTCTTTAGGCAATGGACTCTATATAATGTATTAGCTTTAAAGTTCTTACTGAAATATGTATAGGTTAAAAAATCTGTAGAATATTTAAAAAATTGGGATGAAAGCAGTCTGGCACAGTGCTCCTTGTTCAGCAATTTATAGCTGTTAACTTCTAATATTCCAGGAAATAGAATTAGCTCTTCAGCTCATCATGAACCTATTGAATATAAGATCCTGATATTTAAGGACAAACTATGAATATAGTTCTGTACAGTAGATTGAAGGTGAAACTAAAGAGCAAATTGCTAGAGATTCTTGTAAAAGGAGAACAATATGGACATTAGGAAATATTGAGAAACGTTTTCAAGAAATCTTTATTTATAATAGCAGGAGACGAATTACAGAATAATAAATAAACGGGAAGCTGTTATAGAAGGAGGTATGGGGCCCAGACCTAAATGCAGATAGGGTAGGAATAAAAGACAATTCTAACCCTTAATTACAGACTGCATATAAAAGTCTAAGAAAAACATTAAAGGTTAGTACAGGTTCATGACGGTTTGGCTAGAGAAATGCCATTAGCGGTGGTGGTGGATGCTATTTTATTTTATCTTTCCTGGAAAGAAGAGATGGTTCTAATCATTGTTTAATACACACAAGCTAGATTGTTCTTGTGTCAGATTTAAACCTTTCCATTTATGTAAATAAAAGTCCTTGGTATTTAGTAACAGCATTTAGGAGTACTTTATAAATTAACTGAATGCTGACTTACTTAAAACTTTAATATTATCATTTACTGTAAAATTGTATTTTTAGTGAAAGAATAAACAAATATGCATTCTACATGTAACTAAAGCGTCTCACACTAACAACTCCTGCTATAGTAATCTATTCTGGAACTTTTACACTGACTGAGTGTAAAATTAGTTTTAGTTTGCTTTCCCAAGAGCTTTCTGTTTTAATAAAAGGATTTCAAGCTAAAGGAGTGGGGATTGTGAACATGTGAAAGGAGAAGAAAGCATACAACAAATGAGGAATGGCCACATAGGGCTGCTGAGCAGATTTGCTGTCCGAAGGGATCAAAGGTTACGGAGCCAGCTGGTGGACAGCCCACACCTGCCGTAAACGTGCTCGTGGTGAAATTGCTTCCACCATTGTCGTTAATGTGTGAGGAATGATGGTCGTGGCAAGTTACAGCGGAAAGCAGTCTTTTCGAAACCTAAAACCTCTTTCCAGCATAGAAATCTATTTAATCACTAAAGTAGGTAAAATGTTAAGCAATACATCTGGTAAACACACCACACATCAAATATTTTCTTATAATTGAATCAGCCGAGCGTTCAAACATATGCAATAATGGCCTAAGCGATTTTGGCAGCTTCTAAGTTATGACTGAGCTGGGTCATAATTTGGAGTTATGATAGCTGAAGAGTCCCTCTCTGTTAGATATTTGTCTGAAACTCAGGAACTGCTTTTAGCTAAAGAGCAGAAGGTTACACCGCGCTAATGGCCCTTCCTTTTAGAGATCTGGAGTCTGGGGCTAGTCACTTCAAGTGGGAAGGAACTTGTTCTGACTCCGCACTCAGTAGGTGATTGAGCTGTGACTTAGATGACCGCTCAACTCAACTGGTCATCGCTGACTGGGGTCTTCTGGGGTTTTATTTAGGTACATTCGGCAATAAGAGCCTTTTGCAGGTTTGTTTGAGAGTCTGAGGAAAGCAGTGGGCCGGAAGCCAGTTTCTTAGAACTGTTGAGGGTAGTGAAGGAAAAACGCTTGCAAAGCAGACAGCGCAGCACGTCACATGTGCAGTGAGTGCACGTTGACTGTCCCCTTCCTTTCCTGGTGTTGGTATAGTTGTGTCCTCCTCATTGTCACCACCTC
The DNA here is from genome assembly GCF_027580195.1 of Bos mutus. Lineage (NCBI taxonomy): Eukaryota > Metazoa > Chordata > Mammalia > Artiodactyla > Bovidae > Bos > Bos mutus. The sequence goes on from NC_091640.1 coordinate 56,227,771, forward strand.
AGAATTCACTCTAATTCATATTGCCCTGGGATTCTGGATGGTAGAATGGGAATCCCTGGGGAGGAAAAAGGAAAAAAGTGCTCTGTCTTAACTGAAAATCCAGTTCACAAGTTTCTATAAAATCCGAGTCCTAATTGAGTGACAGGAGATTTTTGCTTCTGACAATGGAGCTGTGTCCTTGAACCTATTAGGAAACATTTTATCCCATACAGCAATGCAAGCAGGGTATAAACTTTTAAAATGCTTTTTTAAAAAATGATATTTATTTATTTATTATTTATTTATGCCTGTCCTGGGTCTCCATCGCAGTGAGGGCTTTTTCTCTAGTTGTGGACAGTGGGGGCTGCTCTCGTTGAGGTGGGCAGGCTTCTCGTTGCAGAGGCTTCTCGTTGCAGAGTGTGGGTCCTGGGCGCGTGGGCTTCGGTAGTTGTGGCTCCTGGGCTCCAGGGTCCAGGCGCAGTAGTTGTGGTGCCTGGGCTGAGTTGCTTCTCCACCTGTGGAGTGTTCCTGGACCAGGGATTGAACCCATGTCCCCTGCATTGGCAGGTGGACTCTTTACCACTGCACCACCCGGGGAGCCCCAGGTGTAAACTTTTGATACCTACTTTCTGATGGAAAAATAGAGGATAAGTGCACGATGATTCTTACTTTGGTAGCGGGACCAGAAATAGAAATCCTGCATCTGTTCTTGTGATAGTAATGTAAATATTGCAAGTATTAATATTTTCTGAGTTATCACTCTTCTCTCTTTTTTAAAGTGTTTTGAAACGCCTAAAAAAATCCTGCTGATAATTCTTACTAAGGACAGATTTCTGGTATTTTGTGAAACTGTTATATTATGATGCAGGTGAAGATAGAATGTTATGAATTGTCTCAGATTTATTTTGAAGGGAAAATATCTTGTCGCACCTAATTGTACGTATTTCTTATTTGTGACATTCTGCGTGTAGCATTCTGATGATTGACTTTTATTTTTCTTGAGGTCAAGCACCTGCTAGTGTATGAAACACACCCACACTTGCCCTTCGTTCGGGCAGTGACCGCTCTGAGGCAAATGCTGATGGTTCCTGATTTCCTTTGGCCTGTGAAGCAGGGTGACCTTACAGGGTATAAGGTCACAAGTGTAATTATTTCTCGTACGTTGTGTTCTGCTTACTCACCGTGGCTCATCACTTCTTTTAATTTCAGGAACGTTAGACCCATAAAAGTTATGACCATTATATAAATCAAAATCTTTTCCAAAGAGGGTGCTATTGTAATTTTATGCAGTTATGGCCAGTGTAGTATTAATTTGCAAATTTATCATCTCAGGTATTGATAGAAGGATGTGTAACACATCGTGCTTAATATGTATTGATGTCATCAGAAAGAACAATCCTTTGTTCTTATTGAGTCCCTGCCTTTTTAGCTTCCTTTTGTGTTAAGGTTACCAGGGTTAGGCTCGTCTTTTTATTCCCCTTGGAAACAGAATAGGGTTTCTTTGTTCAATGAAAGACACTCCTAGTAAAGGTTTTGGGTTTGACTGTCAACAAGCCACGATCTAGTACCTATTTTTACCTGGGATTGCAGTCACGTTTCTGATGATTATAAAGTAGTGGTCATTCTGAGCACAAACGTGGATGGACCATCAATATACAAGAAGGTAAGATGGAACCGTATATTACAGAGGCGCTGGGAGACTCTACTGTAGCTGGAAAAGTGAGTATTAGTGCATCCTCTGGTAGGCAGATACTTTCAGGGTTTGCTGGTGGGGAGAGGATGGGGAAAAGGATAGGGAGGGGTTTGCTAAATATGATTTAAATGAATCTCTCCACCCCTCCCCTGCCCCTAAGAGGCCGTAAAAAACACAGCACTCCTTCCTTCTGTTTTCTTTATGTCTCAGTTGTTTAGAATTCTCTAAGACTCTTCTTAGGAATGATTTCTAGATAACTGAAGGTTTCAAAATCACTAGAGGCTCAGATTCTAAAAAAAGAAAAAAGATCAACTCTTTGTGATGAAATACTTTAAAATGTGTTTGGCTTAGTGAACATCTTCTTGGTAGCCAGGATTATTGTTTTGGCCCAGGTTGTAAAATGATTACTGAAGAGAGTGGACTTAGCTGAAAATAAGCACCCAGACTGCTATGCCTTTTGCATTTTGTATTCTGTTTTTAAAAATATTTTTCTTTCTCCTCTTTTGGTCTAGTAATTGGTACCGGTTTTATTACTATTGGGCTGTTTTTATCTAACCCCTAGTAGCTTTGCCATTTCCAGAGTTCTGAGGTGTACAGAATCCAGGTTACCAAACTTATTTCAGCTCAATTTAGAATAAGAGTAAACTGGCTGAGAATAAGGTCTCTCTGATGAACCCCTCCCCCCAAGTTTTAGTGTAGGTACTTTGTGGGGTCTCCCACACAGGGAGTGGGGTCTCACTTTCTGCTCACTTGACTGCTTTCTCAGGTCTTCTGTGCCATTCTCCATATACTGTCTTTTGGGGAAATATATTCTAATTAAATTTGGGGAAAGATAGGGAAAATCATTTGGTTGTTCATAAAGAAGTAATAATTCTAAAAAGACCCCTTTTGTAATTAATGTCTGTTTTGTAAATCAGCTGAAAGTGAAGCATGAGCTTTCCTGAGTTGGAAATGATTGCACATTGTGGTTAGAAAGGGAAAGTAGTAACTGTGCCCAAGTGATGTACATGAAAAGTACTTCATGTGCGGTGGGAATTCCTGTATTGTGAGCCAGAGAGGGTTTGTCTTAAGACAACCTGTATTATGCACAGTGCCATGTGGTTGTAACGTGTCTATGTGCAGCGGTTTCACTGAGACCTGAGGGATTTGTTTCTCTTTCTTCTTCCAGAGTGCCAGAGCTGTTGAGCTTAATTTTAAGTACTTTAGACTGATCATGTATTTAAGAGCATTAAACTGTTCTCCTTATCTATATTTGACTACTCACCAAAGAGAATAAAGAGAAATTTCTTCTTAATTGGTCACAGCTATACAGGATAATCCTTTCGTTTCTCGAGTTCTTTGACTTAATATTTAAATTTAAATATTACTATTTAATATTTTGGGTGATTTTCCTACATCATTTGAACACATTTTGGAAATTGGAGGAGTAAAGTGGTAAATTAAAAATGAAAGCATTGTTTAATTGACTGGTTATTTAGACCTTACTGCTGAAGCAATAGGCAATAAACAGAAAACTCCATTACCAAGTAAGGCTGGGGTTAGGCATGCCACAGGATGAAGATTGGTCAAGTCCTCTGTAAAAGAGGCTCCAACAGTGTAGCCAGCAGTCTGATTTCAGGTTGTAAGTAGGAGCCTGGTGACAATTAATAAGCATGTTAAATGTAGAGCAAAACAGGGAGTGGAGCAGAAGGAAATTCAATGATTTGTTCCTTGGTGGACAGTGAGGAAGTCAGGGGATTCCATCAGGCCTAGGGCTTTTTGCCTCCTTCCTTCTCAAATATTCCAGACAGGGAACCCTGGTTATCCACTGGCTCCTGTGGAAAAGCTTCCGGAGTGGAAAGGATTTGAAATAATTTTAGCTATTTTCTCATGCCCTCTCCTTTTCCTCTTTGAGCAGTTTCCTGTTCTTCCTCCCTTCAGTACAATTCTGCTGAAGTTGTAGTCAGTGGTTAGGCCCTTATGAGGTACAGCTGCCTTTCTTTGAGGAATTTGTATACTTCCTACCTGCTTTAAGAAGTTGAAGGTACTTAAGCCTGTGCAGATGACTTAGAAAAACTCAGCCAACCAGTGACACACTATTGTACAAAAGTGGTGTTGAAATGGAAATGCCTGCTATACCTTTAGCGGAGGTTCTAGTGGCCTTTGCTGTAATAAATGACCTAATCTTAGTTGCTCTGAAGAGTATGATATTGATTTGTGCCATTAGTCTCTTGCTGATTTGCTGAAGAACAAAACTGTGTAATGCTAATGGAAATAAAGTACAAAACACTGCACATGAATCCTGGAGCATGTCTTTGTAATAGAACAAGTGTCTAGTAAGTTTGAGTATGAATTTTCTTTATCCTAGTACAGCTTGTTTCAGTACAGACACTTAGAGTCCTGCTTAACTTGCTTTTACAGGGCAAGCAGCTGAATTGGTGATCTGGTGATGTTTTAGATCTTAAGATATTGAATACGCATGAACAAATCCATCCTGGATGGGATGTGAGACGTTTACACTTTTACAGCATATTTCTAATTTTATTATCACTTTATATTGACTAGATATTATGTATAATTACATTGTTTTTAGTATTTTAGTTCAAAGCCTTGCTATGATCCATATGAGACAGAATAGATCTTATAGTTGGGAAGGAAAACAGTGAAGTTATTATAAGAAAATAATATGAACCTATTTTACCTGTAATATTTATATTGTAATGGAAAAAGGTCGATTTTGTTCTAGTGTTGTTTGTAAATTCTTGGATTAAAATGATCAAATTATGCTAAAATATTTTTTGCCTAATTCATTCTCCTTCCTGTTCTCTGCTTTTTTGGGGAAGAATGGTATTTTATTTTTCTTAGTAATATTGTCCCAATGATTTAGTACATCTACTGTCTTTTTATTAAGCAGATTTTGATATAATAAGTATATTAAATGCGTTTTAATATTTATAAATGGTTTCACTGTGCATGACATTTGCAGACTTGGTTAATATTTTAGCACCTCTAGTACACAGACATAAAGAAAAAAATTTGTTTTATTGGTTTGAGCACCCGAATTGACCCCAGCAAGATTGAGATTGATCTGGTTTCTTCCAGCCTGTTAAATGCCAATCCAGTCATCTGTAACAGTACTTAGTATTTTTGTAATTTTTCTATACATATTTTCTGTGTTTGTTCTATGAAACTGACGCATCACTTGAAGAGATTTTCCTTGCTTGATTCAGAGATGAAAGCAACCACCTATTTTATTGCTTTTTGTTTTAAAAAATTGTTTCTGCAGTTCTTGTCAGTGCTATAACCATTCTAATCAAAGGACTTTGCATTTCACTAGGAAAGGATGATGAGACAGACTTACATTTGAAATGTGTACGTGGACAAGTACACTCAGCTTTGGGGAAGAAAATGGAGGAGGAACGATGGGTCTCACTGAATATTCCCACTGATTTTTTAAGAAATGTATTTAAACTACATCCCTCTGATAATTAAGCATCATTAAACAAGTATTAAACAAGTTCTGGCATAGTTTGTGGATACAGAGACAGAAATTGTAGCCTGTTTTTGAGATATTTTTCCGTCTCAGGCATTAAGTAAAGAAGGCTTTTTCTTAGAAGGAAATGGCAACCCACTCCAGTATTCTTGCCTGGAGAATCCCAGGGATAGGGGAGCCTGGTGGGCTGCCATCTATGGGGTCGCACAGAGTCGAACACGACTGAAGCGACTCAGCAGCAGCAGCAGCAGCAGGTCTTACTCAGATCTTATTTTATTTTGTTGTTTCATTTTGTTTTGATTTTCGCTTGCTTTTTTTTCTCCTAAAGCAAGGGTGAGTCTTCAAAACAAAGAATACCAAAGTCAGAGGAGCTAACCTAGGAGTTAATCTCTAAAGCTGGGTGATGTGTAGAGGAGTAGGCATTTATAGTCTTAATCTAAAGTGTCAGGGTGCTTTTCTTAAAGTACTTACATAGGGTTAAAAGTGACCACACAATCTTGGGTATAACCTATTTTAAGGTATGATTGGGGTTCTGAGACCATCCCAAGCTCTCCCATATAGAATTTGGATGGGAAATTGGAACCAGAAGCCTTTCCTGTCCCATTTCATCACTGTCCACTTCTCTGAAGAAGAACTTCAAGCACAGTACTCTCGAAGGGTAAAGGGGAGGCAGTCGGGGTGAGTTTCAGATAAGAATCTGTATCCATTAACTGTGTACTTTCCCAATCACGTGACACTAATTAGGGCAAAAAATACCATTCCCCACCTCCCCCCCGCCAAAGGATCTTTCTAATGAATAGTAACAAATTTACTGAACCCAGTTGTTGGTTGGGAAGGCCAATGGAAAGAGGAGTGTCAGAAGTTCTGGCAACTCTTCCTGCTTCACCACACATTAGCCATGACCCCAGAGAGACACCACTAAGCTTCTGCACTTATTTATTTCACAGTTTCTCTTTATGTAAAAGAAGAGAAATGAACAAATCTATTTTTTAAAATACTTATATTTTAATAATTTTACTTTCTGTTCATTTGTGGCCGCCCTGGGTCTTTGTGGCTGTGCGGGCTTTTCTCTGCTTGAGGAGAGCAAGGGCTCCTCTATCTGGTTGTGGTGTCTGGGCCTTTCACTGCAGCAGCTTCTCTTGTTGCGGAGCACAGGCTCTGGGAGTGCAGGCTTCAGCGCTTGCAGCGTGGGGCTCCTTAGTTGCAGTTCCCGGGCTTTACAGCGCAGGCTTAGTATTTGTGGAGCATGGGCTTAGTTGCTCCTCGACATGTGGGATCTTCTGGATCAGGGATCGAACCCGTGTCTCCTGCATTGGCAGGTGGATTCTTTACCACTGAGCCACCAAAGAAGCCCCCGAGTCTGTGCTTTTTAAAGTTTTTCGGTAGTAAACTTATGTGTAAAATCTTAACCAGAGTCGCAAAATATAAAACATTAAAAAAATCAAATAGTTTCTTTATGCAGGTTTCAATCTGTGTGTGTGTGTGTGTGAAAAAATTATTTTGTGTGCACTGAAACTCTCATCCTCTTTTGTCTTATGAGATTCACAGTCAAAAATTGGTTAACTGTTCTCCACTGCCTCTTGCTCTAACCAATGAATCCCTCCTCAATTCAGTTCAGTCGCTCAGTCGTGTCCGACTCTTTGCAACCCCATGGACTGCAGCACGCCAGGCCTCCCTGTCCATCACCGACTCCCAAAGTTTACTCAGACTCATGTCCATTGAGTCGGTGATGCCATCCAACCATCTCATCCTCTGTCGTCCCCTTCTCCTCCTGCCTTCAATCTTTCCCAGCATCAGGGTCTTTTCAAATGAATCAGTTCTTTGCATCAGGAGGCCAAAGTATTGGAGTTTCAGCTTCAGCATCAGTCCTTCCAATGAATATTCAGGACTGATTTCCTTTAGGATGGACTGGTTGGATCTCCTTGCAGTCCAAGGGACTCTCAAGAGTCCCTCCTCACCCCTTTATCCCACTCCCCACACAAAATGATACAGGGCAGAACTACAGACTTTCCCTTGACGAACAGAAATTCCAAAATTTTGTTATCATACATAACAACTTTTAGTTTCTGTATAACTCTTATGGTCCTGAATGGCAATCTTGAAATATTCTCTACCTCTCCAGCAAATGACTATTCTTAACAGAGATTCATAGTAGCTAGAGTGCTGCAGAGCATGTGCTTTCAACATGTTGTCTGAAATGCACCTCATTCTGTCTGCTCCTCCTTTTTTTTAAATTGGTTGTTCGGTGTTCCGTTGTGTGGGTGGACGTTGTTTTCTTCAATGAGTTTTCTAGCAGTGGACACGTGGGTTGTTTCCAGTGTTTGATAGTATGGACAGGGCCACAGTAAATAGACTTGTGCAGATGTCTTTTCATTTTTTGATAGTGTATCTTGGATACATTCCAGGACGTGAGATTGCTGAGTCCAAGGATAAATGTATGCTTACTCTTTTGTTAGATATTGCCAAGTTCTTTGCAGTAGAGGTTGCACCATTTTGCATTCTCAACAGTGATTGTGTTTGATGGCTGTTTTCTCTCTATCATTTCCAAAAGAGTATTTTGTCATGCTTTTGGGATGTTTTGACTCTGATGAATGAGAATGAAGTGTCCTTATTGTCTTATTTTGTATTTTTATTAAGAATGAGTTTAGCATCTTTTCATATAAGTGTCTTGTATTTCTTGTAAAGTACTGGTTCATATCTCTGGTTCACTTTTATATGAGATTGTTTGATTAAACCTTTATGGTATATGGTTCAAGTATTTCCTGGTTTGTTATTTTTTCTTTTAACCTTTTTCTTATGGTGTTTTTTTTTTTCCTCCTCATAACCCAATTTATTGACCCTTTCTCATATTGTTTCAGGATTTTGTGTCAAAATTATGAGAGTTTTCCTTGCTATTGAAATTCCCTGTATCATTTCCAGCTTTTCCTATACAGGTTAATTAAAAGTGGTTCTGTGTAAGTATATGAGGGTTAGTCACTCAGTGGTGTCCTACTCTTTGTGACCCCATGGACTGCAGCCCCTGAGGGGTTTCACTGGGAGAATATCTGTCTTTTCCATCTCCACTTAAAGATTTCTTCATTATCCCACCATCTCACTCTCCCTTCTCCCTGTTCAGGTGGTCTCATAACTCTGGGGAAGTAAGTTTAGTTACGCTTCATTTAAACATGAAGTACCATTGAATCGCACATATATATCTACTGATTATGTATGTTCATTCAAGACTATTGATTTTAAAGTCACTCTTTTTACAAAAACTCAGCTAGTTTAAAAAGATTTCTACATTGGTAATGTGGTGGGGTTTTACTTGAAATATGCTAATTTTTCTAAAATTGCAGTTTCCACCAAAAATACTTACTAGTGTTTTGCTTCTAAAAATGAGATACGATTATAACTTACTCTTTCCCTCCCTCATTCGGCAGCTATTTATTTAGGGCTGAACATAACTGTGGGCTTCCCAGGTGGCTCAGTGGTAAAAAATCAGCCTGCCAACATAGGAGATGTGAGTTCGATCCCTGGATCAGAAAGATCCCCTGGAGAAGGAAATGGCAAACTACTCCAGCATTCTTGCCTGGGAAATGCCGTGGACAGAGAAGCCTGGTAGGCTGCAGACCATGGGGTCTTGAAAGAGTCACACATGGCTTAGTGACTACACAACAATAACAAATGCAGCTGTGGGCCTGGGGTGTGTGCTGATGCATGGGGCTCATTGTCTCTGTTAGGAAGGCAGGTAATTAAATGAGCATTAATACAGTGTGGTAAGAGCTGTTATAGATGGAGTTTAGACCTATTCAAGTGCCTAGTGGAGCCCAGAGCAATGACATGTCAACAGCTGGAAGATAATCTCAGTAAGTGGAAATGACAGGGGCTTAATGTCAAAGACATGTATTCAGAAGGTGATATTAAAGCTTTTTTAAAGGCTGGAGCAATTCGAACTATATAAATTCATTTTAATTTTATATCAATTTAGACTTTTCTTTATGCACTGTAAGTAGATAATGATAAATGAAACAGACGACAATGTTTTAATTAAATTTAATTAAGACCACATGTTTGTGGTCTTCATGTCAGGTATTTTGCTTCTACTTCCTTATTCAAGCTAGAATCAAGATTGCTGGGAGCAATATCAATAACATCAGATATGCAGATGACACCACCCTTATGGCGGAAAGTGAAGAAGAACTAAAGAGCCTCTTGATGAAAGTGAAAGAGGAGAGTGAAAAAGTTGGCTTGAATTTCAACATTCACAAAACTAAGATCATGGCATCCGGTCCCATCACTTCATGGCAAATAGATGGGGAAACAATGGAAACAGTGAGAGACTTTATATTTATGGGCTCCAAAATCACTGCAGTTGGTGACTGCAGCCATGAAATTAAAAGATGCATGCTCCTCGGAAGAAAAGCTATGACCAACCTAGACAGCATATTAAAAAGCAGAGACATTATTTGCCAACAAAGGTCCGTCTAGTCAAGGCTATGGTTTTTCCAGTAGTCATGTATGAATGTGAAAGTTGGACTATAAAGAAAGCTGAGCACTGAAGAATTGATGCTTTTGAACCATGGTGTTGGAAAAGACTCTTCAGAGTCCCTTGGACTGCAAGGAGATCCAACCAGTCCATCCTAAAGGAAATCAGTCCTGAATATTCATTGGAAGGACTGATGCTGAAGCTGAAACTCCGATACTTTGGCCACCTGATGCGAAGAACTGACTGACGGGAAAAGACCCTGACTGGGAAAGATTGAAGGCAGGAGGAGAAGGGGACGGCAGAGGATGACATGGTTGGTTGGCATCACTGACTTAATGGACTCGAGGTTGAGCAACTCCAGGAGTTGGTGATGGACAGGGAGGCCTGGCATGCTGCAGTACATGGGGTTGCAAAGAGTCAGACACGACTGAGTGATTGAACTGAATTCCTTATTCATCAGAACTGTGATTTTTGAATACTCACGACAGATACTCAAAAAATTATTACAGTATTTTTGGCACTATTTTAGGTGCTCTGAAAGTTATAAAAGAGTTTAAAACACACAAATATTTATAATACAGTTGTATATATGTTTTGTATAACATTCAATAAAACACTTCTTTGAAAAATACATACCTTACATTTTTTATTTTTATATATTCTATTTAACTTTTGTCACTGTTATTATCATAAGTAAGTAGCATTTGAAAAGAATATGTGAGCTATCCTGGTAATGTGGCTATATACCTATTTATGTTGAAAGAATTGAACATATACTACAGATGTGCTGTGGAACACTGCAGGGGAAGTTAGTGGTGGGGGAGCAGGGGTTGCAAAATTAGATATCCCAGATTCTTGTGACACCAAGTGGATTGGGATCATTCATTCAGCCTCCTTAAAGCGCAGTTCTTTATTGTCAGCATTCTCTGCAAGAGTAGTTGATGTACTTTTGTTCATCTTCTCGTCTTTCTTTATTATAGCTTATTTTCAGCGATTCTGTAATTCCTTTCCTGGTTCTTCCCCACCTCTAGCAACCCTTGCTGCCAGATAAGGGGGAAAAAATGAGACTTCTAATTTAAGAATGGCTGCTTAATTCAAAGACATATTTAAATTTTTGTTTTTGGTGGGATTCATTAAAAAATGAAAGTTTATAGTCTCCGCACATTGTAGTTTCTTTGCTATCTTAGCATTCATCTGACTCATTTTTCATTCTTTTTATAACTTTGTTTGCAAGTTATTTCTTTAAAAGCCCTGCCAGAGGTAATGATTGGTGCTATCTTAGTTACTTCAACTTTCCGTCCTCCTCTAAATCACTGGCTAGATATGAATAGTCTTTAAAATGAATTGTGAGATTTGATCAGTGTAGTGTAGTAGAATAACGATGCACTTGTACAGAGGCATCATGCTCATTACGGTGCATGGATGTTTATGTCTGCAGCCGTTTGATGCCGTTTTGTCACGTTTCCAGGCTAAAGGCAACGTTTCATGCACCTGCTTACTTAGTTTTCTTTGAGGCTTAGCATTGTACTGCTTTCTTTATAGTCCATGAATGGATATATAATTACAATTTTGAGACATGATTTGTGTGTCATGATAATGAACTAACAGTGTTCATAAAAATAAATAAATATATGTGTTCAGTAAAAGTAAATACATGTAGTAAGTTCTGCACTTTGATTTCCTTGGGGCTAAAAGTCCAGGACCTTATTTTTTGTCCCCAAATGACCCAGCACCAAGCTCTTAGCAGGCACTTAGCTGAGGAATAGACCTTTTATAATGCCGATTTGTTGCTTGAATTATCCCAGTATTGACCATAGGGAGCTCTTTTAAGTTGATCCCAGTGTAATTTTGATATGATCCCACTGGATTATTTAAGCACCATCTTATTTTCTGTCAAAGAACATGCTCCTCACTCATCTCTTTTTTTTCCCTACCCCAGTCTTAGGTCATTTCCCCAGGCAGCCTGGCTGCCTTTAATGGAGGTATTAGTAACTAAGATCTGGATACCAGTTCTGTTTGTTGCTACTGGGATTTCACTGCTTCTTGGTCCTGGTTTTGGATAGAACTAGGAAGTGGCAAAGGAGTAAAGGAAAGGTATAAGCATCTGAATGCAGAGTTCCAAGGAATAGCAGGGAGAGATAAGAAAGCCTTCCTCAGCTATCAGTGGAAAGAAATAGAGGAAAACAACTGAATGGGAAAGACTAGAGATCTCTTCAAGAAAATTAGAGATACCAAGGGGACATTTCATGCAAAGATGGGCTCGATAAAGGACAGAAATGGTATGGACCTAACAGAAGCAGAAGATATTAAGAAGAGGTGGCAAGAATACTACTGAAGAACTGTACAAAAAAGATTTTCACGACCCAGATCATCACAATGGTGGGATCACCACCTAGAGCCAGACATCCTGGAATGTGAAGTCAAGTGGGCCTTAGGAACCATCACTATGAACAAAGCTAGTAGAGGTGATGGAATTCCAGTTGAGCTATTTCAAATCCTGAAAGATGATGCTGTGAAAGTGCTGCACTCAATATGCCAGCACATTTGGAAAACTCATCAGTGGCCACAGAACTGGAAAAGGTCAGTTTTCATTCCAGTCCCAAAGAAAGGCAATGCCAAAGAATGCTCAAACTACCACACAATTGCACTCATTCCACACACTAGCAAAGTAATGCTCAAAATTCTCCAACCAGGCTTCAGCAATACGTGAACTGTGAACTTCCAGATGTTCAAGCTGGTTTTAGAAAAGGCAGAGGAACCAGAGATCAAACTGCCAACATCCGCTGGATCATAGAAAAAAGCAAGAGAGTTCCAGAAAAACATCTATTTCTGCCTTATTGACTATGCCAAAGCCTTTGACTGTGTGGATCACAATAAACTGTAGAAAATTCTGAAAGAGATGGGAATACCAGACCACCTGACCTGCCTCTTGAGAAACCTATATGCAGGTCAGGAAGCAACAGTTAGAACTGGACATGGAACAATAGACTGATTCCAAATAGGAAAAAGAGTACGTCAGGGCTGTATATTGTCACCCTGCTTATTTAACTTATATGCAGAGTACATCCTGAGAAACACTGGAGTGGGTGAAGCACAAGCTGGAATCAAGATTGCCAGGAGAAATATCAGTAACCTCCGATATGCAGATGACACCACCCTTATGGCAGAAAGTGAAGAGGAACTCAAAAGCCTCTTGATGAAAGTGAAAGAGGAGAGTGAAAAAGTTGGCTTAAAGCTCAACATTCAGAAAACTAAGATCATGCCATCTGGTCCCATCACTTCATGGGAAATAGATGGAGAAACTGTGGAAACAGTGACAGACTTTATTTTTCTGGGCTCCAAAATCACTGCAGATGGTGATTGCAGCCATGAAATTAAAAGACGCTTACTCCTTGGAAGGAAAATTACGACCAACCTAGATAGCATATTCAAAAGCAGAGACATTACTTTGCCAACAAAGGTCCATCTAGTCAAGGCTATGGTTTTTCCAGTGGTTATGTATGGATGTGAGAGTTGGACTGTGAAAAAAGCTGAGCTCAGAAGAATTGATGCTTTTGAACTCTGGCATTGGAGAAGAGTCTTAAGAGTTCCTTGGACTGCAAGGAGATCCAACCAGTCCATCCTGAAGGAGATCAGTCCTGGGTGTTCATTGGAAGGACTGATGCTGAAGCTGAAACTCCAATACTTTGGCCACCTCGTGCGAAGAGTTGACTCATTGGAAAAGACCCTGATGCTGGGAGGAATTGGGGGCAGGAGGAGAAGGGGATGACAGAGGATGAGATGGTTGGATGGCATCACCAACTCGATGGACATGACTCCAGGAGTTGGTGATGGACAGGGAGGCCTGGCATGCTGCGATTCGTGGGGTCACGAAGAGTCGGACACAACTAAGGGACTGAAGTGAACTGACTGAGTAAGTACGTGTGTGCATACCTGCTCTTGTATGCCACATATCTGTGATTATTGTTTGTGTGCCTGCCTATCTCTCTGTATTGTTAAAGTAGACATGGGTTGGTACACACCCTTTTTAATCCACTGCCACAGGATTCAGCCTAGTCTTCCTCTTCTCATATTTGTGATTTCTTTCTCTGAGTGTGAGAAATCTGATTCTTATTATCTGTGATAGATTTACTTGTTTTTTCCAACACTAGTAGACGTGAAAAAGTAGTTTAAAAACTGCTAACCCATCCCTCTGTGAAAAAACCAGTTTACCAACCAGAACACAGTATTAGTGCACAGTTCTTTCTGTCTTTAGCTTTACAGTAAGCAGGGTTGTGGCCTTTTGTGCAAAGTTGCTTAGTGTCAAATCCCTATTTTTCTTTACATCCTTCTGTGGTGTTATGCCTACACTTACAGTGTAGTTATGTTCATTTGTCACACTCTGCAGTTTATTCTGGGTCCCCTGACATTCTTATAAATTTCTAATTATCATTTTTTAAATTTACAAGCAACAGAGTTTACTGTTTGGGTATATAGGTTTTTGAGTTATAACCAATGAATAGGTTCAGGTATCTACCATCACAGTGCCATAAGAATATTTCAACCACCTTGAAAATTTCCTTTTTACTTCCTTGGCAGTCAGTCCCACCTCCACCAGTCCTTGCTAACCACCAGCTTTTTCTATCCTTGCAGTTTTGCCTTTAGCAAAATTCAGTATAAATAGCAATTATACAACATGTAGCATTTTGGGCTTGGTGTCTTTCACTCACCAAAATATATTTAAAGTTCACTCAAACTACTGCATGACTCAATATTTCATTTGTTTCTATAGCTAAATAGTGTTCCATTATATGGCTATACCTGAGTTCTTAGGCTTGGGTGATTATGAATAAGCTGCATAACTATTCATGTTTAGGATTTTGTATAGACAAGATTTCAGTTTACTTGGGTAAATATCTAGGATTGGAATTGCTGGGTCATTTGATAAATGTGAGTGTCATATAAAAGAAAACCCTGCCGAACTATTTTTCAAAGTAACTGCAGCATTTTGCATTCTTGCTAGCAGTAAATCGTATTAATATTTACTGTTGCTCAGTATCATTGCCAGCACAATATAGTTCGGCTTTTTTAAAAAGAAATAAAAAAAATTGTTTATTTTAGGCATTCTAAAATGTGTGTAGTAGTACCTCATTGTTACTCTAATCTGCACTTCCCTCATGACTAGTGACTGGTTTCCCTGGTGGCTCTGATGGTAAAGGACCCACCTGCAATGCAGGAGACCTGGGTTTGATCCCTGGATTGGGAAGATCCCTTGGAGAAGGAATGGCTACCCACTCCAGTATTCTTGCCTGGAGAATTCCATGGACAGAGGAGCCTGGTGGACTACAGTCCATGGGGTCACAAAGAATCGGACATGGCTGAGCAACTAAGGGTGTCATGTCAATGACTAGAGACGTTGAACATGTTTTCACATGATTGCTTGCAATCCATAAATCCTCTTTGGTGAAATGCATGTTTGAGTTTTTGCCCATTTTTTTTTTTCCCTTTTAGGTTGATTGTTTTCTTATTGTTGGGTCTTAAGGGTTCCTTATATATACACACATCCTTTAACAGATGTGTAATCTTTTCAAATATTTTTCTCCAGTCTTTAAACTTGTCGTTCATTTTCTGAACATCATTTACAGAAGTTTTACATTTTGATAAAGCCCAATTATCAGTTATATGTCATGACTCATGCTTTTAGTCTTCTAGAAACTCATTGGCAAACCCAAGGTCTTGCAGATATTTTCTTTGAGAAGTGTTACAGATTCCCATTTATATGATGACTTGGTCTTTCCATTTGTTTTTGTTTATACGTAGCATTCTTGCTTGCTTCATTCTTTTTAACATATAGCATATCTTTCAGCTCATTAACTTACTATCCATACTTACATACCTCATGAATTTTGCCTCTAGTCTCACAAACTCTTGTTTATTTATCGTCTAGACTTAGCATTTCTTATGGCTTTCATCCATCCAAATGTTTTTCTTGTTATCTATAGAAGAACTTAACATTCTCAAATAATGAAGTCAGAGCGCATCATAATATTTATCTAAGCTAATTACTGTGAAAAATTATTAGAATATCACAAATGCCTTTTGTATGATCTTATAATGTATTACTGCCAATTAAATATGTCATCTACTAGAATAATATTAAAACAAGAGCCCCATGTATTTCAAATCAGTTATTCATTGTGCGTTAAGAGATTAAGAAGTCAAAAGCTTTCCTGTGTGTGTATGTTTGTGTGTGTATGATTGGCAGTAATAGAGCTAATCATAAGATAAATTGGTTCTTTGAAACGTAAATATTTATTCTGTTTCTGGCTTCAAGTGGCTTCTATATATAAACAGATGTCCTAAGATGTCTGCAAATATCGTTCTAAAAAGAGGAAGGCAAGGCTTAATAAATGTTTTAAAAAAGACAAATAAATGAATTCATCAAATAGAAAAAAAAGTTGAGTGTTGGACACTGAAGGTAGTAAAGTACTTCTAGAGAAGAAAATAATAAAGTAAGCCAAAATTAGTAATAATAAAAGCAATGATAATGATACTAATGATGCACTTTACTGAGCACGTGTTATATCTCAGGTGCTGTGCTAAGGCTATCCCGCTTGCATCCAATGTTGAATTGAATGGGTAATGTACCCCTCTCTCGTGTCTTGTTTTCACTGAGTTGCATACCAGGATACACGGCAGCTTGGCTGGATTGCCAGAAGCTGTCGCTTTTCACTGGTTGCCATTTTGGGACTGCCTGCAAGTATAGATCAAACTCTCTGCCGTCATAATTGTCTTCAGACAGCTCCTTCTGGCCCCTCACAAACTGATCATCTCCGCTGATGATGAGAAAGAGAAGTTGAAGGCTTACCCTTCCTTCCCCTAAAACCTCACGTCTTAAAGCTCTTGCTGACTGCGTTGCATGGCCACCAACCCCAGCCATGGTTATACTTATCACCTGTGGACCTGTTCTCTCCAAGTGCCATGCTGGAGCCTTAAAGAATAAAGACATATTCCTCTCCTGTTTTGTGTTTTCTGTTAGCCCCCTGCTTCTCATTGTCTTTAGGACTCTGACCAGAACTGTTCTTTTAACCTCTTTTTTGCCTCCCCATTTGGAGAAGGAAATGGCAACCCACTCCAGTGTTCCTGCCCGGAAAATCCCCATGGACGGAGGAGCCTGGTGGACTACAGTCCATGGGGTCACAGAGAGTCAGACACGACTGAGTGATTATCACTCACTCACTTGCCTCTCCACACACCTGTTCTTGTGCTACGCACTTCTGTAGATACATCAGGGTCGTTTAGCATATTGTCCTGTTTACCTGGAATATTTGTTTTCCGCTTTTGTCATTCCATGTAAATTCTCACACACGCTCTAGGACGCAGCTCGTCTGTTTCCTTCCCGTGAGGCTCTTTTTGACACAGGCTGTCTTCTTCACCCCATCCCAAGCACACTGGAAGGGATCTTTTTCTTTCAGAAAGTGCTCTTTGTATTTCACTTGCAAATCTGTATTTTCCACACAGCTCTAAGTTTTTCTGAAGTCCTTGTATCTTCTCCTTTTCATTTTTAGCCCCTTTAGCTAGCATAGCATGCTGCAGTCCGTGGAGTCGCAGAGAATCAGACATGCCTTAGCGACTGGACAGCACCACCGCCACCTAGCATAGCCATCATTCCAGAACAGGCAGAAGGCTCTCCCTGCCCGTCCTTCCCTGGGTCCAGTCCTCTTCCCGCCATAAAAACAGCTCTTGATTTTCTCCCTGTTTATACACTCTTTATTTTTTAAAATTAGAGATCAGTGCTTTTCAGACATTTGGAACAAAGTGGTATCCTTTCTTCGAAGGAAAACTTGACCACAGTGTGCTTGTGCACACACCCCCCAAGATAAAAGGTAAAGTCTGGGAGCTAGGAGGCCTTCGTTTTCCTCCTGGCAGTTCTAGGGAACTTGTAGGGCTCCAAGTAGTAAGGTTTGCTACCTTAGAAAGGTTTGCCCTGGCCTTATTGCTCTGTTTTTGAGTCCCTCCAAATTATTCTTCACCTAGTTCCAGGAGAGAGCATTCTCTTCATTCATTCATTCATTCATTCATTTTGGCGATGCCAGTTTTCCTTGCTGTGCGGGCTTTTCCCTCTTTGTAGCAAGCAGGAGCTGATCTCTAGTTGCGGTGGCTTCTCTTGTTGGTGAGCACAGGCTCTAGGGCAGGTGGACTCAGTGGTGGCGGCTCTCGGGCGCTAGAGCAGGCTCAGGAGTCGTGGCGCACGGGCTTAGTTGCCGCGCGGCATGTGGGAGCTTTCCGGATCAGGGATCGAACCCGTGTCTCCTGCGCTGGTAGGTGCATTCTTTACCGTTGAGCCACCAGAGGAGCCCTGGGAGAGATCTTTCTAAAACACAAATCAAATTACGTCTCGTGCTTGTATCTCGTTCATGAGGCTCCATGACCTTAGCTCACACCTGAGCTCCTTGGAAGTGTAGGGTGTATCTTCTGCCTTTGTGTCACTAGCATCTGGTACAGCTAGTTCCTGGCAGGGGTCTGGTATGAAGTGGCCTGGGTGCTCTGTGCCGTTGAAGTTGATGAGACAACTTGGCGTGGTGACCCATCTTCTTCACTCCCGTGGCTTTGCTTTTTGCTCAAACAGGCAGTGCCAGCCTCGTTCCTCCTCAGATCTTGGGTCTACCTGTATCTTCGTATCACAGCAATCTTTAGCTTTAACAGCCTTCATCAGTTTGCCTTTCTTTAATCTCTAAAGCAATTTGTTACGATTATAAAGAACAACATGCTTAGTGTACTATATTTAGTGCACCTTTTTTGTTACCACTTGATGGTATAACTTCTGCCTGGGTATCCTAGCAACAGCAGCAGCAAAAAAACAGCAAAAGTCACAAATGGTTTCAAAGGTACTTTCTGATCCAGGAAGATATATTTTGCCCAGTTCTGAGGTATATAATTTTGGTTATAGGTTGTTATTTTAAGTTTATGTTTGAGTACAGTTTTGCCTTTGTTTCTCAACATGTTATAGGCTGAAAAATAAATGTTCATTTTATTGCGTCCTCTGAAACCAAAATTGGTGTTGAGTCAGCTCATAGCCTGCAAATCAAACAGAAATCTTTGAAAAAGTGCATGCAATGAATTAAAAGTATTTGGTGTAATTTTTACCATGAATCATTTTTAGGTTTTTGTTGCGAAAGAG
The DNA here is from genome assembly GCF_027580195.1 of Bos mutus. Taxonomy (NCBI): domain Eukaryota; kingdom Metazoa; phylum Chordata; class Mammalia; order Artiodactyla; family Bovidae; genus Bos; species Bos mutus. Next base: position 56,246,540 of record NC_091640.1, read on the forward strand.
GAATAATAAAGCTTTATCCACTTAGGTTAATGTTCTGGTGATATAGTATCCTTCCTAATTGTGTTTTCTATTCCTTGTGTATATTTCAATAAATGTCTCCGCTGCTTTCAGAATTGTTTATAATCACATTTCATGTGAGAACAGTTTTCTAAAAAGAAGGTAACTTGGAAAAAACTGTATTTCATTGCATTAAAAACAACTATCAAAACCTGTGTTACCAGATGATTATTACATTCTTATTCAGGCTTGAAGCCATTTTGTTTATTTTTAACTGTACTTTTCTTTTCTCTAATTGCTTTGTGGCCTTTAATAAACCAACTTGTTTTGATGAAATGATCTCTCTCTAGAATTAGGGGTAAATATCTCTACCATTTTTTATAGGAAGGCTTTTGTCTGAGAAGTCTGTACTGCCATATTTTATATTTTTGGTGTTATTGGGGAAGGAAAAGTGGATACTGTGTCTTTAACGGAAAGCAAAAGGTTATCTTTCTCTGGCCTTTGTGTGTATGTGCTGATGTGGATGTAGGCAGCCAGACAGGCAATGTGTGCGGAGAGACCAGGGAACCGGCTGCGGATCGATAGACGTGGTGTGGAGTGAATTAATGCGAGGCAGGCTGTCTGTCTGTCATAAGGATCGTAGGGAATGCGGAGCCGTGCGGTCACTCACTGCGGAGATCTGCTTCCAATAAATTCAAGCCTGCTGCCTGAAAATAAACTGGAGATACACACCTCCTCCCTTCCTCACTGTGAAATTTTACTTTATTCAAAGTAAAGCTACGTATCAGATTCTTGCCTCGTGTACTTTAATTGGAGCACTGGGAAACCACAGTTGGGAAAGGCTGATAAAAGAAAAAAAATACCTGCTATTCTTTTAGATCCATTTTTCAATCTCAGTGGAAATCTGTATTACAATGGGAAAGAGAAATACACTGTTTGTTAATCTTTGTAAATATTGTGATATATAGTTTTCTTTCTGAGTCCAAGAATATTGTGTCTCACTTTCATCTAATCTTCAATAGAATAATAATATTATAATGAACTTAAGTGGTTTTATATCGCAACATTGGTTATAGTGCTGTGCTTTAAATTTTGTTCTATTAAAATTTAGTATTTAATCTTTGTTCATTTAATCACATGACACTGAAGTCTTCAGAGTTCACCACATTAGTCATTACTCGGGTATTAGGCAATAGAAAAAAATGTTCATAAAGGTACTTTATAAGCTTTTGAAAGATAAATTTTATAATACTGTTCATGATTTTGCAGGTGGGGAGAGGCAAGTGCAGTTTCATTTCGTTGATTTTGAAAACTGTATTTCCACATTTACATTGAAAATGTTTTTCTGAAGTGGTTACGAATATTGCATACAAATGAGAAGTTGTCTGCATGCATCTCTCACGATGAGCAGTGGTCTGAGAGCATTCTTGTCTGGATGGTGTGGCGATCTCACATAGTCTTCCTTGCTCTCTGCTTTTTATTTTTGCTGGTGCCACAGCCCAGCCTTCTGTCTTCCTCTGCTGTGTCCACACTTATACCACTTTTCTGCTCCATTCCATGTTTTTCCTTGTTTTCCTCCTGATTCACAGTGTAGAACCCATTTATAGATACCTATTTCCAGCATAATCTACATTCATTTTTTTTAATTTTGTGAATCTGGATTTGGTTTTTTAAATGCCTCACGTTTTCCCATTAATGTTTTGTCTTTTTTTTTAATTGTATCTCTTTATTATATCTTTTTCACCAAAGCAAACTTACTATTATTTTATAGTATATTTAAATAACATAATTTGTGTCATGGGATTGAAGGTATTGAGTTCTATTCTCAATGTATTTATTGAACCTTTATGAGATGTTCTTTACTGCCAGATATTTTGAAGAGATTCAGAAAGTGAATGTCTTAGATTTTATGGCATAGTTTGACAAATAAGATCACCTACAACAAGTACATAAAAAAGTGGCAAAGTACCTGTATAATTAATTGACAGTACTTATATGTTGCGTAATATAAATATGCAAGAAGCTGAAGCTTCGATGTAGGTATCCTAGTATTTCTCAGGAATATTTGCATCATCTTACTGATAGTGGATAGTGATGAAATGCCTTTTATGTTTCAAAAAGTTTAGCCTTTTAATACCAGGAAGAAAGGAATACATTTGTTTTTATTCTGGTCTTTGTGTTTCATTGAAAATAGCATTGTATTCTAATATAACCTCAATTCTCTTTAGTGACAGTGATGTAGTACCTTCTATTGTAATTTTTTTTTATAGTTAGGTTTGTTGAGGTATAATTTATATATGGTAAAATTCACTCTTTTTAGTGTACAGTTCTGTGAATTTTAGGCAAATGTGGGTAGTCATATTTCTACTATCACAATTAAGATATTTATTATTTTCGTTATTCTAAACATTTGCTTAGACCATTTTATAGTCAGTCTTCCTACCATACCCCTTGCCTCTGGCAATCACTGATTTGATTTCTGCCCTACAATTTTGCCTTATGAAGAATGTCTCCTATTATCATAAGATAGTAATGTAAAAAAGTGTCACTAAATACTGTGGAGACTATAAATACCTAGGTTTGGGGAATTTTTTTTAAATGTTATTATCCCCCCTTCCTTTTTTTGTAGGTAAAGATTACCATGCTTAAAAAGGTTCAGTAATGGGTTTTGCTCATCTTTTATTATAACTCTATGGTCCAAAAGTTCAAAAGGAGAAACTTCTATCATTTCCTTAAAACAAACTTATTAAAATTAGTTTTAAATCATCTGTGCTGTTTGTATTTGAGAATTGGTTTAGTAATTTGGTCTTTGCATTATCAGTGTCTCTTATGATATCTTCCAACAAGAGTTTGGACTCTTGGGTATTTTGTTATCATCCCATTACCCCCTGACTGCAGTTTAGATATTTAGCTGATCCTTAAAAAAATGAAATATATAGAATTTTGAATTATCCAAATCAATCTTCTTTTTTAATTGACTGGTAATAAAATAACCCAGAAAACTTGACTGTAAGAAATAATAGGATGAGTTACAAGCATGATCAAAATGAGGAATATAGTTTAATTTTTTTAATATAAATTTACTTATTTTAATTGGAGGCTAATTACAATATAATTTTTAAAATTAAAAATGGAACATTAGCCTTCCTGATACAAGAAAAACATTCATGGTGGAGTTTGTTTTCTTATTTCATAAATGTTCTTTTTTTTTTTTTGGCAGGTGAATTCTTTTTTTTTTGCATAAATGTTCTATATGGTTCTTTTCTCCCTGTTTTCTTCATGGCAAAGACCATACCAAAAGAGTACACAGAAAGGGGTGTGGATTTCTTCATTAATCTGGAATAGTAGAAAAGCACACTTTTAAAAAAACTCTTTGAGATATAATTCACATGCCATCGAATTCACACTTATAACTACCATCCATTTTTTTTTTTTTTAACATATTCACAGAATTGTGTAACCATCACTGTAATCAATTTCAGAACATCTTCATCACACAAAAAGAAACCAAAGACTCATCAGTTTAAATACTCATTTGCCCCCATCCCCCCAGCCCTTTGTAGTTGTTGTTTAGCTGCTCAGTCCTGTCCAGCTCTTTGCAACCCCATGGACTGTAGCCCACCAGGCTCCTCTGCCCATGGGATTTCTCAGGCAGGAATACTGGAGTGGGTTGCCATGTCCTTCTCTAGGGCATCTTCCCAACCCAGGGATCTAATCTGCAAGCAGGTCTTTTGTCCCGTGCATTGGCAGGGGGATTCTTGACCGCTGAGCCACCAGGGATGTTCTCTCCCAGTCCTGAGCAACCACACATGAACTTTCGCCTCTCTAGATTTGCTTTCTCTAGTTGTGGGGCACGGGCTTCCCCCTGCCGTGGCTTCTCGTTGTGGAGCACGGGTTCTAGCTGTGGGGGCTTCAGTAGTTCAGTGCGTGGGCTTAGTTGCTCTTCAGCGTGTGGGATCTTCCCAGACCAGGGGTCGAACCCCTGTCCCCCACATTGGCAGGCAGATTCTTAACCACTGGACCACTAGGGAGATTCCAGACGTTTTAAATTCGAATCAAGTTCACTTCTCAGTTTTCCTTTTATGGGTTGTGCTTTTGGTGTCAAGTCTGGCCTCAGGTATCAAGGGTTTTCTTTTTTTTTTTCCTAGAATTTTTATAGTCATATGTTCTACATGTAAGTCCATGATTCACTGTGAGTTAATTCTTATAAAAGGTGTGAGCATTAGGTCAGGGTTCATATTTTTGTCTCCGGTTATCCAGTTATAGCAGTCCATTTATGGAAGAGACTGTCTTTCCTCCATTGATTTGCTTTTGCACCTCTGTCAAATATCATTGGGCATATCTGTGTTTTCTTCTGGTTTGCTATTCTAGTCCGTGAACCTAAAACCATGGTGTAAGTGTTGAAATGGGGCAGATTTTTTTCCTACCTTATTTTTTTCCAATTTTTAAAAACTATTCTAGTTCCTTTGTCTTTCTAAATAATTTTAGAAGAATTTTGTCTATATATACCAATAAATCATGCTGGGATTTTGATAGAAGTTAACACTAACCTATATATGGAGAATTTCACATCTTTACTATATAGACTCTTTCAACTTAGAACATGGTGTGTCTCTCCATTCATTTATTTAGGCCTCTCTGATGTTTCATCAGTGTTTTGTAGATATCAGCATGTCATTCCTGTATATGTTTTTTTCAATTGGCATCTAAGTATTTCAGTCTTTTTGAGCCATTATTAATAGAATTTTTTAAAAATTACGTGTCCATGTGTTCATTGCTAGTGTATAGAAATGTGATCTTTAAAATATTTTTTGTATTCTTTCTTTAAAAATTGTGATTCATTTAGATATTTGGCAAAACTGATACAATTTTGTAAAGTGTAAAAATAAAAAAAAATAAAATAAAAGTACTAGGAGATAAAAAAAAATTGTATTTCTTTATTGCCTGGACGTCTCATTGCAGTGGCTTCTCTTGTCGTGGAGCACGGACTCTGTGGCATGCAGGCTTCAGTGGCTGAGGTGCATGGGCTTAGGTGCTCCGAGGCATGTGGAATCTTCCCAGATCAGGGATCAAAGCTGTTTCCTGAATTGGTGGGTGGATTCTTTACTACTGAGCCACCAGGGAAGCCCTTTTTCTTGTATTCTGTAGCCTTGCTGTACTCACTTTGTTTGTTTTGTGGATTCCTTTAAATTTCCCCGTAGACAGTTGTTTTTATCTTGAATGGGATCACTTCATTCCAAACTGTACATGTTTTATTTTCTTACTGAATTGCACTGTCTAGAATTTCTAATGCTGTGTCAAATAAGAGCAACAATGTGGACATCTTTGCTTCATTCTTGATCATAGGAGGAAAACATTCAGTCTTTCATCATTAAATATAATGTTACATTTTTAATAGGTGGCTCTTTATTAAGTTGAACAAGTTCCCCCTCTTCCTCTATTTCTGTTTTTCTGAGAGTTTTTAAAATCATGATGTTGAATTTTATCAAATTATTGACATGATCATATGATTGTTTCTTCTTTAGTCTGTTAAAATTTTGGATAGCATTGAGTTGTTGAATATAGAACCAGGTTTGCTTTCCAACTGAATAAATCTCACTTTGTCATGGTATGTGATTCTTTTTAAGTGTTGTTGAATTCTACTTGTTTACATTTTGTTGAGGATTTTTGAGTCTAAATTCATGAGAATTTCTGATCTGTAGTTTTATTTTCGTTTGTATGTTGACCCTTGAACAACCTTAGTTTGAACTGAGCGGATCCACTTACATGTGGTTCTTTTTCACTTGTAAGTACTATAGTATTACATGAGCCAACCAACATCGTTGGTTGAATATCCACAGATAAGGAGGAACCACAGATACATGGAGGACTTCACAGTGATAGTACTCAATATCATGTGATTCTATGAACACGTATCCCTCTTTTGTTGTCATAGCAATGCACTACTTCCAGATAGTGGGGGAAATCTGTGTTTTATCTAGAATGGGAAAATAGGTGAGTTAGGAAAAGACATTTGTAGGAGGTTCTTTGAAGTTCTCAGGTGTTCTGGAGAATGGAAGTTTTGGGTGCCCTCATCAGCTTTCAATTAGTTTCCTTCAGTTCAGTAATTGTCGGACCTTCCATCTAATTCTTGAATGCGTGCTAAGTTGCTTCGATTGGGTCCAGCTCTGTGTGACCACGTGGACTGTAGCCTGCCAGACTCCCCTGTCCATGGAATTCTCCAGGCAAGAATACTGGAGTGGGGTGCCATTTCCTCGTCTAGGGGATTTTCCCAATACATGGATCGAAGCTGCATGTTTTTTGTATCCTGCATGGACAGGCAGGTTCTTTACCATTAGTGCCGCCTGTTATACCCTTGGGGCATTACATTTAAGGTCTCTTTCAAAGATGCGGAACCCAAATCCCTCTTTTGTCATCATCCCTCTTCCCAACCCTCAAATTACAAGCAAACTAATATTAAAGAGAAGCAAACTTTTAAAAAAGTCCTTCACTTTCTAGGTTTTCTCTTTTTTTTAGGCATAACTGTGTCTAAATCTACTAAAATCACTAGTAAACATGTTGAAAGGAAGCAAGTGAAACTATACAACTTGAGGTTTTTTGTTCCCAGATCTTGGTTAAGAGTAATATGGTTTGCATCCATGTATGTACGTACATATAAAGCAGTAGAGAGCACACGTTTGGTTCATTACTCTCTGTCTCTTCCTAATTTGGATGAATATATGGTATTTTTTTTAACATACTGCATTTTCATCCAGTAAGTAAATTAAACCGCTTTAAGAGTTTTGGTCCACTTCTCTTTTAGTTTCATAAACTAGCTGTTCTTCTCCTTTGTTTTAGCTGGGGTCTCAGCGGAAGCCCTGCAGACTATCCCCACTGCTCCTGATGCCTCGGGGCCGGAAGCCAAAGTCCAAGAGGAGGAACACGACCTTGTGGATGATGACATCACGGCTGGTAAGAAGAGACATCTTTAGTGTCATCTGGATGAACTTTATCTGATATCGGAAAATGCTTCCAGGTCATTTATAGCAGGACTAAGTACATGGATGGAAACTTGCATTGATGGAATGCTTGGTTTTTTGAGACCCTTTAGTGCCCTTTCTGATCTTGAAGTAGAAAGAAGCAGAACTGTTTGTTTGGTCAAGGTTTGCTCATTGTTGCCTTAACAATGAGCCTGCTAGCTGTGTGTCCGATTTTCCAGGGACCTTCTAATTTAGAAGCTAGGATCATTACTGAAGTGTTGGAACATGTAGAGGAGTACGCCTCTTGTGTTGTGACAGGTTTTGCAGTTGCAGTCGTGTTGGTCAGTCACCAAGTCATGTCCGACTCTTTGAGACCCCGTGGACTGCAGCACGCCCTAGGATAGACTGAAAATATTGAAGTTGTAATAGTGATACATGCAACATAGGCTACCTGAGGAAACTTACAGGTACGCTTTCTACCTGTACAGTAGAAATGAATGCTTTTTTAAAAGTTACTTACATTGTCTGGGTATTGAGCATTCTTCTCTGTATTATTTATCACATAATCAGATGTGGTAAAATTTAGGAAAGCCGCACACTGCATTATAAAAAAAAACCTGTCTTTTTATAGACTTAGAGCAGTGTCGATTGCTGAATATGCAAATGCATTCAGCTCAGTTTCTTTCAGTGCACAGAGGATACAAACAACCTAGAATACTATTTATAGTGACGTCGCTCAGTCGTGTCCGACTCTTCGCGACCCCATGGACTGTAGCCCACCAGGCTCCTCCATCCCTGGGATTTTCCAGGCAAGAGTACTGGAGTGGGGTGCCATTGCCTTCTCCAGGAGATCTTCCCAACCCAGGGATTGAACCCTGGTCTCCTGCATTGTAGGCAGACGCTTTACCGTCTGAGCCATCAGGGAAGCCCAGTATACTATTTGTATTAGTATTAAGAAAGATAAGCTCTTGATTTTGGTGTGGATGGTTAAAAAATAAAATCTGACCAAATAAATCTATAACTATTGTAAAGCGAGAAATATTAATAGTAATCAATAATTTGAAAAGAAGCATGCTCACAAAGTGTCAGTAAAATTTTCAACAGTCATTAAAGGAAGAGGGGGTGGAAAAAAAAAAGGGGGGGAAATTGGCTTTTTCCCCTCTCTTTTTCCTCTTAAAGCTGTGTGTGGCAGGTTCTTTACTGTTATCACCTGAATGCTCTTAAATTTCTTTCACTGGGACGAAGTTGAAGAAGCCTACTGTTCTCTCTTGAAAATGTTCAAAGCCTGTATTTAAAACCTATGGCCTGTGCCACTGCTGTAGTTGACTTTATCAGGGAACATCTGGTTTTCAGCAAAAAATGTGATGATGGTGGTGGTGGCTCTTGCTTTTTAATGTATTGGTTCATTGATTTAAAAAATATCATCCATCTTAAATATACATGTAAATTATTTCTCAAACTTCCAGCTTTGCTAAAAGTCATTTATACTGTAAGTTATAGGGTTTGTTTCAGTAGCTACTAGAAGATATCATTTCATTTGCAAATTTTTTATTTTTTTATTTCTTTTTTTTTAAACTGTATTTTGTATTAAAGTGTAGCCGATCAACAATATTGTGATAGTTTCAGGTCAACAGCGAGGGTACTCAGCCTTTCCTCTATGTGTATCCATTCTCCCCTAAACTCCCCTCCCATCTAGGCCATTTGTAGATTTTTAAAAATGAGTTCTTGCTCTATTCAGTTTTTACTGCTTTAAAAAAAATAATATTATAGATATGTTTTGTTATTACCTCAGATTTTAAAGGTTTTCTTGTCTGCAAAAAGTCATGGTTTAAATAATGGAAGTTGCCTTTGCAATAGCAGAATATCTCACTTTGCATTCCAGAAGAAAAGCTGAATTTTCGAGCACTCAAGTAACTATTATTAAATCAGTACATTGAAATTATGAACTATGTTCTGCCGAAGTCATAAGTCAGAGTTAGGGCACGTGACTCTGTGTTTATTTTACTGTTAAAAAAAAAAATCAGGAAGCTTAAAAATGAAAATCTAGTTTGGAGAGTTAATTAATGCTACATAAACTATATTTTAATCTGTAAGAAGTTCAGTTAAATGCATGTGATGCATGGCTTTATCAGTTGATTTACTCATTTCCTGCCATGAGTAGTCGAGTCAAGAATTTAAATAACTGAAAAAGACTTCCTTAACATGTTGTCAGAGCAACCAGCGCACTGCAGCCTGTGGGTCGTTCACATTACCTTTAGATTGTGTGACTTGATTAAGATGTGGTATAGATTTTTGTGAGGGTTTAGAAGAAAACCATATTTCTTTTTATTGACTAGAATCCTATATAAATTGCATTATGAAAAATATGGTAGGTGCATTTGAGAGAAACCTGTTTCAAGCAGAATAATCTTATTTTAGGCTAACCAGCATTGCAGAGCGCAAGAGGTACTGCAAAATGGAAAACTGGCCAATTCAGCTATTCATCCTGAAAACCCTGATTTTTCCCAATTATTTAAAAGGAATTGCTCTCGTAATATCACCTCATAAAATAGAAATTATATCGTGACAGAGATATTTGCCTATATTTTGAATGAATTCTTATTTGACTGCTGTAGCTAGGCTAATATGTGTAGCTGTATTAATTTTATTTTTGTGGTAATCTGAGGCTGAATTCTCCAATTAACTGAATTCAACAGCTGACCAAGATAACAATTCAAATATGCAGTATAATTTAGTGCTTTTGCTATAGGCAGAATTTCAAAGCTGAAATTTTTCTTCTGGGTGAGAGCGAATGAGGTATGAATATTGTCTTGTGACCCTTGATCTGAGCTTGGCAGTCTTTGTTATTTGTTAGTGTTTGCTGTATGAAAGTAAAGAAGCATGGATAAAGCTGTGTAAGTGTTGGCTATGATCAATTGGAACTAATTAAATTTATTTGAAATGAAGAGTCTTAACTGGAAGAGAACAGCTGGAAAAACTGGGAAGAAAAAATTGAGCCTTGATTGAGACAATTTAAATCTTCACCCTGTCATTTCAAAAATATGCTGCAGCTTCTTTCTAAATCTCTCTTTTTAAAGCTAATATCTATTGATCGGCTCTACAAAGTAATGCCAGTAGTGCCTTGGTCAACACACACCCTCAGTTTTACTTAGCATTCCAGCCTAAGGTTTATCAGGCTCTTTCCTTGAACCAAATGTCTTAAATCGCATATCAAAGCCATGTTAGATTAATAATATCTAATATTAACAATATTAATATTATTTTATGTAGAAAAAATATTAAAACCTATTTCTCATTTAAAAAAATATTACAAAGTATACGTGGGGAATATACTCCCTGCCCCAGCAAAGGAATTCCTTCAGGTTTTGTAAAACTCTGTATATTTAAAATCTATTTTAACAATAATAGTAGTATTTTCTTGAAAGTACAAAGAATGGCATTAAGATTGTTTCTGGATTATTTATAATTTTAGAGTCACACACATATTCTATACCTGTGCATTTGCTTTTGTGTGTATACTTTTATTTTTGATATTCCAGTTTAAATGTTTATATATAAAAAAATCAATATTTATAAATAGCATGTTCTTATTTTCACTGTAATATTAATAGGTAATTATATTAATGGAGTAAATCTCATTTAAAAACTGATATATATATATATATATATAAGTTTTTAGACAAATTGTAATCTATTTTTTTAAGGTAGACCTTTTGGGTGAGTTTTTTGGTTATTTTTATGTGGTTTTCATTGAGGTAAAGGATAGCATTCTGTGAGAATGAAGATATATATCCCCTAAATGTTGTATTTTAAGACATCCTCCCTTAATAGCAGTTTTAAAAGAATTTTGGACGGGTTTCATTCACAAACCTGCCTGGATGCATTTAAGAAATTGACCATATTCTCCTGGGGGTCATACTGCAGCGTCCTACCCTTTGTTCAATACCACAAGGACACAAAGTGACCGCATAACGGCAGTAAATGGTCAAGAGCCACTGACATTGTCAGAAAGAGACACCTTGATGCTGGGTCAGCAGCACAGTGGGTAGGTTGAGCCACTCACAGCGGGGGCAGCGATGATCCGTAAATTCGGGTGGGCGTGTTGACTCTATTTGTTGTACTTTCTTGTAAAATTTAATTTATATAAAAAGGATGAGAAATGCTACGGAATAAAGAAAAAATAGAGAAAGGTAAGAAAACCTGAAAGGAGTATCAAGTTGTTAACTTCGTACCAACCGCTTTATTCTTCATTCTAACAGCATTTCTTTAAAGTGTATTCTGGTTATTTGTCCAGATAGATGAGGAAACGTGCTCAGGGAGGTTCATGTTCAAGGGACTGAGAATGTGTCCTGCCTCATTCCAGAGCCCACCTGTGAACTTGAGCACCACCCCAACCCGCCTCACAGTCTGAGACTCGCGGAACTTCGGCATCTTTTCTTTAGAAATGGGAGATGATGTCACAGCCCACCTTTACTGCTTAGGGTCGCAAGCCCGAGCCTGACGTTTGCCAGCTGTCCTGTCTTACCGCCTAGAAGGCAAACTGGTTATTCTAAGTTAGAGCCAGAGATTATCTCCCGTAAGGGAAAAAATCAGCATGTATTCTTTAAATGTTCTTTTACAATTTGTTCTTTACTTACAACTAGTATGATGTTAAGACTGTAAATATAATTAGTGTTCATAATGTAAATAATTATTGTGTACTTGTAAAATGAAATTTGTGTGGTTCCATCCAGCTTTTTGAAGTCACCAACATAAAACTGACACCTCAACATAGATTCACAGAGCAAAGTCAACATTTCTAGTATATTAAGATGGAACTGGAAAGCATGCCTTGTCTGAGACTAAATATTGATTTGTTAATTTTACCATTTACTGAGGCCCTGTTCATAAAATGTTTATACATTTGTTTTGACTGAAAGATAGGAAATTCATCTTGTTAAAGTTCCAAAGAGCAAAATTTAGGGCATTATATATTCAGAAATCAGAAATACTTCCTTAGCAGAGAGATAGAAGCCATATAATTAGTAAACCAGAATAAGACTTTCTGCATTTTACCCTTTCCCTCTCTCATTCTTTAATTTATCAGAACAACGTGATTTTAAATCATTTGTTCTAAACTGTTATCACTACTCTTCTGATCGACTTCAAAATGTTGGCTACTCCAAAATATGAGTTTACTATTATGAATGTTTTAGATAATTGTACATCATGAGTGCTGTGGTTTATTTACCACGTAGTTCCCTTTTTTAAGAAAAATAAGTGTGGATTTTGTAGTTTTCTGAAATATGTCATTTCAACTAATTTACCTTTATATACTTTTTAAAAAAACTGGGACGTGAAAATGCAAAGGAAAATACTTTTTGCTGCTTAGTGTTTATAACTCAGTTTTAGCACACATTGATAGGATGTTCAGTTCAGTTCAGTTCAGTCGCTCAGTCGTGTCTGACTCTTTGCGACCTCATGAACCGCAGCACGCTAGGCCTCCCTGTCCATCACCAACTCCCGGGGTCCACCCAAACCCATGTCCATCGAGTCGGTGATGCCATCCAACCATCTCATCTTCTGTCGTCCCCTTCTCCTCCCGCCCTCAATCTTTCCCAGCATCAGGGTCTTTGCAAATGAGTCAGCTCTTCGCGTCAGGTGGCCAAAGTATTGGAGTTGCAGCTTCAACATCAGTCCTTCCAATGAACACCCAGGACTGATCTCCTTCAGGATGGACTGGTTGGATCTCCTTGCAGTCCAAGGGACTCTCAAGAGTCCTTTCCAACACCACAGTTCAAAAGCATTAATTCTTCGGTGCTCAGCTTTCTTTATAGTCCAACTCTCACATCCATACATGACCACTGGAAAAACCATAGTCTTGACTAGATGGACCTTTGTTGGCAAAGTGATGTCTCTGCTTTTGAATATGCTATCTAGATTAGTCATAACTTTCCTTCCAAGGAGTAAGCGTCTTTTAATTTCATTGCTGCAATCACCATCTGCAGTGATTTTGGAGCCCAGAAAATTAAAGTCAGCCACTGTTTCCACTGTTTCCCCATCTATTTGTCCTGAAGTGATGGGACCGGATGCCATGATCTTAGTTTTCTGAATATTGAGCTTTAAGCCAACTTTTTCACTCTCCTCTTTCACTTTCATCAAGAGGCTCTTCAGTTCTTCTTCACTTTCTGCCATAAGGGTGGTGTCATCTGCATATCTGATTACAATCAAATCACAATCTTGATTCCAGCTTGTGCTTCTTCCAGCCCAGCGTTTCTCATGATGTACTCTGCATATAAATTAAATAAGCAGGGTGACAATATACAGCCTTGACGTACTCCTTTTCCTATTTGGAACCAGTCTGTTGTTCCATGTCCAGTTCTAACTCTTGCTTCTTGACCTGCATACAGGTTTCTCAAGAGGCAGGTCAGGTGGTCTGGTATTCCCACCTCTTTCAGAATTTTCCACAGTTTATTGTGATCCCCACAGTCAAAGGCTTTGGCATAGTCAATAAAGCAGAAATAGATGTTTTTCTGGAACTCTCTTGCTTTTTCCATGATCCAGCGGGTGTTGGCAGTTTGATCTCTGGTTCCTCTGCCTTTTCTAAAACCAGCTTGAACGTCTGGAAGTTCACGGTTCACATATTGCTGAAGCCTGGCTTGGAGAATTTTGAGCATTACTTTACTAACATGTGAGATGAGTGCAATTGTGTGGTAGTTTGAGCATTCTTTGGCATTGCCTTTCTTTGGGATTGGAATGAAAACTGACCTTTTCCAGTTCTGTGGCCACTGCTGAGTTTTCCAAATTTGCTGGCATATTGAGTACAGCACTTTCACAGCATCGTCTTTCAGGATTTGAAACAGCTCAACTGGAATTCCATGACCAGTAGATTATTTCTGAATTTGAGAGTTGACAGGAATATTAAAATATAGTCCAAAGTATGGCTTTTCTTCCTTCGTTTTCTCTTTTCATATTTTCCGCTCTGGGTGATTGACTTTCCCTTTTCTTTGGTTTTAGCTGCCACTTGTTTGTTAAAGACTATTGAATCTGTATCTCCAACCTAAGCTTGTTCTCTGAGTGTCAGATTCATGTATCCCTGTGCACGAATGTCCCACAGATCCCTAGATACCGAGTCCAAAATGAGCTTATATTTATTTCTAAAATTCATCTCCTTTTTGTATTGAGGTCTCATAAAAGACGTCACTGAGGTGCCTTTAGCCACCTAACACCCCAAATCAGAAATGACAGATTAATCCTGGCTCTCCCACTTTCCAACATTGTCCACTGGTAGTTGCTACTATTTCTTGTAAAATACACCTCCTATACACCTCCCAGTGATTTTCCACTTGTCCATTTCCACAAAGAAAACCCACGTCTAGACTTTAAATTCTGTGCTTTTAAGCAGTGATCTGAGTTGCCTCTTGAGCCACACTGTCTCTCTGTCTGTGCTTCTCCCCTTACCCTGGGAGCTGTGCCACCTCATTACTAAGCTCAGCTCTGTCCCTGAAAACCAAAAATCTTATGGTTTTTCTGGAACTAGAGGTACCAGAGTAGCCATTATCCAAGAGACCACTCTGGGGCTGGGGCCCCACCACTGGAGAAGCAGGGTGGCTTGTATGGAGGTGGGGGGAGATGGGGACTTGGGAGGTACTCACGGGAAAGGGAGAAATACAGAGTTTTTCCAGAGTTTTCCATGTTTAACACATGCCGTTGAAGAACCAGAGTGTAGAATCCCGTTGTGTGATGGTATGCATAGTGTATTTTTTGCCATTCTCCTAGGGGTCTGCAGTCAGTCATTTAGCACTATGAAAACTTGCTTTTTATGGTTCATTGAAAATTGCAAAGTTAACCTACCCGGATTTATTATGTTTAAGCTTATGTTTAAAAGGTTGAGCTGAGGTGACTTGCCTCCAAAAAAGCACAAAAGGAAATAAGCAAGAGCACAGATGAAAAAAAGTGGCTAATAAATACCGTTAGAGTCTTCAGCTTCACTTTAAAACAGTTTTGGGACATTTATAGACAAAATCTGCATAATATCAATGCATTTGACCAAGAAAGTGTTTGTGTATTTGAATGAATTAAATATCCTGAAGAATCAGAAGTGCTATAATACACATTACTTCAATTAGCTCTTACATTGGCTCCGAATCTTTTATAACGATATTTTCTAATAATAGCACTTTTATTTATTTTTTAATGTATATGTGACTGACTGTGTATAATGCTTCAGCAAGGGGTTGGTCAGATAAACAATAATTGATATCATCTTAGCAAACTGTTCTAAAACAACACTTAAAAATCAGGAACTTTAATAACTGTCACAACAGCTCACTAGTATTTAATAAGAACCTAATAAGCATCCATCTATGCTCTGGGCTCTTCTTAATCCTCACAACTCAATTGTAATTATCCTTATTATCTCCTCTGTTTTACAAAGGAGGAAAATGAGGCACAGGACGATTAAGTAACTTTTCACACAAGGCCCACAGACGGGAAATGGCAGAGTCAGGTTTGAAACTAGGCCATCTGCCTCTAGAGCTTGTGTGTTTTTTTTTTTTTTTCATTTATTTATTTTTAATTAGAGGATAATTGCTTTACGATATTTTGTTGGTTTCTGCCACACATCCACATGATCAGCCGTAGGTATACATATATATGTCTCCTCCCTCTTGAGCCGCCTCTCCTGCCCCTGCTGTGACCACGTCTGTTCTCGGTGTCTCAGTCTGCACTCCTGGCCTGTAGATGGGTTCACCGGTGCTGTTTTTGTAGATTCTGTATATAGATGCATTAGGAGCTTGTGCTTTTAAATGGAAGGGATTTTCAAAACCAGATACTTAAATAATCATATAAGAAAAAAGAAAAATATATTCATCATGGCATATCATTTTCTCTTTGTGTGACATAGAAATGTCTTTTTAATGTTTAATATAGTACAAGGAAATATTCAAACTGTGACAAAAAGACATGCTGTTTTCTTAAAAATAAACGTGGATAATTAGTATAAGATAATAGTTTCACATATTTTGTAGCTAAAATTGGGATTATTTTATGTTCATGTAAAGCCATATACATAGTTACACCAGCATACATACACAATATGAGATCATAAAGGCTTAAAGTTTGTTTTTTTAGATTTAATAGTATATGTGTTTTGTTTTGTTTTATAAAATTAGATTCAGTAGGAACAAAGAAGACATATTTAATTGGATAAGAATATAGGAGCTGTTAAAAGAAAAACCTTTCATGTGAGTAAGTAACCTTCAGGATGAACTTAAAGTTTGGCCTTTTGTGAGCTGTGTAGTAATACCTCTCGGATAAGAATGAATTACATTAGATTGTGGCACACTATTATATATCTGTATATTACATGAATTGCCCTTATAATTGATATCAAACCCATATGACCAAAAGTTGTAATTCACAAAAGTAATGACAACAATGTCTCATAATTCACAGAGTTTATGTCATACCTGTGAATGATTACTTTTACTGTGCAAACCATGTTAAAGGGGAAAAACAGGCTTTAAAATAGATATGGAGTTTGAAGAGTTCTTCTTCCTGATAGTTTCTAGTCACTTTTAACATACAAAAAGATAGATTGCCTAGTGTCCTTGAATTCTCCCATGACTTTTTAGATTAAAATTAATTGCCAAGCATAAAGACTTTTATTCTTAATTTGAAATGTTGAATCACTGAAGTTTATATTTACTATATGAGATGAAGACAGTCAAAAATTTGAATATCTGGATGTACTTTCTCTCCATGATGTAATAAACTAGAAAGGGAAGTTCTCTCCTCAGACTTAGGGTAAAATCAAGTGAGAATGTTTGCCCTTTCTTTTTCGATTATGGTATATCCTAAATAATAATGTGTGAATTAAATGAAGTCAACCTGATTTAAAAGAATTCAGAGAAACTGAATTAGCTATTCTCTCTTTTGTTTTTGCCAAAGTTTTTATTTTTTTTTAATAATGTGGATCATTTTAAAAATCTTTACTGAGTTTGATACAGTATGGCTCCTTTTTTGTTTTTTAATGTTTTGGTCTTTTGGCCATGACGCATGTGGGATCTTAGCTTCCCAGCCAGGAATCAAAACCCACGCCCCAGCGTTGAAAGGCAAAATCTTAAGCACTGGACCAGCAGGGAAGTCTTGCCCTTTTAGTATATACATATTTTTCGGTGTTGTTGATATCCCCTAAAAGAATTATAAGGAATATCCCATTTGATTCAACAGAACTTTAATGTGTACCTTGTATTTTTCTATCAGCACATTCTGGGGAGGATTTAATAAAGCAAGAATCCTTGTTGAGAGGCTGAAGGTATAATTTTGGAGAGGTTTTACATTCACATATATCTCTACACACACACACATACACACACATACACGATATACATGTACCTATGACAGACTTGAGGTAGGAGGGTTCAGAGCTCTGGCGATTAGGCGAGGGTGTGAACTGCATTTCAGGTGAGCCTGCATTTGTGGCATAGGTGGAGAGACACGAGAGGAAAAACTTGAGCCAAAGCTGTTGCTTCAGAACTTGGTTTGAAATGAAGCCTTATGGCTTCCAGCTCCTGGCTTGTCCTGAGGTGACAGACGGGGAGGACCATCCAGGATCAAGGTGCGATTGTCAGGTCAAGTGTGTTCATTTGGAGCATGGCAGGTTTTATTCTGTGCTGTGTGTTACTTTAAAGCAGGGCTTATTAGTAAAGGGATTTATGATGTTGATGGTACATACTGGCTTCATGCCCATGTGCTTAATTCTGCTTCCTTGGTTTTTCTTTTCATTCAACAGTTATTTTTGCTCACCTTCTAGGTTTTGAATACTTACTAGTTGTTGAGTATAGGGTGAAGTTTGTACTCCAAAGGGCAAGACTGATGGCTGGTTACGTTTCATTATTTGGGGGGAAATTTTTACCTGAAGAACTATTATTCATGAAGGTTTAATAAACTCATGTTACCGTGAGGCAAAACTTACATTTCATATGTGTGTCCACGAGTGATTTCATGGAAATGGAAAGCAAAATGAAACACATTGAAATCAATGGGATGGAAAGCTGGTTTGTCGTAGCAAATATGTAATTTGAGTATTTTAGAATAAATATAGTGGCAGCATAGGCCCTGGTGTCTCCTTCTCCGTTCACATCTCAGCTTCCTTGCTTATTCACCGTATGGCCTTGTGCAGGTCACATGACCACGCCAGGCCTCAGTTTTCTCACCTGAAATTTGAGGATTTCATCATTTGAGATTATGAAATTGAGATTGTTAGAGGATTAAATGAGACGATGCATATAATCTTCTTAGCAGAGCAATTGGCACACAGTAAGTGCTCGAGAAGTATTACAGCCTCTCCTCATTACTGCTATTATCCTGAAATGATTTGCTTTTAATAGAATAAATGGTTTGTTACTAACTTATGAATCATTTATAAATTAGTTCTTCCTGATGACTTGATCATCTTTTTTAGGTAGTTTATCACTCCCAGGAATATAAATTTATTACATCAATTTATGCTTTATAGATAGAGAAATAAGCTGCACCCAAACTTCTGTGCAAAGTTTTAGAAATTCCTAAAAACTGGCTCATGAAATATAGATGAATTATTGTATTCTCTTAAACACTTTTATAGGGCTTTTTTTTTTTTTTTTTTGCCACATTTCTTGTCTGAATTGAATCTGACCAAGAAGTATGAATCGCTTATAAAATATAAATAATGACAGCTTTAAAAGATATTTATACTTAAGGTAGCTAAGGAAGATTTAATTTGGCATATTCAAACTCATGTTTGGCCAGTGGTGATCTGTAAGGGAGGGGTGAGAGGGAGTTGGTGATGCTGAAAACATTTCTGAAGAATCTTTTTTAATTTTATTTTATTTTCAATTGGAGGATAATTACTTTACAATATTATGATGTCTCTACCATAAATCAACATGAGTCAGCCATAGGTATACAGATGTCTCCTCCATCTTAAACCTCCCATCCCACCCCACCCCACCCCTTTGGGTTGTCAAAGAGCACCAACTTTAGGTTCCCTGTGTCATACAGAAAATTCCCACTTGCCTATCCACATATGATAATATACGTTTCACTGCTACTCTCTCAGATCATCCCACCTTCCCTCTGCCTGACTGTCCACAAGCCTGTTCTCTGTGTGTATCCCCATCGCTGCCCTGTAGATAGGTTCATCTGTACCATCTCTCTAGTTTCCATATGTATGCACTAGTGTGTGGTATTTGTCTTTATCTTTCTGACTTACTTCACATTGTATAATGGGCTCCAGGGTCATCCACCTCATTAGAACTGACTCAAACGCATTCCTTTTTATAGCTGAGTGATATCCATTGTGTATATGTACCACAACTTCTTTATCTATTCATCTGTTGATGGACATCGAGGTTGCTTCCATGCCCTGGCTATTGTAAGTAGTCGACGATAAACACTGGGTACATGTGCCTTTTTCAATTAAGTTTTCCTCCAAGTATATGCCCAGTAGTGGGATAGTTAGGTCATGTGGTAGTTTTATGCCTAGTGTTTTAAGGAATAGTCAAGGCAGTCTTGACAAAAAAGAATGGAGCTGGAAGAATCAATGTTCCTGACTTCAGACTTTACTACAAAGCTACAGTCATCAAGACAGTATGGTAGTGGCACAGAAATAGAAATATAGACCAATGGAGCAAGATAGAAACCCCAGAGATAAACCCATGTACCTATGGGCACCTTATCTTTGACAAAGAAAGCAAAAATACAGTGGAGAAAAGACAGTCTCTTCAATAAGTGCTGTGGGGCAAACTCAGTAGCTACATGTTCAAAGAGTGAAATTAGAACACTTGCTAACACCATACACAAAAATAAACTCAAAATGGATTGAAGACCTAAGTGTAAGGCAAGAAATTATAAAACTGTGAAACTGTATTTATAACTGTAGTTAGAAAACTATACATGTTTTTCTCCTGGAGGAAATCGTAGAGCACTCTTTGACATAAACCACAGCAAAATCCTCTATGACCCACCTCCTAGAATAATGGAAATAAAAACAAAGATAAACAAATGGGACCTAAATAAACTTAAAAGCTTTTACACAAGGAAGGAGACTATAAGCAAGGTGAAAAGACAACCCTCAGAATGGGAGAAAATAATAGCACATGAAACAACTGACAAGGAGCTAATCTCCAAAATATAGAAGCAACTCATGCAGCTCAATACCAGAAAAGTAGGCAACCTAATTAATTGAAAAGTGGGCAGAAGACTTAAAAACAGACACTTCTCTGAGAAGACGTATGCAGATAGCTAATAAATGCATGAAAAGATGTTCAACATCCCTCATTATTGAAGAAACGCAGTGAGGTATCATCTCACACTGGTCAAAATGGCCATTATCAAAAAGTCTCCAAGCAATAAATGCTGGAGAGGGTGTGAAGAAAAGGGAACCCTCTTGCACTGTTAGTGGGAATGCAAATTGATATAGCCACTATGGAGAATAGCATGGAGATTCCTTTCTGAAGAATCTCACTCAGCCTTTTAGCTGAACGTCACTACTAGACTTAAGAAAACATATTTAAAAGACGATAAAACTAACACAACGTTGTAAATCAATGATGCTGCAATACAGATTTCTAAAAAGATGATAAAATCTAAAAAAAGAAAGTCTTCATATACTGTCATTAACAGTCTTGCCAAGTAATAAAAAGGAGAAACTTTTAATGCAACTCTCATACTTGCGAAGAATGCTTACCTTTTAGCTCAATTTTTTAAAAGGTATGTTCCAAATATTTGACAAGCTCATGTTTTACTTCCCAGGCTGGGCTTGATTTCTCCTTCTTAGCCTTCTTCCCTGTATTCCAGATTTGTATAACTGGGTGAGAATTTGGAGATAAATGATTGAAAGATACAGGAAATCAAGTTAACAGCAGCAACAAAAGAGAATTACTGACTTCATAGAAGCAAAAAAAAGTATTGAAAATGTTATCATGGTTGATCAACCACATGGTTAAGCTGTGAGTAGCATGCACATCTTCAAGAAAATGTCAACACTGAATATGATGTCATAGTTTTAAGAAGAACTATGATATGATAGCAGAGAAGGCGATGGCACCCCACTCCAGTACTCTTGCCAGGAAAACCCCATGGACGGAGGAGCCTGGTGGGCTGCAGTCCATGGGGTCGCTGAGGGTCGGACACGACTGAGGGACTTCACTTTCACTTTTCACTTTCATGCATTGGAGAAGGAAATGGCAGCCCACTCCAGTGTTCTTGCCTGGAGAATCCCAGGGATGGGGGAGTCTGGTGGGCTGCCGTCTATGGGGTCACACAGAGTCGGACACGACTGAAGCGACTTAGCAGCAGCAGCAGCATGATATGATAGATTGGGAGGCAGAGAAAGAAGGCAGAAGACAGACTGTGTGTGAATACAGGACATGTATGCGAATGGGATAGGGCAGGATCAGGACTGACAAGAGAAGATGCTACCGGAGGGAAGATGGTGAAAGGTAACAAACGCTAACTCTAACACTCTAAGTCACTTTTCTTAGAGTGGTATTCAAGTTTATTTTAAATGTTCTGCTTATTTAAAATCCTTTAGGTTTACAATTAAAATAAATATTCCAGTAAGACAAAACATCCAATAAGATGAATGCTTATATGTACAAATGTCAGTTGAAATGAAATAATTTATGTTGTTGCATAAATGCTTTGTTGTGAATTTAGTGTAAAGAATAGTAGTATCATTCATGTGCCATACAAAATCTGCACACACACCACCACCACCCCCAGTTCTGCTAGATGATCATAGAGTTGGAAGATCTAATTTGCAGTCCAGTAGCCAGATTCTGGACCCGTCTTTTCCCCATACAAGGAATTCCTCATACTGCATCTCTAAACGTAAAGGTTTTATCCAGCCTCTTCTTTTATTCTGCATTATTCTTTTATTACAATATAATAAGCTACCATAAATATTGCAGCTTAAAATCTCACAGTTTCTGAGGGTCAGGGTGTTGTTTTTAGTTGCAAGTCATGTCCAACTCTTTTGAGACCTCGTGGTCTGTAGCCCACCAGGCTCCTCTGTCCATGGAATTTTCCAGGCAAGAATACTGGAGTGGGTTGCCACTTTATTCTCCAGACCATAGTCCCGATCCAGGGATCAAACCCATGTCTCCTGCATTTGGCAGGCAAATTCCTTACCACTAGGGAGACACCAGGGAAGCCCCAAGGTCAGGGTGTCCAGGCAGAATTTAGTTATGCCCTCTGTTATGGTCTCACAAGGCTGTAGGCGGAACTGTGGCCAGAGTTAGGTCCCTTCTTCCAATTTATCATGCCAGTTGGCTGAATTCAGTTCCTCGAAGTTGTAGGACTGATGTCCTCAGCTCCCAGAAGTCATCCACAGCTCCCTGCTGTCCACGGTTCTGTGACATGTGGCCCTCTCCGTGGGCTTTTCCCATCAAAGCAGCTTGCTTCTTCAAAATCAGCAGGAGTCTCTTCACTGCATGCTTATGGTAATGTAATGATGGGTGCCCTACGATGCAACCTAATGATGGAAATGGCATCCCTTTACTTTGCTGTATGCTGTTGGTTAGGAGCAAGTCCCAGATCTGAGCCCATGCAAGGGTGTGACTCACTGGAGGTCACCTTCAGGTTTCTCGCAGCACACACACTTACTTGTGTGGGGTGCATTGCTTGCACTGTCATTCTTTGCACATCTTGCTTGTTGTGTGTATGCGCGTGTATGAGGGAATTCCCACTCCGATGTCCTCTTTCTGTTCTTCAGCACCTTCTCCTGTGACCTGATTTCTCGACCCTCCCCTCTCCCCCTTGTCTGCACCTCCTCCAGTCTGGCAGTAGCGTCCTCGGAGTTTACCACGCAGGGCTGATGGTGCTGCCACCAGCAGAGCAGCTCAAGTCCTGTGGGACCTTTACTCTTGCTTATCTGGACTCTAGAACGCTGGTCTTCTGTAGATGGCATTCTGCATTTTTGACTGTTATTAAATATGAAATCACCTAAACTCCATCTTTACATGAAGTGCTGTTAATAGGACTTGATATTTATCTTCTTTTGAATTCTGTCTTGTTGGCTTCAGCCCTTCATCCAGACCAGGAGCCCTTCCTCTGCTGTTGAGTGGGTTGGTTCTTCCTCCAGCTCTGTGTCCTCCGTGAATGTGATGAACACACATGCTGTGTTGTCATATGCTAGCCAGTTAATTGTGGACTGGGCCTCAACAAGATTCCTCCAGCACATGGCTAGGGAGCTGCTCACCCTAATGACCAGATTTCACAGGACTGTATGGGTTTGTTTTTTCAACTCCAAGAGATTTCTTTAGATGCCTTGCTGAAATCAGGATGCATTACATTTATGGACAGTATAGGCTTAAGATAATGAGTTTTAAATTTGTGGCATTGAGTCTAACAAGCATTCAAAGAGATTTTAAATCATTCTTGAAGTGCATTGAGTTGCAGTGATATTGGAGATATAATTTTTAATTAGCAGCCATGGCAGTAAATCATCGTCAGGATTTTCAGGGGTCACGTTAGTCATTACTGATGGATGATTGTCATGTGACAGAGCAGATATAACGACCTGGCCATGGGTATCAGGAAGTTATGTTTATCTCAATAATATGTAAAAAGTTATGTTTCTGACTTTGCATGTTTTGTGATTTTCATAACAAATACTTATTGATGGACTGTTTATAAGAATGTGTAAATGCTTGATTTGTTGGATTTAGAACCTAGATCTTATGTTACTAAGTTTTAAAGTTAGCAAAAACGTATAGTAAATCAGATATGTATCAGATTATTTATGCACTATATTGTGGTAGAAAAATAATCTAGAGCCCTCTTATTACTGTTTTGAATGAACTTTGGATATTTGTGATTGAATGCATATGATTCATGAAATAAGGAAAGGACCTTACATATACTTTCTGAGAATAATTTCTAAAGGTGAGATATTTTCTAAAACTTCATAATTTTAATTTAAAAGAAAATGTGAAGACTGATGGAGAGCTTCGTGTCATTGGTATAGACACAGTAGTCAAAGCCAATCTTCACAGACGTTTCCTTTTTCTCTTCCAACTGGAGTTGGTTCCTTTTGAAGTAAAAGTAACAGATGCGAGTAATAGTCCTTTCCTCTGGTCTCTGGCCAGGATTCACCTAAATTTTGGTGAAGAGTGAAAATATAGAACAAATGAAACCATCTGCCACTCCCAACCAGCCAGCGCCTGGCCCAGCGCTGGGGACAATGCTGGAGCCACGCGAGTCAGCTCCTGGGCGGGCTCCTGCTGGGGCTCAATCAGGGGTTAGGGCACGTCCTGTCAGCACAGATTTCAGGATGCGATTCCCTCACCGGCCCCTCAGAGATCAAAGAAGCTTTTAATTTGCGTTTAATTCCTCCTTGAGAAACCATCCACCATATCCAGCAACAGTGATTGTATACAGAACAACCCCATAAGTACATGCTTTTCTTGAAATCTGAAATAAACTTAACCTCTTCAGATGCTAAATATGAATATGTTGATTCTTTCTTGCATCCCTTAATATTTTTCTCACAAAACTGTATGTAAAAGAAGATAAGTGTGAACAGAAAGGATTCCTTTGTTTTAGACCGTTTGCACTTTGTCATCATTTTCATTTCTTTGAAAGAGGCTTTTCAAATAAGACTTCTAAGATTATGATTTAACCATTTGCTACTGGGAATTTTTATACCAAGATATACCTTCAAGTTATATAAATTAATGCTATTTTCTCTAGACTGTTTTTATTAGAATTTTAGCAGGATTGTAGTTTTATTTATGTATTAAATCCTTTGTGAATTTTTACAGCTTACAGGAAAATCATAGGTGTCTTACAGGTAGTCGAAGGCAGCTGCTCAGAGTTGTGACTGAACATCTGTCAGACAATGAGCTTGCGTAAGCCACTTTTCATTTGTCAGGTGTGTGAGTTGGCATCTGAATGACAGATGTCAGTGCAGTTAAGACATTTTAATTTGGAGGTGTTAATCTAAGAGGCTCACACTTTTATTGTTTGCATTTTAAAAACAAATGTAGCCATGGCCACTGATGTAATTGGCTTCTTCTGTAGTGAAGAAGAATAGCTCACAACACTAGTAACTCTTTCGATCAAGCCTTTTATGGATAAGACCTGTAAAGAGAGCTTCAAAATTAGTTGTTGTGACCATTTCGTGAGCCAAAGAAGTCTATCGATCAGCAATGGCTGACATTTCAAAATGGCCGTGTAGAAAAATGTTATTGGATTTATTAATGTTTCTCATCAGCTGTAATCACCAACAAATTTAAGTAAAAATGTCACAAGCTGAATCTATTTAATAATTTGCTATTGTAAAATTTTAAACAAGTTTTATAACATCTAATTTTGATTAGCGTGTAAAAAATTCTTACTTTTGAAATCTCTACGAGTGGGCTTAAGAAAAAACATTGGAAAAATAAGTGGAAAAAATAGCTTGAGAATTTGATTTAGATATTGAAAGATTTTGATTTATTGAGATGAAACTCGTAACATAAAGTTAACCATTTTAAAGTGAACAATTTGATTTAAGAATAGAAAAACATATTATTATATGAAAAAAAGAGTAGAAAGAGCTGACATACTAACTGTTGCTTGACTGATATGTCTGTAGCTATGCTGTGCTATGTCATGTCTGACTCTTTGCGACCTCATGGACTGTAGCCTGCCAGGCTCCTCTGTCCATGGGGTTATCCAAGCAAGAATACTGGAGTGGGTTGCCATTTCCTTCTCCAGGGGCTCTTCCCGACCCAGGGACTGAACCCAGGTCTCCCACGCTGCAGGCAATTCTTCACCACGTGAGCCACCAGGGAAGCCCAGTGTGTCTGTGTATCAGTGTGAAATGAAGACACTGGGCAGCTCCCTTCAGGCAGAATCGTGAGGGAGACATTCAAGCTCGGAGCTCAACCCGTATTATAAACAAAGCTAAGGGTATTTCAGAAAAGCACTGTGTGCTGCTGCTGCTGACTTCTGTTTGTTTTAGTATCCATTTTAGAAATTTACATTTTAGTAGTTACCCAAATATCGAGAGGTTAGCATTCGTTTTCATATTGCCAGAATAATTCTTAAATTTTTTAAGGCATTCTGGGGCACATTAATGTAAAGGCTTGAACAAGTATATTACAAGTATAAATGTAGTTCATATGTGTAAAAAAAATTGTATACACATATATACATAAACATACTGGGCTTTGCTGGTGGCTCAGGGGTGAAGAATCTACCTGTCAATGCAGAAGATGCAGGTTCAATCCCTGAGTCAGGAAGATCCTATAGAGAAGAAGATGGCAGCCCACTCCCGCATTCTTGCCTGGGAAATCCCATGGACAGGGGAACCTGGAGGGCTACAATCCATGAGGCTGCAAAGAGTCGGATATGCCTTAGTGACTAAACAAGAACAGCAAGAGTACATTCATTCATGAGTGGAAATGTGGACTAGAATATTTAGGTGGCTGAATATCTGTAGATATTTTACATTCCTTCAAAATTTAAATGTAAACACTTTTCTGATAGACTTGAAGCTCCAATTAAATAAGAACTTCAGCATGATTTTATGAAAAAAAATCCTGTCATTTGAATTATGTTGAAAATTGATGTTTGCAGGTTTATCATAAAGTTTCCATGGTCATACAATTTGTTTGTCCTACATAAATATGCAAATAGATCTAAATTTATTGTATTATTAGTAAGCTTATAATCATTAGTTTATTATTATTAGTTTATGGTGAAATAGAGCTCAGGTAAATTATGTAAATTGCCTAAAAGATCTTTTTCCTTTATACTTGTGAACAATTTTAAATACTTTTAAAAATATAATTGTAATGTAAATTACCTTGTAGAAATTATAGGAAACAGAAAAAGAAAATAAATAACCTCTTTTTCCAAGAAAGTAACTGTTAACATAGTTTTAAATGTCTTCCAGTCTTTACAATGCATTTTTAAAATTACTGTAGGGAATACACAATTTTGTATGCTTATGTTTTAAACCCCTACTTGACTTTACATCATAAGCATTATTCTTAACCTTCATTTTAATAATTTAAAAGGCTGCATGCAGTATATACAAATAGTGTGCCTTTTCATTTCCCATGTTCTTTCAGGCCGTTCCCCCTATTTACCCTAGACAAACAGTCAGACACACAAATAAAAACAGTCATCACTGATCCATTAAATTAGAGGATGTGTTTTATTTTACAGACCTAAGTTTAAATATATTGCATTTAATCAATTAACTGATTTTAATTACTGTATCACACCTGAACCCACCACACCCTCCCAACCAAGAACTAGAATATTGCTAATCATTTATATCTAATGTATATCTACATGTGTTTTTCCCTGTAACATCCTCCTGCCTGCTTCTAGAGGGCAGCACTCCTGTGTCTGCTGTTTCCTCGGTTTCTGTTTGTTCTGTCTCATACACAGTAGTGCCTAAACAATATATTGCTTTGTGTTACTTGTTTGAAACTTTATGAAAAGCTCGCAGTAGATAAAGTCTTTTGTATTTGCTTTTTTCACTTAACATTGTATTCCAAAGTTCATGTTGTATGTGGCTCTAGTTCACTTATTTTTACTACTTCAGATCAGATCAGATCAGTCGCTCAGTCGTGTCCGACTCTTTGCGACCCCATGAATCACAGCGCGCCAGGCCTTCCTGTCCATCACCAACTCCTGGAGTTCACTGAGACTCACATCCATCGAGTCAGTGATGCCATCCAGCCATCTCATCCTCTGTCGTCCCCTTCTCCTCCTGCCCCCAGTCCCTCCCAGCATCAGAGTCTTTTCCAATGAGTCAACTCTTCGCATCAGGTGGCCAAACTATTTGAGTTTCAGCTTTAATATCAGTCCTTCCAAAGAAATCCCAGGGCTGATCTCCTTCAGAATGGACTGGTTGGATCTCCTTGCAGTCCAAGGGACTCTCAAGAGTCTTCCCCAACACCACAGTTCAAAAGCATTTTACTACTTACTAATAGTGAATAGGAAAAACTATTCTAATTTGCTTATTCGTTTTTCTGCCAATGGACATTTGAGTTCTTGGGAATTTTTGTTTTGTTTTTACTGTTGCAAACAGTTCTGTTATGAAGGCATCCCTGCCTTCTATATATGTATATACAATTTTGTCTTGGGTATATATCTAGGACTAGAATTGCTGTATCTTAGAACATATAAATGATCAAATTCTTTTTTGATCAAATTCTTATCTAATGAATATGACAAATTTTATCAATCTACATCCTCTTCAACCTTTGACATTTACAGTTTTGCCAGTCGAAAGAGTAGCAAATGTTATCTTATTGTACCTGTGGCTTGTGTTTTGTTTTTTACTAGTAAGTTTGAGCTTGTGTATGGGCTTCCCTGGTGGCTCAGAAGGTAAAGAATCTGCTTGCAATGCAGGCAGCTCTGGTTCAGTCTCTGGGCCAGGAAGATCCCCTGGAGAAGGGAAAGCCTACCCACTCCAGTATTCTTGCCTGGAGAATCCCACGGACAGAGGAGCCTGTCCCTGCTATAGTCCCTGCTTTCGGGAAGAGTCGGACACAGCTGAGCACGTGTGTTTCCCTTTCTGTGAAACGCCTGTTCAAGTCTTTTGCCCATTTTTTCCCCATTGGGTCATTTGTCTTTCTAATTGAAGTTCTTCATATGTTAGAGTAGTAATAATTTGTCAGTTGTATTTATGACAGATATCTTCTCTTGGTTTGTATCTTATGTTTTCATTTCTATAAGGGGGTCTTGAAGAAAAGGAGTTCTTAATTTTTATGTAGTTGAATTTATCCATCTTTTATACCTACTGATTTTAGGAACTTCATAAATCCTCCCTATATCATCATTTATGTTTTCAAAAGTTTTAAGCTTTTGCTCCTAATATGTAAGTTCTTGATCCAACCATAGTCAATTTTTATTTATGGTGTAAGGTAGAATTGTGGTTTTGATTTTATTCATATAAATAACCTTTTTTCATGATAATGTGTATGTATCTGGACCCTCGTTTTTTGCTCCTTATTTTATTTGTAAATTTATCCCTGCACCAAAGCCATGCTGTTTTAATTACTGTAGTTTTATAAATAGTCTTTATATCCAGTAGGACATATTTTCCCTCATTTTCTTCTTCAGAAGTGTCTTGGTTATTCTTGGCCCTTTCTTCTTCCATAATACATCTTACAGTCAAATTAATTATTCAGCACAAGCTGTGCTGGGAAATCTCTGCCTTTCTCCTTCATGCGCCTGCTTCTTGAATACTCACGATTTGGAGAGCAGAGCAGATTGTCCACTCTTGGCAAGTCAGTGTATCCCAGTGAGAGGGAAGGAGCTGAGAGGCGTCAGTCGGAAAAGTCGCTGCAGTCCTCCTGGGAAATGCTGAGTGCGAACAGGCCAGGCAGCCAGGGGCAGCTTACCGAAGATTTCTTCAGGAAACTGGAGGAGTGTGACTAAGACCTCCCTCGACTTCTAGCAGTCTTCTAAAGTTTCTAAGACTGACTCTGTGGAATAAATCAGTGTGTGTGGATGTACTCCAAGCACTCTGACCCATAGCAGATGTGCCTTTGTGTACATATCTTGCTAAAGAAAATCAGTTTCCGTTTTTGTGAAGGTCCTGTAACTTCTAAAATCCTTTTCAATTTAAGAATGATCCGTATTTTTTCTTAGGTAAGAGATTTATTGTTAGTTTATGTTTCTAAGTATTATCCTACAGTTACTAAGACTTTTCTGTATTGACCCTTATGACATTTAACAAACTATTGAATAGTCTCTGTACCTCGTAAAATTTCTTTAAGGAAAAAGCAACACATTGAAGCAAGAGCTAAATGCCGTTTTACTGTTGTCCTTCACTCTCCCCCGGTACACTTTTGAAAAGTACAGACTATTAGCTGAGACCGCAGCTATTCCAATATCTTTGCTTATGACTGCATGTCCCCCTTATATAATATGTTATGTAATATGAAGGTGATATCTGCCTTTATTCCTGCTAATTACTTCCTTGTCAGCTTTAAGCGAGCACTGAGCGCCCTATGCATGCCCAGTCGTGTCTGACTTTTTGCGACCCCACAGACTGTACCCCATGGCGTTACACCAGGCTCCACCAGGCTTCTCCATGCCCCTAGGAATGAGACAGATTATGTGGGTAGTGTTGGTCCAGTGGGGCTTCCAGGTGGAGCGAGTGGTAAAGAACCCTCCTTCCAGTGCAGGAGACACCAGAGACATGGGTTCAACCCCTGAATGGGGAAGGAGTCCCTGGAGGAGGGCATGGCAGCCCTCTCCAGTATTCTTGCCTGGAGAATCCCATGGACAGAGGAGCCTGGCGGGCTACAATCCAGAGGGTTGCAAAGAGTTGGGCACGACTGAAGCAACTTAGCACACACACACACACACACACACATTGGCCCTGTAACACTAGAATCCTCTATTGGTTCATGACCAAACATTCCAGAGTAATTGCCTTCTTTTCAGGCAATTATGTAGGGCTTTTGGGTTCTTTTGTCTGTACTAGAGAGAAAGGGGAGAAGGCAATGGCACCCCACTCCAGTACTCTTGCCTGGAAAATCCCATGGATGGAGGAGCCTGGTGGGCTGCAGTCCATGGGGTCGCTAAGAGTCGGTCACGACTGAGCGACTTCACTTTCACGCATTGGAGAAGGAAATGGCAACCCACTCCAGTGTTCTTGCCTGGAGAATCCTAGGGACGGGGGAGCCTGGTGGGCTGCTGTCTATGGGGTCGCATAGAGTCGGACGCGACTGAAGCGACTTAGCAGCAGTAGCAGCAGCAGCAGAGAGAAAGGAAGGTCTGTGATTTAGTATTTTCCCTCAGAGCACGGAATTCTTTGTGGACCAGGAATGTACTGGCAGCGTTCAATGACTTGACACACACACACACATACATACATATTGGCAGCATGAAGTATTATATACCTCTTCAGACACACATATGTACATATATACACGTGTGTGTGCATGTGCATGCACCCTGGGGTACCTGAGAATGCATTCTGAGGGTACAAGGGCAGAAAGTGGCATAAAGTGGCAAATCACACACAAATAGCCTTTTAGTGTTACTGTGAGTCTCCGTCTAGTCAAGGCTATGGTTTTTCCTGTGGTCATGTATGGATGTGAGAGTTGGACTGTGAAGAAAGCTGAGCACTGAAGAATTGATGCTTTTGAACTGTGGTGTTGGAGAAGACTTCTGAGAGTTCCTTGGACTGCAAGGAGATCCAGCCAGTCCATTCTGAAGGAGATCAGCCCTGGGTGTTCTTTGGAGGGAATGATGCTAAAGCTGAAGCTCCAGTACTTTGGCCACCTCATTCGAAGAGTTGACTTATTGGAAAAGACTCTGATGCTGGGAGGGATTGGGGGCAGGAGGAGAAGGGGACGACAGAGGATGAGATGGCTGGATGGCATCACCGACTCGGTGGATGTGAGTCTGAGTGAACTCCGGGAGTTGGTGATGGACAGGGAGGCCTGGCATGCTGCAATTCTTGGAGTCGCAAAGAGTTGGACACAACTGAGCGACTGAACTGAACTGAACTCTGAGGTTCCGTCCAGGTGTGGGAGCATGGAGGACAGATCAGCCAACACCCGCCGTGTCCGGGTGAACTTGAAAGGCTGTGTTGAGATTCGTCAGAAGGAGAAGGTCAAAGGGGACTTGGCCTCTTCCAGTCTCTTAGGCTCCTTTTCTGCCTCCTGAAGTTGAGTAGGTTTTCCCTGGGTTCTCTGCACAGTCCTCTCTTCTGTCTCCATTTCCTTGATAAACTTAGTGGGTCCCACTGCATCACTTCCCACCTAACCAGGAATAACTTCTAGCTTTCTCACTCCAGAACTCATCTCTCTGTTGAGCTCCAGGCTTTTATGTTCAGCCATTTGCTAGACTTCATCTCAATATCCTTAAGAGACTTTAAACTCAGTTATGTTTAAGCTGAGCTTATTTTTTTTAAGGGCACCCTTCACCCAGATGCGAAACCGTAAAATCATGCTTCACCCCCATTGCCTCTTCGCTCTGTTAAACACAGAGACATGACCACAAAGTGTTCATTGCTCTTTTCCATCTCTTCCAAGCTCATGGCCACCACCCTAGTGTGTAGCTTTCAGTGTCTATTGTCTCTCATGTCTTAGATCTCTTAAATGCACAGTTGATGGATTGCGTGTCCTAATGATTACCATGTGATGCTCATTTTTTCCACTGGTTTTTCATTGCTTTTAGATATAATTGAATCTCCTTAGTTTGGTATTCAAGAGCTGTGTATTCTAGAACTACGTCACATTCTCGGCTCAGCTTCCACATATTGCTTTCATGATCTCTGTCTGGGACCAAAGCAACCTGGTTCCTGGTTCCTCTGCATACCAGAGCTGTTCTGCTTGTGTGCTTTATTCATTACTTTTTACTAAGCATTCGAAAATATTTAGTAAGCATCTATGTGCCAGGCTTTGTTCTAGATTCTTCATCAACATCTGTGAACAAAATGGCAGAAATCTCAATCCCCATTCTCATGCATCTTCCATTCTAGCAGGGAGAAGAGGTTGGGGAGGGGACAATAAATACAAGATATTGATATATTTTCTAGTATGTTAGCAGGTGGTAGGTACTAGGGGAGAGAATAGAGCAGGATAGAGGGGAAATAGACAGGCTGGAGGCAGAGGGGAAGGGTAGTGGGGAGTGCTGTTTGGGGGCGTGAATGGGATGGTGTTGAAATATGCCTCTAGTTTTGCTATAGTTTCTTATTCTTTAGTTGCATCCCCATTTCTTCTTGTCAGATCCAAATGGATTTGGGGACCTGTCTCCAGTGAGTCTTCTCTGTTCGGTCTGCCCTTCTCCCAGTTGGGGTCAACTTCTCTGAGTGCCCGGCTTTCTTGTTGTTACCCTTGCTTAGTGACAAGTATTAGTTTCTTCCTTGGGTTTCTCAATTATTTGTTAATTTATCTTTGCTCTTCTGTTAAGAGCTGAGATCTTTGAAGAAAGGGTTTGTTATACTAACTTAAAAAAAAAAAGTTTATTTTTGGCTGCACGGGGTCTTAGTTGCTGCTTGGGCTCTTTGTAGCTGTGGCAAATGGAGGCTACTTCTCTAGCTGTGGCAGGTGGGCTTCTCCTTGCGGTAGTGGAGTGCAGGCTGCGGGGCATGTGGGATTCAGTAGTTGTGGCTCACAGGCTCTAGAGCACAGGCTCAATAGTTGCAGCGCATGGGTTTAGTTGCTCTGTGGCATGGGGGGTCCTCCCAGACCAGGGATTGAACCCATGTCTCCTGCATTGGCAGGCAGATTCTTCACCACAGGGCCACCAGGGAAGCCCGGTTACACCGACTTTTATCGTTTCCTTAGGGTACTAGTTAAAAGCACTGGCCTTGGAAACCACTTGGGTTTGTATCCTGGCTCCATCACTAACTAGCTGTGAGCCTTGGGTGAGACTTACTCCACCTCTCTGCCCAAGCTTCCTAGTCTCTGATCTCTCTGTCTCAAGTTCATTGTTTCCTGCCTAATTTTCTGTGTCAGTCTCTTGTCTTTTGCATTATCACACTTTCTGCATTGTGGTTATTTGTGTGTTTGTCTTCCTTCCCTGAATGTCTGCTGCAGGAAGGTAGAGGACATTGTCTGGTTACTTGTTTTGTCCCCCTCCCACTTGAAATGAGTGGATGTTTGTATGAGTAACATGAAGGTGTTTGGGATACCTCATGTCCTATATAAATATATAAAATAAAAAGTTATATTGTTGCTAAGTCACTTCAGTCGTGTCCAACTCTATGCGACCCCATAGACAGCAGCCCACCAGGCTCCCCCGTCCCTAGGATTCTCCAGGCAAGAACACTGGAGTGGGTTGCCATTTCCTTCTCCAATGCATGAAAGTGAAAAGTGAAAGGGAAGTCACTCAGTCGTGTCTGACTCTTTGCGACCCCATGGACTGCAGCCCACCAGGCTCCTCCGTCCATGGGATTTTCCAGGCAAGAGTACTGGAGTGGGTTGTCATTGCCTTCTCCAAAAAGTTATATATGTGTGTGTGTATATATATACACATATACATATATATATATATATATAAAATACAAAAATTTAGCAGGAGATGCACAATGCACCTTTGGGACCATTGAACACAAGTCCTTTGTTAATATTTCTTAATGATGACAGGACAAGAATGTCCACTTTTCGAGTGGATTCTACTATGTTTTATCTTAATCTGTTTCTTCCTCCTGTTTCCCTTAGAAATCACGTCGGCATTCTCTCCTTTAGCATCTTTATGTTTATGGTTTTAGTAGCATCGATTTTTTTGTAAGGCGTAACTAGTAAATGATTATACTTTGCGAATCTAAAGGCAAAGAAACAAGAGTATTTTATAATAATGGATGGGAGAAGAGAGAAAGAGAAAGGGTTTTAACACTCTTTCATTGAATTTCAGCCCCTGAAAGTGTGGTAGTTCCTGGAATGATGGTAGTCAGTACTGCTTCCCAACCATCACCTCTGCTGACTGGAAATGGAGAGTGATGGGTCCAGTCTTCCAAGAAGATGTGACTGTCCTTGAGGGAATACTAAAATTAGCCTGTATTCTATCCAAATTCTTATAAACCGTGAATAATTTATAACCATTAATCTCCATATGATTTCCCTATGTAAATCAACCACGAGTGTATGTTTCAATACGTTTGCTATTGAGGGTCTAACATGTCAAAAAACTACAGCACATTTCAGCCAAAGCAAAATGGTTCCATTTTACATCCCTAAAGTTGATCTGTGTTTACATCTGTTTATAAAATCTGAGCATCCCCCCCACCCCCCGTCGCCCTAATGCTTCAGTGCTCTTTTCTAATAAAAAAATCAATATACACATCCAGCACTCATGAGTAACCCTATAATAATAAACAGAATACATGCAATTGAAAAAAAATAATTGCAGGAAAAAACTGATTAGGATTGTGGTCAGCCACAGTCTTTTTTAAAAAAATAGATGTTATGCAGTATGAGGAATATAATAATCCTTTTAATTTGATTATACCATCTTCTTGAGAAATCCTTGGTATTAAAATGATATGTTTTGGTGTTCTCCTTCACACAATTAATGATGCAGTTTAAGGAATTCTAAAAAAGATGTTTTAAACGTTTGACTTAATTCAATTTTATAATTCTTTTTCTGTCTCTTTTTTGATGAACATTTATAATGTGAACATTTATAAAGGAGTATTTATATTCTACATAGTACATTTGATATCAAATAACACATGAAAATATTTCATGGTAGCAAGTATACCTTTTAAAATGGTATATCTTTATTTTCCTAGAAATACAATGATTCCATTTTCATGTTAGGTTGTATTGCTGATTTCCATTTCACAGAATTTTTACATTAAAAAATAAAATATGCTTTAAAAATATGACTGCTTCAGACCTTTGCAGACTATCCCTTCTTATGCAAAACAGGGAATGTACAATTCAGATTATTCACTCTTTTACTAATCTTTGATGGTTGCACTTTGATAAATAAATAGATCATCTAAGATTCAATAGGCCAATTGCAGCATATAATAGCTATTCAGAGGCAATTAAACTGCCTTTTTTCATGCCGGCGTGTGAGCCGCCCTTTCACAACCTTCAACTTGATTCGTGGTGATTCAAAATTAACTTAAAAGTCTTGTTTGCTGACAGCTTAAAGCTTAATTGACTGAAAGCCAAATAGAGTGTGTTCTGTATTCAGCACTAAGGCTATTGATAAAGCCCTGTGTAAATTGCGCTTGGTGAAAGACAGCGATTGGACCTCCTGTTCTCGTATTAGTCCGCAACTTAGCATTGCTACACAGTCAGAATTGCTTTGTCAAGTCTTTTATCACACCAGGTTAGCTCTCTGGAGCTCCTCCAGCAGCCGAGCAGTCCAGTACCGAGCGTCTCCGATACAGTGGGGCCCGCGATAATTCTGTTATTTATTTGTGGTTTCATTTTTTTCTTTAATACAGTATTGCCTTTCATTTCTGAACAGGACTGTCGTTAGCATATTTCAAGAACCTAGTGATCTTCTGTGTTTGTCTCTGTAACAAAGAGCAGGGTGTTTAGGGGTTTTGAAAAATATTTTTAAAAAAACAAGTATCATAATATTGATTTGTCTCTGTTATGACAATCAAATCTAGCCATTTTGAACATTTAATTAGGATAAGGAATGCATGCTTAATAGCTTTGAGTGGAATGTGACTCTTGCCTGACACTAACAATTATGCTGTTGAATTCTTTCAATACTTTTTCACAAAAAAAGATTTCAGTGATTATAGGTACCTTATAGGTATGTCTTTCTTTTTTTTACATTTACGCTTAAAGAGTAAATAGGATGAATTGTTAGTATATATTAGTATACTTTATAATATTTTATAGTTATACCTTTTTCCAAATAAGCCTAAGTAGATCCAGTGGTAATTAACAAAGAATGAAAAATTCAAAAGCGAAGCTAGAACAGTTTTCAGAAGCACTGTACTGTTGTCAGCTATTATGTTTATATATCTTAAAACTCTGTATGCTTTATTTTTGAATGTGAAGATTTTGATCTGTTATTGATTTTAAAACTTAAAAGTATAAATTTATCATGTAATGTGCTTTGAAAATATCCCATAAGGAACAGTTATGTTTTAAGTTTGGCTTTTTGAATTAATTCTGGGTACAGTGACATTTAAATATGTTTGTCATGAACTCGTCCCTCTGTTTTCTATTTCTTATCTTAATTTTATACAGTCAACTCTGAGATTCAGTATAGCAGATTCACTATCTTTTTTGAATTTTTTAAATTTACCTTTTATTAGCTACATTAATTAAATATTTGAAATGTGATAAAGCTTAAATTGCCTATTTTATGTCCTTACATTTTAGTGTAGTTATTTTAGTGTTTAGGACATTCAAATGAAAAACATAAAATAAAATCCAGTTTTGGTAATGATTTTGATGGAAATAATGAAAATGTTTTTTCATTATTGTATATTTCAGATTCTGTATGATTGGAAATACATTTTGCATCTTAAACATTTGCTTGCAAAAATTTTAGTATCTTTTTACTTCAGCATAAGACTTAGAATTGTATATTGCTGTCTCTTATTGATATTCTGGTAACCATGGCTATCTAATTTTACCTACCTTCCAATTGATTTCCAATAAGAACCTAGTCTGTTCATAAGGAATCAGTATAAGTTGCAACTTAGTTTCAAAATGACTGTAATTTAAAATAGTGTTGTTACTCCTATATACTTTTCAATAAAATAGTAATCATGCTTCAAAATGTAAAATCCAAAAGAGTACTGGTTTTATTGAAGTTTCACCTATACCCAGTGAGATTTGAGAGTCAAGAATGAATTGCTTTTATTGATCATATTTTTGTATTAACAGTTAATCTAACATATTTTTAAAGGCATGAATTATTTGAAAACAGCATTTTGTTTCTTTTTCACAATGTAGTTGTTTAGTATATACAAAACAATTGTATTGCTAGGAAGGCAAATAAAATCCCTTCTCTTATTTTTACCTTAAAAAAAAAAAGGCTAAATTTAATTGTATAGATAATAAATCAGTTTTGTTTTACAGTAATTAAACAATTGTAATGATTAAAAATAAAACTTATTACTTAAAATTTACTGTAGCATAAATGTTGATTGGTACAAATAGATGGTGTAAATATTGATTCTGCAGTCAGTAAGGGATTAGCAGTGAGAGATTCGTGGTACAGATTCTGAAAGGGATGAAAGTGCTTTGTCAGTCTTCGCTGACTTTGCTAGCAGTGTTTTGTAGATTGAAAAAAATAAGAATTTGCCTGAGGTTCTCTTTTTAAAAAAAGCTTTTTATTTTATATTGGAGTATAGCCAACTAACAATGTTGTGATAGTTTCAGGTGGACTGCAAAGGGTCTTAGCCGTACATGTACAGGGAACTTACTTGCGATTCTGAAAGAGTTTACCTGTTTCAAGGAGGGTGAGGTCAAAGTCAAGTCCAGTGGTACG
This sequence comes from Bos mutus, assembly GCF_027580195.1. Taxonomy (NCBI): domain Eukaryota; kingdom Metazoa; phylum Chordata; class Mammalia; order Artiodactyla; family Bovidae; genus Bos; species Bos mutus. Next base: position 56,284,408 of record NC_091640.1, read on the forward strand.
ACTTTTATAGGTTATACATTTTTTAAAAAATACTACATTTTCTGGCAAATTGTTATAATTGCAGAACTTTCTATTTTTATTAATTTATTGAAAAACTTTTCAGCTTTTTTTGAGAGTCAAAGTTCTCCTATGAAAGTGTAATTTATATAGATAATATGCTGATTTTGAATATTACCCTTTTCGCTTATTATCTGCACACTGTACTTTTATACTTTTACATAAGCTGATAAGTTTTAGTTTTACTACTTTTTAACAAATTTTTCCAAAGAAGTGTCTCCTTTTTATAATGACTAGACTGTTACTGGTTTTTAGCTAACTGTTTAGTTGCTCAATGTAGCTCTCAATGTACCTTAACAAGTGAAAAGGAATGGTGAGTTTTATAGTCCATGGTATATTGAAAGTATATTGCAGTGCTACCTCTAAGGGAAAATTTGACCATTAAAATTATCTGTGATGAGATTTGGTTTATATAACCTTCTTTAGTTTCTGAGCCTTGAATTGTTTTATACATTGAAATATAATATTATGATATTACATTTATCAAGCTATCCAAGCAGTGTAATACTTACTTGTATCTTAGCAGCTGAAACTTCATTTTAGGGTATTGATAGAAAAAGGAAGAAGTTATAGATCAAATGGGCTGATAATTAAAAGACTAGAAAGTGTCTATTACTGTTTGTATTTCTATTATGTGTGTTTGACATTTTAAAGTACCTAAAGTGAGCTATTAAGCTAAAAGAATTAGTTATCTAAATATTCCTGGGAAGATATCAAATGTCATCCAGTTAAATAAAATGTTCACATAGTATCATGACTCTCATTTAGGTTGAAATCTATATTGAAAGTGATAAGTTGTAAAACTGTAAATGAGATCCTTAGTATCTGGCCATATATTTTTATTTGAGCTTTTAAAAAAGAAAAATGAATTAATGTCTTTCAGAAATGACATTTTCATTAATATTAGCTTGAAATTGAGAGGATTAGTATAATAGTGAACAAGAATTAACTTATGTAAGTACAGAGAAAATTACCTTGACCATCAAATTTACACCTACAGTCCAAAAACATTACTAAATATAGATCATTCTATATTATTTATTTAATCTTTCAGGTAATAGAAAGAGGATGAATACATCCTAATTTTCTCTGTACCTCATGATACCTAAAATAATACAAAACCCATTATGTTTGATACTCAGCGACTGAGATGATTATATATTGAAAAAGATATGAATAGCATTGATAAAAGAAGTAGTATTTTAAAATACATTCGAGATCAAAGCCAAGATTACTTCCTGATGAATTCTCTGTTGTAATTAGCTTAATTTCGTTCCACTTATATGTGATGCTGAATTATATATAATACTGAATGCTAGGGAAGACATCAGATTTTATTTGGCTAAATCAGAAAGAAAACAGTAGATTTTAACTCTGTGGGTTATGCCATGCTGTCCAAGAGGCTGATCACTATATTGATGTCCTTTTTACTAATCATTTGAATAAATCATCCTCTAAGCTAGTGGTGAGTACGTGTTAATATTTGGGGTATTTTTGAATAAGACAGTGCATGGTTAAAACAGAGCGGTTGAAAAACATCCCTAAGTGCTAATGAGCACTTACTTGGTAGTCTATACTAACGCTTTAGTGGATGCTGAACAAGTTTAGGTGTTAAGCTTTTTAGGAAGAGTGAATGATGGCTAATGATTATTTAATGACAGATCTCTGGACTGAAAGGCATTTAGCACTCAAAGTATACTGCAAAGCCTATTTCTCAAAGCTTCAGACAGGTTTATTTGGTCTCACCTTGAATAGAACAGTGCTGTATTGATTTCATTGGTGTGGATTTAAACACACTATTGGCTTAGAATAGCACTAGTATGCAGTAGAAAATGATTGTCTTAACCCTTATGGAGACTGTAAGCTGTTCTCTGATAGTACGACATGAACTTTGGAAATGATCATACATTTATTTGCAACATTTGGCATTCAGTATGTGAGTTAGGAAAATATTTGTGCATATTGGCTTATAGTAGACATTAACTTACATGGAGGCTATGTAGAGATAACTAAAACTTAAAGTTGTATTTTTAATTAGTGTTTTCTTCCATATACTGAGTATAAACAGTATTACTTTTTGAAGACAAAATATTAAAATAATGTATTATTCAATAGTGTAACAATTGCTCAGTACTTTGTATTTTTTCAGTATGTTTCAATATGCCATATATATGTATTCCATGTAAAGTCCAATTTAATCTAGTTACTTCATATGCTTGATAGAATAACTTCCCCCAAATTTCTACATTTGTTATGGACAACCCCAGTAGAAAATAAATATAACATTATTAATATACTATAGGCCAAAACTTATTTTGACTTTTTTCTAATTATGAATTTTATTTTCTCATTAAATTTTTAAGAAATGTTTTATATTATGTAGCATTTGAAGATACCTAGTATAGATTTATCTTGGAGCAAGTGTCAAATATTGACTAGTTTCTATGCAACAAAACATTGGCTTACAACCGAGGAAGAGTCTGGATAGTCTGCAGCGATGCCACGAGTGCCCCCTCTCTTTGTGCCCTTCAGCTGGTCACTCCAACACTTAACCGACCTGACCTTCCTTATCTAGGAAATGTGGGTCTGTTTGGTTTGAAGAACTCTGTGATCCCCCTTTTCTCTAAAATTCTGAAATTTCCCACTAACAGTCATCTAATCTTGGACCTAGGAGATGTTTTCACACATGCTACTTCTGGTGTGTTTCCTTTTCCCTTCAATTCTTAATTGTTTATCTGCTTTTGTAAAAGAAAAGTGATTATATAGAATATAATTATGTCATTATAACAGTATTTTGTAGAAATCAAAAACATTGTGTAAACTATTAGAAACATATTCATTTTTTATTTTGCTATACTGGGAGAAACAGTTTTATTTGAGAAAAATCGTATGCATGAAGCATCAATATATATGTATTTTCTAGGTTTTTACATATGGAACTTTCTGTCTTAATAAAAAATGAATTAAGAGATTATAAAGCTATCTCTTCACAACTCCTGAGTAACCTAATGATCTGAGTGAGTCAGGTAGAATTTTGAGGAAATTATTATGTGTTGTCATGTAGCAGGAGCAGGTTTTTTTGTTTGTTTCTTTAAAGTCTTTAAAATAGCATGGCATCTTAAAACCCTGACTGTCTGAATGCATGTATGCATAGGTTGACACTGAATTTTGTTCTCAGTGTTCACTTAAGGAGTGGTAGCTTCTCACAATCCATAGTTGTAACTAATCAATGACTTCGATATCCAGGTTGTCTAAGTGTATATGCTTAACTTTTCAGTTAAACATGGGAAGGATTTTGCCAAAACTCAAGACTCAAAGGCTGTTTTAGTTTGATATGTGCAAGATAGGCAACTCAGAGCCAAATTACAAATGGAATTAACTAATTAATAGGAAATCACATACCACAATTACATGAAAGAACATCTCTGATGGCTCAGATGGTAAAGAATCTACCTGCAATGCAGGAGACCCAGGTTCTATCCCTGGGTCTGGAAGACCCCCTGGAGAAGGGAATGGCTATCCACTCCAGTATTCTTGCCTGGAGAATTTCATGGACAGAGGAGCCTGGCGGGCTGCAGTCCCTGGGGTTTCAAAGAGTCAGAAATGACTGAGCAACTAACACTTGCACTTCCATGCTTATTTGAGAAGGTACATAATCAAAGAAAAAAGGTCTGTGACAAAAGCATTGGCAAATAACAACTAGAGCCAATTGATAGACTAGTTATCCCTGTCATAAAATGAGAAAATGTAACACAATTTAAATATTATCTGTAATAATTTAAAAGGCACATAATTCTTCTCTCTACATATAGCTTAAAACATGATGAAAGCATAAATATGTAGAGATTAGAAATTAAAGTCCTTTGTAGCGATTTAAGCAATTCAGGTTGTCTTTTTCTTAAAGTTCTCTGAAACTAGTTAGAAGTCTCTTTGGAAAAAAATGTGCTAATATGTCATTTACACACATGTGTATTCCTTAGGCTATAGGAGGTCTCCTTTTTCTTTAGGTTCGGGCTAATAATGAGTGTATTCTTAACAGTTTGGGGCTATGGTTTATTTTGTCAGTGGATTTTAGACTGTTAGTACTAATGCTTAGTTAATTTGTGCTTATTTGCTTTTTCCTTTTTCAAAACTTTGCTTTTTTGATCATTTATTAATAGGATTAGTAAGTTAAAAGTCGAAGATATATTTGACCTTTTTATTTCTCCTTTAAATTTCTTTACTTATCTCTTTCTCATTTTATTTCTCCTTTAAGTTTCTATATTTAGTTGTTAAGAATTGTATGTTAATCTATATCAAATTTTAATAACTCATCTGATGCTTTTAAAAAGATAAAATCATATGTATTTCTGCTAATTGTACACTAGGTTATTAAAGTCTTTCCTATAAAACTTTACTTGCAGCTTCACTGCCACTCATTTCCCCAGATCTGCTATTATTTCAAAGTTGTGGTCATTAATTCCCAAGATGCTCTATTGTACCTGACTCTGCTTTATTACTTCTGCTTAACACTTAGAGTGAAGAAAGCAGAAGAAAAAAGATAGCATGTGAATAAGTAAATTATTTCTCAAAATTAGAGAAAACATTGTAATCTACTGAGAAAAATAACAGCAAGAAATCCTTTAGAAGTTCTAATTTATTTAAAAGAAATATTTTAAATATTTAAAAGAAACATTTTAAATGATAACTTTTAGTGATGTCATTGTTAAATTATTGTGACCAAATGTATATTAATTCAAAAATATGAATACTGCAAATACTTCTTATAGATGAACAGATATACTTGTTAACCTCTCCTAGGTAGAACAAGGCAGTTATTCCTTTTGATCTGGTTTTATCTCACTGAGTTGATAGACATTACCTAGGTGAAAACGTGTTTTAAGTGAGTCCGATAAGTAACTTGTCACTTTATGAATAAGAATGCCCTCAGGGGTAACAGTTTATTTCTCCATGTGCTGTAATGCACACATATGAAAATCTTCATAGAATGTGTTCTAACAGTCCACCAAATGTTGGCTCATGGGTTCCATCTGATCTTTCAAAGAAACACATCATCGTGTCTATTCCAGTATTTTTACAAGTAAATGTCATTGCAGAAGTTGCCTTTTTCTAAACCTGAAAAAATTAAGAATTATTTGCTGTATTTTCAGACTTATGTAATTTTACAAGCCACAAACCACTATTTCTGAAATATTTCTTTCCTTCTGAAAAAGCTAATAATGGTCTTCTTAATGTTACAATCCGTGGTTTTTAAAACTTGACCTGTATCTCACATTCACCCTTGAAAGGTAAAGTGAACCAAGGATTGAACATTATTCTTGATAATTTTTAGCTGCAAGATTCCTGATTACATACATGCCTTAGATAGATATTTGGAAATTTTTAAATCCGATTTTCTCCCAAAATTTGAATGTTTGCACTAAAAGTAAAAGGAAATAAATGGATTTTTGATGATCAGGTAGACAGTAAAGAGAAAAATAAGATAATGCTGTTTGTGGAAATTAAGTGTAGAACTTGTCTGTGTTAGGGATAAGAAATTGTTACAAGAATTGCTCTAAAAAACATACAAGTTGGCTAAGGTTTCTTATTATCAAAATAATTGACGTACCCCTAAGATAGTGATGATATTAAATTTCCTTTGAAAAAGAAGATCATTTTGGAGTGTTCCTTTCTTTTGCTTCTATCTTATTGTGTAGAAAATAGACCTGAAGTATTTTGTCAAGTGCTCACACACACAGTACATCTCTGTGTGAGGAGAGGCACTGTTTTAAAACGGCTTAATCAGCAGCCACAGAAAGATGTATGCGTTTCCAGAACCTATTATGGTCCAGCAGGGGGCTGTCGAGCATGCATACAAATTAATAGCATGTTTGTTTACTTCAGTGTTCAAGTGAGGGGGGGATTGGAGCAGCAGCAACAAAAACAGCGAAGGCCTCATACATTTGGGGAGTAGCTTCCATATGCTCCATCCGTAGGCATGAGGAAGACTCTGGCAGGTGTGCCACCGAGCAGCTGGAACATATTCTTAATGCAGTAGTGGAAATGACTGTGCTGATACGGAGAGTTTTCTCTGCACACACCGGCAGCACTAGCTTTGGTAATAATGTGAGTTTGGAAATAAATTATGAAGTTCCCATGTTTGCATTTTTAATCAATACATCTTTTCTCCTTCCCTCCCTCCCAAGGGGAGAGGAAGATTCAAAAACTTCCGTGTTTTATTTTATTTACTTCAGAAGCACAGGTAGAAATGTACACGTTGGCCAAAGAACCATTTGCCATTTTGTTTTTCCATATCATCAAAATTTATTTGCCACGTTTTGTAAAAGTTGAAAGATGTTGCTGTGCTCTAAGCTGTGCCAACAAAAGTGAAAATAATATATAACATTCATATAAAAGCTTATGGCTTAAGGAACTTAATTACATATGTTATCAGTGGCATGGACTCATAGATTCTCCTTATGAGCTTATGAAACCTGGATTCACCACCAAAGAGTGTGAGATCTTTGCATTCTTTTTCACATGCTGGAATGTTCCCAGTCTATGTCTTTTTCTTTTCCCACGTAACAAATGCATCTTTGAAGTATTCAACTAATACTACAGTATTCAGCTGTAGTATATGGGATAGCTGAAATCTAGTTTTTGGAATACTATACCTTTTTAAAATCAACTTGTCTTAAAAATAAATATCAAAAGATTTTTGCTTATTTAAAGATATAAATAGCTAATAAAGCTTATTTAGATGATAACAATTACATATGGAGTAAAATTTGACATTTTTATTGTGCTGTGCTTTATCCAGTCTTAAGCAACCCTAAAAGTAGCAGCCAGTAGCTATGGAAAATATTTCAGCTAAACATGTGGGAACAATTTATTTACAATTGTAAAAACTCCACTGAGGGTCAATATTTTTCTCAGTATGACTTAAAACATAGATTACTCATTTTAAAATCTCAAAAATACAGTTTTAGCTGAGGGTATCAAGACATTAAAGCTAAAAATGTTCTATACTTATGTGTGTACATATAATTATGTACTCCAATGTGTATATGTATTGTAAAATTAACATTTTTGATTAGCATTGTATAATGATTATTTAAAAAGCATATCTTAAAAATAAATTAATATTCCATTAGGCAAGTAGATATATCAATTTAGATAGTAGTCAGAAGTTGAAATTATTTTGATTGAAATACCTCTCAGAAACAGAACTCAACTCACATTTGAAAATTTAGTTTCTTTTAGGTTCTTCTGTTTATGTTCAGAAATATATTAAAATATATTTTCATTTGACATATTTTATTGTCCTGTACTGTTTTAAGCTCTACTTAATATACAATTTAATGTTTTTCATAATATCAGTTAATAATACCACATCACGTTTAATATGTCATTGGGACTGAGAAAAGAGAAACAGATAAAAATGAAAACTTAGAAGAATATTTTACTTGTCTGAAAAAAGAAAAAATTTTTATAATTTTATTGGGTAATATTTGCAGAGCTGCACACTATAAATAGTAAATCATATGTCTCAATTCTGAAAGTTCTCTTGTCTTTAAGATTGCCAATATTAACAAATTTCACTTTGCTAAATTTACTGTTGTTCTTTAATAATCAATCATAACCTAATATTAGTAAATACACTTTATTGCAAATAAAAGAGTTGTAAAGAGCTACAACAAAAACTACATTCTAGCTTAATCCAAATTAGTATTATACATAGTCTTTGCCTGCTGTCCTTTAGTTTTCTGCTGTGAGATCTTGCAATTACTTTTTCCCAATCATTCCCATAAAGGCTTACAAAGCCCTTATTAATATATAACACTTATACCTTAATAACTACAAGTTGTAGTTTTTGCTTTGCTAGGCAAGTGCATAGTAAAAGCAATTTGTTTTTCTATGATGTAGTTCCAAAACATATTACTAAATAATGAAAGAGTGAAGAAAAAAATTTTTTAATTGTATTTTTATTTTATTATAATAGACATTTCTGAATTTTGAGAGTGATGTTTTAGAGTATATAAAAATTTATATTGAATTCAGAATATATTTGTATCATTATGAGTGTTACTTGGACTCTGTTATTGCCAGGAACTTCTGACATAACATCGGTATGCTAAAATTAATCTGGATGTAATGTTTTGGTTTGAAAAAACCCTACTGATACGCTCGTGATATGGTTTTAAATATAGTTATAATCTTGACATGAATTCTGATTGAATTTAACTGCATCATTTCATTTATTTTTACTAAAATTATAGATATTGTAACATAGATAAGTCGGCTATAATAAGCATCTGATACTGAACCCTAAACAAAGAATCAAATTTTTGATGACAGTTTTTCCAGGTCAAATCACCCAATTCTTAAAGTATATTCTCAGAGTAGTAATTGGTGGTATCTTCTTCTCAAAGGTTTTAATACCTAACACAATAATAGTGCCCCATCAATATATGGCTAATAGCAGATATAAAGTGTCTGCTGGTAGGCCATCTCTCATAAAACCGCCGTTAGCCTTAATTCAAATCCATTGATTCCTATTCCAGTTAAAACTGAAGAACTTAATATGTCTTTTAATCCTTTTATTGTAAGCTAGGATAAAATTAATTTTACCCTGAAACTGCACAAAGCCAATTAACATGATCTTTAGAGTTATTTAGTAAAGTGCTTCAAACTGTTAAATTTATCTTGACCTCTCGGTTGCACTCTCTGACTGCTTTTTAAATGAAGCAATCAATATCTCACAGCCCTTTAAATAGCTTAAACTTCTCAAATATTTTACCTGTGTTCTAGTTAAGCTGTAAGTAAAGGGTTTACTCCTGCTCCTGAAAATCTAGAGTCAATTATGCTAAATCTAAAGACAATTATGTACTTTTGAGGAACACTGTATGAATTAAACAGTTGTTTTAATAAAATCAAAGGCTCATATTTTGTTTAAAGCCACCCAATAATGAGGAAACATTATTTTCACACAGAACAAGTATTCTGTTTGCAGCTTCAAATATAGAACATTGATGTCCTTTACCATTGCATGTAGCTTCTGTTTTCCACACAGGGCTAGTTGAAGGTATTAATTTTCTTACTGTGATAGGGTGATCAACCGTCCTGTCAAGAAAATGGATCTCCATGTCACCCTTTAGCATGATTAAATGGACCCATGTCTCTGTGAAAAAACACCGAATTTTCATGAGACAAATGAAACTGTAGAAAGATCTACTTTTCCAGAATTATTTTATTTTTTAATATCTCAGAATCTCCCATTTGGTTGTCTATTTGTAGGAAAACATTGCAGTTAATTGTGTATATCTTGTATTATTTAGGAGAAAACAGGCAAAGCGAGTGATTTTCAATGTTTCCAAATTTGAAAAAAAAGAATCAGAAATTGTTAGGTGGTTGTTAGAATAGTAGCGGGGATGGGCCTCTATCACCTTAGACATTTACTAATCAGTCAGTGTCTCTTTTAGGGGATCCTTCTCTTGTCCTGACTTCTGTCCCTGTTAACAAAGAGCTATCATCTTTTCAGATCTGAGTGCTGATAAAAATTAAATACCATGGAATTTCAGCATCAGTAGTGTTCAGAGCCAGTTGGACAGCGTTCTTATGAGCCTGAGCCAATGCCAAACTTTAAATTACACCAAGTAGGGTACTTGACAGCTAATTAAGATTTCCTATTTTGGCCACTTAGCAGAGGGCACCTGTTATGATTCTTGCTGCTAGCTAAAGAATAAAATCTACCCAGGGCAGTTTGAAAGAACATTAGTAAAACTTCCCCAAAATATCAATTCCTCCTTGAACGAGTGAGAGTTAGGACAAGACTGAGGTAATTAAACAAAAGGAACCTAGCGAAGGTGGGGGCCCGGGGTGGAGGTGGAGCCCTCCAAATGCCCCTGTTGTTCCATTTCCTATGGAAGCCGTCCGTGTGTGCCCCGCGCCCCCGCCCCCTCGGAGCCGCGGCCGCTGCGGAGGCTGACCGGCTGGGGTCAATGCCTTGCCTATTGATCAGTATCCCCGCAGCCCCCTGCTCCGGCAGCTGCTTCATTGCTTCTTTCAGGGCCTGCTTCAGTACATTAGAATAGAAATCCATAACCAGAGCTGTGCTCATCCAGGCAGGGGAAGAAACTAAATTAAATGGTATAAAACAATCTTGGATCAGGAGTTTGTGCCAATTCATCTTGATCTAAGATGTCACACCGGGCTCTCTGTCTGAGCACCTGGGCTAGAGGCAGCCATAGTGAAAATAGATGGAGCCGCGATCATTCATTTGTCAGCTGAGGAGCCAGGCAGCGGTTAGCAATTCCCTTCTGCAGAGGTCAGCTGACAGAACAATCAGTGCAACTGCAGAATAGAGCTTTCCTTTGAACTATTGTTACGGAGCACGCTCTTGCTGAGACACGGGGGGAGGGGAGCTTGGTTGGCTTCCTGTTTCCAGAAGACTATGCAAAGAATAAAATACGTGCTCCTTGAATCTAGAGGCCCTGGCACCCAGCTCCCACTCCTGCTGTCTGTTCTTCCCCACAAATAAAGTTGGCTTTAATTGCATGTACTGAGGTATAGATGATCAAACTATAACATATCACTTTGTCTGGAATTAGGGTCCATTTTCATCCTTCTAAACACCAGAGGCAGGGATGATTGATTTCTCTTCCTGTTTAGTGTGGTTGAGCTTTTAGGGTGTCTTCCTCCTTTGATTAGTATAAACTATCACAGATTAGTGTCATACTTTGAATCTGTACTCACTTTTACTAACATTTCCTCTTTGTCTTAAAAAATCAGAAAAAACACCCATGAAGAAATAGAGGTGCGTACTATGGTATGTGATTAGAAGACATAGCTATGTTATGAAAATATTTTTAAACCTTTTAATTGAGACTTTTTATAAAAAATGTAATTCATGAAATATGACTTAACATGACTTTGAAAGTTATAAGTTTGTAGCATTGGGGAATGTTATAAAGCAGCCTGTGTGTGATTTGAAATACACCAAACAAAATAAAGCAAATTAGGGAAATAATAACTAAAATTTTATGTGAAAGAATTAGAATAGTTTTAAAGATAAATCTATTCTCTGTTGTGTCATGTATAAGACAGAGCTGTATAAGATTTTGTCTTTCTATACATGCCTTAGTGGCAAATTTCCTAAATTAACTTTTTTTTTTAAACAGTAAAATGTAACATGCAGAAGCTAAGAAACTATAACAATGACAGGAACAAATCTTTTGTGTTCTCAATTGCACCAAACTTTTCTTGGACTCCAAATAAACAATAACTACTCTTTGATGTTACCACCTTAATAACTAATCCCCCTTTTTTCCTTAAGTACCTTAATGCCACCTTCTTACTCAGTGATTCCTTTCGGACTCTTAAATTCTTTATACTGTCTTGCCATTTCCATTTCTTAGATTCAGCCCACATCCTATTCTGCCTTCAGCAGAGCTAAATAAATGGAATTTAAGTTTGCTAAGAAGCTTTGTGTTCTAGGTGTTGTGTGTGTGTTGTTGTTTTTTTTTTAATTTAATTTCTAGAAAGAGCAGACCTATCTCTCTTGCAAGGGCTTTAAAAATTTTGTTTTACTTTTGTTTCAGTTAATTTGGATTTTTAGAAGAATTCAGCGCATGATATCTGGTATCTTTCTGCAGTGTTTTCTATGAGCTACCCAGAGCTCACCATGGATCTAGAAGCCATCCACTTCTCTGCATCTCCTATTTAACATCTCAACAGCAAACCAATCTTAACCTGTCGCTTTCATTTCTGCAACACCGTCTTTATTGATCACCTCATACCCAGCGTCCTTCATACACACGCAGAATGGCTTTCTAAACTCCTAAGTTCCGCTGTTCAAAGGATGGAAAGATGGGGGTGTGACCAGTAGAGTCGTCTGTGATTTGCCCTCATTTTTACCTCTCCCTTCTTGACTTACAGTGTTCCAGCCCCATTACCTATCCTTGCAGTAGAAATCAGCAAATCCCTTTATGCTCTAGGTTCTCACACATACTGTTCTCTTAGACCATGAAGTTCCTACTGGTTTTGTCACCATTACGTTTCTAATTCCTGTTTAGTCGCCTTTAAGATCAGTGGGGATGGGGACTTTGCGTTTCTTATGCCTATTCATTTATCTTAATTCTTCCCATATGAATTCATTAGTTCATATTTGCATAATGCCATGCATACGCTAGATCCCCATTCTTATATGACGAATGATTAACTGAAGGGGTGAATTGTGAATTCTGCTACTCACTGTCCTCCACTTGATCATTGCATCAGCCATCTTTTGATTCTGCTGCTTCTGCTGCTAAGTCACTTCAGTCGTGTCCGACTCTGTGCGACCCCATAGACGGTAGCCCACCAGACTCCGCCGTCCCTGGGATTCCCCAGGCAAGAACACTGGAGTGGCTTGCCATTTCCTTCTCCAATGCACGAAAGTGAAAAATGCAAGTGAAGTCGCTCAGTCGTGCCCAACTCTTAGCGACCCCATGGACTGCAGCCCACCAGGCTCCTCTGTCCATGGGATTTTCCAGACAAGAGTACTGGAGTGGGATGCCATTGCCTTCCCCAATGCATAAAAGTGAAAAATGAAAGTGAAGTTGCTCAGTCGTGCCCAACTCTTAGTGACCCATGGACTGCAGCCTACCAGGCTCCTCCGTCCATGGGATTTTCCAGGCAAGAGTACTGGAGTGGGGTGCCATTGCCTTTTCCAATGCATAAAAGTGAAAAATGAAAGTGAAGTTGCTCAGTCGTGCCCAACTCTTAGCGACCCCATGGACTACAGCCTACCAGGCTCCTCTGTCCATGGGATTTTCCAGGCAAGAGTACTGGAGTGGGGTGCCATCGCCTTCTCTGAAGGCAATTGCACCAGTTATTCATTTGGTTCTTCTTGACACCAATCTTCTTTTACCTCCCAATCTACCTTCCCATTCTGGGGCTTCCCTGGTGGCTCAGTCAGTAAAGAATCCACTTGAAATACAGAAGACTGCCTGTAATGCAAGAGAGACCTGGGTTTGATCCCTGGGTCAGGAAATTCCCGTGGAGAAGGAAATAGCAACCCACTCTAGTATTCTTGCCTGGGAAATCTCATGGATAGAGGAGCCTGGCAGGCTGCAGTCCGTGGGGTCACAGTGATTCAGACACAACTTAGCGACTAAACCACCACCATCACCTCCCGTGCTTCTGCTATCATGATCTCTCTGACCATGAATCTCATGACACCGGCTTATACAAAAACTGTTCAACAGCTTTCTGTTAGCCTAACATGAAAATTCTTCAGGTTGCTATATGAAGACCTCTGGTGTTTGGTACGCCTTAAACCCTCCCTGTTCTCATCCCCTTGCCTTTCCTGCAGTAGTATAGAATAACAAAGGAAGAAATTTGTCTCCACAGAGACAAAATAAAAATATCTAGAAGTATTCTGAAGTCCCTGTTGCTAATTTCTTAGTTGCCATACTGCTCTGTGGGCCCATTGTATTGATTTAATTAATGTATAGAACAATGGGGTGAAAGAGACAAGAAAAACTGGATGGGTTAAAATTAGAAAGACAGAAATCTGACCTCCAAATCAGGATGGCTCCAGAAGTTTGCCTTTGAAATCCCTCTGTACCCCATGTATAGCTATGATGGATAAAATATTCAAATAGAAAACCAACAAGGCATAATTAGGCTCAAGAAAGATAGTATCTTTGTGGACAAGTAACGGAACAGAAATGCAGTAATCTCGACTGAAATGATTAGCTGCTTTTCAGAAGCAGGCTTTGGCTCCTATGAGCAAAGAGAACTTAAAATACCTAAGGCCAGGCTTTCTCAGTTCCTGCAAGACTATTGAAAGAATATGAATACATTGTTACTCAGTCAAAGTGGAGGTTGTATTATTAAAGGAGAGGAGGAAACTGGATGCCACTCTGTGACTCTCTGTTAAACATAATAGAAAATAATGAAGTGAGGTGGGTTCAATCTGGGAACGTAGAAACAAAGAGAAAGAGAGAATAGAGAGAAAACCTAAGGAAAGTGGGAGGAAGAGAGATAGTAAAAGTAACAGCAGAAATGAGTGAAATAGAAAGCAATGAAACAGATCAAAACCAGGGTACTTTTGGAAATCTGGTAGGAAGTGTATTTCTAGAAAAACTGATCAAGAGGGCAGGGAAAATAATATTGAGAAGGCACAAGCCTCCCAGGTGGCACTAGTGGTAAAAAAAAAAAAAAAAATCCACCTGCCAATGTAGGAGATGCAAGAAACGTGGGTTCAGGCCCTGGGTCAGGAAAGTCTCCTTCCCCTGCAGTAGAAAGTGGCAACCCACTTCAGTATTCTTGCCTGGAAAATTCTATGCACAGAGAAGCCTGGCGGGTTACAGTCCAGGGGTTGCAAAGAGTCAGACACGACTGAGTAACTGGGCACAAGTAAACAATACTTATAAGAATTCATAGCAACTGATACAAGTGAGATTTTTTAAATCATAGAGAACAGTCTAAATAACTTCAGACCAACACTTTTAAAAACTTGGATGAAATGCATAATTCTAAAACTGTAAGCTATCTGAAATGATTTAAGAATTTAGTGGAAAATCAAGCCGAATAATTATTACAGAAAATTAATTCATAACAACAACAACAACAGTATTCTTTCCTCCACCCTACGCCTTGCCCACCCCTGCGTCCGCTACCTCCTGATCCAGAAGAGGGTCATCCTGACACAGGCGCTGTCAGTGGTGGTCACTCAATCGTGTCCGGCTCTTTGCAACCCCCTGGGTTGTCGCCCACCAGGCTCCTCTGTCCATGAGATTTTCCAGGCAAGAATACTGGAGTGAGTAGCCATTCCTTTCTCCAGGGGTTCTTCCTGACCCATGGATTGAACCCCCGGTCTCCTGTATTGCAGGCAAATTCTTTACTATCTGAGCTACCAGGGAAGCCCACAGGCCGTGATAATTGTAAATAATTTCATCTAACTTCAATGATTCTTTAACTGTTTTCAGAGGACTGGGGAGTAAAAGTTAACCCAGTTTTAGAGACATGTATTATATTCCTACCAAGAGCCAACAGGAATAGTACATAGAAAGAAAATAATAGTTCAATCTTACCCATGGGCGTACACTCAAAAACCTCTATGAGCAAATTTAGTTCAGAGTTTGTCTATTGGCCTGTTTACCTACCTACCTACCTACCTACTGGTTTTCATTCATCCATATACCCAGAGTTTATGGATAGAACACAAGCATGGTTCAAGGCAAGAAAATATACATTTCAGGTAACATTGATATGATTATATAATAGATAAAAAATATTTGATAAGGTCAGAATCATGGTGACCTCTAGGGTAAGAGAGAGGTGTAGTAAAGTCAAGATATAACCCATAGTAGACTAGCTGTATCCACATTAGTTAATTTTTGGGAAAACAGTGGAAACAGTGTCAGACTTTTTGGGCTCATTTTTTTGGGCTCCAAAATCACTGCAGATGGTGACTGCAGCCATGAAATTAAAAGACGCTTACTCCTTAGAAGGAAAGTTATGACCAATCTAGATAGCATATTCAAAAGCAGAGACATTACTTTGCCAACAAAGGTCCGTCTAGTCAAGGCTATAGTTTTTTCTGTGGTCATGTATGGATGTGAGAGTTGGACTTTGAAGAAGGCTGAGCACCGAAGAATTGATGCTTTTGAAGTGTGGTGTTGGAGAAGACTCTTGAGAGTCCCTTGGACTGCAAGGAGATCCAACCAGTCCATTCTGAAGGAGATCAGCCCTGGGATTTCTTTGGAAGGAATGATGCTAAAGCTGAAACTCCAGTACTTTGGCCACCTCATGCAAAGAGTTGACTCATTGGAAAAGGCTCTGATACTAGGAGGGATTGGGGGCAGGAGGAGAAGGGGACGACAGAGGATGAGATGGCTGGATGGCATCACTGACTCGATGGACGTGAGTCTGAGTGAACTCCGGGAATTGGTGATGGACAGGAAGGCCTGGCATGCTGTGATTCATGGGGTTGCAAAGAGTCGGACACGACTGAGTGACTGAAACTGAACTGAATTATTTTTTAAAATCTTAAACACTTATGGAAAATATTAGGATTTTATAAAGTTGGTTGTGTACATATATTTACATCCATATTGCACCATGTATTAATGTTTCATTCGTTTCTATTGCTGAATAATATTTTATTGGATGAATGTAGCACATTTGTTTAGCTATTTAACCACTGATGGACTTTTGTTGTTCCTGCTTTTTGGTTCTTGTGGGTAATGCTGTTGTAGACAATCATTGTGCACGCTCAGTTGCTCAGTTGTGTCCGACTCTTTGCAACCCCATAGACTGCACCCCACAGGCTTCTCTGTTCATGGAATTTTCCAGGCAAGAATACTGGAGTGGGTTGCCATTTCCTACTTCAGGGGATCGTCCCAGCCTAGGGATCGAACCCACGTCTTCTGCTTCTCCTGAATCGGCACGCAGATTCTTTACCACTGGGCCACCAGGGAAGCCTGGACGTTCATGTACACGTCTTTATATGTACATTTGTTTTTACCCTCCTTGGGTAGATACCTAGGAGTGGGATTGCTGGGCCATCTGTTATAACTCTAACTACCAAACTATTTTCTAAAGTAGTTGTATCATTTTACATTCCCACCAGGAATGCATGAGAGTTTTGAATTTCTGTACAGGCTCAACAATACATGTTATGGGCTGTCCTTGTAATTATAGCCATTCTGATGGATGTAAAATGGCATCTCACTGAGGTTTTCATTTTCATTTTCCTAATGACCAGTGATTTTGAGTAGCTTTAATGTGCATATTGGCCATTCATATATCTTTGGGGAAATGCCTATTTAAATTAGTTGCTGATTTTAAAAGCTGGGTTTTCTTAATATAGAGTTGTCTTAAGAGGTTCTTAGGTATTCTGGATACAATCTCTTATTAAATATACCATTTGACAATTTTCTCTCAGTCTGTGCGTTCTTTTTAGTTTCCTGATTATGTTATTGGAAGCTCAAAAGTGTTTAATATTGAAGTTCAATTTGAAAACATTTAAAAATTTTCTCATGTTTTGCTATAATATCTAAGAAATCATGCCTACCCCCAAATCATGAGAATATTAATCTATATTTTTTCTGCAAGTTATTTAGTTTTAGTTCTATATTTAGGGCTGTAATTGATTTTGAGTTCATTTTCTTGTATCATGAGAGGTAGAAATCCAAATTCATTCTTTTGCACACGGATAACCAGTCATTTCAGTGCCATTTATTGAAAAGACAGTTCATTCGTGAACGAGCAGTCTTGAATGTTTTTATCATATGTATTGATAGTCTTTTAATTTCTGTTCTTATGTTTTGGTTTTCAGGTTGCTTATCAAGTGTCCCACAAATGAAAAAAATTTCCACATCTTATGAGGAAAGACGGAAGCAAGCTACGGCTATCGTTTTACTGGGAGTGATAGGAGCTGAATTTGGTGCTGAAATTGAACCTCCGAAACTGTTGACCAGACCTCGAAGCTCTAGTCAGATTCCTGAAGGGTTTGGTTTGACTAGTGGTGGATCCAACTACTCACTGGCCAGACACACTTGTAAGTTAAAAAATTCCTAAAGTTGATCTATTGCTTCTCAATATATATTATGTATTGAAAATATCTTAAGAGTAGCAAACATATCCTGAGTTTTAGCACGGATATAATGCTTAAATTAAATTGGAAAGCAGTATAATCTATTTGGCACATTCCCCTGTAGTTATAGTTCTGGGACTTTTTAGAAGTTAAAACATGGGCTTTTAAATGCTTTTCTTAAAACGACACATTTCTGAGCTTTGTGTTTCTACATTTTGGTCAAGACTTTAACCAAAACTTCTAACTTCTAAAATAATTTCTGAAAAACTGTGCATCTTGTCATGAACAAGGTTTGAAAAGTCAGGGGTAGGTATGGAAGACCAGCTTTATCTTCTATATACATACGTATGTATATGAATATATATGTCTGCAGTTATATATATAAATATATATGTATGTATTTTATATATAAATATGTATGTATATATGTAAAAAATATATTTTAAAGATCATAAATGAGGAACTATGAATTACTTCTATAATTTAAAAAATATTCCAGTAACAGTTTTCAAAAGACTAAAAACGTCAGCACTTAAAGGGTTTGTCTCATATTGCTGCTTTTGGTTCTGTGTTTGGTATGTTAGTAATAGGTCAGGATATTTTATAATGAGGTCTTTGGTACCCTATTGTCAGAACGCCCTTAGGTGAAGGTCAGAATGTTCCTACCGCAATGCAGAATCATTTCTAACAAATGTACCGCCTTAACCACCAAATAATAATTTACCAAATACATCAAGATATTCTTTGTAGCATAAATTGCGATGTGTTCTTTTGGAGTTTTGACATTTAAGCAAGGGGAAAAAATATATGCTACTTTGTTAGCTAAGAAGTTCATTGGATCATTGTCACATACTTTTTCTGAGAAACCAAGGAGTCATGTTGGTAGCTTTATTACTAAAGCCCTGTTCTAGACTGGGTTGCCTGCCCGCTCCCTCCCATCCGGGCTGAGATCGTCCCTCCAGGAATTGGCAGCTTCTGTCCCGACACAATCTACTGGTTCCAGAGCCCATGCTTTCGGCCATGGTGTAAACTGCTACCGCTCATGGTTTTTGGTTGAAAAGGGCTTAGTGGCTAACAAGTGCTGTTAGTTTATAATTTAAAAAGCACTTTCTTTTCTATCTCTTTATTTGATCTTCAAAATAGAAATGAAGATTTCTTCAAACTGGCTCAGCCCAAATGTAGTAAAACCTGAATTTGAACCCAAGTTTCTTGTGACCTGAAAGCTCCTGGTCTTCCTATTTTCCGCCTGGCCACATCTGCTTCCCCTCTCCTGCAGGGGCCTCTTCATCATTTCCTGGGTTCTTCAAGTTTCCTGTTTTCCATTCATAAACCCCTGCTCAAATCTCACCTACACTCCCAAGGGCTCTTTAATAGGCCCAACCTTTCTGTGTCACTCTAGACAGAGTAGGACTTATATATAGAGCACCTTGTTTAGAATTTTGAATATCAGAATATTAGAGGTTAATGAAACCTTGACATGATTTAGTCTGGTGGCTTTCAAACTTTTTTGCTCACCATCTCTTTAGTGGGTATCAAGAAACGTCTAATCTCTTGCACAGTTTTGTATTGACAGCTAAAACTTTTTAATAATAAGTTTGAACAATTTCAAAAGATAAAATTTTGAAGATATTGTGATATTGAGATTTAAAAATGAAACTCGTTCTTTTAAATTAATTCAATAGAATATTTGGCATAACTATTTGATACCTGCCATCATCATCCATTAAAAAAAAATTTCATGGCGAACTTTCAACGTCAAAAATTTTACATCCTTGATTATTTTCTTTGAGAGAAAATTTCCACCCTCAATGTTTCAGGGAAGGTGTTAATTTGCATATTTAGCATCCAAAAATCAATTCCTTTAAACTAACTATGTCTTAAGACTATGTGTGCTTAAAAAACTATATTTTCCTTGAAAAGACTTTAGACACTCCCTTTTGAAAGGGGTTACCTGTTTTGAAGACTGCTGATTTAGTCCAACATGTGTTTTATAATACCTCCACAGCGTTCATTTGTATATTTTCCTGCAAGGAAAGTGAACATAAATGTTATTTCCCTGGAATTTTCATGCTGCTTTGTATCTTGGTTGTTGCTGTTGTTCAGTCGCTTAGTCATGTCTCATTCTTTGCAACCCCATGGACTGCAGCACGCCAGGCTTCCCTGCCCTTCACTATTTCCCAGAGCTTGCTCAAACTCATGTCCCTTGAGTTGGTGAAGCCAGGTATCTTAGTATCTGTGTATAAGTGTAGGAGCATTATAAATCAATGAGTCACTGGCTGATTTCACCCAAGCCAATAGTTGGTTGGTAGGCAGATGAGTTTGGCTTCCCAGGTGGCTCAGTGTTAAAGAATCCACCTGCCAACGCAGGAGACGTGCGTTCGATCCCTGGGTTGGAGAAGATCCCCTGGAGAAGGAAATGATAACCCTCTCCAGTATTCTTGCCTGGAAATCCCACGGACAGAGAAGCGTGGTGGGCTACAGTCCATGGGGTCGCAGAAGAGTGGGACAGTACTTAGCGACTGGGCACACACAGGGAGATTGGTTTACACCACATTATCTTACCTATCTAGACTAGTATTGTTGCCATCTGCTTACTAACCACAGTTTATCTTTATTCAAAATTCTGATATTCATGAATTTGCTTCTGTGTGTCTTTTCTCTTGACTAACAGTTTCATCTATAAATTATTACTAATGTAACTAGAAAAAGACAGAATAGGTTAGGTGAAGTAGATAATTTTTAAAAAGCACAGTAGAAATATAGCACAGTAGAAATGGAGATTTTTCAAAGAAGCCCTGGGAATTGATAAAGGAATGGAAGGCTCTTAGTACTGCTCTTTGGTTTGTTAAAATTCAGGGAGCTGAACTTTAACTCTCTGCAAAGGGGTCCCAAAGCCTGACCCTGGCGTGAGGGAAACTGGGCTGAGCTCTGCTTCAGAGGCACTTTTGCCGCCTCCACTTTTCCAAGCAAGGGAAACAAAATTTACCCAAACGTTTAAAACAGTGAAGGCTTTAAAAACCAAACTTGTTCTTTGAGCACCTTGGATGAAGAATGCAGATGTGGAAAGGACAGAAGGTAGTGATTCTTAGCAAATAATATTTATAATTACTTCATTGTAACAGAGGACAGAGAGATTCTCAGAGTTCTCTAGAAAGCAGAAATCATATATAAAAGTGAATGATATAGTACTTACTGGAACAAGTTCAAAATCTATAAAATGTCTGTGGTATTTCTTACGTATTATGGTTGCCCTATTCTATTTTAATAATTTAAAAGTACTTTAAAGATAATCATGAGTTTCTTTTAACTTCTATCCCATTCCCCTATTTTTTCCCAAAAGTCTTAGATTCCTTGGTGGTAGATTTGCCTAACACAGGGATTTCTAAGAATAGGGATGTCTTGATTAAACTTTAGGTGTATCAGTTTAAATCTTGCTCTCTTGATTGGAAACAGTCAGGTGTCTAAATGTTCCTGGGTCTTCCTTGGGCTCTTTTCAATCAGTTCTGTGTAATATCAACGTGCTAGAAGTTGCTGTGTGTATCGCTATGGTATTTGTTTATGTGGCATTTAAAATGTGTTGCTACCATTAAATATTTAGTCTTTATGGCATCTTATTGAATGAGTTAGTAATTATTGTCCTCATTCTGAGATAAGGGCATTAAGATACAATATTTGGTGAACTTTAATTGCTGGAGCTCTAACCTTCCTTGTAAAGACATTCTGTGAAAACCCAGAACGTAGTCAAGTTCCGATCATCCACATTGGTGGGGAGGGCGGGGAGAGACACTGATGCCTAATTCAAAAGTTAGACATAGTTTCATAATACATTTTGGTTTTTTGTTTCTATATTTTAAAAATTTTCCATCTCCGTCTTAGATTGACTGGTTAATTTTTAAAAATATTTGTTTCGTACTTGGCTGCACTGGGTCTTAGTTGTAGCACATGAGGTCTTTAATCTTCGTTCTGGCACGCAGGATCGTCAGTTGCGGCGTGTGGGCTCCAGTTCCCCGACCAGGGATCGAACCGGGGCCCCTTGCGTTGGGCATGTGGAGTCTTAGCCGTTGGACCAGCAGGGGAGTTCCTGTGATACATTTTATACTTATGCTGGCATTTATGTGAATTTTGTGTGGGTGTTACTCCTTACGTAACGTGTCAGAGTCACATGTTGAAGACAAAGCTGAAAGAGTGGAGACTGAGCCCTAGACCAGGCTACTCTGTGACCTTGTGCCTCGGGAGCACAGTGACCCTCCAGGGTGCAGTTTGCGCTTGTATAAAATAAAAGGCAGAAGCTGTCTATCTTTGAAGCCCCTTTTGATCCAGTTGGTCTCTGCTTCTGAAGTGAAATGGAAAGCATCCCAGGAAATTCCCCTCTTCCTTCACCCTCCTGTTTTCTGCTCTTAGTAGGAATGATTGCTTTCTTGTGTCTCATCAGCTCAACTTCAATAAGGATCTTCCTTCATTTTTATTCTGCTCCACATATGAGACGTGGTTAGAATATTTTATGGAATCATTTATGTTACCTTATAGGGCTTTTGGTTCCTCCTTTCACTCAGTCTCCTGCTCATTTTTTTTTTTTCTGAGTAAAGAAGGTGAGGGAGATTTATTGATATTCATATTTCTTACACAAATTAGAATATATACAAATAAGTCATATTTAAAGTCACCTAATTTGGTTAAAATGATATGTTATTTCTCCATTTATAAATCAAAGCACAAATGTTTTTATAAAAGAGTTCTTTAAAACAGCTCTGTTTATAATGTCAGATATTTTTTCAAAGCATTTTTTTTTTGCCACTTTATTTTTATATTTGAAGGATATTTGCTATGGAATTTTGTGGTTTTCTGTCAACAAGAATCAGCCACAGGTGCACCCACGCCCCCTCCCTCCCGAACCTCCCTTTCACTCCCTCCCCACCCCACCCTTCTGGATCGTTCATTGTGGAATGATGCTGGCAGATGTGCTGTGGAATGATCTGCTGTCTAGCAGATCTCATTTTGGTCTCTCATTAGCTTTCTGACTTTGGGCAGGTGCCATAAGACGTTTCCCGAGGCAGCCAACTCTGAGACACACTTGTGTGCGGAACTCTCCTGGGGACTCAGTACCTTTAAGGAGAGACAGGAACTGGGCAGAGGGAGAAGGCGAATTGCATTTCAATTGCCTAGAAAGCTTCAGTTGATCTTGGGAACTCTGGAGCTGGGATAGACTTCAGACTTGTCCTAAAGTAGGTCTAAGGGCTCAGCCTTTACATCTCCAGGTCATTCAGTCATTGAATCAGGAGTGCCCTGAAGAAGGGGTGTGACTTTGGGTGGGCCACTCTCTTCATCCTGGGGCAAATCCCACAGAGGGAATCAGCCCATACTTTTGAGCCATGAGCACCCCCAAGAGCCTGGGGAGTGCATCCGTCGCCGAGGGGAGGAGGGGCCGCCTCTCCTGGCTTGCACTCAGCACATCACTCACTCCTGTGTCCCAGCTCCCCCTTCCGTCCACAGAAACCACCATTTATTTAACAGTGTTTATTCCAAGTCCACATGTATCTCTTGTTACCCTGCAAGACAGATATTTTATCCAATATGAGGTACATTAATAAGAGTCGATTCCTGAGCATTTACTCTGTGCCAGGGTATTTTGCTATGTTCTTCATATGTATTATCTTATTTAATTTTCTAAACATGTCAGTTACATGCTGTTACCATTTATTAGATGAGGACCCTGAAGCTCAGCTCAGTACTCGCTCAAGATTGCTGAAGTTGAATTTAACTTTCTTCTTATAAACAATGAAGGCATAGGTCAAACGTTTTAACCTCGTACTGCTAAAAAAGCATCAAGCCTGAACTTGAACACCTGTCTTCCAAATCTGAATCTGTATGTTCACCATTTCACGCAGTTGTCTTGTCTCATAAACAAGTGAGATTCAGAAATGGGGCCGTACAGAAAAGGGGCACACACATCAGTGAGCCACAGCTCACCTGGAAACAGGTGCCCTGTTGAATCGTTTGTTTAGGGATGTGCTGGTGCTGTAGAGAGATAAGCATGTACAAAATCCACATCTCCATACTTATGAACAGTTCACATCTAAGGTGTGAAAAACTTAGAGAAAGAGAATGAATGTTTCCCCATAGTGGGTCTTTAGGAAATCTGCAAACCCAGGGCTCTTCTGCTGGCCAAGGTGAATGGCATCATGATGTTGCCTGGGAGATGCTGTTTATGGGCACTTGCATTTCTGTTCTGGAAAAAAGATCCAGATTCCATTCGATTCTCAAGAGAAAGTCATTAAAATAAACAGTTAAGAACCCCATGAGTTTGTTGGAATAAATGGGTCCTATGTTACTATGATTTTTAAATCATAGTAGACAAGAATAGACTTGTGTCCCTCTTGATTAGTTCAGCTGTAATACCACAAATTGGAAGCCTCAATTTGATGCTGACTTAGCAGCAGCAGCAGCAGCAGCAGCAGCAATGTCTTAATCCTGTGAAACCTATGTTAGAGTTTTATATTAATAATCTTCTGGTGCTATGCTTGATTTTAGTTGGTTTTGGTCTACTGTTGTGAAAATGATTCGCTGATTACTTTGTGTGCTTTCTAACCATGCATGTTTTATATAATGACTACATTAATCTTTGTTGGAGTTGTTATAATGAATTTTATTTCTGATCTTATGGTGAAAAAGTTAAGCCAAATTTCAGATGTTTTATCAGCAAAATTGGGACAAAGTCACTGAATTGCAGTTAATAACAAAACTAACAGTAGTGGCAAATTGTGAAAAACAAGCAGCAACAATGATGAGGAAAGCATTGTGTCATTTGCAAGGATAAGCAATGACCAAAAAAATGGGCCTTTTCCCTGGTCACATGTAAGTCCTCAGATCATGTTGCTGAGCTGCTGTTGTGGCTGTAGAGATTGCATTTCTGTTTGCTTTTCCTCGTGTGTAACTCGCCTTCCTGGCATCTGAAAGTGAACCTGCCTCCCTGTCTGGCTTCTTACCCTGCTGTCCACCTTATTCACTCTTCTTATTGTCCTCCGTCAGCAGTTCCTATTCTTTACTGCTCCTTCTCGTTGGTAATTTTCCCTTGAAAAATTATCCTGGTTCCAGATGCTACTTGGCTTGCATTGCCATCGTTATCTTTGGTGTTCAGAACTCTAATTCTCACTCTAGCTGTGTACTAAAATCATATCTGGAGTGTTTTGAAAATGCATGTGTCTGAGCCCTACCCTGGAGTTCCTACTTAAAATGTCAGGGGTGAGATTTGGACGTCTATGTTATTTTTTTTAAGCTTCATATGTAATTTTCATCTGTAGCCAGAGTAGACAAACCCAGCAGAAGACAGGGTCCTTTATAGTTATTTGACATTAAGTGTTCTATGGTGGTTTGGGGCACTAAACTGCTTTAATGCACAAACTGTAATTTTCTTTTTATTTTAAAATGGAAGAGGTAGTGGGAACTAATCAGAGTGAATAAATAACATTTCTATTACTCTCAGACCTAATTCTTTAGGTAGTTCAGCCTTTTTATTGGAGTTTCAGTGTTCTGGATTGCTTGGGTTTAAATTCTGACTCACTGCTCAGTAGCTTTGTGGCCTTAAATGCTTTAGTCTCTGTTTGTTTAACTGAAAAATAGGAACAATAATGTCATGTACCTCTTGAGGAGTATTGTGAGGATAAATAAATTAGGGTATCTAAAGCCCTTTGAAAAGTGCCTGACGTATAAGTAAGTGTTAGTTGAACGTTAGTTATTATGATTGTTACCAGAAATGTGTCTAGAAGAATAAAGAAAAGAAATACATCTGCTATGTATTAGAACATTTATATGTAAATGACATATATATGTATATAGACTACTTGAAAAAATCTTCCTAAAATCTTATAAGGTAGGTATTACTGTCAACATTTTATATATGAGTGAGCAGATACTCTTAAAAATTAGATTTCTTCCTTAAGGTTATCTGTCTTATAAAGGATTTGAATCCAAATGCAATTTTTCTTCCAAAGCCCATGATATTATTTGCTACAATACATACTGATTCGTACTGTTTGTGGTAAACTACGTTGGTTCCCAGAGGATTTATATAAAAATGCACTTTTCTTCGGCTGTATTACAGCCGTATTCGGCCGTAAGTGTTGAAATAAAACACTTACGTATTTTTATAATTATTTATTTGTATTCATGTATATTTGTATATTATTAACTTGGATGAATTTCTACCTACTTATTACCTTGTTTCACGTTTTAACCACATCAACATACTAAGCTCAGATCAAATGGAAAATTTCACTACTCTTCTGTTTTTACTTATCAATAATTTATGTTGTATAACAGCTTTATCGTTTTGACTGTGATCTGACACTTGCATTAAAACCCTTGTTTGGTGATGTAATCCCATCCTTGTTCTCCAAAAATACCTTTAGTTTGCGATTCTTTTTGTTACTTTACTGCACTGTGCATTTTCGGTTCCTCTTCCATAAAACAAGTGAGTTAGACGAGATTATTTCTCAGGCCACTTCCATCTAAAATTACACAGTTCTATGAAATTATTTATGTGATGTATTATTGTCCTAACTATATGGTTTCTGTTTATTATTATCACTTGAACTTGCCTGTCTTACTTTCATTGTTCTTTATCAATTGTTAATCTGCTTTTAAAGGTTCTAGTATTCCAGTGCCATGCCATGTTTGAAGCTGAGCATCTTTAAAGTATTTTTCTGTGATCCCTCCTATGGGTACCCCTTACCAGCTTACCAGGCTACAATTATTTCCACAAAACTCATCCCCACACATGTCCCGCTTTGTGGACCTGTGTTGTATTGATGTGATTGTACTGTAGGCCACAGATCAGCAAACCAAGGCTGTGAATCACCCCTGGCCCCCTGCCCGTTTTTTTTTTTTCAAATAAAACGTTGCTGGAACAGAGCCACGTCTACTTGTTTACGTACCCGTTGGCTGTTTCACGCTGTAGCAGTAGCTGCTGTAGAGATTGTATGGCCTACCAAGCCCCGATTTTTTATTATCTGGCTACTTACAGAAAAAAAAATCTGTCAACCTTCCTGTACATTATTTGAATCCTTTGTTAGTGGCCCTTTCTTACCATTTAATGTACGAAAGGGTTTTAAAGTGACTTTGTTAAAAATATTTCAGTAGCTAAATATAGCATCTACGGTACTCTGAGGTCTGTATCCTTTAAGAACGTAGTACAAAGACATTATACCAATTTTGGGGGTCATCTAGAATGTAATACAGCATTGGTATAAATCTCTGCCAACCATCTAATGTACATACTAGTTACCTTGACTGAGTCGCAAATTTAGTGGCAGGTTTGAGCTTTGTATTGCTAGTGGCAACCCCACCCCCCACCTTTTATTTTGAATAGGACTTTCTTATATCTGATACTAAATAACCTTGGTCTGAAGTTTTCTGACAGCTCTGAAGAAGCATTCCTTCATATTTGTCTGTCCTAATTATGTACTCCAGGGTCACTGTAATTAATATATTTAATTCTGTAAGCTCCAGCAGTTTCATAGCCGAAGGGGACAGAGGCGAGCGTCTAGTCTAACCTTTTCAAAAGCTGTGGAACTTTTGACGGTACCCTTCAGTTCAGGTCATTTCAGTCACTCAGTCGTATCCGACTCTTTGCGTACGCTTAGAAAGCTTTTTGTAAGAAGTAAACAGAAACATTTTGTAAGCTTGTTTGTAGATTCCATGCTGCTGCTGCTGCTAAGTCGCTTCAGTCGTGTCCGACTCTGTGCGACCCCATAGACGGCAGCCCACCAGGCTCCCCCGTCCCTGGGATTCTCCAGGCAAGAACACTGGAGTGGGTTGCCATTTCGTGCAGTGTCCTTCAAAAACACAATTCCCAAGGATGTGGAATGTTGGGAGCCTAAGACTGTTTGAATGTTTTATACTCTGGCTTCCATGATCACACAGTAAGTGCTGGTGAACTTGTTGGTGTGAGCCAGTTCAACTGGGAGCTTCCAGAGTGGAAGCCCACTAGAGAACCTGAATGAAATCAGGAAATACAGAGCTCCCTCCTTATACCTTTGCTTTACAGATTATGTTCTTAGGGTCCTGGGGCTCCATACAGATGGCTCAGTAACCACCTGTGCTCTTAACACTCCTTCAAGCACAGCGGTACTGGTGTGACATTGTTTCTATAAAGAAACTGCCAAAACAGAGTTAGATTCTTAAAAGTAAAACAAAACACCAAATAACTGAAAACTAGAAATTATCCATCCTTCAAAAACACGATGAAGATAAAAATTCTTGATTTGCCCACTCAAACCTGCTCTGCTTGCAGCCTTCCCCAGCTCAGTTGATAATTATTTTCTTTCCACTTTCTTAGTGATAAGATATGATAGTGAAGTCGCTCAATCGTGTCTGGCTGTTTGTGACCCCATGGTCTGTAGCCTACCAGGCTCCTCCATCCATGGGATTTTCCAGACAAGAGTACTAAAGTAGGTTGTCATTTCCTCTTCCAGGGGATCTTCCCGACCCAGGGATCGAACCCAGGTATCCCACATTGCAGGCAGACACTTTACCGTCTGAGCCACCAGGGAAGCCCACCCCTAATTCCTACCTCTCTCTGACATCTTATCCATCAGAAAATCTTATTGGCTCTACCTTCAAAATATATCCAAAATTCAGCTACTGTTTGCCACCTTTACTGTTATCACCCTGGTTAGAAACCTTCATTTCTCACTAGTATTACTGCCAAGTCTTCCAGCTTCTACTCTTATCCCTTTATAGTGCAATTTTAAACATAGCCATCATGGTAGTGATGTTTTTAAGACAGAAGGTAGATCTTATCACTCAAGGATATCCAGATGACTAACCAGCCACACAAATGCTCAAAAATCAGTAGGGTTTCTTTATATAATAATAAACAAAATAGAAAATGTAGAGAATCATCATTTTTTGAAAGACCCTTCAAACTAGACCCTAAAAACCGGGAAGAAAAAGCCCAGTCTAAAAAAAGATTAAATTTATAGGCAGGTGTTTTATCATAGAAGGAATGAAGATGCCAAAATATGCAGCTTATCCAATAATTACAGGATTTGGGGTTAGGAAGATTTATTAGAAACACTTGTTTGAAACCTTATTTTTTCTTTACAGTAAGTGGATATTTGTGTAATTAAAATAAAATAATAAATAGATGTTCATATTTTACAAATATTTTTAAGATCTCAATAATTATGACAACCAAAAGAAGCCCCATAGCTCATAGCTAAGAATAAACTTAAGAAATATGGAAAAACTGCAACATGTCACTGAGAGAAATAAAGTAATATTTGAGTAAATAAAGAGGCATGTAGTTCTTGGATGGATAAGATAATTCCATATGGTAAATATCACAGTTGTTTCCAAATTAATATATAAATCTCACACAAACACTAAAATTTCAACACTGCTAATTTTAATAGTCAAATGATTCTAAAATTAACACACTAGAGATAAATGGAATATGTGATTTATTTTGTTTTATTCAGTAAACACATATTAGCACTAACAATATACCAGTCACTATGTTAGGCACTTTACAAATATTATTTAATTCTAATTATAACCCCTTGAAATACATAATTATTAAAAAATATCAACCTATACAGTACTGTAAAAATAGAAAATATTTCTAGGCATTAACTTAATGAAGAATATACAGTGTTTTTAGAAAAATAATTTTAATTTTATTGAAAAAGTTTTTAAAGACCTAAATAAATAGGAAGATATACACTGTTATGGATAAGTGTACCCAGTATCATAAGAATGTCAGTTTTCATAAATTCAATACCATTTCAAATAAAATACCAATAGGGTCTTTGTTATTGTTTATTTTTATTCAGCTTGACAAGCTGATTCTAAAATGTATATGAGAAGACAATGAGCTGAGAAAAGCTATGACATTTCTAAAGTAGAAGAACAAGGTGGAGGTTTTTCCTTACTTATAGCAATTCATATCGTGTTATCTTGCTGCAGATTAAACCAGTAGACCTATGGAGCAGAATAGACAGCACAGAAGTGATTCTATACATACAGAGGAATTTGATTCTTTATAGTCTGGCATTGAAGATCAGTAAAATAAAGGGTAGAATTTTTGATGTATGGTATACTTGCCATTGGCTATTCATAAGGAAGAATAATGAAACTGGATTCCTCATGTCCATGATAGCCAAAAAAAAAAAAACCACATCAATTTTATATGGATTTAAAGACGTAAATATTAAAGCTCAAAACCGTAATACTTTAAAAAGATGATACAGGAAAACGTGACCTTGGAATGGGGAACCAGTTTTGCAAACAGGTGACAGAAAGCCCAACCAAATAATAAGGACGATGAATAAATTCAACTATGTTAAAATTAGAAACCTCTGTAATTAACAATGCCTTTTAAAAACAAAAAGTAAAGCAAGAGAGGAAAGAGGTGTTTATGACACAGGAAACTGACGGAGACTGTTGCACACGCACACGCACACGCACACGCACACGCACACGCACACATAACTGAGTAAGAAAATAGGTAAGGACTGAACAGCACTTCACGAAAGGAAATAAATGGCTGAGAGGTCTCTGAGAAGATGATGAAGTCTCTTCTAAGGGAAATGCAGATTAAAAACCAAATGAGCTGTCATTTCTCATCTACCAAAGTGAAAGATTGAAGTGTGACATTATCACATTTTGGTGACGATTAGCAGCAAATAGGACTCTACACTCTACGCTGTGGAGTGTAAATTGGTTTAAGCTCTTTGGAAAGCAACTGGGTACACTCTCCTGTGAGTGTACTCTATCTTTGCATTGTCTAGAAAAGCTTAAATGTGTGAAGTAAATTTTTTTTTCCATTCTATGATTGCCTTTTGATTACCGTAACAATTTGTTTCAAAGAACACAATTTTCTGATTTCACTGAAGTACAAGTTATGAATTATTTTGCTTAAACTTCATGCTTTTTATATTGTAAGAAATATTTACCTACACCAAAGTCTCAAAGATTCCCCTCCACCATGTTTTATTCTGAGAGTTTTAGCTTTTGCCTGTAGCTTTATGCTCTAGTTTGAATTAATTTTTGAGTATGATATGAGGGAGGGTTAATTTTTTAAATTTATTTTTAATTGGAGGATAGTTGTTTTATAATGTTGTATTGGTTCCTGCCATACAATAACATAAATCAGCCATAAAGTATGCATAGGTCCCCTCCCTCTTGACAGTTTCCTTTTTTGAAAATCAAATCAGTTAGGTCTGTTTCTAGACCCTCTCCTCTCTTTCATTAATCTGTTAATTTATGTCCGTTGACTAATACTATACTGTCTTGATGACATTGGCTTTCAAGTAAGTTTTGAGATTAGGTAGAAGTCTTCCAAACCCACTCCAGTACTCTTGCCTTGAAAACCCCATGGATGGAGGAGCCTGGTAGGCTGCAGTCCTTGGGGTCGCTAAGAGTCGAACATGACTGAGCGACTTCACTTTCACTTTTCACTTTCATGCATTGGAGAAGGAAATGGCAACCCACTCCAGTGTTCTTGCCTGGAGAATCCCAGGGACAGGAGAGCCTGGTAGGCTGCTGTCTATGGGGTCGCACAGAGTCGGACACGACTGAAGCGACTTAGCAGCAGCAGTAGCAGCAGCAGAAGTCTTCCAACTTATTGTTTTACTGTTATAAAATTGTTTTGGTTACTAATTCTTTTGTGGTTTGATAAAATTTTAGAATCTCCTTGCCATTTTTTTTAAAGCCTGTTAGAGTTTTGATTGGAATTCCTCTGAATCTGTAGTTAAATTTGGAGAAAATTGACATCTTAACAATTAGTGAACCTTCTGATCTGTGAAGGTGACATATAGAAGAAATGAGGGAAATATGAAATATGAAATCTCCATCAGGCAGTGCTAACTGCCACTGACAAAATGCACAGGTGTATGCTAAAATCAGTATATTAACACGGCCTTAAAGGATCTTCTCCCAAGAAATTTATCAGTTACAACAGGAAATTGGCTTTCTCCTCTGTAATTGGTTACGATGACCAAGAGATCAAGGTGAACCTTGTCAGTAACAAGATGTATTGACAGCATTCTCTCCCGGATATAATACACAGAGAAGGACACAACATCACTTTGGTGGTATTTCAGCCAGAAATGTATAGCCATAGTCTAATTGTTAGGGGACGACAGAGGATGAGATGGCTGGATGGCATCACTGACTCGACGGACATGAGTTTGAGTAAACTCCAGGAGTTGGTGATGGACAGGGAGGCCTGGTGTGCTCTGATTCATGGGGTCACAAAGAGTCGGACACAACTGAGTGACTGAACTGTGACTGTCTGTAATTGTTAGAAAACATCAGACTGAGAGACAGTCTACAAAATGACTCGTGAGTATTCATCAGATGTGTCATGAAAAGCAAGGTTAAGTATATGAAATTGCTCATCACAGATTGGAGGAGACTAAAGAGACACAAGGGCTTCCCATAAAGAATCTACCTGCCAATGCAGGGGATACAAGAGATGCAGTTTCCGTCCCTGGGTTGGAAATATCCCCTGGAGGAAGGAATGGGAACTGATTCCATTATTCTTGCCTGGAAAATCCCATGGACAGAGGAGCCTGGCGGGCTGCAGTCCAAGGAGTTACAAAGAGCTGGACACAACTGAGCACACACACGGAGAAGGCAATGGTACCCCACTCCGGTACTCTTGCCTGGAAAATCCCATGGAGGGAGGAGCCTGGTGGGCTGCAGTCCATGGCGTTGCTAAGAGTTGGACACGACTGAGTGACTTCACTTTCACTTTTCACTTTCATGCATTGGAGAAGGAAATGGCAACCCACTCCAGTGTTCTTGCCTGGAGAATCCCAGGGACGGGGGAGCCTGGTGGGCTGCTGTCTAGGGGGTCACACAGAGTCGGACACGACTGAAGCGACTTAGCAGCTGCAGCAGCAGAGCACGCACACACCAAGAGACACAACAACTAAATGCAGTGTGATACTCTGGAGTGGATATTGGAAGGAGAAAAAGACATTGGAAAATTCAAATAAAGTCTGTAGTTTAGGCAGTAATAGTTCACCAATATTAATTTCTTAGCTTTGGTAATCATAAGGTGGTTATATAAGTTCTTCACATCAGAGAAAGCTGGGTGAAGAGTATCTGTGAATTCCCTTTCTATTTATGCAACTTTTCTGTGAACCTTAAATTATTTAAAAATAAAAAGTTTTTAAAAAGGCAGTTTCCCATAGGTGGTAGTATAAAGACAGATTTGTATTTTTTATAGTAATGTAAGCAATACTATATTTTAAAGTAGCTGAGAATGTTCAGAATTTAAAATTGCAGTTTTATTTTTCTGTGGTTTCCATCCCTAGTGTCCTGCCCTCCCTGTTTTCCAAGTGTGTTATATAATCTGTGGATAGAACGTCTAGCACCATTTTACTCATAGATTTAAAAATGAAAGCATAATAATTAGCGATTCTTAGAACATATCATTGTATTAGTAGGTAGGTTTTGGAAGACAAAGCAAATTTTTTCAATTTAGTTTTAGTCTATGTCCGTTAAATACCAATGCTTCTCACTTTCAAGTCAGCGTTTAATTAGATGTGTCCTTCCCTGGGGTATTATATGAAATTAAGTTGAGAGAAAATAGCAAAGTAAATATTTCCATACTCTGAATTTTATTTATTGCTAGTCAGGAAAAAAGGAAAAAATCTTTTGTAAGCTCTGGTATTAGAGATGCAATAATGTGTTTCTAAGGCATTGCCCAACATTTCTGAAACTTTTAAGGCATCTTTTATTTTACATCTACAGTTTTTCCTCTGCTCATGGCTGAACAATTTATTGTTGTGTTCCTTGGACCTACATTAAGGGAAGCTGCCCATGGAAATTAGGTCCCAGTACAGCATGCCTCTCATTTATTAACTTCCTTTTTCTGTTTTACTGTTAAAAATGTCATGCTGTTAGAAAGTGATCTTGAACCATGTCCAGTGGGTTATAAACACATGCTGTGCCCTCTGTTAAACTTTTCTGATCATCATATAACATTTAAAAATAAATGAGTGTTTCTTTTACATTGGAAAGGTGTTGACATGTTGATAAATGCGTATTTTGAAGAATAATTATGAGAATTCAATATAAGCTCTAGGTTTTGAATTGTGTATATGCCTAAGTGATATTTATCTGACTTATGCCCCCTAATCTCTAGATTTTCTCCTTTAAGCAAATAGGGTTAACATCATGATTAATAAATGATCTCAGAATTGAACTCACTGAACATGTATGTGTATATATATAAAGTAAACGTTATTTAGTTTTGTGAATGACATTTTGATTTAGTCATTTTAGCATATATTTTCTGTGATAAAAAGTTTCATCTTGTCATCCATAGATTAAATTTGCCTGGACATTGGAGAGCTCTCATAGTGTCTGAAATGTGCTACTTCCAATTGGAAGGAAGGAGGAAGTAGAATCTTCTGGAAGACTGTAAGAGCGGCATAGTATCTCCATCCCAAAACTAAAAGCATTTACTTCGGGACAGTGTGATGCTGGTTCCTGATAATTCTTGAAGGGAGATGAGAAAGAAGGGAGGTATATTAGAACAGAACCCAGAACAGTTGTGAACGGAACTGATGTTCTGTTTTTTCTGAACAGACAAAATGATGAAGGGTTGCTTATGCGTAGGAAGTGATTAACTATTAAGAGCGGTAGAAGAAACTCTTAGGGCCCAGAAGCACATGCAAAATGTCAGCTCTCACCTCTTCTAGGGTGGGGTAAAATGGGTGATAAAGGAGTTGAAGACCAGGAGACGCCCTCCACCGAGGTGATTACACGGGAACACCCCGCCTGTGGATGGTGAAGAACCCTCCCAGAGGGCGTGGGCACAAGTGGCCCACTGCTGCCCGAGAGTGCAGGCAGGTGGAGCTGGTCCTGAGGTCCCTGGAGGGCCGCCTCTGGAGCGGTACGCCTCTGGAGGCCGCAGGCTGGCCGTCCTGGGGAGCCGCCCCATCTCCCGGGGCTGTGCGGGGCTGCTTGGGAGGGCAGGCCGTCCTCTCGCTCCTCGCTTGGTGGACCTCTGCTGATGAGGCTTAGTGTCTTACCCCCTGGCAAAGAGGACGTTTACAGAGTCTAAGGCCAGGATTACAAGGTGGGGCTTGTGTAGGGGTGACAACCATGAATTTAGAGCTGGGCTATTTGGCGCTACATACACACACACACACGTATATACAGACTTCCCGGATGGCACTAGTGGTAAAGAACCCGCCTGCCAGTGCAGGAGACGTGGGTTCAACCCCTGGGTCAGGAAGATCCCCTGGAGGAGGGCATGGCAAGCCACTCTAGTATGCTTGCCTGGAGAATGCCATGGATGGAGGAGCCTGGCAGACTACCATCCAAAGGGTCACAAAGAGTCAGACACAACTGAAGCGACTTAGTGTGTGATGTGTGTGTTTACACACACCCCCAAATATATGTAATATACACGAATTGATAACTGGCCCGGAAGGATTAATTTATTGTTATAATACTATGATGCAGTATCATAAGTCAGAACTTTCAAATAACTATAGTTTCATTCTCTGCTTGGTGCTTTATAATGAGCTAAGTATGTTTTCCATGGGCTTCCCTTGGGGCTCAGCTGGTAAAGAATCCACCTGCAGTGTGGGAGACCTGGGTTTGATCCCTGGGTTGGGAAGATCCCCTGGAGAAGGGAAAGGCTACCCACTCCAGTGTTCTGGCCTGGAGAATTCCACAGACTATATAGTCCATGGGGTCGCAAAGAGTTGGACAGGACTGAGTGACTTTCACTTTCGCATTTTCCATAACTATTTTTAGTGGACTTATAGTAGTAGTATTTTGGGGAGCTTCCATAGGGAGATCCCCTGGAGTAGGAAATGGCAACCCACTCTAGTATTCTTCCCTGGAAAATTCCATGTACAGTCCACAGGGTCTCTCAGAGTCGGACACCACCGAGCAACTAGTACAAGCACAAATATTACTTTATAAGTTTTCAGAGACTGACCCAGAAATTGTTCTCTACTTTGTCTCCTCTTTCTGAGAAGCCCCCTTGTCATGGCTGTGAAGGCCTCTAGGCAACATAGTCACGCAGCTGCTGACAAGGGGAGGTCGAAAACTCCACTAGACGAGGCCTCGCAGAACTGAACTCTACCTTTGTATGATCAGTGCAACTAACCTCATTTGCATTTCTGGATAAATAAATGATGCTTACAACTATGACCCCCAAATTTGCATTTCAATGGCCTAGTAATGTCCTATCACTTACGCACTGCTCCCAGGGATGTTAGTGATAAGGAATAATTAATGATTTGTTAGCAAGATCAGATCTTTGATGATAATGTTCAGCAGATGTACAAATTCTGTATTTAACTTTTATTTGCCTTTTAATTGCTATGGATTTCTGGGCCTGCTACTGGCTACTTTATCAGCGTGAAGAAATGGCTCCTATCATCTCTTATCCTCGGTCCCACTGGACATTACAGTGTATTTTCTCCAAAATAGAAAAGGCAGTCCAGTTCCATTATGTGTTGTACAATTGCCGCAGTGCCATCCATTTTAGCTGCAGTTGTCATTTCACTGGGACAGCGTTCTTGGGATTTAAGAAAGAATAAAAATGGCAAGCAGAGAATTTACTGGTGTTTTCGTATCAAATGGTTTCAAGAAGGAATGTTCCTGGCAAGTAGAGGATTCTTCAGACTTTTAAGCACTTGAAAAGAATTTTGAGCCGAGAGAAGGTAATGTATAATGCTGAGCCCAAGCTCATTTAAAATTCTGCTTTGACTGCCCATTACGTCACAGAGCAGTCTGCTCTGAAGGTCTCCACTGTCAGCTCTGTGACCTCCGGAGCGTCATCAGGCCGTTGGCTGGAGTGGAACAGGCTGCTCTGCTTCTGGGAAGTGAAGAGAATCTGGGCAGTAGCACAAGTCCTAAAATATTGACGCTGCCGCTGCTGAAGCACAGCAGTGTTATATGATCATATGCACTTCGTCACCCATGCTCGTTTCATTCCCCAGAAGGCATTAGGCTGAAACTGTAGGCTGTCAGTCGAGCTAGTTTTGGTAACTGCAAAGCAGAGTTTTGCCTTTGTGGACATTTATATAACACATGTATATATAATCATAGATTATTTTTTTCAATGAATATAAAAGACGAAAAGTTGCTGTTCTTCCCTCTAGTGCCTCCCTTAATCTTGTGTCAGTAGTCACCCAGGTGCGCGAAGATGGAAGCCTGTGTGACTCTTCTATTTAAAAGCATAGAAGGGAGAGTGATAGTAGGGACTAGGAAATGTAAATTGTTACCTTGTGTCTCGTGAGTTGCCTTGGGAGAGTGATAGTAGGGACCAGGAAATGTAAATTGTTACCTTGTGTCTTGTGGGTTGCCTTGGGAGAGTGATAGTAGAGACTAGGAAATGTAAATTGTTACCTTGTATCTCATGAGTTGCCTTTCTTGAAAGTCAGAGATGATTAAATATTGGCCATTTCATATGGTTCAACCTGACACTAAAGTCTTAGATCTGCTGTGATGTAGAAGAACGTTGGGTCAGTAAAGCAAATTGATATGATCTTGGGTGGCCTTGGTCTGCAACGGCTTGGAGTGTGCCTTGGGGTCCCAGCCAGAGACTGGGCTGGGAGGTGGCAGGGAAAGCATCAGATCCGAGCCACGAGACCAGTGGTCAGGGACAAGGGCCCTGGCCCTTCGGCTTTGCAGAAAGGAATTTCTACAAAGACAGGAAGTAGGGAAGCAAGTCATGTGTTTATGAAGAGAGGAAAAAAGTACAGCCCGTGTAGATAGACACACAGGCAAACTCAGGGAGAGAGAGGAGGAGATGCTGAGACATACTTTTGTGGCAGTTTGAATTACTTTTATGGGGTGTTTCTTCTGACAGTCATTTTGGTTTGCTGGGTTCACAGGCCATGTTTGGTATATCTCAGGATCTTCCCATGTGTGCACACATGTCTCTTAGCCAAGATGGATCCTACTGAAGACGTGTCTGGAGCACCTGGCCTTAGTGAGCACCACTCTCCATTGACCTCCAAGGAGGCTCTTTGTGCATGTGTGGTTGGAGAGATCTCCAGACTTTAGGAATGAGAAACACATGGTCTGGACAGGGCCCAGCCTCCTGTCTTAATTGTCCTGCTCTTCTCAGCTTGGGAGTTTTGATCCTCAGGGAATGAATCTCTAATCACTTCACCCTGGGGGGACCCATCTACCTCCTACTTCAGTGTAAACCAGAACCCAGATGAACAACCACTTGTTATTGGAAGCTGATGAGGTACGGAGACAAAATGATGTCTAGGAAAGTAATGACTGATTTATGATTCAGTCTGTAAAACAGCAGCAGAAGTGAGGTGTCATCCTCATCACTGTACTGGTGGAAAATATTATGGTCACCAGATTGTTCACTCTCTGAGCAACGTGTTTTAGGCCTGCTGCTGCTGCTAAGTCGCTTCTGTAGTGTCCGACTCTGTGCAACCCCATAGACGGCAGCCCGCCAGGCTTCTCTGTCCCTGGGATTCTCTAGGCAAGAACTGGAGTGGTTTGCCATTTCCTTCTCCAGTTTTAGGCCTAGAATTATGTAAATCTTTGCAGATAAGTCATTTGCTTCCATGGTTAGCTTCCTGAACATGCCTAATACAGCAGATTTTTGTTTCTAAATTCTTTACTGCCTTTCTGACTTTTAAATATTTAGATGATTGCCCCTTGGTGACATCATACATTAGTACCTAGGGTGATGCTTTTGTTTCATACATAAGGACAGCCTTGCCCAAAAAGATATCAGAAAATACCTCATCAATCCACCTCTACTCAACGTTCAGAAAACTAAGATCATGGCATTCAGTCTCATCACTTCATGGCAAATAGGTCGGGAAACAATGGAAACAGTGAGAGACTTTATTTTGGGGGTTCCAAAATCACTGCAGATGGTGACTGCAGCCATGAAAATAAAAGACACTTTCTCCTTGGAAGAAAAGTTATGACCAACATAGACAGCATATTAAAAAGCAGAGACATTACTTTGCTGACAAAGGTCCATCTAATCAAAGTGATGGTTTTTCCAGTAGTCATGTATGGATGTGAGAGTTGAACTATAAAGAAAGTTGAGCTCCGAAGAATGGATTCTTTCAAACTGTGGTGTTGGAAACGACTCTTGAGAGTCCGTTGGATTGCAGGGAGATCCAACCAGTCCATCCTAAAGGAAATCAGTCCTGAATACTCATTGGAAGGACTGATATTGAAGCTGAAACTCCAATACTTTGGCCACCTGAGGTGAAGAACTGACTCATTTAAAAGACCCTGATGCTGGGAAAGATTGGAAGTGGGAGGAGAAGGGGAGACAGAGGATAAGATAGTTGGATGGCATCACTGACTCAATGGACATGAGTTTGAGTAAGCTCTGGGAGTTGGTGATGGACAGGGAGGCCTGGCATGCTGCAGTCCATGGGGTCACAAAGAGTTGGATATGACTGAGTGACTGAACTGAACTGAACTGATCCACCTCTGCAGTTGTGCATTTTCTATTGGTCTACTTTTATATCTTGCTGCTGCTGCTGCTAAGTCGCTTCAGTCGTGTCTAACTCTGTGCAACCCCATAGACGGCATCCCGCCAGGCTCCTCTGTCCCTGGGATTCTCCAGGCAAGAACACTGGAGTGGGTTGCCATTTCCTTCTCCAATGCAGGAAAGTGAAAAGTGAAAGTGAAGTCGCTCAGTCATGTTCGACTCTTCGAGACCCCATGGACTGCAGCCTACCAGGCTCCTCTGTCCATTGGATTTTCCAGGCAAGAGTACTGGAGTGAGTTGCCTGATAATTTCTAAAAATGAAAGTCACTGGGGCCTTTTGGCTCTATGAATGAAATGGTAATATTTTGATAACATTTTTAATAATCTTCATTCTTGTGGTAAGATGTTTTTGTTCTTTTGAAAGTTGAGATGGATAGTGAGTATCCATTAGTAGAAGAGTAGGCAACTGACATGTTTGTTTTTCCATTGTTAATGAAAGCTGGATTTTGGGTTGTTCAGTGAACCTCAAGAAAATTTCTCCAGACAGTGGTTGTACCCCAGTGCCATCTCACTGGTGAGAAGCAGTCTGATTTTCCAGCTGTCTAGATAGGACTTTAAACATTTTGATTGGGACCTAGTCAGCTTCAACTTTACCATAGTTGACAGTGTATTTAAATTACAATGAGCCATCCAGAGCACTTCTTAGTAATGATTCACAGCTTTCCATTTAAAGAGCAATAATGTAATGTTTATAAGTTAAAGGGTTGATACATTTATAGAACTCTTTTATCCTGAATATGGAAAGGCAGTGACTAGTTTTTAATGCAGTGGTATTTTTCAAAACTTCAGCTATTAATGAAACTTTTCGTTAGAAGTATTTTGCACACAGAGGGCAACATAACAGGAAGAAAAAATAAATAAACAATTAAAACTCGAAGATTGCGAGTCCTACGGTAACTCCCCCAGTGGAGAAGCAGCGCAGACGCCTGCAGGCGCCATTAACAAGCGGGGGGCTGGGCAGGGAGGCGCGGCACGGGCTGCATCGCTTAGAGTAAGAATCTGGCCTGAATACCCTGAGCACTATCTGAGCGAAATAATTTGGGCTAACAAACCAGACTGTGGGATATCTACTACGCGATAAGCCAGCCCCAACCTAAGACCGCCAGGCCCAGCGCAGACGGAACAAAGAATTGAACAGAGATAGCCGGCTGCAGACCTTCCCCCCTCCGGTGATAGGCAGCCAGAGCCGGAAGGGGGCAATCGCAGCCCCAGAGAGACATTATCTATAAAACTGTAAGCAGGCTTTGCTAACTAAAACTTCTTGGGGTCTGGACGGTTAACATCTGCCTAAGAAGGTGCGCGGTTTTGCGCCCAGATAACCGAGTGGCAGGGAGGCGATAAGTCGCAGCATTGGCGCCGCCAAACACCTCATCACTTGAGGTGCTCGGACCTGGGAAGAGCACAATACTCAGGCCCAACTGAGTCTGCGCCTCTGAGGACTATCCGAGTGCCTGAACCTGAGCGGCTTGGACCTGGGAGGTACATGCAACCCAGGGCCAGCCTCGGATTGTTCCTGGCGGAACAACCCAGAGCCCGAGCAGTGTGGGCAGGAGGCTACACGCGCAGTGAGCGGGGCAGACCCAGTGTGGCTGAGGCACTGCGAGCGCACGCCAGTGTTATTTGCTTGCAGCATCCCTCCCTCCCTCCCCCCACAGCGCGACTGAACAAAGAGAAGAAATACAGTTCCACCCATCAGAACACTGACACAAGCTTCCCTAACCAGGAAACCTTGACAAGCCACCTGTACAAACCCACACACAGTGAGGAATAGCCACAATAAAGAGAACTCCACAAACTGCCAGAATACAGAAAGGACACCCCAAACTCAGCAATTTAAACAAGATGAAGAGACAGAGGAATAGCCAGCAGATAAAGGAACAGGATAAATGCCCACCAAAACCAAACAAAAGAGGAAGAGATAGGGAATCTACCTGATAAAGAATTCGAATAATGATAGTGAAATTGATCCAAAATCTAGAAATTAAAATGGAATCACAGATAAATAGCTTGGAGACAAGGATTGAGAAGATGCAAGAAAGGTTTAACAAGGACCTAGAAGAAATAAAAAGAGTCAATATACAATGAATAATGCAATAAATGAAATTAAAAACACTCTGGAGGCAAACAAATAGTAGAATAACAGAGGCAGAAGATAGGATTAGTGAATTAGAAGATAGAATGGTAGAAATAAATGAATCAGAGAGAATAAAAGAAAACGAATTAAAAGAAATGAGGACAATCTCAGAGACCTCCAGGACAATATTAAACGCTACAACATTCAATCATAGGGGTTCCAGAAGAAGAAGACAAAAAGAAAGACCATGAGAAAATACTTGAGGAGATAATAGTTGAAAACTTCCCTAAACTGGGGAAGGAAATAATCACCCAAGTCCAAGAAACCCAGAGAATCCCAAACAGGATAAACCAAAGTAAACACCCCAAGACACATATTACTCAAATTAACAAAGATCAAACACAAAGAACAAATATTAAAAGCAGCAAGGGAAAAACAACAAATAACACACAAGGGAATTCCCATAAGGATAACAGCTGATCTTTCAATAGAAACTCTTCAAGCCAGGAGGGAATGGCAAGACATACTTAAAATGATGAAAGAAAATAACCTACAGCCCAGATTATTGTACCCAGCAAGGATTTCATTCAAGTATGAAGGAGAAATCAAAAGCTTCTCAGATAAGCAAAAGCTGAGAGAATTCTGCACCACCAAACCAGCTCTACAACAAATACTAAAGGATATTCTCTAGACAGGAAACACAAAAATGGTGTATAAATTCAACCCCAAACAATAAAGTAAATGGCAACGGATCATACTTATCAGTAATTACCTTAAACGTAAATGGGTTGAATGCCCCAACCAAAAGACAAAGACTGGCTGAATGGATACAAAAACAAGACCCCTACATATGTTGTCTACAGGAGACCCACCTCAAAACAGGGGACACATACAGACTGAAAGTGAAGGGCTGGAAAAAGATTTTCCATGCAAATAGGGACCAAAAGAAAGCAGGAGTAGCAATACTCATATCAGATAAAATAGACTTTAAAACAAAGGCTGTGAAAAGAGACAAAGAAGGTCACTACATAATGATCAAAGGATCAATCCAAGAAGAAGATATAACAATTATAAATATATATGCACCTAACACGGGAGCACCGCAGTATGTAAGACAAATGCTAACAAGTATGAAAGGAGAAATTAACAATAACACAATAATAGTGGGAGACTTTAATACCCCACTCACACCTAAGGATAGATCAACTAAACAGAAAATTAATAAGGAAACACAAACTTTAAACGATACAATAGACCAGTTAGACCTAATTGATATCTATAGGACATTTCATCCCAAAACAATGAATTTCACCTTTTTCTCAAGCGCACATGGAACCTTCTCCAGGATAGATCACATCCTGGGCCATAAAGCTAGCCTTGGTAAATTCAAAAAATAGAAATCATTCCAAGCATCTTTTCTGACCACAATGCAGTAAGATTAGATCTCAATTACAGGAGAAAACTATTAAAAATTCCAACATATGGAGGCTGAACAACACGCTGCTGAATAACCAACAAATCACAGAAGAAATCAAAAAGAAATCAAAATTTGTATAGAAACGAATGAAAATGAAAACACAACAACCCAAAACCTGTGGGACACAGTAAAAGCAGTCCTAAGGGGAAAGTTCATAGCAATACAGGCACACCTCAAGAAACAAGAAAAAAGTCAAATAAATAACCTAACTCTACACCTCTAAAACAACTAGAAAAGGAAGAAATGAAGAACCCCAGGGTTAGTAGAAGGAAAGAAATCTTAAAAATTAGGGCAGAAATAAATGCAAAAGAAACAAAAGAGACCATAGCAAAAAATCAACAAAGCCAAAAGCTGGTTCTTTGAAAGGATAAATAAAATTGACAAACCATTAGCCAGACTCATCAAGAAACAAAGGGAGAAAAATCAAATCAATAAAATTAGAAATGACAGTGGAGAGATCACAACAGACAATATAGAAATACAAAGGATCATAAGAGACTATTATCAACAATTATATGCCAATAAAATGGACAACGAGGAAGAAATGGACAAATTCTTAGAAAAGTACAACTTTCCAAAACTCGACCAGGAAGAAATAGAAAACCTTAACAGACCCATCACAAGCATGGAAATTGAAACTGTAATCAAAAATCTTCCAGCAAACAAAAGGCCAGGTCCAGACGGCTTCACAGCTGAATTTTACAAAAATTTAGAGAAGAGCTGACACCTATCCTGCTCAAACTCTTCCAGAAAATTGCAGAGGAAGGTAAACTTCCAAACTCATTCTATGAGGCCACCATCACCCTAATACCAAAACCTGACAAAGATGCCACAAAAAAAAAGAAAACTATAGGCCAATATCACTGATGAACATAGATGCAAAAATCCTAAACAAAATTCTAGCAATCAGAATCCAACAACACATTAAAAAGATCATACACTATGACCAAGTGGGCTTTATCCCAGGGATGCAAGGATTCTTCAATATCCGCAAATCAATCAATGTAATACACCACATTAACAAATTGAAAAACAAAACCATATGATTATCTCAATAGATGCAGAGAAAGCCTTTGACAAAATTCAACACCCATTTATGATAAAACTCTCCAGAAAGCAGGAATAGAAGGAACATACCTCAACATAATAAAAGCTATATATGACAAAACCCACAGCAAACATTATCCTCAATGGTGAAAATTGAAAGCATTTCCTCTAAAGTCAGGAACAAAACAAGGGTGCCCACTTTCACCATTACTATTCAACATAGTTTTGGAAGTTTTGGCTACAGCAATCAGAGCAGAAAAAGAAATAAAAGGAATCCAAATTGGAAAAGAAGAAGTAAAACTCTCACTATTTGCAGATGACATGATCCTCTACATAGAAAACCCTAAAGACTCCACCAGAAAATTACTAGAACTAATCAATGATTATAGTAAAGTTGCAGGATATAAAATCAACACACAGAAATCCCTTGCATTCCTATACACTAATAATGAGAAAACAGAAAGAGAAATTAAGGAAACAATTCCATTCACCATTGCAACGAAGAGAATAAAATACTTAGGAATATATCTACCTAAAGAAACTAAAGACCTATATATAGAAAACTATAAAACACTGGTGAAAGAAATCAAAGAGGACACTAATAGATGGAGAAATATACCATGTTCATGGATTGGAAGAATCAATATAGTGAAAATGAGTATACTACCCAAAGCAATTTATAGATTCAATGCAATCCCTATCAAGCTACCAACAGTATTCTTCACAGAGCTAGAACAAATAATTTCACAATTTGTATGGAAATACAAAAAAACCTCGAATAGCCAAAGCGATCTTGAGAAAGAAAATGGAACTGGAGGAATCAACCTACCTGACTTCAGGCTCTACTACAAAGCCACAGTTATCAAGACAGTATGGTACTGGCACAAAGACAGAAATATAGATCAATGGAACAAAATAGAAAGCCCAGAGATAAATCCACGCACATATGGACACCTTATCTTTGACAAAGGAGGCAAGAATATACAGTGGATTAAAGACAATCTCTTTAACAAGTGGTGCTGGGAAATCTGGTCAACCACTTGTAAAAGAATGAAACTAGAACACTTTCTAACACCATATACAAAAATAAACTCAAAATGGATTAAAGATCTCAACATAAGACCAGAAACTATAAAACTCCTAGAGG
Source organism: Bos mutus (assembly GCF_027580195.1). Taxonomy (NCBI): domain Eukaryota; kingdom Metazoa; phylum Chordata; class Mammalia; order Artiodactyla; family Bovidae; genus Bos; species Bos mutus. Next base: position 56,329,299 of record NC_091640.1, read on the forward strand.
AGAACATAGGCAAAACACTCTCTGACATACATCACAGCAGGATCCTCTATGATCCACCTCCCAGAATATTGGAAATAAAAGCAAAAATAAACAAATGGGACCTAATTAAACTTAAAAGCTTCTGCACATCAAAGGAAACTATTAGCAAGGTGAAAAGACAGCCTTCAGAATGGGAGAAAATAATAGCAAATGAAGCAAACCGACAAACAACTAATCTCAAAATATACAAGCAACTCCTACAGCTCAACTCCAGAAAATAAATGACCCAATCAAAAATGGGCTAAAGAACTAAATAGACATTTCTCCAAAGAAGACATACAGATGGCTAACAAACACTTGAAAAGATGTTCAACATCACTCTTTATCAGAGAAATGCAAATCAAAACCACTATGAGGTACCATTTCACACCAGTCAGAATGGCTGCCATCCAAAAGTCTACAAATAATAAATGCTGGAGAGGGTGTGGAGAAAAGGGAACCCTCTTACACTGTTGGTGGAATGCAAATTAGTACAGCCACTATGGAGAACAGTGTGGAGATTCCTTAAAAAACTGGAAATAGAACTGCCTTATGATCCAGCAATCCCACTGCTGGGCATACACACTGAGGAAACCAGAAGGGAAAGAGACACGTGTACCCCAATGTTCATCGCAGCACTGTTTATAATAGCCAGGACATGGAAGCAACCTAGATGTCCATCAGCAGATGAATGGATAAGAAAGCTGTGGTACATATACACAATGGAGTATTACTCAGCCATTAAAAAGAATACATTTGAATCAGTTCTAATGAGGTGGATGAAACTGGAGACTATTATACACAGTGAAGTAAGCCAGAAGGAAAAACATAAATACAGTATACTAACGCATGTATATGGAATTTAGAAAGATGGTAACGATAACCCTGTGTACGAGACAGCAAAAGAGACACTGATGTATAGAACAGTCTTATGGACTCTGTGGGAGAGGGTGGGAAGATTTGGGAGAATATCATTGAAACATGTGAAATGTCATGTATGAAACGAGATGCCAGTCCAGGATCAGTGCACGATGCTGGATGCTTGGGGCTGGTGCGCTGGGAAGGCCCAGGGGGATGGTATGGGGAGGTTGGGAGGGAGGAGGGTTCAGGATGGGGAGCATGTGATTTTTTTAAAAAAAAATAAAATAAAATAAACAAACAAACAAAAAAAAAAGAAGTATTTTGCACTTAATCACTTACAAACTTAGTGAGAATTAGTCTCACTTTCTGGGCAATGATGTGTTTTTTGTGGCATTTTGATTCCTAGATACTTATATGCTTTTGTGTGGAGCATTATCATGTTTTTACAAAATATGCCATATGGAAAGTAAAGATTGACAATTATTCTCATCTCCCACCTGTGGAGACCAAGAGAAGTTCATTCCTGGCAGAAAGGAATACTCTAGTATGCAGAGACTTTTGTTCTAAATTATGGTGATTACGTTAACTGTGTGAATCTTCATGTTTAAATGCATTATCTTACTGAGGAAATTTCACTTTCAGATATCCTTTTCTTTATCTTCTCCTATCATAGTGCCAGAATCTTGTTATGGTTGTCTCTAGATAAAATGTTTAAAATTTTTTAACTGTTTCATGGAACAGTGGGAAAATTGGGAGGGACAGAGCAGGTTGAAGTAGATATTAGGGTAAAGATACAGAAGATTGACATGAAGCTGTTTATAAGTAGAATAAGAAAGTGTGTATAAAGTATCACAGATCCTGAAGGATAAGCATGGCCGGGAGTGTATGTAAAGGCAGAACTTTGATGACAAAAAGACTGGAAGTTAAGCCTAAAATCTATGAGATATCTCATCTATAACAATTGAGAAACTTTTACATTGTATTAATTCCCTTTCTGATTATTGTTCATTTTTAGGAGATATTGTTAAAGACTTTTGTTTCATTTCTAACTACTTTTATTCTAATAAATTTAGATATACCAATGTTGGTACTCTATAAACTTACACTGGTAATGATAACTAGTTGAGGTTTTAGTTATGTCTATTATGTAATCATATAAGTGCTAAAAGAAAACTAATCTGATGTAGAAATACATCTGTGTAGAGTGACTCAAAACCCAAAAGCAAATTTTATATTTATATAAGGTACTGTAAACAAGATTAAAAGGCAATAAAAGTAACAGCACAAAATTGAAAGAGAGACGTAACAATTTACTTTTATCCATGAGTTCACAGTTACGCGGGGGGAAATTGTACAAAACCTCAGTGTCACTGTAGAGTGATGCTAGAGAATTAACTTCTTATTTTGAAACTTGTAAAGAATTGGAAATAAGCATATATATTTTTTGTTTTTTTATACAAGTGCACCTCAGCATAATGGTTGAGGAGAGAAAATTCTTGTTTATAACAGTATTTTAGCCAGTAAATGAAGGAGGAATAATAGAATATCACCATTTTGCCACCCTAAGTAATTAATGGACCTGGACAATAACTCCCAATATCACCAAAAAGAAAGACACCAGACTTTATGTACTTGATGGAAATACATAGTAACATCTCAGTTCAGCTCAGTCGCTCAGTCGTGTCTGACTCTTTGAGACCCCATGGACTGCAGCACACCAGGCCTCCCTGTCCATCACCAATTCCCAGAGCTTGCTCAAACTCATGTCCATTGAGTCAGTGATGCCATCCAACCATCTCATCCTCGGTCGTCCCCTTCTCCTCCTGCCTTCAATCTTTCCCAGCATCAGGCTCTTTTCTAAGGACTCAGTTCTTTGCATCAGGTAGCCAAAGTATTGGAGTTTCAGCATCAGTCCTTCAGTGAATATTCAGGACTGATTTCCTATAGGATGGAATAGTTGGATCTCCTTGCAGTCCAAGGGACTCTCAAGAGTCTTCTCCAACACTATAGTTCAAAAGTATCCATTCTTTGGCGCTCAGCAACTTTCTTTATAATCCAACTCTCACATCCATACATGACCACTGGAAAAACCACACTGGAAAAACCACAGCTTTGATTAGGTGGACCTTTGTCAGCAAAGTAACGTCTCTGCTTTTTAATATGCTGTCTAGGTTGGTTATAGTTTTTCTTTCAAGGACCAAGCGTCTTTTAATTTCATGGCTGCATTGATTTTGGAGCCCAAGAAAATAAAATCTGTCACTGTTTCCATTGTTTCCCCATCTATTTGCCATGAAGTGATGGGATCAGATGCCATGATCTTAGTTTTTTGAATGTTGAGTTTTAAGACAGCTTTTTCACTCTCCTCTTTCATTTTCATCAAGAGGCTCTTCAGTTCATCTTCACTTTCTGCCATAAGGGTGGTATCATCTGCATATTTGAGGTTATTGATATTTCTCCCAGCAATCTTGATTCCAGCTTGTGTTTCATCCTGCCCAGCATTCGCATGATGTGCTCTGCATAGAAGTTAAATAAGCAGGATGACAATATACAGCCTTGACGTACTCCTTTCCTGATTTGGAACCAGTCTGTTGTTCCATGTCCAGTTATAATCGTTGCTTTTTGACCTGCATGCAGGTTTGTCTGGAGGCAGGTAAGGTGGTCTGGTGTTCCCATGTCTTGAATAAGTTTCCAGTTTGTTGTGATCTACACAGGCAAAGGCTTTGGCATAATCAATAAAGCAGAAGTAGATGTTTTTCTGGAATTCTTTTGCTTTTTCTATGCTCCAATGGATGTTGGCAATTTGATCTCTGGTTCTTCTGTCTTTCCTAAATCTAACTTGAACATCTGGAAGTTCACAGTTCACATATTACTGAAGCCTGGCTTGGAGAATTTTGAGCATTACTTTGTTAGCGTGTGAGATGAGTGCAATTGTGCAGTAGTTTGAACACTGTTTGTCATTGCCCTTCTTTGGGATTTGAATGAAAACTCACCTTTTCCAGTCCTGTGGCCACTGCTGAGTTTTCCAGATTCACTGGCATATTGAGTGCAGCACTTTCACAGCATCATCTTTCAGGATTTGGAATAGCTCAACTGGAATTCCATCACCTCCACTATCTTTGTTCATAGTGATGGTTCCTAAGGTCCACTTGACTTCACATTCCAGGATGTCTGGCTCTAGGTGAGTGATCACATTATCTTGGTTATCTGGGACATTAAGATCTTTTTATATAGTTCTTCTATGTATTCTTGCCACCTCTTCTTAATATCTACTGCTTCTGTTAGGTCCATACCATTTCTGTCCTTTATTGTGCCCATCTTTGCATGAAATGTTCCCTTGATATCTCTAATTTTCTTGAAGAGATCTCTAGTCTTTTCCATTATATTGTTTTCCTCTATTTCTTTGCATTGATCACTGAGGAAGGCTTTCTTATCTCTCCTTGCTGTTCTTTGGAACTCTGCTAAGAAATAGTAAAAATAAAAATAAAAAATTCAGACCTGAAACTGTTCATCCAATTTGTAAGAAATACAGAAGTAAGAACAGTTTATATATCATCATAGGGATATATGATAATTGGCAGACTCCTGATTTTAGAAAATTCTAGGTACCAAAGAACTGATTTTTTCCAAGAAAGGGGAAAGAGACAACCTGTAGATTATGAGATTTAAGATTTAATCATATGTGGATTATGATTGGAAGAGACAGACATAAATGAAGGAAAGAAAGAGAAAGAGAGACAGGGGAAAAGAGGAGGACAGAAAGAGAATCAATAAAATGTGATAGCCATCTGGTTGTTTGATGATATTAAGGAATTTTTGATAATTTTAAGTGTGGTAATAGCATGTGATTATGTTTTTAATACATCCCAATGTTTTAGACTTAGGTACTGAAATTTTTATAGGTGAGGTTTGCTGCAGAGTAATTCAAGGTGTTCAGGATTGTGAGGATGTGGTTGAAACAAGACTGGCCAGGAGTTCAAAACTGTTGAAGCTGCATGATGGTTGCTATAAGACTTATTGTACTTTTTCTTTATACTTTTGTCTAAGTTTGAAATTTTCTGTAGGGAAAAGGATGCCTGACAGTGGAACCAGTTGTCCTGCAGAGTCGTGATCGCCAAGCCAGGGGACTCTGTTCTGAATCTGTAGTCTGCAGTGTGGCCCGAATGTGTGTTTTCATTAAGCCCTTCAGTTGATTAAATTGTTGTTGTTCAGTTGCTAAGCTGTGTCCGAGTCTTTTCGACCACACGGATTGCAGGGCGCCAGCTTTCCCTGTCCTTCACTATCTCCCAGAGTTTGCTTAAACTCATGTCCATTGAGCTGATGATCCATCTAACCATCTCATCCTCTTTCACCCCCTTCTCCTCCTGCCCTGAATCTTTCCCAGCATCAGGGTCTTTCCCAGTAAGTCAACTCTTCACATCAGGTGGCCATAATATTGGAGCTTCACCTTCAGCATCAGTTCTTCCAGTGAGTATTCCGGATTGATTTCCTTTAGGATTGACTGGTTTGATCTCCTTGTTGCCTAAGGGACTCTCAAGAATCTTCTCCAGCACCAAAATTCGAAGGCATCAATTGATTTCTTCTGTGCTCAGCCTTCTTTATTGGTCCAACTGTCACATCCATACATGACTGCTGGAAGAACCATAGCTTTGACTAGATGGACCTTTTTGGCAAAGTGATGTCTCTGCTTTTTAATACATTGTCTAGATTTGTCATAGCTCTTCTTCCAAGGAGCAAGTATGAATTTCTGAAGCACATCCTATTCATCAAGTGTCTTGATTCTAAATATCAACCAGGATTAGAAATCTCCAGCCAGATCTTCTGTAAAGTTTATTCTAATTCTGAGCTTTCTAAGTCTGTATTTCTTTGAATGGTATAAACAGGATGTACTCCAGAAATTTAGGGATAAAATAGTTGGAGTGACCATCAAAACCTTGGTAAATATAGTGAAACTCACCCAAGACCTCAAAATATAGTTAAAATATGGACAGTGAAGTGTGAATTAAGTCCATTCATTCATTCCAAAAATATTTTTAATGCTTCTCAGTTCCAGACAGTGTGCCAAGAACTGGAAAATGGTTGTGGTCAAAAGAGTTATGATGATGATAATTTTGAACTTCATTTATTATGGAAGCTTTGTGCTACCATAGAGAGAATGCTGATTTTTGAAACTGGAGCTATGACTTCTGGCCCTGCCATCACACTTGTTCTCTAATCTAAAGTAAGCCACATAACCTTTCTGAGCCTCTGTTTTCTGATCTATCGTCATGAGAAGGTTATACCCTTACCGCAGAAAGCGAAGAGGAGCTATAGAACCTCTTCATGAAAGTGAAGGAGAAGAGGGGAAAAGCTGGCTTAAAACTCAACATTCAAAAACCTAAGATCATGGCATCCGATCCCATCACTTCATGACAAATGGGTGGTGAAACAATGGAAACAGTGACAGATTTTATTTTCTTGGGCTCCAAAAGTACTGCAGACATGGCTGCAGCCATGGAATTAGAAGACAGTTGCTCCTTGGAAGAAGAGCTATGACAAACCTAGACAGTGTATTAAAAAGCAGAGATATCACTTTGCTTACAAAGGTCCGTATAGTCAAAGTTATGGTTTTTCCACTAGTCGTGTATGGATGTGAGAGTTGGACCGTAAAGAAGGCTGAGTGCCAAAGAATTGAAGCTTCCAAACTGGGATGCTGGAGGAGGCTCTTGAGAGTCCCTTGAACTGCTAGGAGTGCAAACTAGTCAATCCTAAAGGAAATCAACCCTGAATATTCATTGGAAGGTCTGATGCTGAAGCTGGAACTCTATACTTTGGCCACCTGATGCGAAGAACTGACTTATTAGAAAAGACCCTGATGCTGGGAAAGACTGAGGGCAGGAGGAGAAGAGGGTGACAGAGGATGAGGTGAGTGGATGGTGTCACCGACTCAGTAGACATGAATTTGAGCAAGCTCCAGGAGATGGTGAAGAACAGGGAAGTGTGGTGTGCTGCAATTGACAGGGTCTCAAAGAGTCAGATAGGACTGAGCGACTGAGCAAGCTCTTAGCTGTTACAAAATATGAAGCATGGAAATATTTTTCTCTATATGTGGGTGGTGTGAATATGGGATCAAATTTTTTTTCTTAGCCTTTCAGTAGCCTCGAATTTTGCTTGTCACTCGAGTTGGGTTGGGGGTATCTTCCCTTTTTCCTGCCTCTGTAATATGGCTCTATAAACACACATTTAAGATGGCATAATTAGATTCTCTTTATAACCTGAAATAGGTCTGATCCTAAGCTCATTTACTGTCTTAGAACAGAATTGATCTTGCTTTCACATTTAATTCACCTTCTACAGATTTTGAGAGGAAGAAAAATAGCAGTGCTAGCTCTGCATAACTAGGCCAGAGTTAATAGGGGAAGGTTGGAAATCCAACGTTATCATATTTGTTTGCCTTTCTCTGTCTACTTTTTAAGTGTTAGTATAGGCAGATCATTCAGATGAACAGCTCTGGCCGGCTTGAGGCTCTTGCCAGTTTGGCTTTACTTATCATACATGTTCAAATGATTCTGCTCTTACTCAGTTGTCACGAACCCCGTTTACGGTATCTGGGATTACCAGGAGAAAAACAACAGGATGTATTTCATTTTCAATATTAAACATAAAATCCCTTTGCAGATGTCATCTTACGTGTGGAGTATGACATGGCCTTTTCCTTTTAAATAAATATTATGCACAATATAATGGACAGGACAGAAGATTTCAAGTCAAGGAAAGCATATTATGGCATTACTAACAGTATGATCTAGAGTAAGTTAGTTAAGGTTTGTGAGAAGCAGTTTTCCTCATCTTTGAAATTGAAACTAGTGTCATATTCCTCCCTGGGTTCTTTTCAGAATGAAATAGCTTACACATAAACCACCCAGCGCAGGACCCGCCACCTACCAGGCAGTCAGCAAACAGAACTGCCCCTTCTTCCTTCTTTTTTTTTTTCCTTTTTCTTCATTTATGTATTTTACTGATTTTTCCTACTGTTTTGTAGAAAGCTCTTTTAAAAATACATCTTTTTCCCCACTGTGTCCCCCTTGGCCTGACAAAGCAATAAATTTCTCCTTCACCACCCCCCCAAATAATTCTAAAAATATAATATATTTTTAGAAGGACTGAAGTTTAAGTATTAATGATTTTCCTCCTTTAAAAAAGTCTTTTTTTGAAGTCTGAGTTCAATATACAAATAAATATCTGCAATTGGAGGAAATAATTAGGGAACAATGTCTGTGTCATTGTATACACAGAGACTGTATATGGGAGATGGAGGGAGAGGAATGTATCAAAGGCTCCTCTGTGCAGGCCTGATGTGTTGTGTCCTTCAGTACTCCAGTCAGGGAGGTCCTGGTGGTCCGGTGGCTGAGGCTCTGCTCCCAGTGCAGGGGGCCTGGCTTTGATTCCTGGTCAGGGAACTAAATCTCACATGTCACAACTGAAAGATTCTGCATTCTATACCAAAGACTGAAGAGTCTACATGTCAGATAAATAAATAAAAATACTCTTATCAACTCCAGAAACAGGTCTTTCTGCACCTGATTTCATCTCATTAGATGAGGGAACTGACGCGCAGCTTGTGTTACTAACGTCAGACTGTTAGCAGGTGCGGTTCGGGGGCTGGAGTCTCGGTCTCACTTCACGGCTGTCCACTAGCGTCCACGCGTTCTCAGTCACTGCAGAGAGGAGGGCGGCTGTGCCTGCTGGCTGGAAGGAAGCAGGGTCACGGTGTGGACGAGGAGACCAGACTGAAGACTTTCTCATGTTAGACTCGTGGTGCTCTGCTCGCCCTCCATTGTGAAACCCACTTCTTGAGCAGGCAAGGGCAGCCCACTGCAGTTCTCTTGCCTGGAGAATCTGATGGACAGGGGACCTGGTGGGCTACAGTCCATGGGGTCACAGAGTCAGACATGACTGGGCGACTTCACTTTCCTCTAAGACATGGTTTAGCCATATGTCATATTCTTCAGGTAGGTTGGGATAGACAGATTGAGCACAATTATTCTATGGTATACTGCCTGGATAAGAAATTACCATATAATCATACCAAATTAAATCCATATATGTCTGTAAAGTTTTAAAAATGTTTTGACAGTCTTATTTATTTTTCTTTATTGCTCCCAGACAATTCAGAAGTATTTGGGCATTTTTATATGTGCTGTGCATAATATCAGAAATAAATACTGTAGTATATTTCTTCCAGGTTCTACTTGGCTGCCAGTGACAGTAGAATAGCAGAAAAAAATGTATTTCTTATTGTGGTTTACAGCATTACTTGTTTCATCTTTTATTGAAGATTAAGACTGGTTTATAGTGCTTTTCAATCTATACTTTATTATAAAAAAAGAATTAACTAATGAAACTGTAGTCATATATAGCTGTTTTGCAAATTCATTAAGAAAGAAACTACATTTGAGGGAAAATTTAAAAAAAAAATTAAAACCGTGCAGTAGCCAGTAAGATGTGAGGCAGCTAATTGCTTCCTGTCCCTTTTGAAATTACTCAGCCTGAAAAAAGATAGCACATATTGATTTACTGTATAGTAAATGTCCCATGTCTGTGCTCCTCTCACACCCAGATGCACACACACTGCACATTCACACACAGCAGGAGCAGCACGAAACTGGGTACCCACCCATTTCTTTCATCAAACTTATGTAATAAAATCAGGATGGAATATTTTCTTCCTTTGCAGAGGGAGAGCATAAAATCATGAAAACCCACAAATGAGTGGCAGTGTAATATTATCTTGAATGCATGATATGTTTGTTTGCTTTAAATCTTTTAAAAAAGCAAGTTTTCCAAGGAAAAAAATATTTCCTGATGATGTAGCAGTATCAGTTAATCCATATGCATATTAATATATCTATATGCATTTGTAGTGTTAGAAGCGATTCAAAACTTAGGCTTGGTTGATCATTTTTTTGAAGTTAATATGAAGATTATGCAAATTCAACCTGTGCTTGTCAATATGGTCTTTTGCTTTATTTCAGGAATGATCCACTCATCTAGAGAATGGGGCTTTTATTCATGTATGTTGTACCTCCTGTTTGTGATTTTTCTGTAAATGTTCGATTTTTTTCAGCATAGACTTTGAAAGTGCTAGTTTTGGTCGTCCTAAAGCCAAATCATTAAAATGAGTGAGAAGTTTAAAAATAATAATAGATCTTACAGAGGAAACTAAAATCTGCAGTTACTCATGTAAGCATACATTTCTGGAGTGTAATGGCATGTGTATATTTCTTTTTTGCTTTAAATGAACATAAATTGTTATCTATGATTTTTAGGTGTGATCCTGGTTGCTTCTATAGCTCAGATAGTTCAGGAATTCATTGTATTACAGTATATTGCACTTTATCTCGAAAGGATCAGAGCATCCTTATTTGTAGAGGAGATGGGATTTTGTGATTGGAGTGACTTCTCCTTTATTAGATTGTGTGTTAATATGTTTCTCTGTGTCCTTTATGTCCAAAAAATGTGTATCACTCCCCCACTCCACCAAGTTTTTCTTGGAAATATATTTGTCCTCCTTGTTTGACATCAGCATCTATTCCCAAAGAGCTCTGTTTCAGATTTTCATGGAGCTTCGTTGATGGCTCTTTTGTAAACACACCAGCACCGCTTTCATCCCAGGATTCTGAATACAGGCTTGGCTGCTCCTGCAAGGCTGCTGTTTACTGGCAAGTTCCCATTAACACAGCCACAACTCCTGGGTTAGATAATGGACTCAAAGGTTAAGAGCAGAGGATCTCAACAGCTCCAATCAGCAGGGCTTTTCCAGGGCTAATTACCTCTTTGCTGCGCTGACTCTAATGTGACATGTTTATTGCCTTAACTAACAACTCATTAGCTTAGTTGATGTTTTTGTCAATATTAATTCGTTCATTTAAGCCAAGTCAAAGCTTAAACAAAGATGTCCAGACTGAGAAACGGGCAGCAGAGTGACTTTTGTTTGCTCATCTTTTTTTTTTCCTCTCTTACTCAACCTCAATAAAATAAATGTGTAGAAAGGAAACATTTAGAGTGCTTATATTGAGAATGTTGGTATTCCTTTGCCTGCATGTAGAACAATTCTGAGTTTATTTCTACTGTAGTTATTCCATGTTCCATGTCACAGCTTACGTAATATTTAGTATCTACTAAGGGCCACTTTCGGAGAAGGCAGTGGCACCCCACTCCAGTACTCTTGCCTGGAAAATCCCATGGATGGAGGGGCCTGGTGGGTTGCAGTCCATGGGGTCGCTAGGAGTCAGATATGACTAAGCGACTTCACTTTCACTTTTCACTTTCATGCATTGGAGAAGGAAATGGCAGCCCACTCCAGTGTTCTTGCCTGGAGAATCCCAGGGACGGGGGAACCTGGTGGGCTGCCGTCTATGGGGTCGCACAGAGTCAGACACGACTGAAGCGACTTAGCAGCAGCAGCAGCAGCAGCAGCAAGGGCTACTATATTTCCCTGATGGCTTAGTGGTAAAGAATTTGCCTGCAGTGCTGGAGATGCAGAAGACATGGGTTCAATCCCTGGGTCAGGAAGATCCCCTGGAGGAGGGCATGGCAACCCACGCCAGTATTCTTGCCTGGAGAATCCCATGGACTTAGGAGCCTGGCAGGCTAGAGTCCACTAGGTTGCAAAGAGTAGGACAAGACTAAAGCAACTGAGCACGCGCACCAGGGCAACTGTCTTTACTCTGACTATGTGTCTGTGAAGGGTTAATGTTCAGCAGCTCCTCATTCCAGTTGAATGTTTTACTGTGGTTATTAGAAAAGAGATCAAGTAATTTTTCATATTATTTTACTCTTCACCAGACTACCTATAAAATTACTTTGACATTTATCTTATAATGATCACAAAATTCCTTAATTAGCCTGTGTGAAATACTTACAAAGTGGAAGCAGTCATGAAGTTATATCAAGTGTTTTTTGCCATACTTTTGGTTGTCATTAATAGCATTTATTAAAGACTGTCATTGTTTTGATTTTCTGTGTTTGTAAATAATAGTTAAATTCTAGAAGCCTGAGGGTGGTACACATGGATAAAGTAGCTGAGCATGAGCCCTTGATTGAGTAGGGGGTCGATTCCTTTGGAGAGACACATCAGTGTCTTCTGAATCCTGGCATACACTGGCCCAGTCCCTCTCACATGATGTTAATGGGGTACAGATGGCCAGAAATGTTAAGGTCAAATGCTACTGGAACTGCAGTGTGAGGAAAGTCTCATCTTTGAAGAAAGGCCAGTCTCTGCTTAGAAGGCCAGAGGCTCACACTGGTTGGTTGGTTCCTGGAGGTGATCAGGCCTAGAGAAGGCTGATAGAAGCTATGCATAGAACATGGTAAGAGATACATGTTGTATAAACCGGAGAAACTCCTGTTTCCTCCATCTTTCTGTACCTAGAGAGCATTCCACAAACACCAAATCGTTTTCAGTAGTCATGAGAATTCGCTGTCCCAGAGGTAAAAATACTTGAATTTGTGCAGTTGCCTGTCACCCTTTGCGGAGTGCTTCCCTCTCTCTCATTTTCTGGGCTCTTGGTCTGCCTTATTTTTCTTTACAGGACTTAGTACTACTCGACATACCTATGTGTTCATTTGGTTCTTTTGTCCCAGCTAGAATATAAGTTTCATGAGGACTTCATAAGCTTCAACTTGGTTGAGCTGTGCTTTAGAACCATGCCTGGTCCCCAGCAGGCCTAGGAAATAATGGGTCAGTGAAAGGATCCCCCAGCTATTAGGTGCCAGAGCTAGAACTTGAACCCCTGTTCTCTTGCTTTGCTTTCCCGCCCCCCCCCCAACCATTCATGACATTCAACAACCACACACCTTTGGGGAAAAGGACATAGAAGTATTTAGATCATTCAACTAAAGATTCCATAGGAAAAAAAGGATTCCATAGGTTCATGGATTTTTTTTTTTTTACTTCTTTGACATCATAAACATCTGCTTGTACAATTTTACTTCTTTATTGCTGATCTGCAAATTGTCAGCACTTTTTACCTTCCTTAAGGAGGAAAAGAGCCGTATGCAGTAAGTAACATCCTTTTGTTTATGTGAAGGTAAAACACTTCTTTTGGTCTTTCACCCAAAATACATGAAATATCAAAAACAAAATGAGATTTTTTCACTGTTTGACACAACTGAATTAGGAACTCAAACAAAAAAAAAATGTCCTTTCAATCAAGCAGCATTGGATTTTATACTCTTCTGATTGTAGGACAAGAAACAGCTACTTTCTTTGAATCAGAACTGTTTTGACTAAGCTGATATCACATTAATAAGTTTTAAAATAACTTCCTAATTTAACAGAAAAATTTTATGCCTTTTAGTAAATGAAATGATGACTTGATTTCTATGTAATACAGGATGTAAAAAGTTCAAAAGTAGTTTTTTATAGCTATTTATACAAAGCCTCTCATCATAGAAGTGTTTATTATTCTATGTCTATGAATAATGCACACTGTATTGGGATTATTTTTAATCAAATCATGTACCTGTGTAAAAGCGAAAGAATAGAATTCTAGATGGCATTCTGCCATCCTGGTTCTTTGATGGACATTAGTAAGTGGGAAAAGGCTTCATTCAGTTGGTTATACTTTGAAATAAGTGGCCAATCATTATTAATTCATTTTGCACTCATTGTAATGGCACAAATCATCATAAATTCATTTGGTTTAAAGTGCATATAATATGTTCTCCCACAGGAAGTTCTTGTAATTGAGCTATTAATTAGTACATTTTTAAAATATGACCTCCCCCCCCCCCTTCTGTACTCTCCAGAGCTGAGGAGGTTAGTGGCCATTTCTTTATTAATGATTTTCTTTTGAGTATGATGAACCAGTTTATCTAAACTAGGCCTTTTAACTAGCCGAGTGCTCAAGTCGCTCAGTCGTGTCCGAGTAGCCCACCAGGCTCCTCTGTCCCTGGGATTCTCCAGGCAACAATGCTGGAGTGGGTTGCCATTTCCTTTCCCAGTTAACTAGCCAAAGAGGGACCCAAACCCAAGAAAATGGTTCCATATATTGCCTACCAGCAGGACAATAGCAGTAATTGTCAGTCATCTCTAAGGGCTCTTAGGAAACTCTCTGAAATGCTTTGGTTTTATAATAATTCCAGTAAGAAAATCTCATTCTCTCTTGGTAAGCAGTTTGACTGTGGCTTCTGTTTTAATTGCTAATTCTTATAACGTCTCCCTGTAGCCCCTGGCTTCCTATAAACATCTCCTGCCGTAACATCCAGGTCCCCTTGACTCCGGCAGGCGGGCACTCCGTGCCTGAGGCCCCGCCCCGTCCTGTCCTTCTGCATTGCCTGCCCTGTTTCCTGCTTCAGCCTCTTCGGTTATTCAGCACCTCTTCACTGCATTGTACCAGTTGCTAGAGGGCTTACGACAGCTGGTTGCAGAAGTGAGACCTTCATGCTTCAAGAGGAGCATGTAAGGGAAAACTTAGTCCAAAAAAAAAAGAAAAGAAAAATTGCAATTGCAAAGCTGGGAAAAATATCATTGATTTTAAGCCTTTTTAAATGATCCTTTCTTATTTAGTGCCATTTCAGCACAAATAGAAACTGGGTTAAAAAAAATACTACGCAATTCACATTTGTGTCATGAACATGTCATGTTAGTAGAATCTGTGGTTATATGAAAATAAAGATTTGAGTTAGTGTTAAAAATGTTTTGTTAGTGTGTTTAACTGCCAATTAACTGTGTGCCTGTGTGTTTTAAGTGAATGAAATAAGTCATTTTTTTTCATTATGTTTTGAACAGTGTGCTCACATTGTTCTTTGTGCTTTGGAGAGCTCAGGGTACCAAGTGTACTTTCTATACTTGCATTAGACATGCAAAAGGGGAAAAAGTGGAATAGAATCAATAATACAGAAGTGTTATTTATTATCAAATGATGCTGAAAACGATACCCTGTGCTTATAGAAATATATAACTATAGTTCTTTATAATTAATAGGGTTGTCTTATAATAGTTATTCATTAAATGTAGAGTACATTAATAAAGTGAGTCTACACTTTGTGATAAGGATAGAAAAATAATCCGTAAAGCAAATTCATTATTTCCTAAGTAACAGCCTCAGAGCGTGTGTGTGTGTGTGTGTGTGTGTGTGTCGTATTATGACTTCTATTGTTAACCTTTTGAAAGAGCTGGTCATCATAACCAGCCAGATACGGTAAAAATGTTTTAAGTTGGCATTTTTCCTTGGTCAGTTCATGACAGGACAGCAGTCATCTTGCCAGAGCAACAAGTTAGCCATAGTATATGGCTGTACCCACAGCTTACATAGGCTTTATTTTGCTATCTCTGTGTCAATCCTTTTCTCATTTTTAGCATGTTGCTGTTACAGCAAAGTGTAAATATTTTCTTGCAGCGTTGTGCCTCTGTAGCACTTTTTAAAAAATGGTAAGATTAAAGTAGGAACACTTTTTAAAAAAAACAGCTTGAGATAAGCTTGAGATAAAGCAGCACTAAAATATGAGCTATTGTTATTACTCTTGACTGCATGACAACGGAATTACTTTCTCAACAGCTGGAGGGTCTAAGTTAATTGTGATTTATCCAATGGTGGATTTTCAGCGCTTTCTGCTTTTTAAGGGGCTCTGTCTTGATTTGATTTCTTGCCAGTGTTCTGAGCCAGTCTGCATTTTGTAGTTCATTTGGCTGGACGTACAGAGTGGTGATGGGTGGGGCGGAGGGTGCTGCTTGTTTAATTCCCACCATAAAGCTGCCGCAGTGTCTGTACTGTGTACCTGTCTTACTGGTAAGAAAGACCAGTCATCTGATAACCCTGCCGTGACTATGGTCGCAGGTTGACTTGAATAATGCTGAATTCCATCCTGTAACAAGTTGAGTTAGGAACCTCTTGGCAGTCTCAGTGAAAAGCCAGTGGCCAGTAATGGGACTTCTCAGCTGTGATTCTTAGAATGGGGAAGGACCATGCAGTTCCTCGGGACAGTACAAACAGCAGTTATAACAAGCAGCAGTTTTTTCCAAAACTTTCTGAGATCATCCTTTCGGGCATGCTCAGTTGTGTCTGACTTTTTGTGACCCCATGGACTATAATCCGCCAGGCTCCTCTATCCATGGAATGTTCCAGGCAAGAATACTGGAGTGGGTTGCCATTTCCTACTCCAGGGGATCTTCCCAACCCAGGGTTCGAAGCTGCATCTCTTGCTTCTTCTGCATTGGCAGACAGATTCTTTTACCACTGAGCCATCTGGAAAGCCCTCTGATATCATGGACCAATAAAATTTCCAAAAATTTGAGAGTATTTAGCAGAACTTTGTTTTATTTTGCTGAGTGCAAACATTAAAAAAATACCACTATCTTTATCATTTTATATAAAAAATTTTATTCACCAAAAAAGTAGTAAGTACATAACCTTAGAATAAGCACTCTTTTAAACTGAATAAATTTAGCTTTATGAAAAAACGCTCATTACATTATTTATATTTTCCCATTTCACCAGAGTCATGGAAACTTGGACATAGACCAGCACAGGTTTGTAGCAGATTCTTGGAAATTTGTGTTCTGTGCATAATTTTACTAGCCATGCTGGGTGCACGCTGTATAAAGTAATTTTCAGTATTTGCCAAAGCAAGAATTATGTATTAAGTACTTATTGAATTTGTAAATCACGGTGATAAGCCTCATGTAAAAAAAAAAAAGTTTTCTAATGAAAATTTCATATGACCCAGGGAATTTGCTCATTTAGCAGATGTGAAAAAATAATGAAATTAGCTTTGGACTAATTTTGGAATTAATTAGCTTTGGAATAAATACCAAAGATGCCATATTGTTGTTTGTTAAACATATAGATAATAATTGCTCTCATAAAAAGAAGAATTTCATTCTAAGGGAAGCAGAGAAGACCTGGCAGAAATTGCCAAGCTGCCAAGCGCAGCCCAGTGCAGCATCCCTGCCTGGAACATTCCACACACAGAGGTCTCTGGCAGGCTATGGTCCATGGAGTCCAAAGAGTCAGACACAAATGAACAACTGAGCACGCGGGCACACACACGCGCACACACACACGGTCCATGGAGTCCAAAGAGTCAGACACAAACAACTGAGCGCACGCACACACACACACACACACACGGTCCATGGAGTCTCAGAGAGTCAGACACAAATGAACAACTGAGCGTGCACGCACACACGCACACACACACACACGGTCCATGGAGTTGCAGAGAGTCAGACACGAACAACTGAGCGTTCACGCGCGCACACACACACACGGTCCGTGGAGTCACAGAGTCAGTCACAAATGAACAACTGTTCACGCGCGTGCACACGCACGCACACAGTCCATGGAGTCGCAAAGAGTCAGACAGAAATGAACAACTGAGCGCGCGTGCACACACGCATGCACGCACACACACACACAACTGCATCCCATTCTCCTTTCACATGTGAACAAAGCCTCAGAATTGTTGAAGATGGCATTGTGGTTGGATAACAAGCTACATTTCCCATCCTTCTCAGCCTTCCTTAAACTGGGAGGATTATTATGTAATTTCAGTCTGTGAAATGTAGTTAGATTTTACCGGGGGCTTGACTTACCTGACACATGTCCTTCTGCCCTGCAGCCTTCTGCCTGTTCCTGCTGGGAAGGCGCATGCAGTACTGGATATGCCATCAACCGTTTAGTAGGTGTGATACAGCTAAGATAGAGTCGCGACAACGATAACTTGGTATAGCTGTATTTAGCTGTTGAAGCAGCAATAGCAACCTTCTCATTGTTTGAGAAAAGATAAAACATATCATTTGTTTAATCTTCTGTTTTGGTAGAGTGTCATGAATAAAACATGGTTGTAAAGACGTAAGTTGTGTTCAGAGATGTATACTGGTCACATTGCCCGTGGCCTGAGCCACAGGGGCCTGCAGCTAACCACTTGCCATCCACAGTCCTCAGTTATCCATCTGAAACATAGGAATAGATCATTGTTTTCTAAGATCTTTTCGACTTGAAAATGCCATGATTCTAATTAATCCAATTGGTTGGGGATAAGTAGATCAGAATGTAAGAGGCAGTAGGTCTTGCCCCCTTCTGAAAATCTAATCAAACCTCTCCTTCACTTAGAACTTTCTGGTGGTTCCCCATTGTCACCAGGATAAACAAAGTCTTGGCGTGGCACGCAAGGCCCTTTGTGATCGGGCTCTAATAGCGTGTCCTGCCTCATGTCTCTCTGTTACATTTCATCCACTTTCTCCTCTTTTCCCTCTTGCCCATCACCCCAACCCTTTCCCTTTCCTCTGACCAATTTTCCAGCCCTGTTGAACTGTGTGTAACCGCTTGGTCTGGCCATGTTCCCTCTCATCTCCTGATCTTTAGACTTGCTATTCTCTCTTCCTATAATATTTTTTTTTCCATACGCCTCTCCCGTGAGTGACTAAGTCCTACTTAGTCTTAAGGTTTGGATATTCAGCTCACCTTTCCCTTCTTATATCCCTAAGATCAGATTAGGTGCCCCTGTTAAGTTCTGTCTTGATACCTTGAACTTATAAATATTTTAACACTCTTTGTAATATATTCAGATTGCCTGTTTGCTCACCTGAATTAGAATGAATTTCCTTGGAAAAAACTGAGTCTTGTTCTCTTTTGTCTCCCCAGCGCTTAGTACGCTGTAGCAATACTCTGTAAATAGTTCTTACAGGAATCTTGGGATGGAAGGGTTGGGACCAAATTGTGAAAAGTCTTGAATGAATATCAGTTTGTTAAACTTCTTTTTTTTTTTTAATTTTATTTTATTTAACTTTACAATATTGTATTGGTTTTGCCGTATATCAAAATAAATCTGCCACAGGTATACATGTGTTCCCCATCCTGAACCCTCCTCCCTCCTCCCTCCCCATACCATCCCTCTGGGTCATCCCAGTGCACCAGCCCCAAGCATCCAGTATCGTGCATCGAACCTGGACTGGCGACTCGTTTCATATATGATATTATACATATTTCAATGCCATTCTCCCAAACTTCTTAATGCTGCCGCTGGGAAAGCCTTTTACAAAAGACTCAGTCATAGTGGCAGATGGTGGCATCCTTCTCCACCTTGCTTACTCAGTGAGGTAATGTTCCTTGACTGTAGAACAGTGGGACACTTATGTAAAACAAGTTAATGTATGCTTTTGTACAAAATTAGATTCCATCTTGTACAGATTAAAATACAACCTTTATTGGGTACCAGAGATTTTAGAAAAGTTCTGAGAGATAAACTTAAAATTCACAAAGTTCTGCCACAAGCTTTTTTTTTTTCTGTCAATAGAGAAAGTACTATCATTGTCTAAATTTTAACTTTTTTATCACCTTGGTCCATATTGCATAGCACCTAAATCATATGGAGTCATAAGTTAGATAAACTTTAAATTACAGAATACAAGTTGAAAAGGAATAAATGTACCTTTCCCTCATTATTATTATCATATAAACCATTAAAAAAAATCTGTTTCTTTAGTATCAACAGAAAGAATATATGATACAGAAATTTGAATTCTGAGATATCTTCAGAACATAAGTATCAGTATTGCTGGTAACATTCAAGTTCTAAGCATGTTATTAATCAACAAGGCTAGAAATCAGAAGGTTTAACTTAGATATCCTCTTTATCTCCTCATATTTACATGTTTTGTTGGAAATAACTTGTCAGAGACAGATGTGGAATATTAACATCTGCATGTCTTTAGAATTCCAAAACAGATCATTGGGAAAAAAAAAAAAAAGACACTTACTAGTAGATTTAAAATTTGTGTGTTAAATAGGTCATTTTCCTCTCTGCTTCTCTTGATGCTTCCCCAGGTGGTAGAAACTGCCCTGCCAGAGCTGTTGGGGCCTTTGCTTTGTGTTGTTGTCAGTCACTAAGTTTTGTCCAACTCTTTGTGACCCCGTGGACTGTAGCCCACCAAGCTCCTCCGTCCATGGGATTCTCCAGGCAAGAATACTGGAGTGGGTTGCCATTTCCTTCTCCAGGGGATCTTCCCAACCCAGGGATCGAACTTGTGTCTCCTGCATTGGCAGGTGGACTCTTTACCGTGAAGCCAAAAGGGAAGCCATCCTTCTATCTACCCCCATTTCAATTCATTCTCATTTAACAATTGGCTATAACATAAAAGTAAGCAAATGCTTTTATTTGTTGAGTGCAGTAAATTTCATATGCTGTGTTCTTAATTTTGAAAACAGACAAGTTCAACCTGTTATTCAGAATGAGCCCTGATTGCCCTTCATGGAACACATGCCGATGTAGCCCTTGGCAGTACACTGTGTATGTTTTTAATTCATTTAACACTCTGGCCCTTTGCAATAGCTATTATCATCCCCATTTTACAAATAAGGAAACTGAGGTTCACTGAGTATCTTCCTAAGCCTAAGCCCCTAGTAAGTTATCAAACTGATTAATACTCTGTTGAATCTGAAAACTCTGTTCCGTTAACCAGTATGCCATACAGTGATATGATTATAAACTGTTTTGTTTCTTCCCGTCAAAGACAAATACAAAAACTTCGTCTAAGTTGCAGTTTGTTCTTTACAGTCACTGGTGCTTTTTTTGTTTTTAATGTCAAAATGCATTTCGAAGTAGATGAGCTTTTGCAGCTTAAACACCATCAGCTTTACATGTACAAATGGTTAGCTTATCTTCAACATAAAGGAATACGTATTGACTAAAATCCAAATCATGTCTTCAGATTTAGAAGTAATATTAAGCTATTTTTAAAAGATGTGTAAGAAACTTATATAAAGAATTGACCGTGTGCTTGAATCATCTGCTATCAGCACATGGGAATGTAGAGGCACATATGTGCTTGGCCTGGGTTAGGGAGAGACTTTTAAAAGCTACACATTCTACCTTCTCCATTTCTCAGTCCTGGTGATAATCATTGCCTGTGATGAGGCATGTTACTGATGAAGCACCATATATAATCTCTGTTAGATGTAGTAGAAAGATGAAGAAATACCGTCTTACATTATTTGAAGCCATCTCTATTTTACAGAATGTTGAGTAGGGAGAAAACTGTTTGGAAGTTTAGAGTCACTGATATGTTTTGAAATTATATGTACTTATTTATATATAGTTATTATATAATTACAACACTTTAGAATTTAGTAGAAAATGTTGTCACTTAACATCTCTTTAAAGAGATAAAGATACTCTCTTTAAAGTACATGGCTAAACAAACTGTAAACTTGAGATGTTTTATAGTCTTACTATTCAAAACTCCTTCTCAATTAAAAAAGGTAAATCCAAAGTGGTTTATATTTTGAAAATATAGTTCAAAGAGAACATCACAAAGAAAGTTACTTTATTGCTCTGTCTTTTGTTTTGTAATTTTAGGTAAGGCCCTGACATTTCTTCTGCTGCAGCCGCCAAGCCCTAAGCTTCCTCCACACAGTACCATCCGCAGAACAGCCATTGATCTGATTGGACGTGGTTTCACGGTCTGGGAGCCTTACATGGATGTGTCTGCTGTCCTTATGGGGCTTCTTGAACTTTGTGCTGATGCCGAGAAACAACTTGCCAAGTACGTGCTCCATTTTCAGTTCATTTGGCTTCTGTTGGTTTTGTTTGGTTTTAGCAGAGGTCAATGATTATAATTTTTTTTTATAATTTTTAAATTTATAAAAATAATTTGGGGGGGAATTTTTAAAATGCCAAAAAATAGACCAGTATCTCAATATATGAAATTTTGGAAGTAGACAATTAAAGGGAGATATGTTTCTGTCATTTTAATACAATTGAGATTTAGCTGTAAGCCAATGAATGATTTATCTGTGACATAGGTTTAAATTTATTTTTATTGCACTTTGAGATATTATCAGCTAATAATAGTATGAACATATCATATATGGAAAATAATACATATGGTTCCTCAAAATGATGTACGGATACAAAACATGGCCCAGTTGTTGGGGGAATTACTCCTTTGCCCTCACGTTAATTTTTAAACCTACTTTACCGAGGTTTCATCTGCACACAGTCGACGATCAGCCCTCGGGGGCTGCGGTGGTCCAGGGAAGCAGGGACGAGAGCAGTGGAAAAGGAACAGGAGCTGAGGCAGTGCCTAAAATGCAACTGAGGCCGGTGCTAGAAGTTAGTATTGACTTGAGAACCCAGCCTCCTGACTCCCGGAGGAAGTCTTTCTTGTTTTGTGTTGATGGTGTAAGTCACATAGAATATGAGACTGACCACTGAGTCCCTCTCAGAGGACACCATTCAGTGACGTTGACTGCACTGACAGTTATGCCGTCACGAGCACTCCCTGGTTCGCAGGTGTGGTCACCCCGATGGAGACTCCACGTCCATGGAGAAGTCACTTCTCGTTCTCTCCTCCCAGCGGCCCTGACAATCTTCCGTCTCTGTGGAGTTGCGTGTTGTGGCCGTTTCACATAGATGGAGTTATATAGTATGTGGTCTTTTGTGTCTGATTCCTTTCACTTAGCATAATGATTCCAAGGTCTGTTCCGTTCACGTTGCAGCCTCTTTTCAGTGCTTCGTTTCTTTGTATGGTCGAGCGACATTCCATTCTGTTGATTTACGGCATTTTATTTCTCTGTCCATTGATGGTCATTTGGGTTGTTTCTGCTCTATTCCACTGTTGTGAACAGAGCTGCTATGAAAATTCAAATTCATGTAGATGTATTTGTGTGAACAGCTACTTTCATTTCTCTTAAGTAGAGACCTCAAAGTGGCATTGCGGGGTCACATGATAATTCTGGGTGTAACCTACTAAGATGAGTCACCAAGCTGCTCTCCACAGCGCCTACACAGCTTTCTATGTGTACTACCAGCGCGCAAGAGTCATCTTCTCTACATCCTCACCACCACCTGTCTTCTGTTTTTGCTGTTGCTTTTTGAGCATAGTCATCCTAGTGCGAGTGAAGCCTAGTGGTGGGAATGCTTGCCTCCGCATCTGCCTCGCGATGCCTTTCTCAGTGTACAGGCGGATCTTGTTTTATTGTGCATAGCTTCACTGTGTTCTGCAGATACTGGGTTTTTGTGTTGTTGTTTTTCTTTTTACAACTCAAATGTTTGTGCTGACCCTGCATCAAGGAAGTCTTTTGGCACCATTTTTCCAACAGCATTTCATCATTCATGACTCTACGTCTTGTTTTGGTAATTCTAGCAGTATTTCACACTTTTTTTTATTATTGTATTTGTTATGGTTATCTGAAGTCAGTAATCTTTGATGTTATTTTTGTAACTAGTGTGACCTTTTTAGCAATAATGTATTTTTAAATTAAGGGATATACATGTTAAGAAATACTTAATAATATTGCGTCCTTAATAGCCTACAGTATAGTATAAACATACTTTTTATATGCTTTCTGAGAAGCTAAAAAATTCACGTGATTCACTTTATTGTGATACTCGCTTTACTGTGATGCTCTGGAATTGAACCTACAATATCTTCTGGGTCTGCTTGTTACTGTTATCACCTCTTTTGATTTTTTTTCAGTGAACAACATTTCATTCTTATCATTATTAACCTTTAAAAAAAGCTAGAGTTCTCCACCCTTTTCTCCATGGCTGCTTCTCTCATATCCATGCTCTGGGCCTGTCTCTCTGCTGGCTGCTCTGTGCTCAGAAGTGGACAGCAGAGCAGCAGCTGAAGGCTCGACTGGGATGCCGTGACTTTGTCCTCAGGCTGGGCATCCCCGTATCAAAGTCCCAAGATTGCTGAGTAGGGGAAGGGAATTCATTTCAAACCTAAGCAGCTGCCCTCCCTGGTCACATCCTGTCCTACCGCCATGCTTCCTAAGCCTCACCTCTGAGTCTCCTCGCTCAGCGCCCTTCATCAACTTATTTCACCTCTCACCTCAGTTCCATCTGCAAGCTGGGCTAATTAAACACCTGCATCATAAGACTGATGGGAGGTGAGTTCGTATTTGTCAAGTGCTTAGGAGAGCACTTAGCACATATTAAGAGACTGGATGGATGTTGTCATCTGATGTTGGGCGGGGGGTGTGGATGGTGATGCCGTTGTCATTGTCCCGGTGTTCAACAGCTGAAGAGACACCCATTTTTAGAATGATCACTTCCGCATAAGGGCAACCATGATCATTTCTGAACACAGGAGGCCTGAACGTTCTTGATTGACTTTAAGGAGTAGGAGGGACAATGAGCCCCTGAGTTGGCAGTAGTCGTTAAGAGGCAGCTAGCCTTTGTGCAAAGCCCGACATGTATTTTCAATCTTTCATCCTCCCCTTGGCCGCAGCTGTGGTTGACACCTTCACAGAGTCAACAGAATGGCTGCTGTTACCTCAGCTCTCCTGGTTACCTTTGCTGCTGCTGCTGCTGCTGCTGCTGCTGCTAAGTCGCTTCTGTCATATCCGACTGTGCGACCCCATAGACGACAGCCCACCAGGCTCCCCCGTCCCTGGGATTCTCCAGGCAAGAACACTGGAGTGGGTTGCCATTTCCTTCTCCAATGCAGGAAAGTGAAAAGTGAAAGTGAAGTCGCTCAGTCGTGTCTGACTTTTCCCGACCCCATGGACTGCAGCCTACCAGGCTCCTCCGTCCATGGGATTTTCCAGGCAAGAGTACTGGAGTGGGGTGCCATTGCCTTCTCTGCCTGTTTACCTTGAGAAGCCTTTAATAGTTTTGATTGTCCAGAATTTGCTTCAACAGAATTTTATAGCCTATTTTCAAATCTGGTCCAAACACAATTTCAATAATTATGCAGTCTTGTGTTGTTGCCTGGGAGAAGTGATAGGTTTTCATTTTAGGCTAACCATTCAATATTTTATTTTGTGTTTAAATAAATTCACACAAAGCTTATATCAGCAAACATAAAGATGTGCTGTGCTTTATCTACATGGAGTATGTCTACAGACACCAATGCTTGGGTTCTCAGTAGGTAATTTAAATCTTGCTTTTACATCCTTTTCTGTTATGAAGGTTAGTATAACTCTCTCCACACAGCTCTGAATAAATGAACATATCAGCATGTAGCCTTGAGGAGTCCAATGTAATTTTCATCGTGATAAATTGCATAATAAGCAAGAAAATGTTTGCTTATTAATCTATAACAAGATTTAGATTGAAAATGGCCTGTTCCATCCCCGACACCCTTGGTACAGGCTGCAGAAGGACTGAGATGCAGCGAAGCAGAGCAGCGAGGGTGACTGGGCACCTTCTCCAGGTGCCCATGGGCCACCCCTCCTGTGCCTGGCTAACTGCACGCACGATAACAGCGCCCAGCCACCTCACTCCTGACTGTGATCTTAAGCTTGCTTTATGAAGAAGCCTTTATGTTAGGCTTCTCTTTTTAAAAAGAAAAAAAAAAAAAATGCAAGAGTGCTTCCCTCTTTATTCCAATTCTTGTGAGTGTATGGAGGAGCTTCTGGGCAGGGCAGCTCACTCAGGCTGCTACCGACTTCTGAAGGACACCCGTGAGGGGAGAGTTTCTGTCCTTCCCTCAGTCCCCTGCATCAACATCCTGTGTCAGGGAGGACTCCTGAGAGGGCTTCTGAAAAGCCACATATGGCTCAAGACGAGTAGAGCATTCTCCCAGAATTAAGGTTTTTAATTTCAAAATAGGACTTTAAAATCTTACCTCTTTGGAATCAAAATAAAGCCAGCTGTTTTCAAACATTTTGCCAAATTTTAAACTGTGTTTATTAACTAAGCAAGCATCTATGGAAGGGACAGTGTTAGGTGCCATATGTAGTGACAAAGTAACAGGAGACCAAGATCCTTGAGGGCCCTTGCAGTCTTACAAGAAAGAGAAGATCTTACAGGAAGGAGGAGAGTAAATGGTATGGACATTCAGAGCGTGGCTGATAAATTATAGAGGGGCACCCAGACAGCACCCAAAGAAGAGTGTCAGTTGAATCTTCATTCAGTGATTGTGAAGAGGACGGGACAGACGGGAAGGCACAGGTGTGCTCCAGGGAGGCTGACGAGCAGCTCCACACGCAGGAAAGTGAAAGGAAGCATTCTTTTTTAGCTAATTTTATTCATTAATTTCTCACAGAACTTAAACCCTGGGATGCCCCCATCAAAATCTTGAACATAATTGCCTTCCTCGTCATCTCTAGGGAATAGAATTGGGGTCAAAGAGAGGATTAGTTTTACCTTTTTCTATATTAAAAGACTGTAAAAATGATTACAAAAGATAATGAAATGACTCTCAGAGAGGTGCTTTCTCTTGTCCTCAGTAACACTGTGGTCAGTGGAAAAGGTGAGGTTCAAACCCAGTCTCACTGATAACCAAAAGCCACGCTCCCACCACTGTGTCATCTACATCTGAAATTGTACACCCAGAGAAGTAAAGACCAATGGAGCACTCAGCTTAAAACCGCCGTAAAACTACCTATGAAAAGGAACTTGGGCTTCTCTGGTGGCGCGATAGTAAAGAATCTGCCTGCCAGTGCAGAAGACGTGGGTTTGATTCCTGAGTCAGGAAGATCCCCTGGAGAGGGAAATGGCAATCCACTCCAGTATTCTTGCCTGGGACATCCATGGGCAGAGGAGCCTCGTGGGCTACAGCCCATGGGGTTGCAAAAGAGTTGGAGACAACTCAGCAACTCAACAACAACATGAAAAGGACTTACAAGGGATCAACTCAGAGTTTTCAGATTTCAAAAATCATTTGCATCAAGAATTTTGTGCCTTCTGAAAATTAAAAGCGAAAGTCGCTCAGTCATGTCTGACTCTTTGTGATCCCATGGAATTCTCCAGGCTAGAATACTAGAGTGGGTAGCCTTTCCCTTCTCCAGGGGATCTTCCCAAAACAGGGATCAAACCCAGGTCTCCTGCATTACAGTCAGATTCTTTACCAGCTGAGCCACCAGGGAAGCCCAAGAATACTGGACTGGGTAGCCTATCCCTTCTCCAGTGGATCCATTTAAATATCAGTAAGCTTTTTGACTGTTTGGGCGTTGTATTATGTGTTTATTCTTATGTATTCAAACACCTGTTATATGATTTGCATTGTCATTTACAATAAGCATTTAATGAAGTCCTAGAATTTTAGAAACATAACTCTGCTTCAGCAGCATGCAATCTGTTGCCCTTAGTATTTATTAAGTAAAAGTAAGTTGTAGAAATTAAACAACTTACCTGAGGTTACACCAGTCCTCTGAGGGCTAAGGCCATCACTTAGGTCTCCTAGTTCTCATTTTACTGCTCCCGTACCACATGATTATGTCAGCCTTGGTTTAATGAGTGATCCACAGGTAGAATCTTACGAGAGGAATTTCTAAAATTAATAATTATGGGCTTCTTATTCATGGTGAACTGTTTAACTGAACATGGAAGCTGCACCTCATTGAAATCATACGTTGCCCCATCCCTTGCTAACTCTGAAAAAATAGAAACATACACAGTATTATCTTTTTTATAAATCCATGATTATTTAGATCAACATGGTCATGAACATATGGATAAAATGTTAGAAACAGTAGAAAATACTACCTTTTTAGATAATAAAGTACAGAAGGATCCTTGGGCTCTTGTATGTGCTGCGCTCTGTGATTCTGATTCCAGTTGTCCTGATTCATGTTGCCGACCTTTACTCTGAAGGAGACCAGCGGACCAGGGCCAACCCTGCAGCTGAAGGTGCCAGACTCTCGCCTCGTACTGCTGTGATGGAGGGGTGTGGATGAACTCCACCAAGCCTGTTGCTTTTCTGTAACATTTACAGTTGCCAGACTTTGAGAAAGAAACATACAATCACTGGAAACCACACATGCTTGGATAGCATAGACAAGTGCTTTATGTTAGAATGATTCTTTTTGAATGATATGAAATAGGAGAAAAAGAATTGACATTTTAACTTCAAATCTTGAGCATGTTTTTTAGATTTGAGAGCCAGAGAGTAAAGAACACATCATACAAACAGGTGCTTTAAGCTTCCATATTCGAATTATTTTTCCTATTCACATGACATTTATTTCTAATAGAAAGTTTGTAATTAGAGGAAACCACTTATCTAAATCTGCCTGCAATGCAGGAGACCTGGGTTCAAACCCTGGGTTGGAAAGATCTCCTGGAGAAGGGAATGGCAACTCACTCCAGTACTCTTGCCTGGAGAATCCCATGGACAGAGGAGCCTGGTGGGCTACAGTGCATACGATCAGAAAGAGTTGGACATGACTGAGTGACTCTCTCTGTCACACACACGCATATACACACACTTATCTAAATCATGTTGGCATAGATTTTAATCATTGTAAATGTATACATCATATAGGAAGTATGTCTAAAATATAAGTACTTGTTGGAGGAATTACTACCTTTGAGTTTAGGAAATTAGTGCCACCTGTGACTTACCAGATTCCAGTCCCACATGACAAAGAGGAGTTGCTGACTTCTTGCTACATTTAGGACAATTGTTAATACACCTGTTTTACCAGGAATAGGTAGGAAGGAATTCCCAGATGATCTGTAATTATGCCTTTACAAAATAATTTTAGTCTTTATTTTAGAGGGGGAGCATTTTCAGTCCCTGCTGCTGTTCATCTTAGGTCACTCAGGCTGCCATAACAAAGCATGTAGATTGGGTTACTTAAACAGCAGACATGTAGTTTTCACAGTCCTGGAGGCTGGGAGATTCAAGATCAGGATGCTGTGAAGACCTCTTTCTGAGGTCCCTTCTCTTGGCTTCTAGGCGCTGCCATCTTGCTGTGTCCTAACATGACTTCTTTGTGGCCAGGATTGGAAGAGAGAGACAGAGCAAGCTCTCCTGTGTCTCTCCTAAGGGCACTAATCTCATCACAAGGGCCCCACCCTCATGGCCTTATCTAATTATCTCCTTAGAGGCCCAGCTCCATATACTATCATCTTGAGTCCTGAGGCATCAACATATGAATTTTAGGGAAACACAAGCTTTCGGTCCGTAACTATCTTGACTGTGATTTGCAGGTTATTCTATGAAAGTTTAAGTGTTTTTCCCCCTGGAACATTCCCCTACAGCATTCCTTAATTTGATAGATGGGGAAGTCTGACGACTGTAGGAAGTGCCATTTAACTGAAGTGGTCTTACATGTAACTTTTAAAAAGTGTTTACCTCCATGGGGTAAGGATTAGAACAGGATTAATGAGCAGTCAGGTAAGGAATGTGCTTGGCCTGAGTGGACTCTTTTTCTGTTCATGGTTTTTATCTATAATATCTATCATCTCTGGTATTTCGTATTGGATATATATTCTGAAATGCTGAGTAAAACGGAGTGTGGCATATCATATTTTTCAGAATAAAGACTGAAACCAAGACCCATCCTATAAACCTATATAACAAATGATCTGCATAACAGCCAGATGAGCTGGATCAGGCGAAAAGATGAAGTTCTGTGTTTATACAGATTCCAGAATAAGACAGACACTCCCTTTCATTTCAAGCCTCTGATAGTATGATCCTTCCTTGTTCAGTTAGAATCTCACATTATAATATATCACACACCCAGCACACTTTTGACTTTCAAGATAACTACATGCAAAATTAGACTTTGTCTGTTGGGACTACCAGATCAATTACTTTGACTTCATTGCCTGGTCAATTCAGTCAAATAACTGGCTTAAGTGATTTTTTTTTTTCCTGCTGAATACCAGGTAACTTCATTTAGTGCATAGCTATTGAGCTACTACTATGACCAAGGGCTGTACTAGGTACACAGTGGAGGGAAAAGGGGATACACAGGATTCGAAGGCATGGTCCCAGTCTGTGTATTGGCTCACAATACAAAACTAATTCAGAATGAGAGTCAGTGCTCAGGACCCGGAATAAACAGGTTTTGTCGTTGGTTGTTTTGTTTCAGTCGACGTCACTGAGTGCTCCAGCAATTGCGGAATACCACATGGGCTTCCACAGAGTTGAACAGAGCGGAGGGAGGAGAGTATGCCAGTGGGGAAAGGGGGTGGTGGAGAAGCATTCGCAAAATACTGCGATTGAAAAGGAATGAGTTTCAGGGACCAGCTTTGAAATTAGTCTGGCCGTGGGAGCATGGGTGTGCAGATGACAGAGCGATAAATTAGCGAAACTAGATTATGGAGGGTCTGGAATCTCCAACCGAGGAGTTTAAGATTTTTCTAAGCACCCAGACCCACTGAAGTTTTTAAGCAGGTTAACCATGAATAAAGCTGGTGCTCTGGGAAGATTACTCCAGCAGTGGTGCACTGAAGAGACTGTCGACGGGAAAGGCAAGGTTTCTCTTCTTCCCCTGTTGCCTGGGTGACTCCTTTGTTGTCAAGCTCACAACCCGCCCGCTTGTGCTCAGTGGATACTCTGAGGGTCACTGCAGAGCCCTGACCTCAGAGCAATAGCTGCGTCCCCATTCTGAGTTCCTGGCCTCAGACCGCCAGGCACTGAGGACAGGCATCCCTCAAATGCACACACCGGCACCTCTACCAACTGTTGGGTGGTCCAGCTTCCATGGAGTGCAGTGGCTAGCACTGTGATATGTCTTTGGTTAGCTTCGTTCCTTGTTACCCTATAACTTCTTTTCTTAACCTCATGCTTTACCACTTCGCTTCCTGTAAGAAGTTTGCCAATTTCCCCAAATTCACAAGGTCATTTGCTGAGCAGGAGGAAAGGTGGTGTATGACTAAGCCTTTCACTTGAAACCAGTGACCAGCAGGTTGATCTCGTTCTCTTTGTCTCTATTTCTCTGGTGAGAAGAAGCATCTTTTGCAACTGTAATATGTCAGATGCAGGACTAGACGTTTTTGCATCTTGTTAGCTGATTCATTCTTCTCATCAACCTGGTGAAATCAATATTCTAATAGACCCATTTTCTAGACACTGTTCTGCTATTTGTAGACATTGTTCTGCTGTTTAGTACAGTCGCTCTCTATTACAACTTAATCTGCACACCAGTGGATATCCATGCATCCCATGTATTCATTGATACAGAATAACACAGAGCGAAGGTCCATGTCTTATGATATACCACTAGAAACCTCTCTCGGGGATGCAGTCTAGCCAGGTATCCTAAACTGCTGAATTTAGCCATGTTACCAGTCCATTCATCCAGTTAAGCGCAGTGTCGTCCAGCCACCCCCCATCTATTTTCTCCAGGGGTTGGCTGTCCTAAAAGATGTTACTCTGTTACCTCGACTCCTCACTGAACTTCCCTGGACCTAATTTCTGCTTTGTAAACTGCGGGTATCACCACCTTACAGGGATGTGCTGGGCAGATGCAGAAGGACCTGAGGTGGCACAGGGCAGCCCCGCCTCCACCTTCGCTCCATGTCCAGTTCTTCTCCTTGCATGCCTCCCCAGTGGGGCCGGGCCACCCTGGAAACAGACACCCCTTCTCCCTGGCTGACTGCTAGGGGGTCTTTCCAGCTTCAACATCCTGTGATTTCATTCAGTTCGAGAAAGCTGATTTAGGTTTGATTAGAATTAGTCAGTTAACATACCACTGTGTCATCAGCACCCACTCATCCACATTGACGAAACATCCTAGAGTATGTGAAATCAGTTTGGCATTTGACATTTTTAAAACAGCCTAATCGTGATCTGAACTTTGCAGTAATTTTGCAAGCAGTCTAGCCCGACACTACTCACATAGTGAACGTTCCTTTTCCTGAATTCTCAAATAGCAACATTCAGTCCAGAAGAGAAGCTGCCTTCCTGCGGAGCCCCCTTCTCTGTGCAGCTCCCGTGGGGTCCCCAGGGCCTCAGGGTCACCCGTGGGGGTGATGCGCCCCCAGCGGGTCCCTTCTGGTTATTGTTCAGTGTGTGTGTCTGTTCTCAGCTCACATCTGTCTTTTTTGTGGTAAGCATCAAAGGACAGCTCTCCCTTGTCCTCTGCTCTGAGTTTCTACTCTGTGTCTGCTCTAGGTTTGGAAAAAGTAGAGACAGGTACAATACCAGTCAAAGATTAAAGCGGTGTAACAGTTGCAACAAAATACGCAGAATATTCTATAATCAATTTGCTTTCTTTTAACAGTGATGGGAATGCCTATGTGATGCCTCTTTATTCTCAACCAAAAGTTAATATAATGATTCATTGATTAACTACAGAGATACTTATAAAGTTCTTACAGATTTTTAGTAACTGTAAGTCAGTTGACACATGAAGCACAAAAACTTATTTAATTGGAGCAGGACAGATCTTAATATAATTTCATGCAGATATTTAAATATCAATGTGATTTAACTAGAGAGAGAAGCTGTTAACGGATCTCTTGCTGAGTAACAAATACACCCTCTGTACAGTTGATGTGTGGATCACATACCACATTTTAATGAAAAGTCTTAATACTTTCCACAGTAATCTATATAAAGTATAATGGAAGCTTTCAAACAAAAATATTATTTTTTATGCTCTAGGAGTGGCAAAGAAATACATGACAGTACTATCCTATAAGGAGGTAGATTTATTTCATCATGCGCGTATTCTTGTATATAGCCTGGACTACGTACGTGTGTGTGTGTAATGCCATGTGTATGTTCTTTATAGAGAGAGAATAAGTGTCTGTCAACGCAATTTTTTGCAGCAATACTGAATAACTTTTGGCAGAACACGCTAATCAGTAACTTGATTCTGAGAGTGTTGACTCTGGGGTATACTAGCACATCTGAGGATATATTAATACAAACTAGAACACAATTCTGTCATTTTCAGCTCTTCTGATAATTTAATGGACAGGAGTGAGTTCTGCTTCCTCTCAGATATAGGCCTTAAATACAACCTTTTAACTTGCCCTTATAAGCCAACTATATTACCTTTAACTTTCTCAAGGAAAAAAAAAATTGAAAATGCACTTCGCAATATTCTTTCTTCCCTGACTCAGAGCTCAGTGATATGTATGCAGTGCTAGTTCCTGATAATTTGTTAACAAGGCATCTTTAACATTTTGGACAGATGCACATACTGTTTTCAATCTTCACGGTTAATTATTCGATTTTGTATTTGATGCCAGAACACCCTGACTTCTAATCACCGCTCATTGTTGCAAGTCCATTATATTCTAACTGTTTGAGTGCTCCCATTGACCTTGAACTGACATTATAAGCTGTGTCTAATCTTTTCAGTCTATATTTCTAATGCTTCTTTTCTCTTTTCCCTTTTTTTCTGATCCCTGTTTAGCATCACAATGGGGCTGCCTTTGAGCCCCGCCGCCGACTCCGCCCGCTCCGCACGGCATGCCCTCTCCCTCATTGCCACGGCCAGACCACCGGCCTTCATCACCACCATCGCCAAAGAGGTGAGAGCAACTTCTCAGTGGGCTCTGTCCTCTCATTTAGAGGAATGAGTTCACATTGTCAGCCGAGGCTCCATGTGCAGATAATCCTTCCAGTTTGTTCTGGAACAATGCAAGTTAATAATTTAGCACTGGGATGAATGCATATGTACCTGTGTGCACACATGCTGAATTCCATGGCGGTGCATTCGTTACTTGGGCTTTTGCATTCATTTCTGTTCTCAAAGTTAATTCACTTGTAAATATTTGCCAGCTATTTCTCAATCTGAAATATAGCAGACATGTTCAAATTAAAATCTATTAAAGGTACCCACGGTATCTACCTGTAATCAAAACTGAACTTATTTAACACTGGCTGTCCAACTGTAAACAAAAATGTAAGTCATAAACTTGCTAATTGTTTTTCCTATGGCATGTCACAGATAAAGACTTGAATGCCAATTGATTCCCACATTCTTAGTGTTCTAACTAATTGGCTACATCTAACTGAAAAACTAGTAAAGAACAATGAACCAATTATAGAGTCTTTCCTGTAGGTCTTAGTAGTAGGAGAGAAGGCAAGGGAGATAAGCTCCTAAATTTTCTTTGAAGGTTTCTTCCGTTTCAGCATGAGTAATGTGCAGACTCGGTGTCCACAGGGCATGGCCTCTGCCTGAGTTCTTTTTCCTGTAGCTATGATGAATTTTTAAAATGCTAAATAAATACCTCTGAGCCTGCCCTGATAACCTACAACCTATTGGGCCTATGTCTGCCCCAGAGCCATCCTTAATAGGCGTGCAGCAAAAATTTCTGATGTGAATATAGCTAGAAGGAAATGGCAGCCCACTCCAGTATTCTTGCCTGGAGAATTTCATGGACAGAGGAGCCTGGCGGGCTACAATCCATGGGATTGCAAAGAGTCAGACACGACTGAGCAGCTAACACACACACATAGCTAGAAGGGAGGAGGAAGGCAGGGCCTAATAGCAGATTGAGTTTCAATGAGGCAGTGGGACTTTGAATTCACATCTAAAATGGATTTGCAGACTGAGGGGCTGTGTTTTCTAATAGTGCGTAGTGTTACAGTGAGAGTCTATTATGCAGAGATAATAATATTGAATATACTAAATAAGCCTTACGTCAGTCCCACCCAGATACAAGTTCTATAAATACCAGACCTTAAACTGCCTCTTTAAAGAGAATAAGCAAGTATTCTATATTGATTGTGTTTTTGAACTTAATTTTCACCATTCACATATGAGTATTTTTATTTTTTTAAACGTTTCATTTTATACTGGAGTGTAGCCGATTAACAATGTTGTGATACTTTCCTAGTACGGACATGGTATCTAGACTGAGGGAGTGTTAGTCAGGAGCGTGTACGCTCAGTTACTCAGTCACACCTGACTCTTTTGCAACCCCGTGAACCGTAGCCCTCCAGGCTCCTCTGTCCCTGGGATTTTCCCAGCAAGAATACTGGAGCGGGTTGCCATTTCCTCATTGATAAAGAATTTACCTACCAATGCAGAAGACACAGGTTCCATCCCTGGGTTTGGACGATCCCTGGATAAGGCGTTGGCAACCCACTCCAGTACTCTGGCCTGGGAAATCCCAGGGACAGAGGACCCTGGCAGGTACAGTTCATGGGGTTGCAAAGAGTCGGACACGACTTAGCGACTAAACATCAACAACAGTCCCCTAATTGCTACCCACCTCAATGCCAAATATACAAAATTTGCAAAACTTCAGTTTGTCTCTTTTTAAAAATGTCACGATCAGTTAAAGACTCATATAATACCCAAGAACTAAAATTCCATTAGGAAATACATACTGAGTATTTATTGTACTAAGTACTTTCTTTTGCAATTAAAAGTGTTTCCTGACCTACCCGCAAGACGTTTGTTCTTGTTGACTTTTCTTTCTACTGTATTAGTAAGTGAAAAATAACCCAGCGGCTAGAAATGTGAAGTCTGTGAGGCATCGACCTTATCTACAGCCTGGAAATGTTTTCTAGGTGCACAGACACACTGCTCTCGCTGCAAACACCCAGTCTCAACAGAATATGCACACCACCACTCTTGCCCGAGCGAAAGGGGAAATTCTGAGAGTCATTGAAATTCTTATTGAAAAGATGCCGACAGATGTCGTGGACCTTCTTGTGGAGGTAATAATGTTCTGGTTTTTTTCTTTTTAAATATGTATTTAATTGCACCAGCTCTTAGTTATAGCATGTGGGTTCGTTAGTTGCAGCACATGGAATCTGGTCCCCTGACAGGGATGGAACCCGGCGGACTCCCTGCATTGGGAGCATGGGGTCCTCCTAACCACTGGGCCACCAGGGAAGTCCTAAGAATATTCTGTTTTATACGATACATTCAAAGCCTAAATTAAGTACTCAAGTGTAGTAATATAAATCAGCATCTTTATTTCCAACACCTCTAAAAGAAAGAAAGGTAACTAAAGTGAACGAACTTTTTTATAATTTCTGAAGACTTTATTTAAATTTCCTCAAACCTCAAAATGATTGTTATGTCCATTTACCATTCACATGAAATTGGTCTGTATTAGAGTAATTTTTAAAGGTTATAATCTCTTTGGTATCTTTCATTATAAATAGAACATAGAGTGTGCTTAAATAAAAGCTACCTATCCTATATATAAAAATATGAAATGCCTTTCAAGTAAACAAGTCTGGTTTCTTTATTTTACTGTGTGCTCTCTTTAAAAAATGATTTTCACGGATAAGAGAAAGGATAGCCTATCGTATAAAGTAAGTATGCTATAATTTTAGTAAATGTACTATAATTTTAAAGTAAATATGAAAATAAAATTATGAGAGTTTTCATGCAAATAAAGCCTAAGTTAATAATTTAAATTATGGAAAATTACGTATTTGAAACTAATTTTAAATTTGTATCTTTTCTGTAAAGGTTATGGACATCATTATGTACTGCCTTGAAGGATCTTTAGTTAAAAAGAAAGGACTTCAGGAATGTTTTCCAGCCATCTGCAGGTAAAGAAGCCTTCTATAGCATGCAAAGTAAAAAAAGTTTTAGTAACAAATAATTTTAAACTGTTTTTTGAGCAGGATGAGTTAGTAATTGTGGCCAATTAGAAACCCTGTTATGAATTAATATCTGCTTACTTTCTAAAACAATTTAATCGGCTTATACTAAGAAAACACAACTATAACAGAACCACTACAAGGAGTAGGAGATAGCATCTACTAAATATGTCTATTTGTATATCCATTACCCATATTAGCTTTTATATTACAAAAAGAAGAGTTAGGAAGCTTGAAGGAGAAGATACAGTTTTCAGCAATAGAAATCTTCATGCCACCTTTTTCGTAGTATATTTTATTTTTAATATAAAAGCCAGTATTTGCGTGTTCTCCTACTAAGCATAGGTGATTTCCCTATGAGAAGGAGAGCAGTTCAAAGAAACCAAGAGCAGTTAACACTTTTATAAACAGTGTTGCATAGGTGACATATAATTCTAATCGTGTGTGTGTGTGTGCATGCCCTGCTGTTGCTTCAGTCGTGTCCAGCTCTTCGCAACCCTGTGGACCATAGCCCACCAGGCTCCTCTGTCCGTGGGCTTCTCCAGGCAGGGATCCTGGAGTGGGTTGCCATGGCCGCCTCCAGGGGATCTTTGACCCCCTCCCTCATGTCTCCTGCTCTGGCAGGCAGGTGCTTTACCTTGGTGCCCCTGGGAGGCCCTCGTCTGTGTATAGCATTTATCAGTAGGAAATGAAGATTTTTTTTTTTAATGTCAAAATGTAATCACGTTTATTTTTCTTTTAAAGTAGTTTTTGGTTCTTAAAATGTTTATAGCTTGAGATACACTTTTGTTAAAAATTTTTTTTAACTTCCATGTGTTCAGCAGAAATAGTGTTAATGTCTGTTGAAGTTGTTTTAGCAGTTGTTTTTGTAGAAAACAGAACAACCAGTTAGGCATCGTTATGTAACATTGTTCTTTTTAAGGTAAGCGCAGTGCTGTCCTTACTGCAGGTCTGTACAGTTCAGTGAGCGTGCTGCGCTGGAAAGCCTGGAGTTTGCAGTGGCATTACACAGTGCGTCCTTACGCCTTCTGTATTTCCTGGCATTTCAGCAAATGTTTGCTGAGTTAATTGTACTCTGCATCCTCCCATATTTTCCCTCGTATTTACAATAGATTTTATATCCTAGTCTCTTCATTTTGCTGTTTCTGATATATGCCACCAGAGGTTAAATCACGAACACATGGAAAAAGTTTCCCTAATATGCATGTTGTACAGATGCATATTTTCTTGTGATATAGATCAGGCGTGTTAGAATACAGTAATTTTGTAAAATCATGCCATATTTAATTCTGGTTTATGTTCTTTTTATTGAAAATTATATATATTAGATCTTTTTTGTATAATTAATTGATGTTAAAAATACATGTAGCTGTTACGTTCCCAGTCAACTGTTCTCTAAGGAAACGTCTAAGCAAAAAATGGACATTTATCTGTCACTTAGCGGAAGCAAGGAAGCAGTTTTATTAGGAATTATCCTATTGAAGGTTAGCAAAGCGTTCCTTATAGCACCAGTGTCTGCTGTGAAAATAAGCCTCCTGGAGCTAAGGCGAGGAAATCATTCAGCGTTTAAAGGGCCTATCTCTGCCCTTCCCGAAAGTCTGCCTCCTCCGGCATCCTCCGTTGCTTAAGTCTCGTTCATTTCTGCCAGCCCATGTTTGTTTGCAGTTGTTTAATCACTGCAGAGGAAGGTTTCTGCCTGAATACTAAAGAAACATATACAAGCTGAATGTTAATTTTTTTTCTGATTTGGCTGAAAGCAATTGTATTTTATTAATTTGATACCATTTATTGAACACCTACTGTGTATCAGGTGCTAACTAGGCCCTGGGAATACAATGATGAATGACATGTTGTCCTCAAGGAGCGCAGGGTCTAATAGGGCAGGTAGTTAAAAGATAAATAACTCCAGGGATGAGTGCTGTGTTGGATGCTGGAGGAGAATTACATACCAGGGGCAGGGTTGGGCAGCAAATGCAGTGCTTAACTCTGTATATGGGAGTCTTAAAAAGTTCACAAAGAAGAGGCAGAGTAAGAACAATAATCATAAGGGAGTCTTAGGAAGTTTCACAAAGGAGAAAACAGACTAATAATATCAATTTCATCGTGGAAGTGAAAGTCACTCAGCCGTGTACGACTTTGCAGCCCCATGGACTGTACAGGCCATGGAATTCTCCAGGCCAGAATACTGGAGTGGGTAGCCTTTCCCTTCTGCAGGGGATCTTCCCAACCCAGGGATCAAACCCAGGTCTCTCGCATCGCAGGTGGATTCTTTACCAGCTGAGCCACAAGGGAAGCCCTGGAGTGGGTAGCCTATCCCTTCTCCAGGGGATCTTCCTGACCCAGGAATGGAACCTCGGCATCCTGCATCGCAGGAGGATTCTTTACCAACTGAACTATCAGGGAAGCCCCAATTTCTTTTTACTGACGGAGAAAAATATTTTAATAAAAATAGCTGCCAGCAGAGACACAGATGTAAAGAACAGACTTTTGGATTCAGTGGGAGAAGTAGAGGGTGGGATGATTTGAGAGAATAGCACTGAAATATATACATGACCATATGTAAAACAGATAACCAGTGTGAGTTTGATATATGAAGTGGGACACTCAAAACCCATGCCCTGTGACAACTGGGAGGGATTTGGTGGTGGGGGAGGTGGGAGAGGGTTCCGAATGGAGGGGACACATGCATGCCTCCGGCCAGTTCATACTGATGTGTGGCAGAAACCATCATAGTGTTACAAAGTTATTATCCTCCAATTAAAATAAATAATTTTTTCTTAAAAGTGGCTGCCAAGCAAAGAAAAGGATTTGTCCTCCTCAGGGGCTTAGGGTGGTGTTGGTAGGATTAGTGGCAGGTTTTGGAAAAGCTTCACCAAAGAGTTGATGGGGTGAGCTTTGCAGAATAAATTGCTGTGTGTCATCTGGAATTACAGAAAGGATCATACCAGCAAATGTTTGGAGGCACAAAAGTGTAAGAGAGAGAATTTGGTGTGGTAGTGACCAGAATGTAGGTTGAGGGTGGAATTCTCGCAACATGCCACAGGATAGGACTTTGAATTCTGTATGAAGGAATTTGGTCATTATTCTGCAAGCATTGGAGAGTCAGCAGAGTTTAAGCAAACTCTTGCCAGAATATAGGTGATAAGGCATAATGTTATGAAGCAGGATTTTTAAAAAATTGTTTTCATTTTGGAAAATTTCAAACATACACTAAAGTAGAAGGAGTAATGTAATAAATCCCCACGAATCCATCAGTTAGCTTCAAGAATTATCAACACATGGCCAGTCTTATCTCATTTGTAACATTCTCTTGTCCCCCTTCATTTTTTAATACAGTAGGTCGTTGTTGGTTATTTATTTTAAATACAGCAGAGTGTATATGAAACATGGGGCTTCCCTGGTGGCTCAGCAGTAAAGAATCCGCCTGCCAATGCAGGAGATGAAGGTCCCTGGGTTGGGAAGCTCCCCTGGAGAAGGCAATGGCAACCCACTCCAGTGTTCTTGCCTGGAGAATCCCATGGACAAAGGAGCCTGGTGGGCTACAGTCCATGTGGTCTCAAAAGAGGCAGACACGACTTTTGTGACTCATCAGCACGTGAAACATAGGATTTATAACAAATAGTTATAAATTGAAGTAATTGACTACCTCTTATTGTGTTAGATTATTATTATTTATTAGAGTTGTGAAGATATAAGCCCCAAAGGGTCAGTGCATAAACATAGGAAGATGAGTAACAAGGTTGTAACTTGTACTAAAACTGTTAGTTGGAACAGATAATAAATCATGGAGGACTTCAGAGAACACTGAGCTTAGACAGGCCCTCCTTACAGGTCGACGCCATGCCACCTACTTAGGCTGATTTGTACTCGATCAGTAAATGAACAACAAACATGTTAACGTATCAACAGAAGTAAAAATTATTTTATTGAATATCTGCCATGTTTATACCATTGTACTAGGTTCCTTACAGCACTTACATGCCCTCTGCTGCTGCTGCTGCTGCTGCTGCTAAGTCGCTTCAGTCGTGTCCGACTCTGTGTGACCCCATAGACGGCAGTCCACCAGGCCCCTCCGTCCATGGGATTTTCCAGGCAAGAGTACTGGAGTGGGTTGCCATTGCCTTCTTCGTACATGCCCTCTACTTAGAAGTAAATTCCTTTCACTAAATATGAAACTCTAGTTAAAGTCAATGATGTGAATATCTGTGGTTCAGTCAGGTGAAATTTGGTTTTAAGATCTTTATATAATGTTGTATTCTTGTCTTCTTCTTGTTTTGTTGGCTTTTGTCCTCTTTCTTTTCTTTTACCCTTTCTTAAAGATGCTATGCGTGCATGTTTAGTCACTAAGCCATGTCAGACTCTTTGTGACCTTAGAGCCTGTAGCCCACCAGGCTCCTCTGTCCATGGGGTTTTTCCCAGGCAAAAAATACTGGAGGGGGTTGCCATTTCCTTCTCCGGGAGATCTTCCGACCCAGAGATCAAACGTGGGGCTTCCACATTGGAAGGCAGATTCTTCACCACTGAGCCACCGGGGAAGCCCAGAGATGCTACATATTTTAGCTTAGGCTGACCTCTGCAATGCTGCTGCACTACCAATGTTTAGTTGTTACAGTTAGTAGATCATAACAAGTTATAAACTTCATTTAGTATGTATGTATATATATATATTTTTAGTGAGATGATATTTGTCAAAGCACCTAGCAGAGTGCTTGTGATTTTGGTATTCAGAGAATATTAATTTCCGGGGGGAGTGTTTTCTCTAGCCAAACAATAATGCAAAAACCCAAAATATGTGTAAGAAATTAGTTAATATTTATCTGAGAGGATTTTATATCCCTAAAAAGTACAGGATGGCATTATTATCATTTTCATATAGGTAAAAAATTGATTTATTTCCCAAATATTAAATAATTTTTAGTCAGTGTTATAAAGATGCTTTTCATATCTTAAGTTGTATTAATTCCATCAGGAACCTAGTATACCTGGTATATCTGATATCCTGAAGTCATTGACTGTTTTTAAATCAAAAGTACTCTCATTTGGGTTATACATAAAATTCACTCTTTTCTGAGTACCAAGATGGATTAGCATCATCAAATGTGAAATGACCCTAAGATTGGTTTTCCTGTTTTTCAGTTTTGTTTTTTAACCTTGTCCAGTAGGCTTTGATTCTGATATGCATCTGGATTTTGAGTTTTCAGTTTAGAATTTTAAAACTTGAATGTCGTAATTTCTCTAATATTATCTTCATTGTTAGTAACTTGGCAGGTATTTTTTAGATTGCATATAAAATTTCCGTTGGGTTGCTGTCTTGAAAATCTTGGGCTTAAACTCAGGCTGACCTCTGAATTGTTTGTTGCTATATACCAACAGTCAGTTTATTCAGATTTGCTTGTTTATTCATTTATTTACTCAGGTTTATTAATGATTATATGACTTAATATATAATTTAATGAATAGTGACCCCATCCACTGAACTATGTTTTAATTAAATTTTTGTCCTGTGACATATATACTCAAACAAGTTTAAGCTATAAATTGTAAATCTAATGAAAGAAAATAGGACAGATGCAGAAAGTTTGATTTTTTTTCTAATTTTGTTCATATAATTTTCTATCAGCTGTTAAAACTTCTTGTAATGTCTTCTGCTTGAAAACAGAAATGGATTAGAACATGTGCCCAGTAAAATTTAATAGAATTTTTCCTGTCACTGACCCAAAAGCATGTGTTGATATTAAAACATGAGGTTATAGCACTGTATTAATGTATAATTTGCCAGAGTCGAAAGTGAATGTGTTAATCATTCAGTCGTGTCTGACTCTTTGCGATCCCCTGGAGTGTAGCCCACCAGACTCCTGTCCATGGGCTTCTCCAGTCAAGAATACTGGAGTGGGTAGCCATTCCCTTCTCCAGGGGATCTTCCTGACCCAGGGATTGAATCCAGGTCTCCCACATTGCAGGCGGATTCTTCACCATCTGAGCCACCAGGGAAGCCCAAATTGCTGAAGTATAGGTTTATATCTCAACTTCTTGGCATCATGTGTATAAAGAGGGGCCAACCATCAATGCCTACGTCACAATCTGCAGATGATAGAGCAGTTGTTCAAGAGGAACACACCTGTTTGTAGGACTGAGATCAACATGGAGTTGAGAGTCCTCAGAAGAATTTCCACCCATGGTGGTTGAATCTGTGGATGTGGGGCCCTTGAAAACAGAGAGCCAACTGTCATAAAACATTTTATGTAAGAGTTAGAGCATTCACAGATAGCCAAGGACAGTAGTTCATAGACCCAGCTGTTTTAGGGATTTGGGGACTCTCAAGAATGTGTTGGGAAAGAGCTCTCACGAGTCAATATTAAAATACATTCCGTGCCTACTAGCTGAGAGAACTGAAGACACTCGTAATAAATGCTCACTCTCTGTTTGGTCCTCTGAGGAGTAATGAGCTCTTCAGTGTAGTTCCTGGATGATCTTCAAGAGAAGTACCTGATTTCGAGACTCTGCTTGAGACCCACTGCCTCCGACTATCCTGAAGCCTGATGGTTGCTACGCACACTGAAGTTCAGAAGCAAGTCCTCTGATAATCCTCCATCAGGAAAACAAAACCCGACTCATTGTCCTTTGTGGCACGTTCAGTGATCTAAGAGCTCGGATCCTAGAGTGCCTTTTTTGTTTACATATTGCGTAAACTCAGAATTTCCAAGGAAATGTCTGAAGACATCCCTTCAGCTCCTTCATTCCTGCAGTGATGCACCATTAGTTTTGAAAGACATGCCCTTAGACAGTAGCACACAATGCCGGCAGAGACTTTTAACTTCAGACTGTTCATTAATCGACTTTTATCTAAAGCTCCATTGGACAGAACTGGAACACTTAGAAGCTAGTTTAAAAAAAGCATGGTCCATTTATCCCTCTACATAGTCTAGTTTATATCCCTAGACTAAGCTAAACTGTCAGAAAGCTGCCTGTTAGGACCATGTTGTCTGACCTCCTTCAGCACTGACTCCCCCAGTTCCTTGTCAGTGTCTGGCCTGCAGTTTGCACTGAGGAACCTGGCCCCTGCGTGTCTCTGGAGGGTACAGTCCAGTTGGGATCATGCTAATGTCCATTGTTCAGGGTCCCTCCTGAGAGTGCTCAGTTGCTTCGGTCGTGTCTGACTCTTTGCGACCCCACAGACTGTAGCCCACCAGGCTCCTCTGTCCATGGGATTCTCCAGGCAAGAATACTGGGGTGGGTTGCCATGCCTGCCTCCAGGGGATCTTCCCAGCCCAGGGATTAAAAAAAAAAAACATTTCTTTCAAATCCAGATGACAGGCGTTTTTTGTTTGCTTTGCCCTAAGGAATGAGAATGTGTTTTTTGTTTTTAATTCCACTTAACCAGAGTTAATTTAAACATTTTGCTTTGGTCACTGGGCAGCTCAAAACCACATTCCCTGCCTAACTTAGAGAGTTAGGGCTTACATCTCCTTTTCTCTTTATCTCATCATCACATCTCAAACTTGTCTTCCTCTTCTGTCTTTTACTGAGTTAGGTTTTATCAAAGTCCCTGTGTGTGTGTCCAGTCGCCAAGTCGTGTTTGATTCTTTCAGGCTCCCCTGTCCATGGGGTTTTCCAGGCAAGAATACTGGAGCGGATTTCCTCCTCCAGGAGATCTTCCTGACCTGGGGATCAAAACCGGGTCTCCTGTGTCTCCTGCATTGGCAGGTGGATTCTTTACCACTGAGCCAGCTATTAAGTCCTTTCTGTAGTACACGTGTGTGTTTGTGTGTGTGTGTATTT
Organism: Bos mutus; assembly: GCF_027580195.1. Taxonomy (NCBI): domain Eukaryota; kingdom Metazoa; phylum Chordata; class Mammalia; order Artiodactyla; family Bovidae; genus Bos; species Bos mutus. The sequence goes on from NC_091640.1 coordinate 56,373,157, forward strand.
AAGTAGATGTGTATGTGAAATTTAACACATTTATAATTTAATTTCAGAAGGCACAGAAACAAAGATGACCATTTTACACATAATGGTGTGATTATTTTCTGAAAATTTAAAAAAGGTTGTCTTTGTATTAATTAAAATATCTAGATCTAGCTAGGGTAATTTATGTATATGTAGATATTTTTCTAAAAGATACAAAAATAACTTTTAAAAATTGAAATGTAGCTGATTTATAATATTGTATTGATTTCAGGTGTGTAATAAGGTTGTGTTTTTTTTCGGATTACATTTCATTTTAGATTATTACAAGGTATTGCATATAGTTCCCAGGACTATACAGTAAATCCTTGTTGCTTATCTATTTTTATGTATGGTGTTTTGTGTCTGTTAATTCCATACTCTTAATTTGTCTCTCCTTCCCTCCCTCCCTGCTTTGGTAACCATAAGTTTGTTTTCTATGTCTGGGAATCTGTTTCTGTTGTGTGTATAAATTCGCTGGTATTATCTTTAAGATTCCACATATAAGTGATATTTGTCTTTCTCTGTCTGACGTGCTTCACTAAGTATATATTCTCAAGGTCCGTCCGTGTTGCTGCGGATGGCACCGAGGAGTATCCATTACGTATCAATGTGTATATACGCGCTGTATCTCCTCATGGCAGTCTTCTGTTGGTTGGCACTTGGGTTGTTTCCATGTCTTGGCTTTTGTAATTAGTACAGATGTGAACATTGGGATGCATGTTTCTTTTCAAAGTTGAGTTTTTGCTTTTCCAGATTTTTGCCTAGGAGTGCATTGGAGAAGGAAATGGCAACCCACTCCAGTGTTCTTGCCTGGAGAATCCCAGGGATGGGGGAGCCTGGTGGGCTGCCGTCTGTGGGGTCGCACAGAGTCGGACACGACTGAAGCGACTTAGGAGTAGCAGTAGAATTGCTGGATTATACAGGAGCTTTATTTTTAGATTTTTAAGGAACCTCCATACTGTTTTCCATAGTGGATACCAATTTACATTCCCGCCAACAGTGTAGGGGGTTCCTTTTCTCCACACTCTCCCCAGCATTTATTCTTTGCAGATATCATTTACTATTTTATGATAGCCATTCTGACCGTTGCGAGGTAATGCCTCATTGTGGTTTTGATTTGTTCTGCTGGCCATCTATATATCTTCTTTGAAGAATTGTCTCTTAGGTCTTCTGCCCATTCTTTAACTGGGTTGTTTATTGTTTTGATCTTGACTTATATGAGCTGTTTGTATATTTCAGATATTAACCCCTTCTGTAGGTTTTCTTCTCATTTTGTTAATAGTTTCCTTTGCAGTGCAGAATCTTTAAAGTTTAATTATGTTCCATTTGTTTATTTTTGCTTTTTATTTCTTGACCTTGGGTGACTAATCTCAGAAAATACTGTTCCATTTTATGCCAGAGAATATTTTACCTGTGTTTTCTTCTAGAAGTATGTTAGCGTCATGTTTTATAATCAAGTCTTTAACCATTTTGAGTTTATTTTGTGTGTGGTGTGAGGAAGTGTTCTGATTCCATTCATTCACATGTCGCTGTCCAGCTTTCCCAGTACCGCTTGGAAGAGGCTGTCTTTTCTCCATTGTAGAGTCTTACTTCCTTTGTCATGGATTGATTAATCCTACATTTGTAGGTTTATTTCTGGGCACTCCATTCTGTTCCATTGATCTGTGTGCCTGTTTTTGTGCAATACCATGCTGTTTTGATTACTATAGTTTTGTAGCATGGCATGAAGTCTGAAAGGATTATGCCTCCAGCTTTGTTCTTTTCCCTCCAGATTGCTTTGGCAATTTTGAATCATTTATGGTCCCATATTTTAAAAATTACAATTTTGACTGCTGTGTAAACTTCATAGTCATAGATTTAAATATTTCCTAATAATTCACATTTTAGTTCCAGGGATATTATTAATAATATAATGGTTTCCATTAGTAATACAAGAAAATTACTAAGATTTCAGTGCCCTTGAGAGGCTGTAGCATACAGATCCTTCAAAATATAGTTATTCAAAGAAGTTCTATAACCAGATTTTTCATTTCAGTTCAGTTCAGTCACTCAGTCGTGTCCGACTCTTTGCGACCCCATGAATCGCAGCACGCCAGGCCTCCCTGTCCATCACCAACTCCCGGAGTTCACTCAAACTCATGTCCATTGAGTTGGTGATGCCATCCAGCCATCTCATCCTCTGTCATCCCCTTTTCCTCCTGCCCCCAGTCCCTCCCAGCATCAGAGTCTTTTCCAGTGAGTCAACTCTTCTCATGAGGTGGCCAAAGTATTGGAGTTTCAGCTTCAGCATCATTCCAAAGAACACCCAGGGCTGATCTCCTTTAGAATGGACTGGTTGGATCTCCTTGCAGTCCATGGGAATCTTAAGAGTCTTCTCCAATACCACAGTTCAAAAGCATCAATTCTTTGGCACTCAGCTTTCTTCACAGTCCAACTCTCACATCCATACATGACCACTGGAAAAACCATAGCCTTGACTAGATGGACCTTTGTTGGCAAAGTAATGTTTCTGCTTTTCAATATGCTATCTAGGTTGGTCATAACTTTCCTTCCAAGGAGTAAGCGTCTTTTAATTTCATGGCTGCAATCACCATCTGCAGTGATTTTGGAGCCCAGAAAAATAAAGTCTGACACTGTTTCCACTGTTTCCCCATCTATTTCCCATGAAGTGATGGGACCGGATGCCATGATCTTTGTTTTCTGAATGTTGAGCTTTAAGCCAACTTTTTCACTCTCCACTTTCACTTTCATCAAGAGGCTTTTGAGTTCCTCTTCACTGTCTGCCATAGGGTGGTTGCCAGGGACCAGCCCCGGCTGATCCAGGGTATTCGAAGGAGAGACGGCATAGGCGAGGATCAGGATACAATAGCTTCAATTAGATATTAATTAAAGATATAGAGAGTAATAGAATAAGGATAGCTCAGTAGGAAAATTCAGTGGAGAAAAGAGGCTGAGTGGCTTGGTTTACGCGGGAGACCAATAAAACTTCAAGACAAGAAGTTTGCACCACTTACGTAGGCCACAGGCGTCCTTCCGTTCTCCCGAAGGAGAGGAGACACTGAGGCCTCCCCGGTCGGATCTTAGAAGCCCAGGCATAATTAGTAAGCATGGTGGGTTCCTCGCTCCAGATGGAGACTCAGCCAGAGTGGGAGAGAGAGCGACATGGGGAGACCAGTATTTCGAGGAACTGATCCCAATTCTTTATTTTCCATGGTCTACTTTTATACACTGAGATGTTATGCAAAAGTCACGCGGGGTCAGCAGTCCTGACTTTTATCAAAGTCAGGTGCTTCAGACAAATGTATACAGAGGTCTTAGGGGTGTTACATCATCTTCTGGCCAGGGGGGCCTGCTGACAATTTACGACCCTCTCCTTGTGACAGCGGTCAGTCAATCAGGACACTTATTTCTCCAGGGCTGATTATTCTCAAAACAGACGCCACCCAAATAAAGTTACATTCCTACAGGGTGAGGGTGTAGTGGGTTTTAGTTAAGGAAAGAATTTACTTAGCCTAAGGTCTAACATGATTAATATCAAAGGTTAATACTTATTTCTTCTATATATTCATTAATGTGTGTAAGGGCAGGGGATGTGGAGACTTAGCAACAAACATTGGCTCAACAAATGAAAAACCCTTCACCAACACAATTTCTAATTAGCCCACTATACTTATAGTTTTCTAACTTCTCTAAAGAACCTGTTTTTAGAGGGTTTAAAGCATCTCATGCCTCTCACGGTTGGGAGGCTGTGAGCAATCACATGTGGCCCGACGAGCCTGTCAGGCAGGCTAGAGAACCTTCAGAGGAGTTTGTAGGTTAAAACACTCTTATCACGCCCAGGAATTATTATTAACTGGAGCTCTAGGTTAACTCCTTCTCCGAAAGAGGTGGTGGGGGACAGCCCCCCGTAAAGTCAGAGATGTAGGTGAGAGCACAAAGTAGTAAAGTAGGCAGGCTCTGGTTATGGGGGTAGACGCTTGAGGATTTCCAGGGGGACTCCTGAGGCTCGATCCCGCCTTTGCGTATGTCGAGCCTCCTTCCTCATGACCTTTGTCACGGGCGGAGTACCTCACTCTGGCCCCCAACAGGTGGTGTCATCTACATATCTGGGGTTATTGATATTTCTCTCGGCAATCTTGATTCCAGCTTGTGCTTCTTCCAGTCCAGCGTTTCTCATGATGTACTCTGCATAGAAGTTAAATAAGCAGGGTGACAATATACAGCCTTGATGTACCCCTTTTCCTATTTGGAACCAGTCTGTTGTTCCATGTCCAGTTCTAACTGTTGCTTCCTGACCGGCATATAGGTTTCCCAAGAGGCAGGTCAGGTGGACTGGTATTCCCATCTCTTTCAGAATTTTCCACAGTTTATTGTGATCCACACAGTCGGTTCATCACTGTAACAAATAAAGCTATTTTATTATATGGATATTAAATCATGTTCTTTCTACAACTTAGATATATTAGCAGCAACAAGACTGTTGCAACACTGAACTAATTTCATATTCACATTTATTCATAAGCAGAGTGAGAATTACAGTAAGGTAACATTTAAGGAATGAGCTCCTCTACATTCCCTCCTGTTTTCATTGGACTTTGCTCTACCTATTTCATTTTCCTAGATGATCTTCCCAAAGGCATCACCCAGCACTCTAGATCATGATTGTTAGAGACAGAAGCACAGAGCGTTCTGAGTAATTTACAGGTAATTACCTAGACCATCAGTAATCCAGCATCCTCAGTTAAAAATACCCTAGACACTAAGAAAGTTGAACTAACCTTTTTTTGAGTCTTGGGAGGATAAATGTCACTGAGGTTTCCTCAGGGGGCTTCCCAAGTGGCTCAGATGAAGAATCCACCTGCCAATGCAGGAGCCACAGGAGATGCAGGTTCGATCCCTGGGTCGGGAAGATCCCTGAAGGAGAAGACGGCAACCCACTCCAGTATTCTTGCTGGGATAACACGATGGACAGAGGAGCCTGGCAGGCTACAGTCCATGGGGTCGCAAAGAGTCAGACACGACTGAAAGTGAACTGAGCACACATTCGTGCATGAGATTGCCTTAGAATTCATACCAGTGGCTGTGTTACTAAACGTGAATTTCCTCGTGAAGACTCTAATACAGCAGACGAGCCAGCATGGAGCATGCCATGCCTGACTCAGTTTGGTCACCATCTCATTTTACTCTGCTTTCTTTGATGCAGTAGCATAAAACATGGGAGTGTAGGAACGCACAGATGCTAGTCAACCAAGAGAGAAGCAGTTGAGCCCACAAGCGTGACATGGATAATTTAAGGGTTTGTTATTCATTTTCCAAAAGTATCCTTTCTTAAAAATTGTTAATTTCTGCTGTACAAAAGATATTATTTACTAATCTCAGAACAGGAAAAATTCAAGCCCCTATAAGCTACTGACTGCTGCTGCTGCTAAGTCACTTCAGTCGTGTCCGACTCTGTGCGACCCCATAGACGGCAACCCACCAGACTCCCCTGTCCCTGGGATTCTCCAGGCAAGAACGCTGGAGTGGGTTGCCATTTCCTTCTCCAAAAACTACTGACTAGCAAAGCTCAATTAGAAAGGAAGATAAAATACAGAAACGTAATCGAATTAAAATATACCTTTTAAATTAAGGCAGTTATGTTCTTGAGGGCCAGTAGTGATACAATGCAAAACAAACGATTAAGGATTTTTTTTTGATGAATTGTTTTTGCACATTATGAATAGCTTGAATAAAAAGATTTTTGCATCTATTTCTTTTATTGTGTTCATAGCAAGTAGTATAGGGCTTCATCTGGTTAAATACCGTAATATACCCCAGAATTCCCACATAGATCCTATTCCATGCATTTTTATTCTTTTAAGTGGAGGAAATTTATTTAATGTATAACTAAGACTGGCAATTTTTGTTCCTTTCAAAGACTTACTATGTAAATTCACAGATTCGAAAGGAGTCCCTTTTTGAACTGTGTCCCAATTTTTAGTTTAGAAAATTTGAACTCTCAATATAGGCCCTCAGTAACTGTAGTTGAATAATGATACCAGCTATGCTACTTCACGTGTTTTGTCCTTAATTTTGTCATAATAAATGGCACCAGTTATTTCACTTAAACGATGACCTTGTTGCATTACTTTTATAGAAATACAAGTTGTAGAATTTGGACTCTGCAATGGACTTCACATTATAAATTACCTATTTCTGGCCTTTATTTGACAGGTGGACAAACTGAAGAGCATGCTTTTTTAAAAAATAAAAATTATTGGAATATAGTTGGCTTACAGTGCTGTGTCAGTTTCTACTGCACAGCAAGGTGAATCACTGTACATACTCACGTGTGCCTGCTAAGTCGCTTCAGTCGTGTCCAGCTCTTTGTGACCCTATGGTAGCCCACTAGGTTCCTCTCTGCCTGGGATTCTCTGGGCACTGGAGTGGGTTGCCATGCCTTCCTCCAGGGGATCTTCCCAGCCCAGGGATCGAATCCGCATCTCTTATGTCTCCTGCCTTGGCAGGTGGGTACTTTACCGCTGGTGCCGCCTGGGAAGCCCACACATATATACACGTATGCCCTCCGTTTTGGATTTCCTTCCCCTTTGGGTCACCACCAAGCACTGAGTAGAGTTGCCTGTGCTGTACAGTCAGTTCTCCTTGGTTATCTATTTTTCCACAGTATCAGTAGTATACACGTCAGTCCCTTCTTGAGCCGACGATCGGGTGAAAGGGAAGGCCTGTTTGGCTGAAAGGATCCCACACCTGCTGTGTATCCTACGCGGGCGGGTGTGCGCGCGCTGCTCATGCATCACGTGGCACAGGGTTGCGGCATCTCGGCAGACGACGAGATGGCTCTCGCTGTGGTCCAGGCCCAGGCCTCCTCCTTGCTGCATCCTTCCTTCCCCATCCTCTCTCTTTTATCCTCAACTTCTCTTCCTCGGTCTGAACACACGCACCGTTATCTCTCACTTGAAATCCGTCCTCCGCTCCGCAGCCCCTCTCTTTGCTGCCGAGACTCTCGTCTCTCCTCCAGGAAGGAGTCTGCGCTCCGTCCACTTTGTCAGCTCTCACGCCCTGTGAATCTGCTGTTGTCTGCTCTTTATCCCCGCTGTTTTGTTATCTCTCTGTCTCCCGCAGTTACAACTTTTCTATTGCCAAGTGTTTTTTTTCAGTCTTGAGTGTAGTGGTTCTCAAACTTTTGGTCTCAGAACCCCTTCAAAATTGAAGATTCCAAAGAATTTTTAATTTATGAAAGTTGTATCTATGGAGTTCTAATATATTAGAAATGAAAACTTGGGTATTTAAAAAATATTTATTGGTGTATTTAATAATAGCTCAATTCATGTTGATGTAAAAACTTTTATGAAAAATAACTACTTGCCAAAACAAAACCAAAAAAACCTGACAGATGAAGCATTGCTTAACATTTTTGCAGATTTCTCTAATGTCTGGCTTAATAGGAGCCAGGTGGATTTTTATATCTGCACATGTCTAATCTGTTGCCATATGTTGTTTTATTTAAAGTTTATAGTGAAAATCTAGCCTCAAATAGATATATAGTTTAAAAAGAGAGTCATATTTCAATAGCCTTTTAAAATAATTTTGCATATTTTTTAGTAGTTCATCAAAACTCAACAGGTGGTCATTTTTTAAAGGTTAGCTGCAATGAGAAATCTGTAGTTTTAAGGAATTTTTCATACTGTTACCTTCAATACATTGGGTGGGTCTTTGAGTGATTTTTTTTGAGTGGGTCTTTTGCTGTGCATGATTTTATAACATTATGCACTTGTCTTTGGAAGATCTTGGTTACTGAATTATTTGTAAATTCTCCATATACTGTCACAGTCCACATTGTCAAAACCTCATATTTGCTAATATCACTGCTGATCTCATTAAAAAAAAAAAAAAAGGCAGAGAGTATTGGAAAGCCAGATACTACTTTGCAAAACACTAATTTTTACTTGAAAGCTTGAATTTTATCCTTGGCAACAAATTCTGGCTGTTGTTTTCCTGGACAGGACAAAAAGCAGTTCATTTTCCAGAAAACGTCTGGCAAATACCCAAGTCCAAATAATCATAGTTTCTCTCTCAGTGATACTTTCAGTGAAAGTGAAAAAAACAGCTAGTTTAGCTTACACCTCAGTCTTCCAACAATTTTCCCCTGAGACCCCAGTCATATTTCAGTCGATATTAGAAATACTTTATATGTATACTTCCCATTCTGTCACACTGAATAGTAAAGCAACATGTACTCAAGGGTCAAAATTTAAATAAAATTAATCATTTTTACAGCTTCATCAAGGATATCCCTAAGTGAAAACGCTTCCTTGTTTTGTTTACTGCCATGGCAGTGAAGGTTATTGTGACGACTGGCAGAATCTGGTGCCACTGCCTTGATAAGGGCCAAAGGATCTGCAGTTTTACCCATCACTGTGCACCATCAGTGCCAGTTCAATACAGTGAAAGCTCATTGACGCCTCAGGAGTTTTATAAAAGTAGTTTTGATCTCACAGACTTCCTAGTAGGAGCATAAAGTCCCCAAGGCATCTGCAGACCCCACTTGGTTAAGAACCTCTGATTTAGTTGGGCATTTTGTTGCACCAAAATGTGAAACTTACTTCTTCTTTCTTAAAACTCTGATAGAATTTTCTGCATCCTCCATATCCTGAAGTCATCACCTTTCCTAGGATCCAGTATTTGGGGAGAGGGTAAGGGAGATCTCAGGGGATGAGTTTTTCTGAGGCTCAGTATCAATCCTGAAATTTATTCCACTTACTTTAAAGGACTCTTTGCTTTTCTAGGGGTTCTTGGCTCTCCTTGAATTCCAGTGCTGCTGGTCCCAGGAGGGGGCCACCTTGAAGAGTCCTAGATGTTTGGTGTTACCCAAAGCACCATGATACGTAATGAAAGGTGAAAGTGAAAGTCGCTCAGTCGTGTCTGACTCTTTGCAACCCCATGGACTGTGTAGTCCATGGGATTCTCCAGGCCAGAATACTGGAGTGGGCACCCTTTCCCTTCTCCAGGGGATCTTCCTAACCCAAAGATGGAACCCAGGTCTCCCTCATTGCAGGCGGCTTCTTTACCGGCTGAGCCGCAGGGGAAGCCCAGGATACATATTACCTGGAGGCAAATCTGCCTGTCATTAGGGCCCATGTTATAGATGATATCCTATTATATGTGTCAGACCCGCATGCCTCAAGTCCCAGTCTCAGCTCACGATGCTCAGGGCACGTTAGTCTTCTTTCTATTCATTGAGTAAAGCCACGCTTACTTCTGTCTGTATGTGCTGTCCTGGGCTGGGCCACTGTGGGCTGCCCAGCTCCAGCCTGTCAGTCAGGTGCTGTCCCCGCCCCCAAAGGTCTTACATTGACTTGGCAGAGACAGGGTGGTAAATCAGAGAAACGATGTCCAGGACACAGAGACGCTCCCAGGTGCTGTGATGGGAGGAACACGAAGGAAGGACCTGTCTGTCGTGCACAGGAGTTAAGAGGAGAATTGGTGATATTTTAGTGTAATCACTTATATGGGAAAGAATCTAAAAAAGAGTGGATCTGTGTATGTGTAACTGATTCACTTTGCTGTGTACCTGAGACTAACACAGTGTTGTGTATCAGCTGCTGCTGCTGCCAAGTCACTTCTGTCGTGTCCGACTCTGTGCGACCCCATAGACGGCAGCCCACCAGGCTCCCCCGCCCCTGGGATTCTCCAGGCAAGAGCAGTGGAGTGGGTTGCCATTTCCCTCTCCAATGCATGAAAGTGAAAAGTGAAAGTGAAGTCGCTCAGTCATGTCCGACTCTTCGCGCCCCCATGGACTGCAGCCTACCAGGCTCCTCGTCCTTGGGATTTTCCAGGCAAGAGTGCTGGAGTGGAGTGCCATCGAGCTATACCCCAATAAAAGAAATTTTTTTAAGTAAAAAAATAATCAGGCAGGGAAATCCTTCTGACTCCAGACTTGAAGGTATTGCCATATGCAAAATTGGCTGTCACTGAATGAAATGTATTAAATATGATTGTAAATCTCTAACCAATGAATCAATGATCCCTTTGAAGAAAGTATAGTGTGTATTCTTTTCCATTGTGTATTTGGAGCCAATAATGAAGAAATGCTCCATCATAGACCTGAGCAATATAGTTAATGGCTCAACTACTTGGGCTTCTTAGTGGATATTAAAAAGACTAGGGAGGAAACTAACTTTAAATAACACTGGGTATAAATTTCTCTAATTTATTGTAAATGGATACTTCACTTAAGTCTTTGTAGTATAGACATTGAAATTTAAAGTATTTTGTATGTTTTCCTGGATTTAACTGATTGTCTCTCAACTAGCCTCTTAGTAGGCTATTACCTAGAAAATGTACTTTATATTAGAACACTTTTATTCACTTGTGTCCTCTACATATCACTTATTACTTACCCACAGTTTCTTCCATTGAAATACGCTGGCCTAGCAGCCTACCATACAGGCATTAAAAAGCTTGAGCAGTCCATTTGTACTGTGGATGGAAAGATGTCAGCAAAAGATAAATTTAAAGAGAAACTAGCGGAGTTTCAGAAAAGTATGTAAAATCATTTTAAAAGAAGAAAACTATATGTAAAGATTGATATTCAGGCATGTACTTGCATGTAAACATATGAAGAAGGGAAAAAAGCTGGAAAAGACACACCCCAAAGTTTTCCTCATGGTTACCTGTGGCGGTGGAGGGGACTGTGGTAAAAGATAGCGTTCTCTTTTTTTCCCATTAAGTAATCTGTTTCCTTCTGGCTGCACCACGTCTCCGTTGCCGCTCTCGGGCTTTCTCTGTTGTAGCACGCAGAGGCGCCTCTCCAGCCACCGTGCTCTGGTTTCTCTCTGCGGAGGCTTCTCTGGTTGTGGAGCGTGGACTCAGGCACACAGGGCTCCGCGGCTGTGGCACACGAGCTTAGTCACCCTGAGACATGGAGCCGGGATTGAACCCGCCTTCCCTGCGCTGGCAGGCGGATTCCTAACCACTGGACCACCAGGGAAGCCCCAAGGATAACTTCCGTCTGTTTATTTTTCTATACTCTGGGTTTCTTTTTTTACAGTGAGTGTGTATTCCTTTAAATTGGATATATGTATTAGAATAATTCAAATGAAAGAAAATCATTGGGACAGCATTAACGCTGTAACATAGATAAGATACAAAATTCAGAGTAAAGTGTTTAAACTTTTGAACTGAATGGTGGAAAAAAATCCAGACAGAAGAGTTAAAAGTCTGTATTTTCAGACATAGTTTACCTTTTCTTAAACTTTGTTATTATGTAGACAGACTGATTGATTCTGCTCTTCATGTGAAAAGCTGAATCAGCTCTGTGCACCCTAAATGGACACTTAAAATACAGTTAAGAAAGTGAACACTGTCTACTTGAGAACAGTCCATGAGCTCATTTTTAAAAAAACTCCAAATCTGTGGTTTGTGTTTATCTCAGTGGTGTTAATAATTACAGGATGCAGCATAGCTTCTATCCTAACTTCCAGTAAAATTGTTAAATCTGTTACAATTTTATAGGATACCCTTTATAATAAATATAGATGTCTGTCCTATACTCACGTGAGTAGAAATCCTTCTGAAACCATTTCTGTCCGTGTCCCTACTCCTGAAAACACACCAGCAGGTGACTGCCTTTCAGTGTTAAAGTTCTTGATGAAAAAACAAATCTCTAAAGCTTCCAGAAGTATTCCATTTCACTGTATAACAGAAAGAACATTAAATTTTCCGACTGTTTGAAATGATAATAGAGAAGAGTTTCAAACTAAAGTCATCTGTATCATTTGTATTAGCAACTTGAAGCTTAAACTGAGATAATTTGCTGTTATCAGATTATATCTGAAAATCATAGGTGTTTAAGAAACAAACAAGTTTATGATATTTGGGGAACTCATTTCCCTTATTTATTAACATGTTATTAGCACTTATTTGCCCTAGGAAAATAGCAAAATAACTGCACCTTTTATATCCTTTCTGTGGTATATATTCAGAGATGCAAATGATGATGATGATAATTATGGTAGCTACTAAAGTGTGTACCTACTACAGAAAGTACTTATTATATGCCAGGAACACCTCTAAGTACTTTACATGTAGTAACTAATTCAGTCTTCATGATAATCATATCAGGTACTATTATTGTTCCCATTTTACAGATGAGGAAGCTGAGGCATAGATGTTAAGTTGTTCAAGGTCACAAATTAGTAAGTGCATGAATCAGGTAATAAGAGAGGTATCTCTCAGCCATCATTTACAATACACCTCAACAAGCATGTTTTTTTACCTGCAGAAATCCTGTTTTCAGTCGTGCTTCTAAAACCCCAGCTGTAGCGTTCCTCTAGCCGGTTTTTCAGAAGGGAAGCAATTTACCTATTAAATACTTCGTGGTGGTGTTTAGGAAACATCTGTTGAGGATTTGGGCTTCCCTGATGGCTCAGCTGGTAAAGAATCCACCTGCAATGCAGGAGACCTGTGTTCAATTCCTGGGTCAGGAAGATCCTCTGGAGAAGGGATAGGCTACCCACTCCAGTATTCTTGGGTTTCTGCTATGGCTCAGCTGATAAAAGAATCCGCCCACAATGCGGGAGACCTGGGTTCAATCCCTGGGTTGGGAAGATCCCCTGGAGAAGGGAAAGGCTACCCACTCCAGTATTCTGGCCTGGAGAATTCCATGGGCTGTATAGTCCATGGGGTCGCAAAGAGTCAGACACGACTGAGCAACTTTCACGTCATTTCATTGAGGATTTACAGTGCGTAAGATGCTGAGTGGGAAATCATGACTCTCAGATGGAATTTTCCAGTTGTCAGTCACCATCTCAGAATGAAGGGTCCTTTCCATTTTGTCCTTTGAACTGGTGCCTGTCACTAGGGGAATGAAGTGCTTCTAGAAAACATTCCCTCATCCTGCACTGTTCATCCCCCACCACCACCAAACTAGCACAGCTCCCCTTGAGCTGATGCCTTCCTCAGAGCTACTTTTGTGTCTCTAAGTTGTTCAAACGTGTTAGTGGCATGGAGACCCAGAGTTCTGGGAGTGGTTGGTTGTGGGGGGAAGGGTGCGAAGATGTCTGGAAGGAGCCTCCTCCTCTACAAAGTGCCCCCCTTGGTTGCAGCCCTGACATCCCTGAGGGTTATTGACTGATGCTCTGAGAACCAAGTCCTGAGCTCCTTACATGGCGGTCCTTACAAAAGCCCTTTGCCATCTCGTCCAGGCCACCAGGGTGTCATCACTGATACCTTCTGTGGTCATACTGACCTGTGTGTTGCTCCACTAAGAAGGCTGGCCATTTTTTCCCGCATTCATAGCTTTACTTGTGTTTAGGGGTCAGGTCTTGTCCCTGGGCTGTTGGGAGCACATCATGGATACTGAGAAGTCTCTCTCCTCATCTAGTATACATGATGGATAAAGGGATGGTGTATTGATTACATTTTAAATAACTTTTGTTTCATTAATAAAGAAAAATCTGCATGCATATCCTGCAGAGTACAATCAGATGAACAAATCTAAAAAGTTGTTTCATGCAAGTTAAAACGAAAATATGATAGCATTTTTTTCCTCATATTGGCAAAAATGTAGAAAATTTGATCATATCAAGTAGGGAACTCTTTTATGGGGAACTGAGGATAATTTGGCATTGCCTGAAGAAGGGAATGGCTACCCACTCCAGTATTCTTTCCTGGAGAGTTCTATAGACAGAGGAGCTTGGCGGGCTATAGTCCATGGGGTCGCAAAGAGTCAGACATGACTGAATGACTTTCACTTCACGGGTTGTACAATGGTAAAGAAGCCTCCTGCCAATGCAGGAGACATGGGTCCTGTCGCTGGGTCAGAGAGATCCCCTGGACTAGGAAATGGCAACCCACTCCACTATGCTTGCCTGGAAGATTCCATGAGAGAAGCCTGGCAGGCCCCAGTCCATGGGGTCGCAAAGAGCCAGACACAACTGAGTGACTGAGCACGCATGCATGCACTCACAGCAAAGTTTACAATGTGTGTGTGCTTTAATTTAGAACCTTGCTTTGGGGAATCTTTCCTACACAAATACTCATCTATGTGTACAAGGATCTGTGTATAACTTAAATGTCAGAAAGGGACTATTTCAATAATGGAGTGTAAATGCACAGGAAAATAAAGCAGATGTGAAAAAGGATGACGTGGATTCATGTATGTGGGAGGATGCTCCATGAACTATTGAGGGAAGAAAAGAAAGTTGCGGAATAATAGGTGTAATATGACCCCACTTTGGTAATAAAAATTAGGCAAAGCTGAGAATGTCCACCAAATTGTTAACAGCGATTAACCCTTGGTGAAGAAGGAGGCATGAGAGCAAAGATTTGCCCTTTGCTATGTATTAGTGGTGGTTCTTTACAATTACGTACGGCCTTAATACTTTTTAGACCAAGAGTTTAAAGTCTTGGGATCATTTTCAATCAACATCAAGAATTTGTAAAAGCAGCTAGATAAGAATTCCTCCTAATACCTCAGCTACTCCTGGGAATGCAGACACACGTTCTCAGCACAGTGCCTGATACATAGTTCGTCCTCAGCCGTAGTAGGTGACTGTAAATAGTTGTAAATCATAGTTATAGCCCAGACATTCTAGTTCTTACGTCCTTAGATTTTCAGATGGGTTCATTTTAGCTGGAGATTCACTTTGCATTACTGAAGAGGGTTCCTTGTTGCATTTTAATGCTTACGGACACTGTACACAGTATCACCATCCTGAGATGAGGCCACATTATCAGAGTCATGGTTAAGAAAGTGATATTACAGGCTCTGTATTTCTTCTAAATACTGTCTCTGCTGGGAGTTGCATGTTTCCTCTCTTTTTTTTTTTTTTTTTTTTTTTTGAAGTATCACACAAACTTCTCTTATTTGAGGACCATTTTTTTTTAATTATTTATTTTTTATTGAAGGATAATTGCTTTACAGAATTTTGATGTTTTCTGTCAAACCTCAGCATGAATCAGCCATAGGGATACATATATCCCCCATTTGAGGACCATTTTTAATAAAAAGTAAAAAGGTCATCAATTCAAGGGAGACTGTAAGTAAAGGGTACCAAAGTTACTTAGACTCAGGCATTGGGTGCTTGGCAAACTCAGGCAACATGATTTGCTCCAGGATCCTGCCCCAGAGTGGACCCAATTCACATATTTATTTCATATTGTAAACCACCCGTGGTGAGGTGGTGACACCCTGTTGTCAGTGGCTCTTGAGGAGTTGATGTCACGAATATGCTTTGGAGAAATAGAATAGCCTATTCTGGTATTTCGTAATGACCAATAAGTGATTATTTCTTTTAATTGTGTTTTGTGTGATAATACTATATTCAGTGAAATTTAAATGTGCCTATTAAATATCTGGCTAATTCTTAGAATAATTTTTATTCTCAGACCATTTATACCAAATACATATACTGTATTGTGTATATCATTATTTAGACTGTATTTGTGGAGAAGGCAATGGCACCCCACTCCAGTACTCTTGCCTGGAAAATCCCATGGATGGAGGATCCTAGTAGGCTGCAGTTCATGTGGTCGCTAAGAGTCAGACACCACTGAGCGACTTCCCTTTCACTTTTCACTTTCATGCATTGGAGAAGGAAACGGCAACCCACTCCAGTGTTCTTGCCTGGAGAATCCCAGGGACGGGGGAGCCTGGTGGGCTGCCATCTATGGGGTCACACAGAGTTGGACACAACTGAAGTGACTTAGCAGCAGCAGACTGTATTTGCCTTAAGTTTCAGACCAAATAATCTCTTCTAGTCCCCTGAGACATAATGAAATAATTTCCATTATGCACCTGTCAGTCTCATGATAATGTACTCAGACTTCAAGAATCTTTACATATAACTTCTTGTAAATCTGCAGTTGTTTGTGTCAATGGAAAATATATTTTTTAGAAAGGTCAGGAGGTTGCCTTCTGATTCATGATTTCTGCCTAACTTCTTTAGACAGTTATTTCCTTTGTTGTTTTATACGAGTTTATTATTTTAGACATTAGAAAATATTCATTAGTCTTAAAACCTGAAATTTTTAGCTTAGTTTGTATACTAGTCCCTGAAGGATAAGCATAGTGATTTGGACTTCTTACAGCATTAACCTATGTACTGCTGTATCCTGAAGGACGTAGGTTAATGGAGGACCCTGTTCAGTAGGTTGCTTGGACCCTGTTTGTGTATGCATACATTCAACAAAAGGTACAGTCTCTGATGGTGGGAAACAATAAACAAAAAATTACTGAATAATTGCAAAGAGATGACAAGTACAGTAAAGAAAAACCAGGGTCCTGGACTGAAGAGTAGTGGAGGAACGGCTGCTGCATTAAGGTGAGGCTCATAAAGGCCGCCGTATCTAGACGGCCCTGGGGCAGAGGCCTGAATGGAGTGAGCGCACAACCCCTGGAGGATGACTTTCAAGCAGAAGGAGCAGCGAATGTTACGCTCCAAAATGGATATACTCCTGGAATATTCACGAAAATATAAGGAGATCAGTATGGCCAAAGTAGACCAAGCAAAGAGGAGAAGAGATAAAGTCCGAGAGGTGTTAGGGCCAGGATCTTAAAGGAGGGTTGTGAACATTCTAGAGAGGTGATTTGATTTATGGCTGAAAAGGACCGCTCTGCTCTGGCTGCACGTGGACAGTGATGAAGGCATGGAGATCAGGGACTTTAAATGTTTTAGATGATGACCACCCTAGCCCCAGCAAGAAATACAGTTTGCAACATTACACTGGAGAACTGGTTCCAGAAGACTAGTCTGGGGGCAAGGTGGGCTCTGGAAACCCTCAGCAGAGAGACGGTCACTGTAGCCAGTCCCCAGAGTGAGTACTTGGGAAGTGAATGCACACGTACCTTGGATTTCTTCTGTTAAAAGAGAGACCATTAAAGAAAGAAAAAGTTTAACAAGAAATCCAAAGATTAAAAACATGCCATGAGACCTCCACTGTCCAGAATTCTTTCAGATATTTCAGAAGTATTAGTCTGGTAGTAAATTGCAAAGAATGAAAAATGCAGACCTGTAATATATGGTCCTTTCAGGGAGACTAAAGATTTGATACCAAGAATAGATTTGGTCTTTTTTTCTCCCATAAATAATGGTGTCTGTAGGTGATATAGAAAGATGAGGTTGATACCCAGAGCATAGAAAATGGTCAATGTAATAAAAAACCTTTTAGATTCGAGTTTAACTAAGTAAAATTTTGTCAACATAAATGTATTTTACCAATGGATTGTTTTCAAGAGGATTATTTTGAGGGGCAGTTAAGTTTACGTTTTGCAGAAGTGTTGGGGCAATATAACTCTTGCATCTGTGCAAAGTTTAATAACAGATAACAAAATACCTCTGGAAATGTTATTTTCCTGTGGCTGTTTACCTGCACAGAATAGATACTTGTTAAAACATTATATTCCGTGTTACTCTAATAGGATTTAAATTGTGTGGGCTTAGGTGTGTTTATGGAGAAGGCAGTGGCACCCCACTCCAGTAGTCTTGCCTGGAGAATCCCATGGATGGAGGAGCCTGGTGGGCTGCAGTCCATGGGATTGCTAAGAGTCAGACACCACTGAGCGACTTCACTTTCACTTTTCACTTTCCTGCATTGGAGAAGGAAATGGCAGGCCACTCCAGTGTTCTTGCCTGGAGAATCCCAGGGACGGGGGAGCCTGGTGGGCTGCCGTCTGTGGGGTCGCACAGAGTCAGACACGACTGAAGTGACTTAGCAGCAGCAGCAGCAGCAGGTGTGTTTAGATGTGGTGTAGCTATAGGCATACATATAGATATGTAGTGATGCTCCTTCTTAGACCACAGTAATTACTGAATACTAAAATAGTAAACATTTTAAAGCTCTTCTAAATATCTTTTCTTTTGTAGTGTGGAAACCTTCAATTTTGAATGCTGATTGTTGGTGCTTTCCTTCTCTACTGAGGGACAGTAGTAGAATGCTTTAGACAGGAAAGACATTTAAGAAAGTTTTTATTCACCTCTCAGTAGGGGGAAGCCGCACACATCGTCGAGAGCCTCTAGTCCCCTTCCTTCCCTCAAACCTGTGTGTACAAGAGGACCTCCCGTACCGGAGCCCCACACCACCCCACGGGACAGCCTAGAGTAGTGTCTTTCACGTGCTTAGAAATGAAGCATCTATCTTCCACTAAAGAGGAAAAAAGTTGCCTTGCTGGGTGGGGCTTAGAGATCGGACAGAAGTACTGCTGAATAAATTTCAAACAAAAAGTTTAAACATTTAATGTCCTGTTTCCCAGATTTATAAAATACGTATGAATGTCATAAAGTCTGATAATGCCAAAGCGGCTTTGTCAGACTCTCCCTGGTGTCTAATGCTCAGAGATATCTCCCCTTTACTCTCTCTCTCAGCCTCTTACCAGAATTTCAGCAATGGAGTCCATGCCCTACTGGTTTGTTTGTTTTTTAACTCTGTATCAATCTCAAGAAAGAATTAGAGAAATGCTACTTCTTTTCTGTCATCTGTTTTTCCTCCCCTCCTATGTTTTAAAAAAATAACAGAAAATTTAGATTTGTAGCAGAGAATCAAAGAGAAAAAAGAAAAGGGATATATAGTAAAATTGATGTAATGTCCTCAGAAACATTGAGAGTAGGCCACTAATTTATCTAGGTAACTCTCACTGAGACGGCAGGACTGGATAATGGGAAGGCATATTCAAAACTCTTTGGGGACATCAAAGCATACCTTATTTACACTTCTGATAATTTTTATTCTTGCCTTCCCAGGCTTTAGCCATATGGCTATGAAATCATGACAGAGCAAAGATCAGGAATTCAAATACATAATCAAATCATGAAAATTAATCCAGAAAAATAAACAAATAAAAGTAAATCAACCTTTTACAACCTTCAAAGTATCCTCCCTAAATCCTATTTTCATGCAATGCCAAATCACCAAATATGCTTATTTATGTTACCAATAGGCACAGTTATCGTTTGGATAAACTGATAAATGTGGAAACTAGAAAATTTGCCAGATAACTTTTTTTGGTGAATAACTCTCTAATTTCATTTCAAATTACTGATATGAACATTTAAGCATAACGTGTTTAATATACTGGTTTTTTATTATTGTTCTGCTAAAAAATATTTTTCATTCCTTAATACCATAATAAACCATGAAAGCATAATTAGATTGAATATATAAGCCTTTTCATCTTTTCTATTTCTGTTCGAATAGAAATATTTGCATAATAGTCATTGTAGCAAAACTGAGTTTTCATGTTTAATCTTTTTGTTTTTGACCCTTACTTCTTATTTCAAAATTCAAGGATGTTTGT
This sequence comes from Bos mutus, assembly GCF_027580195.1. Taxonomy (NCBI): domain Eukaryota; kingdom Metazoa; phylum Chordata; class Mammalia; order Artiodactyla; family Bovidae; genus Bos; species Bos mutus. Next base: position 56,392,469 of record NC_091640.1, read on the forward strand.
AATTATGAAGTTGTTTTCTATTGAAAATAATTATTAACAGGCCTAAGTGGTATTCTGCATCATTTTTCTTTCAGTTGATTTTAAGAATTACCACAATGAAACATTTTTGAAAAAGCTCCACTTACTAATTATGGATATACTTATTTAACACTGTTTATTGGAACTGGCTTTAATCTGCAGTGTGTGTTGCTATCCGCTTCGACGTGCAGGTCATCTCACCTGTTTTTTCATTTTCGCTGTTGTTTAAATGTTCAATCCAGGTTCTACATGGTCAGCTATTATGAGCGGAATCACAGAATAGCCGTTGGAGCTCGCCACGGTTCAGTGGCCCTGTACGACATTCGGACTGGAAAATGTCAGGTAAATAAATCATTGTGACTTCCTCTCCATAAAGTCCGCAGGTTATTGAAAGGAGTGAGAGACCAGCACTTCACCAGTTGACGTGCTGAGCTGCGGGAACATTATGGATAATGCTAAAGGGATCAATAGTGTAATGAAGGACTCAGAGAATATAGAGCCCTACTGTCTTTATTCACTGGGAATGAAGGGCCGCCGCAGACTTGCTCATCACAGGGCCCTGAGTAAGGTGGTGGTACTCACAAACCCCTTTGCAATAAATCTTTTCTTCCTTTAAACAAAGTTTTCTGATTTTCTTATTCTTATCATGTGTTTTGTGGGGGAAAAAAACGTGATGATACATTATCATGATTAATGGCTAAATGAAAATTCGCTTTCTAAGTAAAATGAGATCTTTAGCAATTTGAGGACAGTATTCTACTCAGTTCAAGAAAGGCAGAAATCACAATGGCATTTGGTGTGGTTCTGGAAGAAGGAAGCCAAGGCTCTATTTGAAATAATATATTCCTTTTTATGCTTTGATAACTTCCTATGCTTTTATACAACTTTATTATTGATGAGAAGTTCGTCTGGGTCTTCATCTTGACCACTTGGTTCTCCAAATGTGCCACTTGGGTAGATGGAGCACATCCAGCCCCACTTGATGTCAAAGTGATCAGTCTCTTTATCCCAGAGTCACCTTGTTGCTTAATGGCAGAAACAAAGCTAGTAGGCGGATCTAGCTAACAAAGCTTCCTGCTCGCGGTAATTTATAGTGGTCACTGATGAGTAACTCCAAGTCGCTACCCTTGTCTTCCACTGTAGCAATGGTCAATGCTGCTATATTCAATCATATTAGAGATTGTACTCAACCATAATTGAGGTATTCAACTGTATTAGGAGTGTTCAGAAGGAATATGAATATATCATGCAGCTAAATTTTAAATTGCCTCTTGTATTTAATAAACTATTAATTAGTTCCCCAAAAGCTTCTCTGGCAGCTTTCCATAAGATAGATCTAAGAGATGGCAGCAGATTGGTGGTAAAAGTTTCAGGGGTCAGACCAGCTTAGAGGGTATCATTCAGATTTAACACGTTTCTTTATACAGTCCTTCTCAGAGGCCCTGAGGCATGAGTGTCCATTGTGCATTTCCTGTGAGTGTGCACCATTTACCGCACTGATTAACTATTGAGTTTCTTTTGTGTGATTTTTCTTTTAAGACATTAACTCCTTGTTGGTGACTGTATTGCTTTACTCTGAGCTCTCACTTTAAGCAATGAAACCGGTCTGAATACTTGCTTTAAAAATCAAGTTACACGTTGCCTATAACGTTTTCCTCTTGAGAGACAGTCTCCAAGCATCATTTTCAGAATCAGTTGTTATATATTGGAGTTCAGTTGACCCTGAACGTCGCCGGGGTTAGTGATGCAGTGATGCGGTGGTAGTTGTAGAGTCAGTCATGTCCGACTCTTTGCGACCGCATGGATTATCTGTCCAGGCTCCTCTGTCCATGGGATTCTGCAGGCAAGAATACTGGGGTGGGTAGTGTTCCTTTCTCCATGGAATCTTCTCAACCCAGGGATCAAACCCAGGTCTCCTATACTGCAGGCAGATTCTTTACCATCTGAGCCACCAGGGAAGCCCCACATGTAACTTACAGTTGACCTTCCGTATCCCTGGTTCTGCATCTGGGGATTCAGACAGTGCTGGATGGTATAGAGCTGTCATAAGGACTAGAAATCCAAGTATGAGTGGACCCACGCAGTTCAAGCCCCTGTTCTTCAGGGGTCAACTGTATATTATTATTAGCCAGCTTTAGAGAAATAAGCCACAAGCATCCACAAGATGAAGACCAAAAAAAAAAAAAAAAAATCGAACAAGGTGATCTTTTCAAGCTTCTTTAAAATTAAAGTGAGGAAGCCATAGAGAGGACACCATTGCCACCAACAGAGGGAAGAGCGAGGCCTTGTCGTAACACCCAGAGGAGTGAAGGAAGAACCCCGATAAAGAGCTGATGAGGACGGAGCAGGCTGCCCTGAGCACACACCTCCTGACAGCTGCCCTGAGCACACACCTCCTGACACTTCCCCTCCCGCTGGTCTCAGCGATGATCTTAATCAACATGCAAAAAGCATGAATACTTTGAATATCTTATTCCTTTTAATAAAAGTATTTTAGAAACACTCATCAATCAATGACATTCTTTCTTAACAGAAATCTGTAACATCACATGTATTTCATTTTGTTTTCGTGCCTTATTTTACTGAATTTTGACATTTCAGTGTCCCTGTGATATTTTTCTACTTCAGCTTCTTGATTTTGATATCCCAGTTGTCATTAGTGTTGTACGACGGAATAACCTTTACCTTCCAGCGCACTGTGAAAGGGAAGGTTACCCTTTCCTCTCATCTTTCAGAGCATGAAAACAAAGCTAAATCTCTAAAATCAATCTTAACTGCTTTTGCCAGTTACCAGTTTTATCCAGTGACAATGAGCTCTTAAGGGATTCTCTTAATTCCTTCCTGGTATTAGTGTTGTAGTGTTTGAAATAAGTGAGTCAACAGTTGAAACAGAATACATGAGTATAGTTGGCATGTTTAGAAATGGTATTTTAGAGGTGAATCAGAGGACTTGGAATTTTGAACTAGAAATGCAGTAAAATATTTTTTGAATTAGCTGTTGAAATCAGTGAACAGAGAGAGTGGGACAGTTATACTAATGTTGAACAAAGACATAACATATGACATAAAAGATGTAGAAGGGACACTTAGTAAATTCACTGGGCTCCAGGGGTAGGTTCCAGTTAGGTGGAAATATAAGGGGCAGCCACCTGAATGAGAGCCCCTACTATGGGAAGACGCACCGTGGCCTGTCCAGGATGCCAGAGGCGAGGCAGTGTCCTTGGGCCCAGTGGGAGCCCAAGGACGGAAGAAGGGGCACAGCACATACAGGGTCCCTGTCGTCCTTCGATGGGCTAGCAAGGGATAGACTCAGGAAGTCAAATGTGTTTCCCTTATCTTTTGGCATTAGCATCTATCTTTCTTAAAGATCAGTCTTCTTACGACCTCTTCTTGTCAATCTAGTACAGGCGATTATACAGAACTGCAGCTAAATGTGCATTCAGTCTGGAATATGAACTTTACTCATATTGAGTTTGCAAGCTGTTGCCCAAATCTGCCTGCCACCTGTTGGAGTAAGTAAAATTTTACTGGGACACAGCCAGGTCGTTCATTTAAGGATCGCGTGTGGCTGCGGTCACACTGCGGTGGCAGAACTGGGTGTTTGCAGCCAGCAAAGACTGTGTATGGTCCACAAAGCCTAACACATTTATTGTGTGGCCCTTTCCAGGAAAAATTTGCTGACCTCTGTCTTAGGTAATTAGAGGAGGAGGAGTTAACTCATTCAACTGAAAAGTGATCTAAAGCAGCATAGGGGCGTCTCTGGTGGTCCAGTGGCTAAGACTCCACCTGCCAATGCAGGAGACGTGGGTTTGACCCCTGCTCTGGGAAGATCCCACATGCTGTGGGGCAACGAAGCCTGTCACCACAGCCACTGAAGCCCGCGTGCTCTAGAGCCCGTGCTGTGCAACAAGAGAAGCCACAGCAGTAAGACCACGCACCGCAGCTAGAGGGTAGCCCCGCTCGCTGCAGCTAGAGAAAGCCACGCACAGCAGTGAAGACGCAATACCGCCAAAAATGTAAAACTACATAGAAGTAAATTTTAAAATGTACAGTGTAATATATTGGAGAAGAACAAAGAGAAACTTGTGTGACTTAAATCTGATCGGAATGTATCTCAACTTTGCTGAACTGAAGCTTCCTCACTATATAGTGGTAACAGAAATAGTGCCTGTATGTGTGAGAAGGAAGGTAATTTATGTAAAATTCTCAACAAGTAGTATTCAGTAAGTGTTGATTATATTAAAATAAAATAAACTTGGAAATGCATTACATTGCAGTGAAATTACATTAACTGTGGAGAATTTTAAAGATAAACCTTGAGACCTCAGAATGTTATATATATGTATATAAAGCAAACATCAGTAAGTGCTTAAAAAATGTTAGTCATCATAATTATTATTTAGTTATTAATTAAATAAGACAAAATCAACCCCAAACTTCTTTTCTCTCTTACTTAGGTGTACATGATTTCATCCTAGCTATATCTATTACAAGTTCTTTTTTAGGATTTTGTTGTAGTTGTTGCTCTTTATTCCAAACAATTTGATTAATCTTAAACGTAGAATGAGTAGAATATCAAACCAAGTATTTAACAAAGTTAAGATTATACTTATTGATCTGTCCTCAACCAACCATATATAATGATTATTCTTCATCTATCCTGATTTTTGCATAGCATTAATCTGTTGTCCTACTGATATATTTTTTAAGTAATTTTTTGAAATCATTACAAATACTACTTTTCATGTTCCTGCTATATTAAAATTTTTCTGAGTAAAGCTGATATTTAAATATGGTATTCCCAACTGCCAGCATATCTCAGTTTTTGGCCTATCTGTTTGCATATATTTAAAGTCTTATATTAATTAGCCCTCACTGAATTTTTTTCAAGGATTTTATTACTGTGTAATTTCCCACACCTGTTTGCTTCAGCATCGTTTTTCAGATATGAAAGATGGGGTTAGTGAGCCAGTCGTCTTGTGATTCTTATTCAGTTTCTAACTTATTAGCATAATTTTCTTTGTAGTTTCTCTTGCTTTCAACAGACATGGCTGTGAATGTTCTCATTCTTATTTGCATGTTATTTATTCTTTATCCTTTCATTACTTATCTTTGTTGAAACTCAGTCCAGTTTTTTTCTAAGCTTACTTCTTTATCATAAATTACAAGCCTTTTAATGCTGCTTAGATGGCTGCTTTTTTAACTCAAAAGAGAACTGTAGTTAGAATCTCAAGGATTGTTGTTTCCTGGTTTTTATTGGGTTTGGAGTTGGCTGAAAATTTTTACATTCTGCTTCATCTCTGGATCTGGTGAGCTGTGGCAGTTCCCGGTCTTAGTTCCTTCCTTCCTTCATCACTTTCTCTTTCTTCTGTCTCTTTAAGCTTTGAAGCTTCCTGTAACAATTATTTTCTTACAGGAATTATTTTGTTTTCATTGACAATAATGACCTACTGATGCCTGGCCAGTCAAAATTGAGTAATTTCTGTAATTTTCTTGCACACCACCCCCCCCCAAAAAGTCCAAATATAATGCTTGAATGATTAGCTTTTACATGAGAACTAGGGAAAAGGAAGATACATATGTAGCTGGTGAAGGAGCAAATCAGCCTCCTTTTCCTCTGGAAAGTGAATGAAATTTATTGATTGTCTCCTCAGATTATAAATGTAATTCACACTCATTATAAAATAACCTCAAGCAATAACAAAATATTTAAAGTGGAAAGTTAAAGTCCACTGTAACTGTCCCTTGGCGTTGATTCCTGTTTAGCTATTTATTGTAAACACTTTGAGTCTTGTTTCTGAGATATACAAGTAAGATTATTCTCTCCCTCCTCCCCAATAATTTAAGGGTTTCCTGCAACCTGTTTTTACCTACTCACTATGAGTCCATATATCTCATTCAATAATAGCAAGTAGTGCCTACTGTTGGTGGCAAATAAAGCAAGTGTGGCTCCTGCCCTCAGGGAGCTTCTGTTCAGTGAGAGGAGACAAACAAGCTGAAGAAGAAAATATCAGGGAGCGGTGTGATAACAGGAGGAGTGACTGGCTGCCTACTGTAGGTGCTCAGGGGTGAGCACGTGGAGGGGGCTTCGTTTAACCCAAGACTATGTGACCACCTCTAAGAAGAGCATTATAAGGACAAGGAGCAATTAGGACAACACCTAAGGTGGGAACACCACTGGGAATTTGGGGGAACAGAAAAAAGACAACTGTAAAGTGCATTCATTGTGTTAGCAAGTGGAAGAGAGATCTGAGGTGGAGTTTGCTAGGAAGGCAGGACCAATCGCGAAGGCCAGGGTGGGGATATCAGATTTTATTTCAGTGTGATGGGCTGCCATTAGAGAATTTCATGCCAGGAAATTATATGATGTTAAATGGTTTTTTTGCATTTTTCTTCTTGTAATTGATTTCTAGTTTCGTAACTTCGTGGTCAGAAATATATGATGTTTTTAGCAATTATTTTTTTCTTGCTTTGCTTTTGGAAGGCATTTGTTCTTTATTTCAAAACTTTGGAATCACAATAGACACAGTATTCTGCAGCCTAAAAAAAAAATCCTAATAGGACATCATAGCTAAACTTCCTGGTCAAACACCATTGTTCTAACATGTTCTTTACAAAATATAAAAAACATTATAAAGCTACTGTTCTGTTGATGAACTCTTCAGATTAAGTCCCGCTCTGGGCTCATACGAACACAGCTGCAATGAGCATCTTTATACACTGGTGCTTTTCTCTCTGTAGGCTAGATCCTAAAAGGAGGAACTGGTTTGATCTGTTTTTATTTGAAAAGATTAATGGCCGCTGAGCTGCAACTAGGGTTGTTGCAGTAGCAATGGAGAAATGCAGGCACGAGCAGGGTATGTTTTGGAAGGAGAGCCAGCAGGTCTTAATGATTGTTCACATGTCGGGTGCAGGGTTGGGGGATTCAGGGCGAGGCAATGGTGAGAGAAAGGAAGGGCTCAAGGGTGACTCATAGATTGGAGTCTTGAGCAGCCAGATGGATTATGGTGCCCTTAATAGCTGAGAGGAAAAACAGGCTACGTATGGGTGAAGGTCAGGATTTTAGGTTCTGGGCATGTGAAGTTTGCAGGGCTGTTTTAGTCTGTTTGAATGACTACATCCTATTCCAGTACACAGGTGGGGGATTCATTAGCCGATCCTCTGTCAATGAACATTTAAGCCCCCTGCCCCCTCAATTTTCACCATTTTCAGCAGTGCTGTATTACATAGTCTTACTTCCATACGTTTTTCGTCTGTCTGATTTTCTTAGGGCTATTTCTGAATGCATAGTGCTAAAGATTTGTGCGTGTGATCACCAAAATGCTCTGAAACTGCTTTCTCATAGTTCATGGGCATTAGCTTTTCCACACTCTCCCTAATATTCCTGTGAATGAAAGAATGACTCTTTTTTTAAAAACGGATTTATTTGTCTATGGCTGCACTGGGTCTTCACTGCTGCGCGTGGGCTTTCTCTAGTTGTGGTGAGCAGGGACTATGCTCTGGTTGTGGTGCGTGGGCTTCTCATCACTGTGGCGGCTCTCACTGCAGAGCACAGGCTCAGCAGCTGTGTCACACGGGCTTTAGTTGCTCCGTGGCAGGTGGAATCTTCCCAGACCAGGGATCGAACCTGTGCGCCCGTCATTGGCAGATGGATTCTTATGTACTGTACCACCAGGGACGTCCACAGAAGGACTCTTGAACTGCAGTCATTCTCATAAAGAATGAAGTTCCACAGCTGGAACTTCATTTTATTTACAAAAAATAAAAATAATTTTATGATAACTCTTCTCTGTATCAGACACTGAATTATGTGCAAGGGATAAAGATAAATAAATATAAACTGTTTCTTATAAAGTCCCTCCAAGGAATTTATACTCTGGACTAGAAGTCAGAGGGCTTCCCGGGTGGCAGTAGTGGTAAAGAGCCAGGCTGCCAGTGCAGGAAGCGTAAGAGATGAAGGTTTGATCCCTGGGCTGGGAAGATCCCTTGGAGAAGGAAATGGCAACCCACTCCAGTGTTCTTGCCTTGCGAATCCCATGGACAGAGGAGCCTGGTGGGCTACAGTCCGTGGGGTCACAAAGAGTCCAATACAACTGAAGTGACTTAGCACGCAAGTACTATAAGACAGATACAAACCCAGAGCTGAAATACTGTGATTGTCCCTTCCACGGGAGCGAGCTGGAGCATGGTGGGGAACACAGGAAGAGCACAGGCCCAGGTTTGTTTAGGTGACTAGAGAGAATGGTCTGGTAGGGCTCTCTAGAAAAGATATCAGAGCTGAACCATTAACTATAGGAGTTAGGCAGGAAGGGGAGGAAAGGGCCGTGATTCCAGGCAGATGACACAGCATCTGCAAAGCCAAGAGGGAGAAGAAATATAGCGGAAGCAGGTTTATGAAAACCTGAGAGATGTGCTCCCCACTGTGTGTATGTGAGTGGTTCATGTTATAGCAAAAGCAGTACACTGGGAACCACACAAATCTCAGGAGAAAAACAGTCATTCCAATAGAAAAGTGGAGACACCGCTTCTCTGTGCTTTTTTTTTTTCTTTCTTTTCTGGGGGCTGTGTAGCTTGTGGCATCTTAGTTCCCTGACCAGGGATCAAACCTATGCCCCTCAGTGGCAGCAGAGAGTCCTAACTGCTGCACCACTAGGGAATTCCCTCTATGTCTTATTGAATGCTAACTCAGTAATATAGATTTTATAAATCAAGTTTACATGGCATTAGCAAAATGTAAAGCAAGAACTGAATGCTGGCATTTTCCATAAACAGTCGTTTTAGGAAAAGGGGGCTTGGCAAGATCTGAAAATGTTTTCAGCATGGGATTCAAAGCATTCTGATGAAAGTGAAAGTGTTAAGTCGCTCAGTCGTGTCCAACTCTTTGCAACCCACAAGGACTGTAGGCTCCTCCGTCCATGGGATTCTCCAGGCAAGAATACTGGAGTGAGTTGCCATTCCCTTCTCCAGGGGATCTTCCCAACCCAGGGATTGAACCCTGGTCTCCCACTTTGCAGGCAGATTCTTTACTGCCTGAGCCTCTAGGGAAGCCCTAATTTTCTCTAATGCATTGAATTCTGGCGAGCGCTCTAAGGTTGCTGCATATTGCAAGGAAGCTAACGTTCAGGCTCGACAGTGTCAGCAAACACGCTTATATGAATAGAAGTTTGGAGAACAATGTCTTTTTCTCTCTAAAAATAACAAAGATTTTACTTCTAGTTAGGAGGAGTAATGGCCCTTAGGGGTTTGGTGGGCAGTAAGACTGATGTTTCTTTATGGCAGAGTTTTGAAGCTTCAGGCACAGTTTTCATGGAGCAGAAGTCTATAACGCTTATACATCAAGGGCATTTATGTGATGATTGCAAAAATTGCAGTGAGGATTGACTACAGTGCTTAGTCAGGCCGACATTTTAGGCCTTTTCTTCCTGTTCTTTCAGGAGCTGGTTTTGTGGCAGGTGTTTCCTATGACATTCAGGAGCAGCAACCAGAAATACGGCAGAAGGGATGATGATAAGATGAATGGTTGAGGAAGACAATGGTTTTCTGACGCCCTGTTGAATTACCTAACAAGCTTCCCGTTTTAAAAATGCAATGCTATTTAGAGAAGAACCTCTAGGAAGACAAAGAGATATATAGAACAGTCCTTGCAATTAGACCATCATTTACCCTGAAAGTTTAAAATTTTTTAAAGAATTATTTTAATGGAGCACATACAGATGTATTTTTCTGTCGTCTCTCTGCCTCATCACTCACTGAGTGTTTCTGAAGTCCATGTTGTACTTTGAATGGTAATATTTAAGATTTTTACACTGAGGAAAAAAATTAATTCATGGTAATATCTATAGTTGGAAATATGTGAAACTGTTTGTTTCCAAACACAACAGTTATTACAAGCATTTCAATATCTTTGTAAAAGCATTGATTCCCAAAATTCACATTTTATCTACATTTCTCAATGCCATTTAATTTCCTTCCTAGCCTTTTTATTTTTCCTGTCAGTATATAAAAAATGAGAATATTGACATGTGTCTACAGATAGATGTATTTATGGATTCTGTATATATTTAGTCCAGAAAATTCAAAAACATGAGGTAGGAGAATCACAGTGCACTGAATTTATTCTGGATTCAGTGCCTTGTATTCTTTATATCCAGTCTTGATATATAAAATACTTAAAATCTGGTATATTTGCTCAGTCATGTCTGACGCTTTGTGACCCCATGGACTGTAGCCCACCAGGCTCCTCTGTCCATGGAATTCTCCAGGCAAGAATACTGAAGTGGGTGGCCATTCCCTTCTCCAGGGAATCTTCCCCACCCAGGGATTGAACCTGGGTCTCCTACACTGCAGCTGTATTCTTTACTGTCTGAGCCACCAGGGAAGCCCAGTTTAGGCATAGAGGGGAGTTTTTAAATAAAGGGACTATGGAGCTTTTGGAAAGATTTCATACTTAGGATATTTTATTTGCAAAGTAATAGAAGGCACGAAAGAGACTTTCAATTAAAGGATCTGTTATCTCATGTAACGAAACATCTAGAGGCGGCTGGTGAAGTGAGCAGTCAGCAGTGTCGTGAAGGACCCTCCCTTCTTCACCATGTTCAGAGCATCCGTCTCTTGGGCTGGACCACTTCAGGGTACAAGATGTTGCCACAGCACCAGCAACCTATGCAGAGGATACCATCCAGAGGCAAAAAGGCCATCTGAGAAAGTCTGTTCTCACGTCTCAGTTGACCAAGATTGCATCACATACCCGTATCATCCACTAACCCTAACCCTAAACCTGTTGCTGGCAAAGAGAATGAAATTATGATGGACTAGTGGGAGTTCAGTCCCGAGATGAAGGCTGTCACCTTTATTGAACACAGGACCTTGGCTTGAGGAAGGCAACCAGCATTTCCTTCCCAAGGGAGTTTGGTGGTCTGGCCCTTGGAATGATGTAAGATGTGATAAACAGGAAGGAAGGTTGACGAGATCTGGGTTTGGGGCCTGCCCTTCCACCTACTATCTTTGACGCCTGGAAATTATGGGCCTAATTTTAGGCCCTTATAAAGATTAATTAAACTAACATAAGACATTTAGTTTCATGACTGTTACAGTCTCAGTAAATGGTAGTGGTGGGTTGATTCATGGTCATCCTTAATATCCAATTGTGAGTTTCTGAATTTGAAAGAGTCTTTTTGATGTAAGAACAAAACTCTTAATGGGAAATCTGTCCCAGCAAAGGAGACTAATAGTAACACAACTTTAGAAGAATCCACTTTCCCTTCTCTTGGAACAGAAACAGTGAACTGGAATGCTGAAGTACTGGGCAAGGCTCATGACATCCGGCTGTGGTCCCTTGCCATGTTCCGTCCGAGGCCAAGGGCCCCTTCCCTTCATCGCCCGAGAGGGAGAGGCCTGCCCTGGTTACTCTCACTGTCCCTGTTCCCTCCCAGCCTGGTTGAGCTTGTGCTCCAGCATCAGGGCTGTTAAGCTTCAGAGCTGTTAAGCAGATGCACTTGAAGACAGAGTAGACCCTTAGAAGTAATGTGCACTTACTCCTCTGAAGGTTTCGACTGTTTAAGTAATTCTGCTCTTCCCTAAAGTTACATCTTAATCGAGACTATTCATTAATGCAGTGAGAGGCACTGGAAGCATAGTTTACTTTCAGACAAATGTCAAGAGTAAGAAAACATCTGTATAATGCCCACAATACCAAATTCAATGCTTCTTTCTCATATATATGAGGGCGGCCCTTTGTGGCCATAAGAAAGCCAGCTGCCGTAAGCCTCTTGAATTTCTCTGGGTGAACATTCCAGCATATGGCATCATTACTCTATTGCTGTAATTTATGTAAATATGTTGCCAGACATGAATTAAAACTTATCATTGTAAATCTACAAGGATACAGCTATAACTCACACAGATTTATTACCCGTAGACATGTGTATCAGGCCTCTGGAGTTACAGCCTCTGCAGTAGACAGAGGTTAAAGAAGGGAACAGCCTACATGCGCTTGTACACTTCCCGCCGTTTGTCACTCGTCGCCAGTGCTGTGAATACAAAATGCAGCAGGTGGATCGTCTCTCACACAACACAGGCTAACGGGCAAATTTCAGGAAGAAAGCAAAACGGAAGATCACCAAACAAGGAGCCAGAAAGCTTAGACCGAGACCCAGTTACTAGGTTCATTACTTAAATTCTGTGAGCCTAAGATTACTAGGTATAAGACTGGTTTTTCAAAAACCTATTCTTCTACCCCATAACACTTTGCATGTTTTTGTGAGGTAGCCATTCTTTCATTCATTCATTGAATGAACATTTCCTGAGTGCCTGCTGTATATCAGTTCAGTTCAGTCACTCGGTTGTGTCCAACTCTCTCTGTGACCCCATGGAGAGCAGCACGCCAGGCCTCCCTATCCATCACCAGCTCCCGGAGCCTGCTCAAACTCATGCCCATCGAGTTGTTGATGCCATCCAACCATCTCATCCTCTGTCATCCCCTTCTCCTGCCTTCAATTTTTCCCAGCATCAAGGTCTTTTCCAATGAGTCAGTTCTTCACATGAGGTGGCCAAAATATTGGAGTTTAAGCATCAGTTCTTCCAATGAATATTTAGGACTGCTTTCCTTTAGGATAGACTGGTTGAATCTCCTTGCAGTCCAAGAGACTCTCAAGAGTCTCCTCCAAAAACACAGTTCAAAAGCATCAATTCTTCTGCACTCAGCTTTCTTTATAGTCCAACTTTCACATCTGTACATGACTACTGGAAAAACCATAGCTTTGACTAGACAAACCTTTGTTGGCAAAGTAATATCTCTGCTTTTTAATATGCAGTCTAGGTTGGTCATAGCATTTCTTTCAAGGAGCAAGCGTCTTTTAATTTCAGGGCTGCAGTCACCATATGCCATGATTTTGGAGCCCAAGAAAATAAAGTCTGTCACTGTTTCCATTGTTTCCCCATCTATTTGCCATGAAGTGATGGGACCTAATGCCATGATCTTAGTTTTCTGAATGTTGAGTTTTAAGCCAGTTTTTTCACTCTTCTCTTTCACCTTCATCAAGAGGCTCTTTAGTTCTTCTTCACTTTCTGCCATAAGGGTGGTGTCATCTGCATATTGGAGGTTATTGATATTTCTCCTGGCAATCTTGATTCCAGCTTGTGCTTCGTCCAGCCTGGCATTTTGCTTGATGTACTCTGCATATAAGTTAAATAAGCAGGGTGACAATATACAGCCTTGAGGTACTCCTCTCCTGATTTGGAACCAGTCTGTTGTTCCATGTCCATTCTAACTGTTGCTTGTTGACCTGCATGCAGATTTCTCAGGAGGCAGGTCAGGTGGTCTGGTATTCCCATCTCTTTCAGAATTTTCCACAGTTTGTTGTGATTCATGCAGTCAAAGGCTTTGGAGCAAAAGTAGATGTTTTTCTGAAACTCTCTTTCTTTTTCGATGATCCAGCGGATGTTGGCAATTGATCTCTGGTTCCTCTACCTTTTCTAAATCCAGCTTGAACATCTGCACGTTTACGGTTCACATACTGTTGAAGCCTGGCTTGGACAATGTTGAGCATTACTTTGTTAGCGTGTGAGATGAGTGCAATTGTGCGGTAGTTTGAGCATTCTTTGGCATTGCCTTTCTTTGGGATTGGAATGAAAACTGACCTTTTCCAGTCCTGTGGCCCCTGCTGAGTTTTCCAAATTTGCTGGCATATTGAGCGCAGCACTTTCACAGCATCATCTTTCAGGATTTGAAATAGTTCAACTGGAATTCCATCACCTCCACTAGCTTTGTTCGTAGTGATGCTTTCTAAGGCCCACTTGACTTCACATTCCAGGATGTCCAGCTCTAGGTGAGTGATCATACCATCATGGTTATCTGGGTCATGAAGATCTTTTTTGTATAGTTCTTCTGTGTATTCTTGCCACCTCTTCTTAATATCTTCTGCTTCTGTTAGATCTGTACTATTTCTGTTCTTTTTTGTGCCCATCTTTGCATGAAATGTTCCCTTGGTATCTCTAATTTTCTTGAAGAGATTTTTAGTGTTTCCCATTCTGTTGTTTTCCTCTATTTCTTTGCATTGATCATTGAGAAAGGCTTTCTTATCTCTCCATGCTGTTCTTTAGAATTCTGCATTCACATGGGTATATCTTTCCTTTTCTCCTTTGCCTTTAGCTTCTCTTCTTTTCTCAGCTATTTGTAAGGCTTCCTCAGACAAGTATTTTGCCTTTTTGTATTTCTTATTCTTGGAGATGGTCTTGATCCCTCTGTCCTATACAATGTCATGAACCTCTCTCCATAGTTTTTCAGGCACTCTGTCTATCAGATCTGATCCCTTGAATCTATTTGTCACTTCCACGGTATAATCGTAAGGGATTTGATTTGCTGCTGCTGCTGCTAAGTCACTTCAGTCGTGTCTGACTCTGTGCGACCCCATAGATGGCAGCCCATCAGGCTCCACCGTCCCTGGTATTCTCCAGGCAAGAACACTGGAGTGGGTTGCCATTTCCTTCTCCGATGCATGAAAGTGAAAAGTGAAAGTGAAGTCGCTCAGTCATGTCCGACTCTTAGCGACCCCATGGACTGCAGCCTACCAGGCTTCTCTGTCCATGGGATTTTCCAGGCAAGAGTACTGGAGTGGGATGCCATTGCCTTCTCTGAAGGGATTTGATTTAGGTCACACCTGAATGGTCTAGTGGTTTTCCCTACTTTCTTCAGTTTAAGTCTGAATTTAGATAAAGAGTTCATGATCTGAGCCACAGTAAGCTCCAGGTATTGTTTTTGCTGACTGTATAGAGCTTCTCATCTTTGGCTGCAAAGAATAAAATCAGTCTGATTTTGGTATTGACCATCTGGTGATGTCCATGTGTAGAGTCTTCTCTTGTGTTGTTGGAAGAGGGTGTTTCCTACTACCAGTGCGTTCTCTCGGCAAAACTCTTGTTAGCCTTTGGCCTGCTTCATTTTGTACTCCAAGACCAAATTTGCCTGTTATTCCAGGTGTTTCTTGACTTCCTACTTTTGCATTCCAGTCCCCTATAATGAAAAGGACATCTTTTTTAGGTGTTAGTTCTAAAAGGTCTTGTAGGTCTTCATAGAACCATTCAACTTAAGCTTCTTCAGCATTACTGGTTGGGGCTTAGACTTGGATTACTGTGATATTGAATGGTTTGCCTTGGAAACGAACAGAAATCATTCTGTTGTTTTTGAGATTCCATCCAAGTACTGCATTTTGAACTCTTTTGTTGACCATGATGGCTACTCCATTTCTTCCAAAGGATTCTTGCCCACCGTAGTAGATATAACAGTCATCTGAGTTAAATTCACCCATTCCAGTCCATTTTAGTTCAGTGATTCCTAGAATGTCGATGTTCCCTCTTGCCATCTTGTTTGACCACTTTTAATTTGCTTGATTCATGGACCTAACATTCTAGGTTCCTATGCAATATTGCTCTATATAGCCTCGGACTTTACTTCCATCAGCAGTCACATCCACAACTGGGTATTGTTTTTGCTTTTGTTTTACTGTATATCAGGTACACATTATTTTTTTAGTCTGAAAGAAATCCTTATTTTTGCAAAAAGCAAAGTTAGGCTAGAAAAATGAGGTGTTTTACAGAAGGATATGAAAGGGCTTTGAAAATTGCCAATTTCATACAAGGGGAAATGATTATTACTTGTAATACTAAGCCAGTATTCTTTGCAGGATAATGTATTAATATTTGTGTTTAGTTCTCCATGGATGGTTCTATCTGTCCATAAGTTCCTTTTATAGAAAATCACTGGGCATTTAGGGCTTCCCTGGTGACTCAGTGGAAAGAATCCACCTTCCAGTGCAGGAGCTGCGGGTTTGAGCCCTGATCCAGGAAGATCCCCTGGAGAAGGAAATGGCAACCCACTCCAGTATTTTTGCCTGGAAAATTCCATGCACAGAGGAGCTTGGCAGGCTACAGTCCCTAGGGTCGCAAAGAGTTGGACACAACGACTGAACAACAACAACAACAAACTGGGCATTGTTCTTTCCAAATGAGGTTACACGTCAGAATCGTGTAGAAAATTTCAAAATAGATTCCTCCTGCCTCAACCCTTCTGAATTAGAATCTCTGAGGCAATGACCCAGATTTTAATAAGGTTGCTGCTGCTAAGTCACTTCAGTCGTGTCTAACTCTGTGCGACCCCATAGACGGCAGCCCACCAGGCTCCCCCATCCCTGGGATTCTCCAGGCAAGAACACTGGAGTGGGTTGCCATTTCCTTCTCCAGTGCATGAAAGTGAAAAGTGAAAGTGAAGTCGCTCAGTCATGTCCGACTCTTAGCGACCCCGTGGACTGAAGCCTACCAGGCTCCTCCGTCCATGGGATTTTCCAAGCAAGAGTACTGGAGTGGGGTGCCATTGCCTTCTCCGTTTAATAAGGTACTTCCAGGTAATTCTAAGGCAAATTGGAGTTGAGAAACTGTGGGTTTGTCAAACAAAATAACAGATTATGTGAGAGATAAACAGTTTGAATTTAAGTCCCCATGGTTTAGAAAATCAAATGATTTTTAAATAAGGAAAAATAGTTTGCATTAGATCTAGAATCATATAGGCTAAAATGGAGCCTTAAGATGAGTGGAACTTGATCGGGGGTGGGGGTGTGGAGTATTACCATTGAGAAAGCAGTACAGAAATACGGAGGAAAGGTTTAGGGGAGAAAACCCATCGTAATCCCCCCCGCCAACAGAGTTCTTACCTTTATACATTACTACTCACATGTATAACTATTTGTAGGTATTTGTAGTCATAGTCTATACAACACTAGATTTGCTTTGAAATATTGCATAAAATCATAAAATTTTAGTTTATGAGGTCTTAGTACTCCTTTCTATGCAGAAATTTCTCTGACTGTGCTGAGCTGAGTTGAGGCCAGAATACCTAGATTTTTATATTGCACTTGAGAATTTTCCTGGTATGTTAACCCATCCTAACAGAGCTTTAAGGAACTACTGTTGAGTATACATTCAGCCTCCTTTTCTCTCCAGAGTCCCCTTTCTGATGACTTTTCTTCAAATTACAACAGGAAGGGGGTATCTCTGCCAGATAATATCATTAACAGAAAAATTGCTTATGGAAGTCACCTGTGTCTTGTTAACCCGTTATAGCTTTGTCCCTAATGGGGCATTTTCTCCAACCACTCAGATCCAGTGAACAATTCAAGATTTTGCTCTCTGGATCTCTCTCATAATATGGTAGGATCTTTTGTCTTGCTACAGCATCTGTTCAGATTTATTTCAAGTATTTGCTGTGTACCAGCTCCTATGTTAGTGCTCAGTTCAGTTCAGTTCACTCAGTCGTGTCTAACTCTTTGCGACCCTATGGGCTGCAGCACAGCAGGCCTCCCTGTCCATCACCAACTCCTGAAGTTTACTCAAACTCATGTCCATCATGTCAGTGATGCCATCCAACCATTTCATCCTCTGTTGTCCCCTTCTCCTCCCGCCTTCAATCTTTCCCAGCATCAGTGTCTTTTCAAATGAGTCGGTTCGTTGCATTAGGTGGCCAAAGTATTGGAGTTTCAGCTTCAACATCAGTCCTTCCAATGAATATTCAGGACTGATTTCCTTTAGGATTGATTGGTTGGATCTCCTTGCAGTCCAAGGGACTCGCAAGAGTCTTCTCCAACTCCACAGTTCAAAAGCATCAATTCTTCAGCAACTTTCTTATTCTTTGGCAGCTTTCTTTATAGTCCAACTCTCACATCCATACATGACTACTGGAAAAACCATAGCTTTGACTAGACGGGCCTTTGTTGGCAAAGTAATGTCTCTGCTTTTTAATATGCAGTCTAGGCCGGTCATAGCTTTTCTTCAAAGTAGCAAGTGTCTTTTAATTTCATGGCTGCAGTCACCATCTGCTGTGATTTTGGAGCCCAAAAAAGTAATCTCTCACTGTTTCCATTGTTTCTCCACCTATTTGCCATGAAGGGGACTAGATGAAATGATCTTAGTTTTCTGACTGTTGAGTTTTAAGCCAACTTTTTCACTCTCCTTTTTGACTTTCATCAAGAGGCTCTTTAGTTCCTCTTCGCTTTCTACCATAAAGGTGGTGTCATCTGCATATCAGAGGTTATTGATATTTCTCCGGGCAGTCTTGATTCCAGCTTGTGCTTCGTCCAGCCCAGCGTTTCGCATGATGTACTCTGCACGTAAGTTAAATAAGAAGGGTGACAGTGTACAGCGTTGACGTACTCGTTTCTCAATTTGGAACCAGTCTGTTGTTCCATGTCCAGTTCTAACTGTTGCTTCTTGACCTGAATACAGATTTCTCAGGAGGCAGGTCAGGTGGTCTGGTATTCCCATCCCTTTCAGAATTTTCCATAGTTTGTTGTGATACACACAGTCAAAGGCTTTGGAGTAGTCAGTGGAGCAAAAGTAGATGTTTTTCGGAAACTCTCTTTCTTTTTCGATGATCCAGTGATGTTGGCAGTTTGATCTCTGGTTCCTCTGCTTTTTTTAAGTACAGCTTGAACATCTGGACGTTCACAATTCACATACTCTTGAAGCCTGGCTTGGAGAATTTTGAGCGTTACTTTGCTAGCACGTGAGAGGAGAGCAGTTGTGAGGCAGTTTGAGCATTCTTTGGCATTGCCCTTCTTTGGGATTGGAATTAAAACTGACCTTTTCCAGTCCTGTAGCTACTGCTGGGTTTTCCAAATGTGCTGGCATATTGAGTGCAGCACTTTCACAGCATCATCTTTTAGGATTTGAAATAGTTCTACTGGAATTCCATCACCTCCACTAGCTTTGTAGTGATGCTTCCTAAGGCCCACTTGACTTCGCATTCCAGGATGTTAGTGCTACTCACTGCTGAAATAATATATGTCTGTTTAATGCCTATGAGGAAATTCATGCTTCCTCCAGAGACATACTAGAGCTGCCTTTCTTTTCCAAGTTGTGAATCCAGTGATATTCCCAGGATGTGAGACACTTCCATATTTAAGGAAAATTCTAAGCATTTAGTTTGTCAGTGTGTCCTTAATATACTAGAGGAAGTTAAGCACCAAAGAGAGACTTTATAGCAAAGCAACAAGAGACACGACTGGAGAGGTGGGCTGCGACTAGGTCACAGAGGCCCCTGAGTTATGATGAGAAATTTTGATATTATCCTTAATGCAGTGGGAAACTATTAAGGGTTCTAAATTAGAGGCTTGATCCGATTGAACTGTTGTATGGAGAATGGATTGAAGGAAGACAAAAGTGGAAATAGGAAGACCAGTTAGTGACAAGGCTCTTCCAAAAGTACTCCAGGTGAGAGAGAAATGGACTGATTTGAGATGAATTTGAAGATAAAACTGAATTTGTGATGAATCCAGCATGGTTATTGAAAGAATGAGGTGCTAAGGATAATTCTCAAGTTTTTGATGTGAGCAACTGAATACAAGGGAAGTACTGGTGGAGAATTAATCACTTAGTTTGTGATGTTAACTTTGAGATGCCTGTAAACATTCATATGGCACTGTCAGATATGAAGCTGCGTGCTTGTCTTTGGAGATGCTCATTTAGACATCATTGGCATGTTAATGTATTCAGAGCCATAACAGTGGATGAGTATATAGTAAGAAGAGAAAGGGGCGGGGACAAAGCCCTTAAAAAGTTCCACATTTAGAGATGAGATGAGAGATACATTCACAGAAATAAGAGACTGGATGGTTTGGAGACACGAAGAAAATCAGAAGACTGTGGTAACAAAAGGGGAGAATGTCTCATGAAAGAAATGCTGCCAAAAGGTCAAGTAAGATAAAAATTAAGAGAAGGCCGTCAGATCTGGCAGCCGCAGAGCAGGCAGACTTGTGTGTACCATTCCTTAATGAGAGAGAAAGGAGAGGCGACTAGGTATAAATGTGCCATCAAGAGTGTTGCTTTTTCAAAATACGTATTTTAAAATAATCTGTAGGATATTTGCCCCACAGGGTGAACACCTGACTCAAGAGTTTACCCAAGTAGAACATTCAGCAGTACAAAGGGGTTTAAAATAAATATGAAAGATGATGTTTGGGATTGGCCATGAAGAAAAGACTCCTACGTGTTGTCTGTGTACTGAAATGTGGTGACATCATTATTCTGAGCCATTATAATATCAATTCAATGCAAACTCAAAGAATTCCAGCAGCATTAGGTCTGTGCTAATTAAAGTAATGCAGGGGTCATCAAGAGAGATCTTTGAAATCATGGCCTAAGATGAAGAACAGGCCCTTCATACGTGACTTTAATAAGTCACTTGTCCAGGGATTTCAAAAATACGTATTACTTGCAAATCTGTTGGATTTCAGAAGCATTCAGCTTCTGAATATTCTTAAATGAAATTACTCAATAATCCAGTACTTCCAGGATTAAAGGGCATATCCCAGAGCACTATTTGGCTATCTGTGCATCATATATATTTGACTCATCAACTATATTTATATTGGGTACAAATATATCCTGGCCAAAGCATTCTTTTCATGTTACCAAGAAGAAAGTATCAGTTTCGATGAGCACTGTTTTTAGAGGCTTTCTCTTCATTTTCTCAGGACAAGACAGAAGTTTGCATTTAGTTTGCATATCTAAATTTCCATCAAGGAAATGGCAACTGGCCTCATGGCTTGAAACTATTTTCCTATCATTTAGCCCTTTCACTGAAGAAAGCATTACTCTGGTCTTTCACTTTTTCCATAAAGCAAATACAGAGCTGCTTACAACAGCCTTTGTCTGGCTTTGGCATTGATTTTAAATCACCTGGATTGATCATGTGGTTATGGGACGTTAAAAATCCCACCAAACACCAAAGCCTCTAAACACAATTAGAATCGAGGGGTTTTTAATCTGTGAGCCATGTGTCCATAGGAGTACATTTTAAATTATCCTCAACTTCTGCTCATGTTTGGTGGGAAAAAGCACTACCCTGATGTATAGTGTCTGGGGTTGTGGAGATGCTCTCTGAGCACATAAGAAATGTTCCTAATTTTCAAAACGAGGGAGCATCTGAAATCTTTGTCTCTGAGTGTCTCACTGCCTCCACAGTTGCCTCAGCCAATAGGAGAGAGAGATGCAAAGCAGCCAGCTGTCGTGTCACACACCCGGCAGTCACTGGACAACAGCAGGACTTAGGCAAGCTGATCCCAACCGGATGTGACAAAGAGGTGGAAGCTCTAAAATTAAATAGGTCAACACAGATTCTCTAATAATAGGTAGATGAGAAGGGACAATGAGGGATCCCATAGGAAAACCGCTTTTTAAAGACCGCTGATATGATTGCCTTTCATTTCAGATCTCCTATCATCGGTGGCATCTAAGTCTGAACCATCTTATTTGGTGATGAAAGACAGTTTCTATTTTCACCAATTACTCTTTAGATTATTTCCATAAGGTTAACGTTTTCATGAAATAAGTATTTATAAAGAGTCTTAACTATTTTCAGAAGCAGACTTCTTTTTTAAAGGCAGATGTTTTTCTGAGGCTTGCTGTGGTACTTCAATTTTGTTGTCATGGTGACCGGATAATATAACTTTTCAAAAATGGAAATCTGCTTTTAACCATGTTGTATCAACCTACTAGTTCTTAAACGCAGAGTTTATAGCAGACAATTTCTACTCAGTTTCTTCCCTAGCTAACCTCTGAGTTTACTTTAAAGACATCAGGTTTCAATAATTACACACACACAGAAAACTCCATTAGGTCTCCTAATCATACAACATAGTAAGCACCAACAAAGGAATTGTGGTTTTTGAATTCATGTTCTTTCTAGTTAAACAACTTGTGTTGCCAGAATAATGTTAATTTTGGAGCATTCCTGCTAAACAATATAGTAGTATTTTCCTTAGTACCTGTAACTAATTATCAATGAATAAAAGAAAAAATAGACAAGGAAGTGTCTTAGGCATAGGCTGAACAAATAGGTAACATTTTTTAAAATTCCATAAAGAGCAGGGCTTTGTTTCCTAAATTCACCCACAAGCCATTTTACACAATTGTCATTTGTTTTCTTTTTTTAATGTTCTTTTAATATTCATTTGAAATGGTAACAGTAGGAACATACTATAGTCCTTCCTATAATATTATGTTGAGGAGGTGTTTACATATTTCATGCTTGATCTACTGTACATTTTGATCCTTAAAGATGTTATTTTATCTGCTTGGGAAAAAAAAGAAACTTTAATTCTGAAAAATAAGAAATAAACCTTAAGATGTTTTCCACTGTTCTTTTTCTTCCAGCACATTTTCTTCACATTTCGAGAGAGATGGCTTTACATAGTAACTTAGAAATAACACCTAATGATTAACAGAATGATGGATGTGATGAATCACCTTTTTCTTTAGAAGTAATAAATCAACATATTCCTACCCATAAATTTTTACTGGAAAATGTGAAATATTAGCATCATATATTTAACAAGGTGTCAGGTACAAAAACTGTCGACAAAATGTTGCCCTCATAACCAGTAAGATGCATTAAAATGTTATGTTCCATTTTGGGGAACAATTCAAGTAATTCAAATATAATTTACAATTTCCTAAATTTAGTATAGTTTTACTTTTTGTCTACTCTTCGCATCAATAATACTGCTTAAGCATTATCAATATTGGGCCCCAAAGTTAAGGAACAAAAGCCTCCTGATGTAGAATTCTTCATTCACAAAAATCCTGATTAAGCTTTCATTTTAGGATCTGAAATAATTCATAAGCTCAGGTTTGCCCTTTTCATATATAAGTGATTCTATCCTGGCCCTCATCTAGGTAGCGTTTTCTTTCCTGGCTGTGGTTTCATTTTTAGGCAGACTGTTAGGTTTGGATTTTGTTGGAATCCTATTGGAAGGGTGAATTTGTGATTACATGAAAGGATAGTTGGTTGTTCAGTTGCCCAGCAAGGTCGCTCTATTTCCAGTTGGGGGTGTTGTTCCTAGAGTAGCCGCAGTGCATCGTGGGAAGTGGAGCTGGGCAGTGTCCCCCGCCCCCGTGCCCCCCGCCCCCCCGGGCTGTATTGATTTGCCCTTCAGCTGTGTGCGCTGCGGAGAGAACCTCGGGCCTTGTTGTTGATTATCTGCGCAGTGTCTCTGGGAGCACCATTGACCCACTGTTGCTGCCTGCCTGTGGCTCTTGATTTTTCACACCATCTCCATGACACTCGTAATAAAACATAGTACCTTATTGCCCCTCAGCCCTGAGAGCCGACTGACTCAGCCCAAGAACGCTGTGATGTTTCTGGAGAACGTTTATTGTATATGGGGTAAAGCGTGGCGATTTTAGGATTCTGCCTTGTGTAGTTTAATAGGTATCTCTACAGCAAGATTTTACACACACTATTATATTTTTATTGTCTTACAGCCAACACTAGCTTTACATATATTGTTAACATGAAACTTTGCATTATGAGTACAAAACTATAGTTTTAAAATGTTGTGCTAATGAAAAGCATATTCTGTGTTCACATTAGGCTTGATATGTTGCTGTAATACTCAGTTTCAAAAATGAGTTTTGAAATATGTCACCAAGAGTGTACCATGATTTATTACTACAGTGCATGATGGTTTTTTGAAGCATCTGGTTGTATTTAATTTCCATATTTCTAATTTGCTATTGTCAAAATCTCCTCCATTATACATTTCAACTTCCGATGGGGTCACAAGTTAGAAGAAATCATGTAAAATCTTTCTTCTTAGTTATCTTGGAAGACTTAATGGATCTACATAAAGTCCGGGCAACAAAATTGTCTCTCGTTGGAGTCTGGTTGTTTCTCAGCTAATTTATTTCTGATTTATGTCTAGGTGGTGTAAATTGAACCCAAAGACAGAAAAATCAGAGGAAAGGCATTTCACGTCTCATTCCATCAAATTAATGTTTTTCTTTTAAATTAAAAAATGAGTTCTTCTCTATGATTCTCCATGCCACACCTCATGAACTTCTAGGGCAGGAGATGCCAACAGCCATCCTAAAACCTTTTCAAATCTAGGTACCGAGGCTTGACAACATTTCATTCACCTCTGGGATAGTTAACGGGTACATTTGACCCATTGTTACGTAAGCATTGTTCTTTCAGAGCTGACTTTTACTTACGTGGATTACAGACCCACCGTCTGTCAGGTTTGAGTTCTCTGTGTAGGAGGCAAGTATCCAGTTTACAGCTCTGGTCACCATGGTTTTGAGCCCTCCCACCTGATGGTTTTCCATAGCACACGGTTTGTGCCCCACTTAAGTATCTGTGTGTCTTTGGACCTTCAGAACCACTTTAAAATGTACGTAAAGCTTCCTCTAACTGAGTCATAGTCATCAGGTATTGCAAAGGTTAAGCTTTATCATCAGCATCCAAAAAAAAAAGAAAGTGAGGTTTCATCAAAAACTTCCATCCTCACAACCTTTCGACCACAATTTGATGATTATTATTGATTATTTCACAGCCTTTCACTCACGCTCTGCCACTGCGGCCAGCCCTGATATACAGATAGGGCTTCAGTCCAGCTAAAATAAGACTCCATCTTGATAATGGACTGAGATGAGATGCTGTTATTTGATAAAGATAATTGATGTTTCACAGCGAATTGGAAAGCAGCTTCAAGAGCACTGTATTTGGAGCTGTATTCTGTCCACAAATATGGCAGTTGTTTACAAAAATAGAACAAAAGAACTAAAGTTAAATATTTGGACATGGTTTTTTAGAGCATTTGGTGCTGTGTTTTTTGTTTGTTTGTGTTTTTTTGTCTGATTATTTTAAGCTGTAGTAGGGAAAAAATAGGAAGGGGCATATCACATTATTTTTCCTCTTTGGTTTCAGATTAGTATGTTAAAATCTTAACACAGCATGGGTGTTATTGATCAGTGTCCTTGCAGACTTCATACCTAAATTCTGTATTTGGATTATGATGCATCACTGTCGTCCATAAACTGGGTATCTTAGGTTAAATTTCATGTTGTCATTCATCTCTTGAACATTTTACATACTGCGTGGAAACACAATTTAAATTATTGATCATAAACGTCCTGTCTCTTGGCAAATGCAGTCCAAGTAATCTGTGGATGCAGGTTGGATTTCTCCTCATTTATTATTAACAAATTTCTCTAAAAATAACATGTAACTCGCTGTTTGTGTTTGTTCATCATACTTCCTTCAGCCACCAGGGTTAAGTTGGTTAAGGCATCGTTCATCTTAGGTAATGTTCATCTGATTTCTTTTAGTCTTATCACCTTCGTAACCTCTAATTAAGCAATAAGGCTTGACAGGGAGTATGGTTATCATGAGATAATGACACCCCAAGTGTGTTGAGCGGCACAAGGTTCAGCTGAGTGCTTCTAAACCTCTAGGGGTGTGATTATCTCACGATAAACATGCCAGGTTGCTGCTCAATGATACTGGGGTTGCATGCACGCACATGTGCACACGCACACACACAAACTCCTGTAGTTGTGGGGAGATGGGCTTGTCCTCACCCGCTTTCTCAGCCCTCCAAATTGCTGATTTTATAAAATTATTGCTTCATATCTCAGACTTACAAAGTGTAAATCCATAAGCTTCTATTTTATTGTCTCAGTAGCATCAGTTAACTTACCAAATACATCTTTCAACAAAATTCAGATTTACTTTTCTTAAGAGAGAAAGTTTCCTCAGAAGAAAGATCTCGTGGAAAGCAAGCGTATCTTTTGTTGTTACCATTTTACAGCAGGTAGTGGACCCCACACCAATGAATGGAAAAAGATGAGGCATTCTTGTAAACGCAGAAGAAGCAAGTATGTGCTATCATGCGGATGACGTTATTAAATAGTTGAGAATAATACAGGAAATATTCATTGGACTTTTTTGGCTTGGAAAATCTTTTTAGCTTATCACAGGTACCTGTCACAGTTAAAAATAGACTGGTCCGGGGAGGAGATATATAACTAAGTATATATAACTATTATAGTTATTATATTATGTTATAGCTATATGCTATAGCTGTATAGTTAGATTTTCTCCCTCATATGCCCAGACCTTTGTACCTGCCATTTCTTCATCTAAGACTTCTCTTTCTTTCCACCCCACACACACCATAGGGCCTCCCAGGTGGCTCAGTAGTGAAGAACCCACCTGCCAAGCAGGAGACCCGGGTTCCATTCCTGGGTCGTGGAGAAGGACATGGCAACCCACTCCAATGTTCTTGCCTGGAGAATCCCATGGAAAGAGGAGCCTGGTGGCCTACAGTCCATGGGGCGCAAGGAGTCGGACACCACTGAGCATGCATACATCACATATACAGTCTCCCTCCTTCGTTAAATTAACCTTGATCCTCACTCATTCCTAATTACAACAACCACTTACTTCCTCTCTGGGACACCCAACTGTATTTTGGGGGACTATCTGGTTGCTCGCCTCCTCGTTCTCCTAAGATTGAAATCATGGCATGTGCGTTTCTTAGCTTTGATTACAACACGTGAAAATCGTGTTTTATAAATAGTGGGAGAAAAACTAGTTGAATGAAATTTGAATTCATCTCAAGGGAGGTAACTGATCTACCTCATTGGGAGAAGGGGAAGGAGAACTCTAAAATTTTTACACATCATGAAAGAAAAGAAAGTGAAGTTGCTCAGTCGTGTCCGACTCTTTGTGACCCCCATGGACTGTAGCCTACCAGGCTCCTCACTCCACGGAAATTTTCCAGGCAAGAGGACTGGAGTGGGTTGACATTTCCTTCCCCAGGGTGTCCTCCTGGCCCAGGGATCAAACCTGGGTCTCGCGTATTGCAGGCAGACACTTCACCGTCTGAGCCACCAGGGAAGCCCATCATGCAGACCAAGCAGAACTGGTTTGTGGGCTGCACTGAGCCTGTGGGCAGTCTATAGACTTGGAGAGAAAGATGAGTGGTTACAGGCTGAGGAAGAAAAAGGAATCTGTTGAATTCTCACAGTCTTACACCTCTATTTTAAATGTAGTTTATTACAGCGGCTCAAGATGTTATTTAAGTTGTGAATACCAATACCCTGTTTTATAATGGGATCCCAGAGATCTCTAAGGGAACAAAGTGTTAGTGGAAAGAGAGGGTCTCCATCTTTCAGTTCAGTTTCTCGTTGTGATTTCATGTATAATTTAACACAATGTTCAGACAGTTCATGCCTTTCAAAATATATTATTATTTATGTTACAAATATATTTTGCCAGATTTTTAACATTCTCCATTTTTTATTCTAATCAATTATATTAATTAAAACTGAAGACATGAGTCCTGCTCAGTGTACAATGACCTCAAGCTTTTGCTGTTTAATTTTATAAAGCACTCATAATGAAAAAGAATAATTCAGCTAATCAAATAACAACTGCTCTTTTCCTTACCTGTCTTGATTAAGGCAGCTGGTCTTCTGAATCACTCCTGAAGTCTAAGAATTCATCCCAGGCTAGATATGTGTCAGTAGCAAAATGCATTAATGTGAGTGCTTTAGAGCTGGGAAGATGGGGTGCCCATTTCCTTTGTGGAATTAACAACAGTACACAGTAACCCAGCATTTTGTGAATTAGTCTACGAGAAGAAACTATCATATCTTTATAAAGATGAAGTCTCTATGGAATGTTTTTTAACAAAATATCTCAAAAATGATAGAACCAGTATCAAAATAAGTAGGGATTCTGTGGGGCCTTTATTCACAGAGATTATTCCCAAAGTTGTGAGTTTTCTTATGCTATCTTTAAAATTTAAATTAAAGCTTTAATTTTGTCCAAAAGTAGAAAATAAATAAAAGTAGAAAATAATACACTTCTAGCAATATTGAGCATACTCATTAATAGTTAGCTATGTAAAGGTCTTCCTTAATTGGGAGTGTGAATTTAAAGTTTCATGATTAAGACCATATAGAGCATATAATGCTGACGGAGAACTGTTCCAAGCAATGTGCTGTGCTGTGCTTAGTCGCTCAGTCGTCTCCGACTCTTTGCGACCCCTTGGGCTATAGCCCACCAGGCTCCTCTGTCCATGGGGATTCTCCAGGCAAGAATACTGGAGTGGGTTGCCATGCCCTCCTCCAGGGAATCTGCCAAACCCAGGGATCAAACCCAGATCTCCCGCATTACAGGTGGACTCTTCACCATCTGAGCCACCAGGGAAGCCCAAGTAATAGGTAATAATTATTTTGAAAAAAAACAATGTAATTAATGTAAACACAGTCAAATGAAGGCCTGGTGGATCATAGTTTCCCTGTTTGCCTTGTTTCCCAGCCCTGCCCTGTGACTTCTGAAGGCCAATGCAGCCTATCCCCAAATATCCCACTAAAGTAGGAGCTCAGGGATAGAATGGCCAAGAAAACATGTCGCATGCTTTTGTGTAAGTTTTCCATTAAGAGCCATGTCCCAACCCTAGGTAGTTATTTGCCTTTTATTTGGATCTTGAATGAGAGAAATGGATATACCACAAGCTGGTGTTATGATAGTTACGAGTCACGTGTTCTTCAAGCTGGTCCACACTGCAAGCTAACTCACTACTGTAGTATCCTAGTATTTCATAAAATTGTATACCTCCCAAACTCAAATCTATATTGTAGTGACCATGTGTTACATCTGTTTTTACAGATACAATTTTGCTGTAATGAGATGGAGCTGCCTGGGAAAACAGTAAACTTGCTGACCACTCTGTGACAAATAGGTTGTGTGAAATAGAGTCATTTGGGAAAACAGAGGAAGAACTTAGTGGCCCAATAAACTGACTTCCTAAGAAGGAAAGTAGGGCTTCCCTGGGCTCAAATGGTAAAGAATCCACCTGCAGTGCAGGAGATGTGGGTTTGATCCCTGGGTCAGGAAGATCCCCTGGAGACAGGAATGGCAACCCTCTCCAGTATTCTTGCCTGGAGAATCTCATGGAGAGAGGAGCCTGGTGGGCTATAGTCCATGGGATCGCAAAGGGTTGGCCACAACTGAGTGACTCACACTAAAGAAGGAAAATAGAAAAGCCTCTTGAGTTATTTTGGAAATATTCAGATCATTTAGATATATATCTGTAAACTAAACAGCAGCCCACTCCAGTATTCTTGCCTGGAGAATCCTGTGGACAGAGGAGCCTGATGGGCTGTGTCCATGGGTCGCACAGAGTTGGACACGACTGAAGCAACTTAGCATGCATACATATGTGCATTGGAGAAGGAAATGGCAACCCACTCCAGTACTCTTGCCTAGAGAATCCTGTGGACAGAGGAGCCTGGAGGGCTGTGTCCATAGGGTCGCACAGAGTCAGACATGACTGAAGTGACTTAGCATGCACACGTGCATTGGAGAAGGAAATGGCAACCCACTCCAGTATTCTTGCCTGGGGAATCCCAGGGACGGAGGAGCCTGGTGGTCTACCATGTACGGGGTCGCACAGAGTCGGACACGACTGAAGTAACTTAGCAGTAGCAGCAGCAGCAAGAATTTGAAATTCAGAAAAGAACACAGTTTTTCTCAAGTTTCTACCCAATACTTAGGTCTTATCAAAGAACAGTTTGGCATATGGATGCCGAGGTTGACTTAGTAATCAATTTAACTTTTTTCTTTTGTTTTCTTCTGGAAAGATGCCATGTGCTGTAATGAGATGGGGCTGCCTGGAAAAACAGTAAACTTGCTGACTGCTCTATGAAGCCACATACTATGATTTTAAATTTTTATTATCGTAAAAAGTGTGACGTCATGTCTAGGGTAAAGGCTCTTAAAAAATTGAATTCATATCAAAAGAAATGCTGAAACACATCTAATCTACCGCTGTCTCCCTGAATAGACCTCTTCAGCTTTTAATTGTGTAAATGCTTCATTTTAAGTGTGTTAGCAGAGCCCTTTTGTTCAGGCTGTCGAAAGGAGCTTCTGTCTCGGGAAGACGTGGGGGTGTGGGGGGTTGTGTATTTTTCCTTTTCCCCCTAATTTGTAAGCAACCCTTTTGTAGGAATGGTCTTTTCCTGTAAAGTGATCAGTCATCTCCCAGAATGACCTTCAGATCACTGGACACGTCGGTAGTGACCAGGCAAGCAACCTGTTACTAGTCGGTTCTATAGCGATTGCTCGGGTAACAGGCTCTTTCTTGCTGGCGTGTCACTTTGTTTTACGTTTTTGTTGGTTTCCACGGGACCAGCGTGGGACTTCTCTGGCAGTGCAATGGTTGAGACTCCACACTGCCTACGCAGGGAGTGTGAGCTTGATCCCTGGTCTGGGAACCAAGATCCCACATGCCTCTCAGCACAGCCAAAAGATTAAAAAAAAAAAAAAATAGAACCAATATGATTACTCATTCATTACTATTTAAAGGCATTTTTGCTACACTCTACAGGTGTTTGTGGGGCTTCCCTTAACTACTGTGTAGCTCAGTCAGTAAAGAATCTGCCTGTAATGCAGGAGACCTGGGTTCGATCCCTGGGTCGGGAAGATCCCTGGAGAAGGAATGGCAACCCACTCCAGTATTCTTGCCTGGAGAATGCCAGGGACAGAGGAGCCTGGCAGGCTCCAGTTCAAGAGCTGCAAGAGTTGGATACGACTTAGCGACTACACCACCACCACCACCATGTGTGTTTGTGGGCTCTGTGGATGTAAATGGAAGTCCTTGGAAGTCCATGACTTCCGCTATGCTTGTAGCATTCCTGAGCTTCATATTTTTCAACTATTCTGTAATTTTTGACTACTGATGATGGCTTTTCATTTTCTTATGAATAGGAATAATGTCCTGGGACTATTTTTCTTTCTGTGTGTGTTTTCCTTCCCAAACTTTTCCCTGAATAATTTAATTGTAAATTCTCATGACACTGCCTGAGTATATTTACTTTTGCAAGTGCATTATTTAATAGATTCTGTGGTTTTAAAATAAAACGTAGCAAGACTTTCACATCCTCTGTTGGTAGACTGTCCATGGACCACACTGCCTGTGTTGTGCTGTTCACTCAGTTGTGTCCAACTCTTTGTGACCCCATGGACTTTTACCCTTCCAGGCTTCTCTGGCCATGGAGTTCTACAGGTAAGAATACTGGCGTGGGTTTCCAGCTCCTCCTCCAGGGATACCCCATAGTGGCCATTATTAAAAAATAAAACCCAGGATGTCATTGCTAAGGGAAGAGTGAATGGAAACTGGACAGAGAAAACAACAGATGGCTACCTGTCCCAGGTTTATCGCCTCTGTTTTAGGCAAACACCTCTTCAATCATTAGGGAAATTGAAGAGCGTCCATAATTTTCTTTGCTCCAGTGCTTAACTGCTCTATTAAGAAATTTCTTCTTTTATTTAACTTTGTATCTTTAAATTAAAACTCATTTTATCTGCGACTTTAGAGTATTTAAAAACAACAACAACAACTTGTTCTTGCCACAGTTGACTCTAGCGTTTGGTTTTTCTGGGTCTCAGTTCCTTTGTAAAAATGAAAGCATAGGCCTGGGTGATCTCTAAATTCTCTTTTACACATCTGTGATTTCTGAGAACAATAGCAATGACTCCACAGAAAATTTGCTTGTTATTATCGCTCTATAAACGCTAGAAAAGTCTTCCTTTTATCTGGCTTTGTTCCTCGGAGCCTATCTCTAAGCCACAGATACTGGAGTGTATTGATTTAGAGGGTAGACACTGGATTCAGAGTGTCTAGTCCAAGACCTGCCTCTGACCATTACACCTGTGTGACTTTGGGCAAATTGCTTAACCTCTCTGTTGCCTTTTCTGTAAATGTAATAAAAGACCCAGCCTCACAGGGCTGTGTGAGCATTACAGAATTCATAAAAAATAAAAAAAAAAAAACCCAATTGCATACTACTCTGGCACACATTAAATCTTTCCTATCTCATAGTAACAGAGCCTTTCTTCATTCTAGCATAAAGTTCTAGGCTTCAGGATTGTAAGAGAGGACTTTACTAAAGTGAACCGTATGCTGTTAAGGGCTTCCCTGGTGACTCAGATGGTAAAGAATCTGCTAGACAGTGTTCAATGCCTAGGAGATAGCTAGTAACTTATTAATTCATTGAACAAATGTGTCAGGAAGCAATGGCTCATTACTTAGATGAATTAAATTCTCAAAGTATTAGAATGTAAACCAGTAAGGCGATTTGGGTTTTTGTGTGTGTGTTTTTTTTTTAAGTTACTCATCAAATACTGTGTTGTAGTAATTTAAGCTAGAGTATGAGGGATAAAAGCAATTCCTTTTGAAATTCAGACTTCTGGATTTTCAGAGTCTGGTATAATGGTGCTGCTGCTGCTGCTGCTAAGTCGCTTCAGTCGTGTCCGACTCTGCGACCCCAGAGACGGCAGCCCACCAGGCTCCGCCGTCCCTGGGATTCTCCAGGCAAGAATACTGGAGTGGGTTGCCATTTCCTTCTCCAATGCATGAAAGTGAAAAGTGGTATAATGCTAAGACAGTAAATTCTGAAGGCAGTGACTCATATCCTTGGTATCTGTGTATAATTCTCGCTATAGGATAAGTGAAGATAGAGGAAGACCTTGAGAAAGTGGCCTTTGGTGAAATCCTGCCAGTTACCTCAGAAATGCTCATTTTACTTGAACTCATAGTTCAAGTTTTTGAGTTCCTCTTCAAAATGATTATTTCCTGGCAAAAAAACAAGTTGAAGGGTGTAAAATCAGTGACTTTTTCTTTTAAGCACAGTGTAAATGATTAAATGTTCATTTCTTTGGGGGAAAAAAATCTGACTGATAGCCAGAGCTGAATTGTCCTGGGACTAGGTCTACCATAGATTCAAAGAATGTTCCCAGCATAAGTCATCCTATGAAATTCCAGCTTCCCTTTCAATGATGCATGTAATTGTCTGTCCCTAATCACACCTAGTTCTTCCTGAACTCAGGGATTTACTCTTCTGTCATCCCTCACCTCCAGTAATTCACTCCAAACCCCTCAAATGGAGTCTTTTTATGCCAGAAAGCGTTATAGAGTTCTTTCCCTTGAGAGTTCATGAGACCTACTAGAACCATTGAATGCCTCCGATTTCTGACGCCTCCCCACCACCCCTATCTCCTCTCTGTACTGAAACCCCACATTCAGTCAGAGCATCCACTGCCTGAGTGTGTGTAATATCTACACACTTCCGGGTCCCCTCCCGACCATCATCAAGGGCATGATCATGGAGGTAGAACCTAGTCTGCCCGTGAAGGGATACTTTGTTCAGTAAGCCATCCATGGAGAGACTTGGATCCATAAGACAGGCGTCTGGAATTAATGCCTCTTTGGTAGCTGGACTGCTTGCCACTTTTTGAGGCTTAATGATTTCTTTTCTTATATATGTAACTTTATTTGCTTTTGGCTCTGCTGGCTCTTCATTCCTGAGTGGGCTTTTCTCTAACTGGTGATCGGGGGCTTCTCTCTCCTTGCAGTGCTTGGGCCTCTCTCGTTGTGGAGCACGGGCTCCAGGGTCCGTGGGCTCCTGTAGTTGCAGCTCCTGGCTCTAAAGCTCAGGCTCAACAGTTGTGGCTGCACCGGACCAGGGATCAAACCCATGTCTCCTTCACTGGCAGGATTTTTACCACTGAGCCACCAAGGGAAGCCTGAGGCTTAATGGTTTCAAATCAAAGAATAGAGCAGTGAATTGAGAGGACTGTCCAAGGGATGGGAGCATCAGTGTGTCCACTATTTTAAAGTGAGTCCAGAAGTATTTAATAAACAGCTGCCTGTGATCCCTTCCCCTCCTCGTTCACTCATCTGAGGATCCTTTTTTTTTTTTTTTTTTTCTTTTTGGTAATACAAGTTGACTGAGACTCTGTTTCTGCTCTTGCAGAGCCAGTAGCCAAGCTATCTATGGTTACTACTTTTTTCCTTCTTTTTCAAGGTGAACCTAAATAAAAGAAGAGTTATATTTTCTTTGGTATATACTTTAGGGAAGAAACTGGGCTTTTCCTCTTAGATTCTTGGGCTTGAAAATAGGCTTTTTTAAAAATAGTTCACAAATTACTGAAAATACTTAAAACTTCGATTGTCAAAAGAAAAGTAAAAAGGTTTTAAGGCCAAATTTGCCAGATAGATTAAATTTCTTAATTCAGGAATGTAAAATGTATGGTTGTTGTAAAAAATAGATGTACCCGAGGAAATATAAGCTAAGATATATATAAATGCAGGCTGCTTAGCAGATTGGGAAATCATGCAGAATTAGATATTGCCTGGTAAAGATTTTATTTTCCCTTCAATTTTGAGGCAATTGTCCCATAGGGAAGAGAGCCTCCCAAGGAAGTTAGAAATGCCCAGAACTATTCAGAAGTGGAGCTTCCCCGGTGGCTCAGTGGTAAAGAATCTGCCTGCAGTGCAGGAGACATGGGTTCAGTCCCAGGGTCAGGAAGATCCCCTGGAGGAGAAAATGGCAACCCACTCTAGTATTCTTGCCTGGAGAATCCCATGAACAGAGAATCCTGGCTGGCTGCAGTCCACGGGGTTGCAAAGAGTCAGACACAACTGAACACCTGAGCACACACACATTCAGAAGGGCACAGAGAAAGCTGCCTCATCTCTCCCTTCTCTTTTGCCAACCAGTACAAAGTGGGACTTAAATTCTGAGGCTTCACAGCAAGTGGCAGGGTGTTCTTTAGTTATAATATTCTTTATTCTTTTTAGCCTGCCATATCATGTAAGCATTTACATTTATTTTTAAAGTTTCTTTAATATTTCACTTGAGAGGTAGAAAAGAGCATGTGATATTCAATAAAAGAGTACCTGCAAAGAGCCTTTAAAATGGCACTTTTCTAAACCTAAAATAGAAAGGATCACATTTCAGTGATGCAGTGTAATACTAGTGCAAATTATGTAAATCCAGATTTGCTTGAGTGTTTTGTAAGAAATTGTGACTTGAATGAGATCTCAACAAAAATCAGATGTAAAACAGACCTGGATTAAACAATAAATTGTTCAGAAGGAAGGAAGCAATTACTTTTCAGAAACAACATATATCCTTCTCCATGGTCTCTGGCAGAGTGTTTTCAAGAATGATTTGATCAATAACCTCACAGTAGTGGCAGATATAGAAAAGAATAAATGTTTATCACACTTGTAAACATCTGAGGCAAAGCCGAAGTATTTGCTGAAAAGACAACATCCATTTTTGAATTTCCCCATGGGTTGGGGCAAGGCAGAAGGTGGGGGTGGCATTTACTATTAAATCTGTAAGGTCGGGTATTAATGACTGGAACCAGAAGTTAAATTTAACAATGCAGTTTTATTATAGATATATCTGTGTGTTTCCTGGCAGAATGAAATAAGTTGTACTGAGTTGTCCAAAGGGTGTTTCATTTCTGTGTGGACAGCTTACACACATCTTGGCAACCGAGAGGAGCTTATTTGTGCCTTCTGAAAAACAAACAAATGTAATCAAGCCTTTGAAAAGCATTCCACTTGTATTGTTTCTTAGTTGATTCATATTTCTTAATATTTTTAATATTCTTAATATACTTAATTCTTAATATTTCTTATTTAATTCATCTTGGGATATTTTTTGACACTTGGGCTGATATCTAGATTCCAGCTTTTTCAGAAGAAAGGTGAATCCATGGCTTAGGTTATAAACAGAGGAGGGCAGAGCTGCTGAGGCTAGCAGGATGTGCAGTGCTTACAGCAAGAACCAGTCAGCCTTCCCCATCTTCAGCTGTCCTTTTGTGCAGTCCTGTGGCCTCAAATGAAATAGTGATTATGTGTAAGGCCTGTGTTTTAAAACACAGCTTTAACACTAGCTTTAGAGAAGCCCTTTTTCTTTTCTGATAATCCTTATAGTAAGGATGAGGGACAGAGGAGAAAGTAAACCCTTCTTGTCATCGTGTTGCTTTAGACACCAGAGTGAAGACAAAGCAGGTCTATACCGGGCAGAGCGAATCTGCACACGGTGGACGGGAGCGTGCCACCACCCCGAGGGCACGGGGCTCTGAAAAGGATGGTGCGGCATCCAGAGCCCCCAGCGAGGACCCAAGGATTGCGGGGTTTCATGTGTCTCCCCGCCCTCGGACCTGTGAGGTCTCCCGGGAGCCATGCATGTTCCCAGGACGCTTGCCTCACGGGGCAAAGGCCAAGTGCTGCCATCTCTTGGCACATGTATTTGACACTGCGGTTGTAGGCATGACTGGAGGGTTTAGTGGGTTCTATTTAATGAATTCAGATTGGAGGAGACGCTCTTGAAACATGGAGGTGGGGCATACTTTGTGTGGGACAAAACGGTCTACAGGGAAAGAATTGAATTCTCTCATCATACTTGAAACCAGTGTGGCCTTTAGTGGCTTTGGATTAATCATAACTTCATCCTCCTTTTACCAGGCACTTTGATTTTGTAACCACACCCCACCCCCATATAGAATTCTATTAAGGAATGATGAGTTGAAGCTTGGATGTCCATGTCAGTGAGTTAATTATCAAATGATACAATAGCTGTGACAAATCTGCAAAATGTCATCAAAAGTCACTAAAAAATAAAATTTACCAGATTGTACATATCAAAAAAAAAATCACCTTTTTTAATCCAATTATTATTTTTTGTAGGACATGAATGTAATTTAAATGATGTTTACACACACAAAAAATTAAGGACCTTATTCTACTTATAAAATAAGAAAATACTTTTTTAAAATATAGTAATATGGAATATTTGAGAAACTACAGGTCTTATTCCTGATTATTCCAAGTTCTTGATAGTATATTATAGCACTTAATAGCTAAGGAAAATAAGCTTTTAGCAACAATATCCCAACCTAGTGCCAGTATGAATAATGTGTCATATAAGAAGGTATGTAATTTATCCCATGATTTCAAATATGTGGGAATGGCTCCTGCCTGAAGAAGTCACAGTTATGAGATTATTTATGGAGTCTTATACTAAAAAATACAATATGATAAACTTTACAGAGAATGTCAGTGAAAAGTCCTGACAGTGCAGTCCTTTAGTTTAATGTGAGAGTTCATAGGCAATAACAGAGTTCACAATCACTCTGTATTCTGCAACATCCATCCTTGTGTTGAGCATATTAGAAAAAAACCTGGTAAAGAATTTAGGATTGGAAGAAAGTTTTTGAATACAGAACTTTAGAAAAGTTAAATTCATGGACTAGGTTGAGATAATAGATATAAATATTTTAGGAATAAATATCAGGCAATAATATCTATAGAATGATGATAATGGATTATACATTAAACCTCAGTTGGGAAGAAAGAGTTCACCACAGGACTCTTTTAAATCACTGTTCTGAGATGGCTAAAATAATGGGAAAGGGAAGTAGGAACTCTTTTCAACCTTTCTCCATGAGGTCAGCCCCTGTGTTAGTCTGAGGCATGTAAGTCCTTGAAAAATATCTAGAAAAAAGGATTAGGAAAAACAAAAAGTGTTCCAAAACATGTAGGCCAAGGGGAAAAAAAAACTCAGCAATAAAGGTTTTTTTTTTGTGTTGAGAGCCAAGGAGAGATAGAGATACATTATGGTAGAGAAAACAGTCAATGAAAAATAACCAGGACTAATGGGAATTTAATGCTTTTGCATTCTCTTCTTATATAATAAACTCAACAACACAGAGAGAGAGAATGGAAGATGGCAAGAAAAATAGAAAACTACAGATAACTCCCGAGTAGGGCAGAAGTAGGACTCCGGAAACCCTCCCAAGGGCACTTTCTGAACAGAGTGGTCTCTGTGCACTGGCCACTGCGGGCCTCTCTCCCGCTGGCATCCACTGCAGGTCAGCGGGCTCGGAATTCACTGTGCGAGTTTCTGCACTCTGCGCCTGCAGTAGCCGTGCAGCTGGTTGAAGGTCACTGCTCCTTAGGAATAGTCTCCACATGAGGAATTGGGAGGATCAGAATATTTATGGAGTCCTCGGTGGCTCAGCGGGGAAAGAATCCGCCTGCAGTGCAGGAGACACAGGGGATGTGGGTTCGATCCCTGGGTTGGGCAGATCGCCTGGAGAAGGGAATGGCAACCCCCTCCAGTATTCTTGCCTGGGAAATCCCATGGACAGAGGAGCCTGGCAGGCTACACTCCATGGGGCCACAGAGTCGGACACGACTGAGCGACTAAGCGCTACTAGCAGATAGAGTATGGGAACGTCCAGGAGACTGTCAGCAAGCAGGATCTTGGCAGTGTGAGCCTTCAGTTTATAAAGTTGTTTTAAAGAGATTTATTAGTATTTGTATTTAATTAACTAGAATTACATTCATATTTTTAAAAGCGTATCATAAATCAGAATTTATTCAGTGGCCAAGAAGAGGAATCTTAATGAATACTACTCCAATCTAATTTCACTGACCCTGTGTTCTTTAATTTCTTATTTTTCGTAATGGAGAAGGTGTGTATTAAGGATGATACTAAATTATTTATGTCGTTCTCCCTTCGTTGAATGTTATTCTTGTTTTCCATGCCCCTTTATTGGGTGTTATTTTAAGTGCCATATTCTGTAGACAAATTAAGTTTTTCTAATAGGTCTTAACCATTTTGGTTTTCAGTAGTTTTGTAATCTTCCTTTCTGAAAAAGAATTAGTATGTTGAAAATCGATTAGCTTAAATAGCAGCTCCTTTACTGTGTCACTCTCACAAGTTTGCAGAGAAGTGGAAAGCCCTTTTAGACAAACACATGTGAAGTGCGTGGCTTATTATTTTCTTATAGCTTGATTGCTCTTCTGGAAAATGTTCAAAAATTTTCCTCATGTAAAAGCTGGATTGTCCATTTCAGTACTAATGCCATCTATTAAATATGAGTCTTAACATCTTTATGGTATATAATCTTTAATGTGTGGAATTTTCTATTTGCAGATTCTAGAATTTTAAAAATACTTTACTAAATCCTGTACCTTTTGCATTAGCATAGTATTTGTGGACAGTGATAGATATAAATTTAGGTTTAGAGCTTTAAAACAATGAAGTTAAGACGGTTTGGTCCTGCAGTCCTGAATCAATAACCAGTATTTGAGCAAAAATGTATGACTATATTAAAAAGGAAGAAATGGTTTCTGGTGGCATGCACAAAGCTACTAGAGTGGTGAGCAAAAGTTCAAGGAAAAGAACACTCCCGGCGGATTTACAGGAAGGGTATCCCGATTGAGAAACAGTTCAGTTCCATTGAGTCGGTGATGCCATCCAACCATCTCATCCTCTGTCGTCCCCTTTTCCTCCCACCTTCAATCTTTCCCAGCATCAGGATCTTTTCTGAGGGCTGAATTCTTCACATAAGGTGGCCAAAGTATTGGAGTTTCAGTTTTAGCATCAGTCCTTCCAATGAATATTCAGGACTGATTTCCTTTAGAATGGACTGGTTGGATCTCCTTGCAGTCCAAGGGACTCTGAAGAGCCTTCTCCAACACCACAGTTCAAAAGCATCATTTCTTCGGTGCTCAGCTTTCTTTATAGTCCAACTCTCACATCCATACATGACTACTGAAAAAACCATGGTTTTGACTAGATGGACCTTTGTTGGCAAAGTAATGTCTCTGCTTTTTAAAAGATGTCTAGGTTGGTCATAGCTTTTCTTCCAAAGAGCAAGCATCTTTTACATTTCATGGCTACAGTCACCATCTGCCGTGATTTTGGAGCCCCCCAAAATAAAGTCTCTCACTGTTTCCATTGTTTCCCCAGCTATTTGCCATGAAGTGATGGGACCAGATGCCATGATCTTAGTTTTCTGAACGTTGAGTTTTAAGCCAACTTTTTCACTCTCCTCTTTCGCTTTCATCAAGAGGCTCTTTAGTTCCTCTTCACTTTCTGCCATAAATGTGGTGTCATCTGCATATCAGAAGTTATTGATATTTCTCCCAGCTTTTGATTCCAGCTTGTGTTTCATCCAGACCAGCATTTCTCCTGATGTACTCTGCATATAAGTTAAATAAGCAGGGTGACAATATACAGCCTTGATGTACTCCTTTCCCAATTTGGAACCAGTCTGTTGTTCATGTCCAGTTCTAACTTGCTTCTTGATCTGCATACAGATTTCTCAGGAGGCAGGTCAGGTGGTCTGGTATTCCCATCTCTTTCAGAATTTCCCACAGTTTGTTGTGATCCACACAGTCAAAGGCTTTGGCATAGTCAATAAAACAGAAGTAGATGTTTTTCTGGAACTCTCTTGCTTTTTCCATGATCCAACTGATGTTGGAAATTTGATCTGTGGTTCCTCTGCCTTTTCTAAAACCAGCTTGAACATCAGGAAGTTCACGATTCACATATTGCTGAAGCCTGGCTTGGAGAATTTTGAGCATTACTTTACTAGCGTGTGAGATGAGTGCAATTGTGCGGTAGTTTGAGCATTCTTTGGCATTGCCTTTCTTTGGGATTGGAATGAAAAGTGACCTTTTCCAGTCCTGTGGCCACTGCTGAGTTTTCCAAATTTGCTGGATATTGAGTGCAGCACTTTCACAGCATCATCTTTCAGGATTTGAAATAACTCAAGTGGAATTCCATCACCTCCACTAGCTTTGTTCACAGTGATGGTTCCTAAGGCCCACTTGACTTCACATTCCAGGATGTCTGGTTCTAGGTGACTGATCATACCATCGTGGTTATCTGGGTCATGAAGATCTTTTTTGTGTAGTTCTTCTGTGTATTCTTGCCACCTCTTCTTGATATCTTCTGCTTCTGTTAGGTCCATACCCTCTCTGTCCTTAGTTGTAGTTAACTTTCCCCAGGAGCAACTGTGGCTGTGCCGCCCTTTGAGACCATTGAAGAACTGGAGGATGGCTTCTGGGGAGCAGCCAAACCCCATACGCTAAGGAATTAGCTGTGCATTTCTCAGCGCTTCCGGGCAATAGTGACGAAAACACCAGTTCTTGCGCCACCCCCTCTTTGCTACTGTGTCTGTTTTCCTCTGTGTCCGTATTGGTACCTGATTTAACAAGGTGTAATTTACATGTAGTAAACTCACCCACTGTCAGGGCACAGTTGGATGGGTGTTAGCCAGTGTGAACAATCTTGTCACCCTCCGAAACTTCTTCTACCCCTTTGCAGTCAGTCCTCACACCCTGGCGACCCCTGATTCTTCCTGTCACTGTAGTTTTGCCTCATCGAGAATTTCACATAAGTAGAATTAATCGGTATGTGTTTTTAGTGTATGTGTCTGAATGATTGCACTTAGCGTCACGTTCTTGTTCATCCACCTACCTATATTTTTAGTCTGTTTCTTTGCTAATCTCTGACTGTAAACTTCTCAACAGAGTCCCAAATGCATACTCCAACTAGAAAACTGGGCCCATCTGCCAGAACAGAAACTGTTTGGCCGCACTAAGTAGAGGAAAACTAAAACCAAACGAATAATTATTTTAAGTCTTTTTTTTTAGTTTATTCTGTGTACCTTATTACTAGTCATTGGAGTTTTTATTTCCTTTGTCTTCCCCTTCCCAGGGTGCTTTCTAGCATCTGTACTTTTTAATTTAAAGGAAAGGTTGTTTTTGTTTTCAGCATTTTGTGGTAATTCCACATCTCTTGTAATAAGGTACTGTGCCCTGAGGTGTCTCAAAACGTGACTAGAAATCAGTGGGTCAGAAAATCCTTATATGAAAAAATAAACGTAACTTAAAACTCTATGTGACTGTACTATAATTTTCTTCACACATATATTTCTAGTACAAGTAAATTATCTAAGTGAATCTACCTTTTTTTGCTTCCTAGAAAAATGTAAGCTATACACTGAGACTATCATAGAAACGCAAGACAGGAGTTAGTTACTCCCTTCAGCTGACAACTGTAGCTGAATATTTCTCTTCAGAGTATCTTAGATTGTTTTCTCCAGCCTGTCTCTAAATTGAGTGTTTATCTGCATTCTGCACCTCAGATTATTTGATTAGAAAAAGATCAGATGGGATACAAGAAATTATTTCGTAACTAAAAAGTATCCTGTTTCTGAAACCCTTCTTCCCACAAACGAAGGAGACTAGGATAGTGAGATAACGTGCCGGCTGTCACACCCAGTGATGTAATATTTAGAATATATAATCGGGCCTCTACAAACACGTGTAAAATGTCCTGTAACACTTGAGTGGCTGCAGCTGTCATCTCATTTTTTCTGGATTAAGTTTGGTCAAGAAAGAAGCTGCCTCATTTTCTAGTTGTCATTTGCCCAGGAAGTAAAAGCAAATTGTAATGAGGGAATCACAGCAGGAGAACCTCCTAACAAATGAGAGGCATATATTGACTGGCAGCCAGCATGCCATTTCAGTGATAAATGTATTTTTATACACTGCTGTTCAAGGTCATTCTCTGTTGTCCTTGAGTGTGCAGCCATGAAAAATCATGCAGTTCACATTCTAAGCAGTTCTAATAATCAGTGAAAAGATGCTTTACTTAAAAAAAAATCAGTCATTAATTTTATACAGCAGTTAGATAAATTCGACATCTTTACACTTCTGTGGTGGTTTTATCTTACTTTTGTTCAAAACTGAAATCAAAAGCGATCAAGGGAAATATAAATTCATGACATGGTAAAGTATATTTGTATAGATTTATTGTAGTGTTCACAGAGGCTAAACTTGAATGTGGACAAATCTCAGTAATTAAATGTTCTTTGTTTTATGGTCCTACAGTTTTTTTTTTTTTTAATTTTAAAGAATTTATGCTCTAGGAAGTCCAAAACACAATATCTTTTATCTTAAGACCTGTACCGTTTGTTTGAAATAGACTTTATGTTAAAAATACTGAAAAGTTTACTTTTAGGTTCACCCAAATCCCAAGAAAATGTTTTCACTAACTTTTTGAACACGTTCAGTTCAGTTCAGATCAGTCGCTCAGTCGTGTCCGACTCTTTGCGACCCCATGAATCGCAGCACACCAGGCCTCCCTGTCCATCACCAACTCCCGGAGTTCACTCAAACTCACGTCCATTGAGTCGGTGATGCCATCCAGCCATCTCATCCTCTGTCGTCCCCTTCTCCTCCTACCCCCAATCCCTTCCAGCATCAGAGTCTTTTCCAATGAGTCAACTCTTCGCATGAGGTGGCCAAAGTACTGGAGTTTCATCTTCAACATCAATCCTTCCAAAGAACACCCAGGGCTGATCTCCTTTAGAATGGACTGGTTGGATCTCCTTGCAGTCCAAGGGACTCTCAAGAGTCTTCTCCAACACCACAGTTCAAAAGCATCAATTCTTCGGCACTCAGCCTTCTTCACAGTCCAACTCTCGCATCCATACGTGACCACTGGAAAAACCATAGCCTTGACTAGACGGACCTTTGTTGAACATGTTAGTTACACTTAAATAAGTATTCTGATATTATTCTGGGAGAAAATGATCAAGTTATTTACCATTTTTTCCCCAAAACTAAACCATACTTATCTAAATATAAAGTGACCAAAACCATGGTCATTTTAGTTATGAATCTTATATCATATGAATCTAAGTTTAGAGATGAATTGTTTAGATATGAATCTAATATCTAAAGGTTTATTCAGTTCAGTACAGTCACTCAGTCATGTCCGACTCTTTGTGACCCCATGGACTGCAGCACGCCAGGCCTCCCTGTCCATCACCAACTCCCAGAGCTTGCTCAAACTCATGTCCATTGAGTCGGTGATGCCATCCAACCATCTCATCCTCTGTTGTCCCCTTCTCCTCCTGCCTTCAATCTTTGCCAGCATCAGGGTCTTTCCCAGTGAGTCAGTTCTTTGCATCAGGTGGCCAAAGTATTGGAGCTTCAGCTTCAGCATCAGTCCTTCCAGTGAATATTCAGAACTGACTTCCTTTAGGATGGACTGGTTGGATCTCCTTGCAGTCCAAGAGACTCTCAAGAGTCTTCTCCAACACCACAGTTCAAAAGCATCAATTCTTTGGTGCTCATGTTTCTTTATAGTCCAACTCTTACATCCATACATGACTACTGGAAAAAGGTTTATATATGAATCTATAAACAATTATATTTGTAAAAGTCAATTGTATGTAAACAGTGATGGTTTGGATCCCACAATGTCTTCTAGTAAATATTTTTTTAAATATTATTGCTGGGTTTAAAC
This sequence comes from Bos mutus, assembly GCF_027580195.1. Taxonomy (NCBI): domain Eukaryota; kingdom Metazoa; phylum Chordata; class Mammalia; order Artiodactyla; family Bovidae; genus Bos; species Bos mutus. The sequence continues at coordinate 56,436,299 of NC_091640.1, forward strand.
GTCCCTCTAACAGTATGTGTTCACAGTTAGTATATATTCACTGAAAATCCCAGGGCTCTTCATGGTCTGTCTTCAGCCTAATTCTCCATCCATTTTTATCTTTCTCCATGCCATCCCTTCTACTGTTAAGTCCTAATCATTCTGAAGATTTTTAGTTTTTCTTACAATGTACACTCTCTTTCTTTCAGTCTTGTGATTATATTACACTCTGCATGGAACACTTGTTGTCCCCTACTTCACCCCAGCATACACATAAACACACACAACACACTCACCCCCCGCATCACCACTACCACCACCAGCATCACCACCACCGCACCACATAACCACTCGTGATCACTGCCCAAAAAACCTCCACGGTTTCTTACTATAATCTCATAGCTTAAGCTCTACTGGAACATGACTCCCAACCAAACCCCTCGACTCTTAGCACAGACAAAGCCTTTGTGCCCACCAGGAACCAGGGGGAAGGAGCAGTGAGCTCACAGGACACTCAGTCAGACCCACCTTTGAGTGTTTGAGGGTCTCCTGCAGAGGCATGGGTCGGCAGTGGCCTGCCATGGGAACAGTGGTCCTGGGAGCAGCAGTCCTGGGAGGCATGTGTTGGCATTAGTCCCTTGAAGGTCACCATTAGCAATACCACAGAGCCTGTATATAGAGGGGCAGGAGAAGGAGTGTCAACTCTGGAGGGGTCCAGTGTCCAGGGGTTTAAGACAGGTAACCTCATACTTTTCCCTGACATCCCACATATATTCCTGCTGGGCTTTACGTACATATGCCCTCTATATATGTAAAGATATTAGAACGTATAAGAGTCTGGTATATACAGTAGATAAGTAGGTTCCTAGTGTCTGACTTGCACCTTGAAATGCTTTTTCTCGGAGAAACTGTTATAAATAGTGCTTAGGAGATTGAACTGGCCCTACAAATTCTGCAACAGTAAGAATTCTATAGACTTTTGGAAGCTGGCCTAGAAATCTGTTATTTGTGGCATTGTTTCTGTAGATAATTGTGTTCTGAGTTCTAAACAACAGAATTCCAAACCTGTTTTTTGATGACTACCTTTTTGGAAATACTGCAACAGGCTACATGTAAAAGTTTCTCCCAGAGTGTGATCATTAAAAACGAAAGTGTCTAGATTGCATGTGGAGTAACATGGAATGACACAGCCGGTCTTGAATGTACAAACTACAAATAGAATCATTTATTATTTCTTATATTTTAATGCAAAATTAATCTCAGGAATTTAAAATGCAAAGAAATTCTCACAGTATCAATTCATTCTCACCTCACGTGTACCGTTGACTGACTTTGGACTCTGACTTTTTCATATGTAAAAGTGGAAGTATGAATCAGAATTCTCATGAAATTTTAAACTTTCCAAAGATCCAGAAATGGGCTTTCCTGTTCTCTGTTAACTCAAACCTTCGCTGTGAAGGCGGTTGTAAGTTTTCTCAGGCTCACCGGTTGTTTGCTCTGTAGTGAGGGTAAGTTAGTGCTAAAGCAGTTTCAAACTCTGACTCCTGAATAATGAGAAGTTTAAAACCTACGATTTTTAGTGCAGTCTTATTCTACAATGCCATATCTCAATATCTATCTCAATTGACTGTTAAATGAAGCATTCACCATAAAAGTGTTGTTCAGTCGCTAAGTCTGACTCTTTGTGACCCCATGGACTGCTGCATGCCAGGCCTCCCTGTCCTTCACCATCTCCTGGAGTTTGCCCAAACTCATTTCCATTGAGTCGGCAATGCCATCCAACCATCTCATCCTCTGTCGTCCCCTTCTCCTCCAGCCCTCAATCTTTCACAGCAGTAGGGTCTTTTCCAGGGTGGCTCTTTGCATCAGGAGGCCAAAGTACTGAGCTTCAGCTTCAGCATGAGTCCATCCAATGAATATTCAGGGTTGATTTCCTTTAAGATTGATAGTTTGATCTCCTTGCTGTCCAAGGGCCTTTCAGGAGTCTTCTCTAGCACCACAATTCAAAAGCATCAATACTTTGACACTCAGCCTTCTTTATGGTCCAACTCTCAAAATACTATTTTTTAAATGTTTCTTCAGCCATAGTATTGCTTTCTGAAAGAAGCTTCCCCTTTCAAAGAGCATACCTGTCTTGTATTTATTTTATTGTTTTACGAAAATGATTGGTGAGTCTTTGTCTTTTCCAAGCTATAGAAGGAATTAAATGTGTTAAATAGTGTTTCTCTCTTTTTTAAAAAAAAAACAAACAGGAGTAAGTTGGGCGGTGGGCATACACTTGTCACGTGGGGCACTATTTTAGCAGTTAAAATGATCCAACAAGTCTCGTCTCTGAACAGATATCTTTATAAAAAATAATGTAGAGGGATAGCAGATGTTTCATACTAAGAAAAGAAAAGCTGATAAACTTTATGATGTCAAAGACAAGCTAATAGAAAGTCTGGAAGGATGTATCCCAAAGGGCCCTTGGTAGTTCTTCTGAGGCATGGGACCTGATTAGTGAAAAATAGTTGGGTAGGGTTTCAGTTGTATAACAGGTACTTAAAAAAGAGTGGTGAGGTTATAGGTAATTCTTCATTTCCTTTTTTTGTGTGTTACTCTTTAAAATAAAAAAGAAAGAAAGAAACCTCCCAAAATAAAAATCATACACCTGTTAAAAACCATTTTTGCAGAGTTTATATATATAATCTATTAAGCCTTCAGACACGTGTCCAAACTGCCTTCTTTATATATTTACTCTTAAAAAGAAAGTATTGTATTAAATGGAAGGCTTTTTCTGGAGGTTTATATGCTTTGCTCAGTTTTGCTCAGTGGATAAAATTAGTGTGTATACTATTAAGTATGCTTTTAATAGTATCTATTATAAGGCATAGAATGTTATTTCAAGGCACACATCTGTGCATTACATACGTAATAGCAATTATAAGCAGATTAGTAACAAAGTGTGTTCTGAGTTAGAGCTTCAGAGGATTCATGTTTGCTTGTGAAGAGCATAAATTAAACCATCAAAACAGTTGTTTCCCTTAAGGACTGTAGTGATTTGGGTAGCTTGTCAGTGCTGGAGAGGGCAACAAGTGGGCTAGTGGTATTGATTTTCACCTTGTGTTACCACAACATTTTTTCATTGACAAATATTAATTGCTTATTAAGTGCTAAAGAGTTTCATGGTCCAAATATTGGATTTTATAATGAATTGGCCTTTTAGTTTGCCTTATCATTAGGCAGTGTTATTGCATTAAAGATATAAAAGGTTTCAAGCAGCATATCTCCCACTCTAGGGGTATCAAATGAATATTCCTGTAGAGCTTATTCTCAGCAAGAGGATATTTAATTCATTTTCCTTTTCATGTAAGTGAATTCTCTTTGGCCTAACTATAGGGAACGCTTGCCTAAATACGTGTTGTATGACTCTATGTGCTCAGTAGCATCCAACTCTCTGTGACCCCACAGATCTTTGCAACCTCATGGACTGTAGCCCACCAGGCTCCTCTTGTCTGTGGAATTTTTCAGGCAAGAGTACTGGAGTGGGTTGCCATTTTCTTCCTCCAGGAGATCTTCCCAACCCAGGGATCAAACCCGTGACTCTTCATTGGCAGGCAGATTCTTTACCACTAGCATCACCTGGGAAGCCCTATCATCAGTGGTAAATTGTCTGATATATCTTGTATTGATTCTAGTTTATGAACCCAGTAAATCAGTGAAAGTTCTATCAGAACAAAATTGGTGGCTGTGATCATTAATATGAGTCTTTATAAATCATTAGCTTGATTAAAATATTTCTCCTTTCATTTTTTAAAAGGATCTGTATATCAAAGTGAGTAACCAAATACGTATGTGTATATATTTGCATACACTCACATATGCAAAGACGTAACAAGTTCCACTTTAAAATCCCTTTTGTCTTTCCCTTAAATAGTATATCTTTTTTAACGTAATTATATTCAAAGAAGTCTATTAGCCCTATTATATAATGACCTTTCTAAAATATCAATATTTGTGGATAACTGATGAAATTTAAGCAAAGTTAAAATTACAGAAATGGGACTGTCAGTGTTATCAGTTAATTAGTATTGGTCATTTGGAATTAGAAGTTCAATTCTAATTCAAATACATGCTTTTGATCCTAGCAACTTGCCTTTTTAATAAGTTATTTCCTGATCTGAGTTAAACAATTACTACTTGATAAAGGGTGATTATTTAAAAGATAAGATATTATCAAACTTCAAAGCAGTTTTGTTAAGTATTAACTGCAGTGAGTCATCACAAAATTCTCTGCCTAAAAAGTGACTTGTATGCTGCGGACAACTTTGAAGGCTTTCATTTAAAAATATTAGCCTAAAACTTTGAGATTTCAAGTCTACAAATTGTAATTTAATAAACCAGCCCTTTCTTTTCTGCCCACCCCTTAAGTGGCAGTGTCCTCTGTCATTTCAACCACATCTTTTCACTCTGTCTGCTTTTCATGGGTTATCTCAGCCCCTTATACTCAAGCATTTAACAGATACTCATGGAGAGACTGGCATGTGCCAGGAACAGTGCCAAGTGTAGAATCTGTGTCTTCAACGTGTGTCTGTGTGCTAACAACTCCCAAATCTGTCTCTCCTTTCCATATATCTTGTCCTGAGTTCCACATTTTTCTTTCTAATTTTCTGACATATTTCTAACTACTTACTCAAGTCCTCCACATTAATGCCTACGTGTCCCAAACTCAGCTCATTTCCCCCAGATGACATCCCACGGACCCCTTCCGTCCCCACTAAGTCCTGTTAGAGTGCTTTCTTTCTCTTGTGCCTCCCTGTCCAGGAAACAGCATCACCGCCCATCCAGTCGGACCTCTCTTCCTGCCCGCATCCCGATCTCCATTCAACTCCTAACTTACCTGCTGTGTTTGCCTGCCAACCATTCCTTGTCTCCTAATTTCTCTCCCTTCTCTCTGCCAGAGTTTTCCTAAAACTGGTCTGATCTGACTATTCCCTTATTTAAAAACTTGGGGAAACTCCTTGTGGAGTTTGGAGCTGTAAACCAAGTCAAGTTCTTAGCACAAGCAACAGGTGGTTTATCACCTGGCCACAGCTGGCTTCTTCCCTCATCTCCAAAGCCCTCTCCCTGTGTCCCTCTGGCCTCTCACGGTTCCGCTGGCAGGGGGACACAGGGTGCCCAGCGTTTCCTGGCCCTCGCCTGCGTCTGCACTCTCCCAAGTCTGACCACAGTCACCTGCCTGCTGGCGTCGAGTCTTGTCCTGCAGGCCGGCTGCTCCGTTAAAGACCTCTCCACCAGCACCTCACCGCACTTTGTTCTGACACCTCCGACCCCTGAATGGAAACTGCTGCTTATTCCTCTGTCTCCATGCCACCGTACACACATTCCGGCATGCCAGTTCTCGTATTACATACTGGTTGCCTACTGTCGGCCTGTCCTCCTCTCCTCCTCAGTTCATGGACAGGGGTCATATCTCATCTTTCTACTGATATCTAACACAGGTCCTAGAACATAATAAGCTCTTGATAAACATTTTAAACCTGTTATTGTACATTTCTCCTAAGAATATTAAATCCCATGAGTTGGGAAAAACAGATATCATCCTTATTTTTACAAATAAGCAAATTGTGTCTCAGAAGATTTTGCTGACCTCTAAAACCAACAAGGATCAACTTTAATCCATTAGGTAAACATGAGGTAGTCTCAGAATAAGTCAGGACTAACAAGTAGTATCAGTGTTATTTGACCTTAGTAACCGCTGGGGAATATTTTCAAATGTAATTGCTCTGTGAAAAAAAAAAAAGTCCTACATATATTATTGTATTGTTTTATTACTATTTTAATATTGCAAATATGGAATGATACATCAAAGATAGAAGGATGATTTTATAGTGTTCTAATTTTGGGTTTCTTGACTTAACAAAGAAATAGACCTTGTAATTAATTAATAACCTAATTAATTAGCTTATGTTCCAAGCTAATCTGATTTTCTGAGAGGGCAATGGCACCCCACTCCAGTACTCTTGCCTGGAAAATCCCATGGATGGAGGAGCCTGGTAGGCTGCAGTCCATGGGGTCGCTAAGAGTCGGACACGACTGAGTGACTTCACTTTCACTTTTCACTTTCATGCATTGGAGAAGGAAATGGCAACCCACTCCAGTGTTCTTGCCTGGAGAATCCCAGGGATGGGGGAGCCTGATGGGTTGCCATCTATGGGGTCACACAGAGTCGGACACGACTGAAGTGACTTAGCAGCAGCAATCTGATTTTCTGTTTTAGTAAGTTAAAGAAGGATAAAAACCACCCATAAAAGTATAAAATCCCTGAATCTGTATTGTGTATTAGTGTATATACTCTCAATCTCGGAAGCAAGTATGAGCCAAAAGATAGAATAACATACTGGTTGATACATGTATGAATTTTAGAAACGTATTTAATACTTTAGGTTTCTTTAACACTTTCAAGTCATTTCTCTTTTTGGAATGATGAAAATATTAGGTTCTTGTGAAATGTGATTTTGAAAAATAAATCCCATATTAGTGCATTCTGCGTAAGATGTTTTGTGTCAGCATGCCCTGTACCAGGCCAGAGAGAGCCAAGAGGGCAGGCGCATGAAGCCTTGTCGTGAAGCTCTAGCCAAAACCATCTGTGTTCACCTTGACCCAAATCAGAACCCACGGAAATGCTGAGGTCCATCTGGATGGGCGTTTCCTCTGTGATGTGATTGCTGTCCCACCGGTTCCTGTGGACGCGTGTCTACTGAAGGCTGCTGTGGAAGGGCCTGAAGTCCTGCAAGGAACTCTAAATGGAAGCTATTGGAATTTAGTTTTGTGGCATAGTATTACCTTTAACAATATACTCTCCTCTGTCTTCTTTGAAAATGTATATAGCTGTTTTATGCTGGCCTAATTTCTCAGGAATCCTTTTAATATTTAACAACAGAATTTCTTTTTTTTTAACAGAATTTTCATAGTCTGAGAATAAAAAGGCAAAAGTTTGTTCATTTTAAGTCTTGTAGTGTATATTTGAATAGAAGTATATTAAAAGTATGATCAAAAATATTTAGCTTTGGGTGTGAGATCTATAGAAAATATTTGTGTATTTTAAAAGCTACAGAAAGTTATACTTTAATAAATGTCTCATAATTATTTCATACCAGCACTGTGAATAGTTAATAAAATTCATTCATCTACTATCCCTTTTATTTGAACCTGAAGCACATTTATCTAAATCATATAGGCACTCAGTGTGTGAGGATCCATAAATAATCTTTAAATATGACTAAAATGTTAACATATAAGGAAACGTGTTACGGTTGGAATCATGTCTGTACTTCTTTATTCTCTCGTTGTTACTGAGCTTGAGAGCCTCACACACAGTCCAAATGTACCACCGTCATTTATTAGCCAAGAAGTGGTGATCAGGGCACAAAATAATTGCAAGCTTATGATGTTGGGGATTTTTGGCAAACATAATTTTCAAAGGATATTTCTATAAAATTGATTATTCTAGCACATAAAGAAAGGATGTATCAATTATTATAATCTAAGTTGGTGTTTTTAAGTAACTTTACCCTGAAAATATTTGCTCTATTAAACCAGAAGAGGGATGTGTGTTTGTGCGCAGGTGCACATGTGGTCACCTCCTGATTATCTGTAGCAAAAAAAGAGGAAGAAAGAGTCAGACATAAACAATGAGGCTGACAGAAAATTTATTTGAATCTGAAAAAGTTCCTCTGTTGAACAGAACGGAATAACCCCCGAAAACCAGTACATATTTTTTTATAGAGATTGCTGTTATGATGGCTACGATATTTTAAGATTGGAAAACAACTGTTGACTTTAATGGCCACTTTATTTGTTCATTTGTAGATCTGCCTTTTTAAATTTAATTTTGATAATGTACAGTTGATATGAGTGAAAACATCAGCCTCAATATCCTAAAATTCTGAAACTCTTACTCATGCCTAAATTACAGTAGTGAAGCGATCTTGAGCGTTCATTGAGCCTCACTATTCCTGGAAAGGTGTGCTGTGCACATACATGTTGGTTATAATCATCCACAAAGAAGTTTCAAAAACTACCGCCCATGTCTTAAGGATTACCAGTGTGTAGATATCCAAACGCCTTTAACTTGTCAGTGTCTGTCAGTCTGTCCCCAAGTGACACTGAAGTAGCTTTCAGCAACCGAAAATGTGCAGTAAATGCTGCAGCTGTTTTTAGGGAACAGAGTCTGTTTACTTGAGGCATTTCATTTTATAAGAAAACTTAAGATAGCAGACTTTTATTATGTTTCTCCTTAGATCTATTTTCCATTAAGATGCTAAAATGATACCAAACCTGCTTTTCTTTTGCTCTAGATGTATATTCTTTTCAATTAGATAGCGACAGAAAGTAATTCATTGAATCGTTCCGGTACCCGTTGGATTGAAGATCGCCACAGTGGCTTGACTCTCTTAATACACAGTTGGCATAATGTGAAAAAAAAAAAAATACAGCATCGGCTCAGCCCTCCATCAAGAAAACAAATTATAGAGATAAACAGCCCATTTTCAACCCTCAAATCTCTGTTCAAAATCACTGTAGAACCGCCAAGGGCCGCATCTAGGTGAACGCGCTTACACTGCAGCAGAGAAGACAGCCAGCAAGAGCCGCCGGGCTTCCCCAGCGCCAGCGTGCGTTCGGATCGCGCTTCCATCCGCTTTCAGCCAGCAAGAGCCCCCGGGCTTCCTCCAGCGCCAGCGTGCGTGTTGAGCGCGCTTCCCATCCGCTTTCATCCTGGTCGGTTCTTCTGGGTTCTGTATTTTGTGTCCCCACTGAGAGCGAGCCGGGCCCCTCGTTTTCCTTCGTCTACCACGGTTGCCGTGGGCTCGGGGACCCTGCCTCTCCCCACATGTGTGAGGGCTGTGGGCATCAGGCACCTGCGTGCCAACAACTTTACCAGCTTTTGGAGCCAGTTGCAGTTTTGTGGTAAAATTAAGCACAGTCTTGGCCTCCTGGGTGGTGTGATGAGCAACTCTGATGACAGCCAGTTGCCCGGTTCCAGCCCCCAGTCCGGTTTTGTAGTCCCACATTTTGAGGACATGGTTGACCTTTAAAATACCATCCAGCTCGACGAGATCATGATTTGAAAGCTTGGAGAAAGTTTAAGGAAAATCTACAGAAATTATTCTAATAGTTGGGAGATGAGCTCTGAAAGGCAAAGGTTATATTATAGTCACTGAATTTTTTAATCCTAAAAATAAAAAATAAATAAGGAAAAACAGAGCACGTTGCAGTAACAGCATTCAAGTTTATGAAAAGTTACCAGGCTTAGACTGGTGATCACGGACTTCCCTGGTGGTTCAGTGACTGAGACTCCAGGCTTCCATCGCAGCAGGTGTGGGTTTGATCCTTGGTCGAGAAGCTAAGACCCCGCATGCCTTGCTGCAAAAAAAAAAAAAAAAACCGACACATGCTTGGTGACCAGCTATTCTTCATCTCTTCTGAGGCTGGAACCGAGGAATCAGGCTCACACTACAGCATTCTGGATTTAGATTTGAAAAAGGAAAACTTTTCTGATGGCACACACCATTAAACACAGAAGAGGGCCTTCAGGGGAGGGTTTGGAATCTTCTTGAGAGATTTGAAAAGAAAATGAATTTTCATCCGACCTGCTTTAAGGCAGCCCTGTCCACCTACAGAAAAGAATGGGTGGCCTCTCAGTGTCGTTGACCACGTCTTTCGGCCGTAAGATCCCACCCACAAAAAGGCGGCAGAAGGCTCAGTTCACAGTGGAGATTAAATTTTCCTCCAGCCTTCTAATTGGCTGTAGATGAGACTTTCTGAAAATATATTATCGTCTGCCTAAATCGTTTGTTTCCTGGAGCAGGTGAACGTTAAGTACCTAACACAGTTTTCACAAATTGGTCGCCTCGGAGAGAAGAAAGAGGGAGTTTTATTTCTTGAACGTAATTAATTCTTAACTTTTCAACTCTTTGGAAATGGCCCCTTTTTTGACGAACCTTTCCCTGGCCTAACAAACAAAGCCATCCATCAGCGCGATGTCTCTGTGTCCCCGGACCCCGTCTCTCCCTGCCAATCAGCCCTGAAGTCAGCAGCCTATGCTGGGGTGTCAGAAAGGCATGCAGAGCAAGCCCTGCTCCAGCTTCCTCACCCACCCTTTCCTGACTGTGCCTGCGGCCGGGAAGAGATGGTTTGGTGGGTGTGTCAGGCACAAGCGCGCCCTGAATCTCACTTAGCATTGTTTGGTTTTGGTGGTTGTGTGTTTATTTGTTTTTATGTTTTGGCCAAGCCTTGCAGCATGTGGGGATCGTAGTTCGCCGACCGGGGATGGAACCCATGCCTCCTCTGGTGGGAGTGTGGCGTCTTCACCACCAGGACCCCCAGGGAAGTGCCTGTTGTTTGTTAGCACTAAGGGCCCAGCAGGGCTTCCCCTCCGCCTGCAGTGTGGGAGACCTGGGCTCCATCCCTGGGTCGGGAAGATCCCTTGGAGGAGGGCATGGAAACCTACTCCAATATTCTTGCCTGGAGAATCCCACGGACAGAGGAGCCTGGCGGGCTGCAGTCCATGGGGTCCCAAACAGCCGGACACGACCCAGCAACTAAGCACGCACGCTGGGAAAATGTGTGCATTTGTAGGTCTTTGCTGTTACCTCTCCTTTTTGGAGCTTATCCTCACTTCCTCAGCGCCCACTTCCCTGTATATCTGGCCCGTCTCCAGCTGCTTCCTGCCTCTGTACACAGAGGGACGCATCATGCGTTCTCACCCTGAGCTCGGGGCCTCTGCTGCGCATGTACCAGTACCTCATGAGAGCAAGTTGGTCCTGTTTGCTCTCTGCCAGGGCACAGGCCAGGGAAAATGCCTCAACCAAAGGCACAGTTGTATTTGTAGGAATTTCAGAGACCATGCGCAGCCCCCTGGGGACACACAGCTCAGCGGGCCTTGCGGTCACCCCTCAAATTCCAGCTGCCTCGGTTCCCCCAGAGCCAGCCCTGTGATCCCAAGAAGGCCTGTGAGCAGGATGGGCATCTTCCCCCTCAGGCCTGGCAAACCCTGGGGCTGTGAAGTGCAAAGTCCTTTCTTTCTTTTCTTTTTTTTTTAGTTTAATAAATGTTATATAAAATACACGGATCAGTCAACATCTTTCCCTTGTGATGGTATTTATGGTAGCAAAATTGTACCTACTCTCGGACATCCTTGCTTTAGAATTTATGTTAAAAGTAGGAAATTTTGTTTCCTGGGCTTTTTCCCTCCCCTTAAAAAAAGTGACGAGACCTGGAAATGAATGCAAGATGCTCTCTTTGATCTTGTTCAGTCTGTGAAGTGGGTGCAGTTGAGTCCTCCATTTTGGTCTCGGTTCTCCGGTTTGTCATTCGGAAGCTGAATAGCAAGAAATCCAGGAAGAGACAGCAGTTTTCAAGAGAATATGCTAGACTGTACTAGTTTGTATCGATGCTGACCAGATCATCTTGGAAATCCGTGTCTCTGTGCCCTGTATGACAGGGTTAACTGTGCTCCTTTGTGGAGCACACCGAACTGGCCTGTTAAAAACCACTGGGCACACGCGAGCGTTGTTCCTTATTAATCCTGCTTCTCAGTTCCTTTTCTTTATAAGTAAAAGCGGGGGAGAGTGTTTAATAATTCAACATTCTTGTCTCCTGCTAGGGATAATTGCTTGATTTCTTTTATTGTTCATAGCACTTCTTGAATTAGATTAACTTCTTTATATTCCATTTCTGTCTTTTTAAGACGGCACTTTCTCTGACAAAAACCTATCACAAAGGCTATGATACTCACCCACATCTAAAAAGCAGAGCCGGCCTCCTTTTGTTTGGAAACCTGTTTGGGGAAAAGGTTCTTTGTACTCGTTTACGATCCCAAACCCTTGAGTGTGCGGAATCACAGAGTGCTTTCGCGCTCACTGCCATCTGCAGCCAGCTGCATCGCGTCAGAGTGGAGGTTCCAGTCAGCTCAGGGGGTGCCCGCACCGGTCCGGGAGAAGTTCAGAGACCCCCAGCAAAAGACATTGGAGGCTAAAGTCAGCTCAGGGGGCGCCCGCAGCAGTCCAGGAGAGGTTCAGAGACCCTGGACAAAAGACAATGGCAGCATTTCCGTTGCACTGGGGGCTGGAGATGTCTCAGGCTGAGATTGTAATGAATTCACCAGATGTACCAGACCATTTAAAAACAGTGAGCTTCCCTGAGCTACCATGAGTGGTACTTGCTTTCTTATACAACGACGGGTCTGTCCATCAGCTGCTGCTGCCATCAGTACCTGGTGGTTTTGCTCTATGTTGCTTTGAAAGACAGCCTGTGGGGCACCTAGGCGGATGGGGGGGTTTGTGCACGCGCGCACCTGTGGGGCACCTAGCCGGCTCAGAGCGTGTGTGTGTGTCTGTGTGTGCACGCACGCACCTGTGGGGCACCTAGCCGGCTCAGAGTGTGTGTGTGTGTGTGTATGTGCGCACCTGTGGGGCACCTAGCCGGATCCGGGTGGGTGTGTGTGTGTGCACGCACGCACCTGTGGGGCACCTAGCCAGATCAGTGTGTGTGTGTGTGTGTGTGTGTATGTGTGTGTGTGTATGTGTGTGTGTGGCGCACCTGTGGGGCACCTAGCCGGATCAGAGTGTGTGTGTGTGTGTGTGTGTGTGTGTGGCGCACCTGTGGGGCACCTAGCCGGATCGGGTGTGTGTGTGTGTGTGTGTGTGTGTGTGTGTTGATGTGCTCTGACCTAAAATGTAGTCGCCTTTGTTCAAAACAGACTTTAAAGAAACTAACCTGTTAAGCTTCGCACCTAACCTTGACAACAACAACAATAAAGGAAAACAGGACTGTGATTAGTGAAATAAGGGGGAAAGTATTTATTACTAGACAGCTAGATGAGCACAAATTTAGTTCTGAGTTTCCTGGCAGGAAAGCAAGTACATGTGAGATTATGTACTTATCGTCGCATGATAAAAGAAAACAACAAAGTTTATCTGAAAAGGTAAGTATTTTCCTAGCAGACAATTCCAAGATGAATTTAATTCATAGGATCTTCTGTTAAGAGACACTAGATAACATAATGAAGGGTGTCTTCAACTGACATAGAAGTATTCAAGTAGGTATTTTAAATACTATAAAGGATGAAGATATAATAGGCTTCCCCAGAGGGCTGAGTGGTAAAGAATCCGTCTGCAGTGCCAGAGACACAGGAGACGCGGGTTCAATCCCTGGGTCAGGAAGATCCCCTGGAGAAGGAAATGGCCACCCACTCCAGTGTTCTTGCCTGGGAAACCCCATGGACAGAGGAGCCTGGCGGCCTACGGTCCAAAGGGTCACAGAGTCAGACATGACTGAGCAACTCACCACACACATGAAGATATGATATGAAGCATGAGGAGCCCACATGTCTGGCTCTCTGCAGAGCCGTCTTAGCCAGCCTCAGTGAGGTACGTGAAGGAGGCTGCTGGGCTGGCACAGCCTTTGGGGACTGCCGGTTTATACCCTGCACGCTGTTGCCCTCTGCTACCATCTGAAGCACATTCTGGTTGCTGGTTAAGGAAGGATGCTCATCAGAACGAGGCAGGCTTAACATTCTGTGTTGAGATTTAGGGGCCCAGACTCCAGGAGGAGGGGTGAATCCACCTCTACATGGAGCTGGGCTTTTGGGAGAGGGGGTATTTTCAGGCAGGGCAAGCTTTTATCTGAGCTTTCAGTGTGCCCACACGTTAGATGCATACCAGGACCCCAGAGCGTCGAAGAAGCTGTGTTGAATCAAGTATTTTTAATAGGAAGGTGGCATTACATGCCGTGAGGGACCAGACAGGAAATAAGGGGGCCAGGCAGTGGGTGTTGTGTACCCAGACCCGCTTGAGTCAGGGCTGGGACTGGTGACATCAGAGTGAATGCCAACAAGGCCACAGGGCCCCCTCGGTTCAGCCTGGCCCAGGGTGTTGGGGGCAAACACGGGCCCAGGGCAGCCAGAGTGGAGGCAGCCTGGGCTGTTTCAGGAGAGGCTGGAAATCAGAGAATACATTTTACGATCATTTTGCAGGCCAAACCCGATATATCTATAATCTGGTTTCATATATGATTAGGGCTTTATTTATTTTATGTTTTCATTAAATGGAGTACTCGAGTAATTGATTTATGGGATTGCTTACATTTGTCTAGTCTCTTTTTGGCATTACTGAGCTATAGCTGACATGTAACGTGTGAGGTTAAGGTGTACAACATGATGATTTGATACACTTCTATATTGCAATATGGTTATCCCCCTGCTGTTATCTAATACCTCCCTCCCATCACACAACCACCATTTCTTTTTTTGTGGTGGGAACATTTAAGATCTACTCTCTTAGCAACTTTCAAGTATATACATCCGGTCATCTTTAAAAGAGGAGCCGCACAAACACTGAGAGTATTCGTTGAACTGTTATGCGCCGTGCATCGTGCGGAGGGCTGTGCGTGTGCGAACTCTTTAGTCTTCACGAAGCTCTTCAAGGTAGGAACCATCAGCCATGGTCGCCACCTCCGTCATCATTGTCTCTGCTTTGTTGGCATGGGTGCGCTCAAGGTTAAGGAGTGTAAGTAACTTGCCCCAGGGCCCACAGTGAGCGGTGGAGCCCAAATGCAGGGCAGGCAGTCTGACTCAGAGAGTGTCCCCTGCCAGCCCAAAGCCCGGTGCTGCCAGTGCCACACTTTGTTCCTGAGTGTGGAAAGCAGGCATCATTTCGGATCTCCACAGCACCTTGTCTAACGACAGGAAAGAGCAAAAGCTGAAAGCACAGAGGGACACGCTTGTCCCCCATCCCCGTCCCCTTTCTCCCTTCCTCGTAATCAGATGTGAACTGTGAGGAGAGACCTACTGAAATTCACAGTCTGGGTGTGGAAGGCAGGACGAGAGGGGGCGCTGAACCGCCCAGTGAACTGCTCCCACCGAGACTCAAGATGCAAGCGGAAACAAGCCTTCCTGGTTTGCCTTAGTTTAAGGGGACGTATTTCCCCGTCCTTTCTAGACCAAGAGAGGTGATCCACCTCCAGTTGTAACCGGACTGAATATTGGTTCATGTAGTGGACATACAGCCTTTAATAGTTTGTGCAGATACATTAATACAATATTATGCTAATTTGTTTAGTATCCCAGTATTTTCGGTAACTATTAATATCATTAGACATGAGTGTAATTTTTTGTTAGTAAAGACCTTTACTCAGAAAGCGAGTCTAAAATACCACATCATTCTTTTTTTTTAATTCATGATTAAATCAATGATAGCTATTTGGCAGAGGCTCAAAATGATCCCTGTTAACTTGTTTTTAATGGCATTTGATTTATATGTGTGTTCAGACCTCCAACACATGCGTGCATGGATGTGTACTAATTGCGGCCATATGCATTTACACATAGTGTAATTGGTGGGAAATGAAGCATAAAATGTGAAAAATGTAAAATTATTAAAGGGTTGAAATGATTGTTTTTGACTCCTTCCAGAGCAGAGATGTTATGTGATAGAGCTTTATTTTTTTCATTATAGATGAAGTTCCTGGATAGATTTGGTGATCAGTTTTTTTAACTTTTTTTTTAACTTTCCTAATTGTAAAATTCTTCCCTCAAATAGGCATAAATGGATGAACACATTGGTTTGCCCATTAATATCTGCTCTTCCTTTGAACTCATGCTATATCCTCCCAAGTAGGAAGCAGGTGGACTCCCCAGAACAAGGTCAGAGCCCCTGGATGAATCTGTGAGAGAACTTCAGCTGCTTTTCCTCTTTTTCTAAGCTAAGTTTGACTCAGTGGACATGAGTTTGAGCAAACTCAGGGAGATCGTGAAGGACAGGGAAGCATAGCGTGCTGCACTTCACGGGGTCGCAAAGAGCCGGACATGACTTAGCGACCAGACAACAACAACAAGTTTATAAATAAAGAACATACCTGTTTCTAGTATCCGTGACATAACTGTTCAACTTTGAATGTATTTGCATGTTTAGGTGCAATAGTTCTGTGCGGTGCATACAGTGAACGACTCGTAATTTTATTTCAGACAATCCATGGACACAAGGGGCCAATCACTGCAGTGGCCTTTGCCCCGGATGGACGGTACCTTGCCACCTACTCGAACACGGACAGCCACATTTCTTTCTGGCAGGTACGCGTGGGTGCTACAGGGCCTTGGCGTCTGTCGCATGATCCGCTTTTGCTGGGGGAGGCTCCCTGCTGACCTGCCCACCAAGGCCTCCTCGTGACGGCTCTCCCTTCAACAAATATCGAGTGTTTATTGCTTGCTGATGATGGGCCAGCTGCCGGCACTCGGGGTCTACTGAGCACACAGTTGGCAGCCCAGAAAGAGGTGGGGTCTGCTCTCACACGGCTTTCAGTCTGAGGGAGACACAAGTGAATAAGCACCTACAGTCCTGGGGGAACCGGGGAGTGAGGTTGCGGGCTGGCTTCACAGAGGCAGAACCGCCTGAGCTGAGGCATGGTGGTGCTGAGGAAGGGCCAGCTATTCAGGCAGGGAGGGGTGGGTGTTCAGGGAGAAGGAGGTGCCTTTAAAGGTAAGTGAAGGGCCTGGAAGGGTTCGGGGCGGAGCAGTGGAGACCTCTGCTCAGGCTGTTAATTTACACAAGGCATTCAGAGAACAGGGCATAGAGTTTAAGGGAGAAGCAGCCTCATATTAACTTCATGCTCCGTTTGTATTATCCCATTTACATTTGTGTTCTGAATTTCGCACATGATGCTCTTCATTCCCAAGCTATTAAAACATTTTCAAAAATCTGAGTACCACTGACTGGCAGTACACAAGGATACCTCTGTTTATTGATGATTAAAATGAATATTAATTAATTCAAGCAACTGAGCTTTATAATAGAACTTGTTTCATCCTCAGTGATTAATCTCCATCCCATCTTCTTTTAAGTACCTTACTCCTGATAATTACAAAAAATTTAAACATTACCAACCCCGCCCCCAAGTTAACTTAAAATTTTGTTGCCTATCCTAGGATGCAGGTATGTTTTATGAGATGCAGTGCATCACTTTAAAAGCTTTAAAAAAAATTAAACAAATAAAGGTTTAAACAAGACTTCACAACTTGAGGATGGTTTTTAAAAAATCAATAGCTAATAAAATGTAAAACAGATACAATAAATTGCTTAATTAACAGCATGCCATTAAAGCATGACAACTACCACATCTGTCCTGAGCTTTTCCTACTCTTCATCTAATTTAGTTTTCCAGTTTATTTTCTCATTATCCTTTCCTCCAGAATATATCTCCAGCATATTAATTGGCTCCTATTAAACTCTTTTCCTTAGAGACGTCACCCAGTCTTTGTTTCTCGCATTGGCTAACCGCAGGACTCATATTTATTTTAGCGAAATTCCACAGCGAGTCCATAAACTGAACTCTTGCAACAGTGGTTCTTCAGACAGTGTCCTGCCAATTGTTCCTTTCTGCTAACACTGGTTTCTGTGACACCAACTGTACTTGGACACCCTTGATAGATATTTCCCCTTGTTTCCCGTTCTCTTGAATTCCCGAGGCGCATTCTTGTGAAACTCCCTCCATCGGGCGCATAGCTGGTGTGGAAGCACCGGGTGCCCAGCTAAGCCTTGGGGGCCTGGAACCAAGCCGCCGCGGGTCGCTGCTTCCTCAGGGCTTTGTGTTTGCTCTGTGCTTTCTTCCTAGGAATAAACAAAAACAGATCTCCATTTTGTTGTTCAATTTTTCTTCCTGCTAAGAAAATATCATTCCTTATATACATGCATGCATGCTGTTGCTTCAGTTGTGTCCAACTCTTTAGAACCCCATGGACTATGGCCCTTTAGGCTCCTCCGTCCATGGAATTTTCCAGGCAAGAATACTAGAATGGGTTGCCATGCGCTTCTCCAAGGAATCTTCCTGACTCAGGGATCGAACCCACCTCTCTTTCATTGGCAGACAGGTTCTTTATGGCTAGCGCCACCTGGAAGCCCAATTCCTCATATAATAGCTCCTAAATTTACCAGATGTGAAACTTTCCCCAGTATTTTCCTGAATGTCTAAGGTGTAAACCTTTTCCCCCTTATCTAGATCTTGAGGGTTCTGTCTGGATATATTCATGCCTTTCTTGAATATTTTTCTGTTTTTATCAGAGTTGCTGCCTAGCTCACTGATGGAATTACAGTCAGCATATACCTCAAGCTGGAGATCACGATCATTCTGTAGATGTTATCTTTTTGAAATAACCTCTTTGCTCCATCCAGTTCAGCTTGTGCTGCTGCCCCTGGACTTCACCAGATGCACTTCACCGTGGGTGTCTATGTGGCTCTGCCCTCAGGGGGCCCGGCCCCTTGCCTTTGTCCAGACGTCCTCTCCAGGGGCCACCCTGTGTTACTTGCAGGGGTGGGTGTTGAACAGACAGAGCGCCCAGGCAACTCAGACAACACCACATCTTTCTTGCCTCCAATCCCAATGTCAGAATTTAAAACGCAGACCATTTCTTCCCTACTTAAATTATACCCAGCTTGGTCTTAAAACTTAGGAGAAGACACAGAAGCGTCATTTCACCTTTCTCAAGAAAATACAATAAAACCTCTTCCAGGAGCATAGCAGGGTTTTTATTTGAATTAAAGAGTCAAAAAAGCAGTGTTGAATCTACCACTGCTCTACCCAAATGGGCTTGGCTGATTTAGCTAGATGCGTATTGTTTAGGTCTAGTGATGGATGATAATACTTTTGTATTATTCCAGTAAATGTACTGCAATATATTTTGAAAACTTAATGAAGCCTTATTAATACAGAGCCTTACAAAAGCCATCAGCTATTAAAATCTTTGCTGAGAAATGAGTGTTAATGAGAAGTACTAGTTGGGTAATTGCTCAAGTGAGACTTAGTAAGAGGTCTGCATGCGGCATTACTTACGCTGAGAGTAGCATTAAAGCACTTCCTGTTTTGATGAATTACATCTGTTTGTGTGTCTATGTGTTCAGAAAACAATCTTCTCAGAACTGGTTTTGTGAAGCATTATTTTTAAAGGGAAAGGAAACGCCACAGTTGCTGTTTAGTTACTTTACATACTCAGCTGCTGAATGATGTAATTTGGCAATCTTTCAAACCCTTCGATTCTCCAACAACATATTCCTACTATTTGAATGTTGCACTTCAGTGTATCCACTGGTATTAGAGCCAGGAGAGCTTTGTAATGAAATACAACCATAAATCTCTCACCTAAATTTTACCACCACCCTCCAACAAATAAGTATCCTTTTCTAGAAATGCTAATAATAAATTAGATGTGTAGTGCTTTCATTTGTTCTTCATTTATTCCATCCTACATCCATTCCAAACTACTGTTCAGCCATTTTAAAAGGATGATGTAAATCTGTAGTCATTAACATAAAAAGATTGCCCTCAACATTTTGTTGAATGAAAAAAGCAGGTTGTCCAACTTCCTTTTATTTATTATTATTTAAAAAAAATTTTGGCTGCACGGTATATGGGATCCTAGTTCCCTGACCAGGGATCAAACCCACACCCCCTACGTTGAAAGCATGGAATCTTAACCACAAGACCACCAGGGAAATCCCTCCAACTGCCTTTTAATATGAGCTGGTTTATAATATGAGCTGGTTTATGTAAAACTCCTGAAACCTACTTCTCCTTCTGTGGACATAGACTTCCAGATCTAGAAAGAGGTTTACCAAAATGTTAATGATTATCTCTGGAAAGTGATATTTCAGGAGATCTTTGCTTTCTTCTTTATATTTCTCTTTATGATTTGAATTGTTCATGATGAGGATTTATTTTCTTGGAAGTGAAGAAAAAAGCTGAGGTGACCAAATATAATTCCATGGAGTTTTCATTCATTCAAGACTGAGATTGCCTTTAATTTAGCATAATTTGTAGCCAGTCTCTGGTCAAGAAAATGTTAGTATTGAATAACAGAATGACTGGTTGTTTTGGTGATGGTTCTTTTATGGACCTTATTGGGAAAATTCATACCCACCCTCAATACTCCGGGTTCCTCTCTTATTTGAAGAGATCGTAGGGAAAGGATGGGCTGAAGAACAACAAATCATAGTTAACATGAGAATATTTATCTTTCCAGCTGTTTCCTACCATCATCGTTTTGTACTCTGCAGAGTTTCATGTAGCCCTGTTCTGAGGCAGGAAGGCTGTTCAGTTCAGTTCAGTTCAGTAGCTCAGTCGTGTCCGACTCTTCGCGACCCCATGAATCACAGCACGCCAGGTCTCCCTGTCCGTCACCAACTCCCAGAGTTCACTCAAACTCATGTCCATCAACTCGGTGATGCCATCCAGCCATCTCATCCTTTGTCGTCCCCTTCTCCTCCTGCCCCCAATCCCTCCCAGCATCAGAGTCTTTCCCAATGAGTCAGCTCTTCGCATGAGGTGGCCAAACTATTGGAGTTTCAGCTTCTGCATCAGTCCTTCCAAAGAACCCCCAGGACTGATCTCCTTCAGAATGGACTGGTTGGATCTCCTTGCAGTCCAAGGGACTCTCAAGAGTCTTCTCCAACACCACAGTTCAAAAGCATCAATTCTTCAGCGCTCAGCTTTCTTCACAGTCCAACTCACATCCATACATGACCACTGGAAAAACCATAGCCTTGACTAGATGGACCTTTGTTGGCAAAGTAATGTCTCTGCTTTTGAATATGCTATCTAGGTTGGTCATAACTTTCCTTCCAAGGAGTAAGCGTCTTTTAATTTCATGGCTGCAGTCACCATCTGCAGTGATTTTGGAGCCCAAAAAATAAAGTGGGGCATTGTTTCCACTGTTTCCCCATCTATTTCCCATGAAGTGATGGGACCAGATGCCATGATCTTCATTTTCTGAATGTTGAGCTTTAAGCCAACTTTTTCACTCTCCACTTTCACTTTCATCAAGAGGCTTTTTAGTTCCTCTTCACTTTCTGCCATAAGGGTGGTATCATCTGCATATCTGAGGTTATTGATATTTTTCCTGGCAATCTTGATTCCAGCTTGTGCTTCTTCCAGTCCAGCGTTTCTCATGATGTACTCTGCATAGAAGGTAAATAAGCAGGGTGACAATACACAGCCTTGACGTACTCCTTTTCCTATTTGGAACCAGTCTGTTGTTCCATGTCCAGTTCTAACTGTTGCTTCCTGACCTGCATACAGGTTTCTCAAGAGGCAGGTCAGGTGGTCTGGTATTCCCATCTCTTTCAGAATTTTCCACAGTTGATTGTGATCCACACAGTCAAAGGCTTTGGCATAGTCAATAAAGCAGAAATAGATGTTTTTCTGGAACTCTCTTGCCTTTTCCATGACCCAGCGGATGTTGGCAATTTGATCTCTGGTTCCTCTGCCTTTTCTAAAACCAGCTTGAACATCTGGAAGTTCACGGTTCACGTGTTGCTGAAGCCTGGTTTGGAGAATTTTGAGCATTACTAGCGTGTGAGATGAGTGCAATTGTGCGGTAGTTTGAGCATTCTTTGGCATTGTCTTTCTTTGGGATTGGAATGAAAACTGACCTTTTCCAGTCCTGTGGCCACTGATAAGTTTTCCAAATTTGCTGGATATTGAGTGCAGCACTTTCACAGCATCATCTTTCAGGATTTGAAATAGCTCAACTGCAATTCCATCACCTCCACTAGCTTTGTTCGTAGTGATGCTTTCTAAGGCCCACTTGACTTCACATTCCAGGATGTCTGGCTCTAGGTGAGTGATCACACCATCGTGGTTATCAGGGTCGTGAAGATCTTTTTTGTACAGTTCTTCTGTGTATTCTTGCCACCTGTTCTTAATATCTTCTGCTTCTGTTAGGTCCATACCATTTCTGTCCTTTATCAAGCCCATCTTTGCATGAAATGTTTCCTTGGTATCTCTGATTTTCTTGAAGAGATCTCTAGTCCTTCCCATTCTGTTGTTTTCCTCTATTTCTTTGCATTGATCACTGAGGAAGGCTTTGTTATCTCTCCTTGCTATTCTTTGGAACTCTGCATTCAGATGCTTATATCTTTCCTTTTCTCCTTTGCTTTTCGCTTCTCTTCTTCTCACAGCTATTTGTAAGGCCTCCCCAGACAGCCATTTAGCTTTTTTGCATTTCTTTTCCATGGGGATCGTCTTGATCTCTGTCTCCTGTACAATGTCACGAACCTCTGTCCATAGTTCATCAGGCCTCTATCTATCAGATCTAGTCCCTTAAATCTATTTCTCACTTCCACTGTATAATCATAAGGGATTTGATTTAGGTCATACCTGAATGGTCTAATGGTTTTCCCTACTTTCTTCAATTTAAGTCTGAATTTGGCAATAAGGTGTTCATGATCTGAGCCACAGTCAGCTCCCAGTCTTGTTTTTGCTGACTGTATAGAGCTTCTCCACCTTTGGCTGCAAAGAATATAATCAATCTGATTTCGGTGTTGACCATCTGGTGATGTCCATGTGTAGAGTCTTCTCTTGTGTTGTTGGAAGAGGGTGTTTGCTATGACCAGTGCCTTCTCTTGGCAAAACTCTATTAGCCTTTGCCGTGCCTCATTCCGTATATCAAGGCCAAATTTTCCTGTTACTCCAAGTGTTTCCTGACTTCCTACTTTTGCATTCCAGTCCCCTATAATGAAAAGGACATTTTTTTGGGTGGTAGTTCTAAAAGGTCTTGTAGATCTTCATAGAACCGTTCAACTTCAGCTTCTTCAGTGTTACTGGTTGGGGAATAGGCTTGGATTACTGTGATATTGAATGGTTTGCCTTGGAAATGAACAGAGATCATCCTGTCGTTTTTGAGATTGCATCCAAGTACTGCATTTCAGACTCTTTTGTTGACCTTTAGGAAGGCTGTTAGACCCTACCAAAGGCATCCATCAATCATTTGAAGGACGGCTCAACTTTTTAAAAGGAGAACCCAGATATAATCATGGGTTTTTTGGGGAAAATCTTTCCATCCTTCGCATTCCAATAAGATATTCTCTTCCTGTCCCCTTTTGCCTTCAACCTATTTCTTGTCCGTGGCTAAAGCTAAAGGAAGGAATTAAAAAATAAGGCTGTGTCTGAGCCTATTGGATGCCCCTAGCATTCTGAGCCACCAGCAGAAATCAAGCCTCCTACACATTTTCATAGAAAATCCATAAAGAATGAAAAATACTTTGTAGTTATTTATCAACTGAGAAATTATATTTTTTTAAAAAAAAGCACAGTATGCCTGTTGATGCCAGTTCATTTTAACCAGCGGCTTTCAGGATAATTTGGATCTGTTCTACAGTAAGAGAAGTAAATGATGATGTTCTGTTACTCTTTGTACCTGTGAGAACTAGCAAATCAAGCTTCATCATTATTTATATTGAAACTATTAGGGTATCTCCAGAAAGCAATAAAGCCCTGGTTTTTATCTTTTATGGAGTTTCTAGGAAAGGGAGAGAAGAACACAAGGAAAGAGCCCCTTAGAAGATGGCCAGAAGGTACTGCCTGGCTTGAAATGTTAACTGTCCCTTAACAGAAAGAGTTAATGATAATCATACATTTGGTTTTAAAATGTGACCTCGTACACTAGTGATTTTTTTTCACCTCTGTGTTGTGTTCGGCACTATTATTAATGCAGGAAAATCAGTAACATTAGTCATCTTAAAAGGGTTATTACTCAAGATGATTTAAATTGTGAAAATGTCAGCGGAGCCTGCACGCGTCCTGCCAGACATGGTGTGATTTACACCCCCTGACACCGTCCTGCTGCTGAGAAGGGCCGGGGCAAGGAACGGCTTCCGTTTGGCAGTGACCCAAACACAGGGCGGTAGCACACCTTCCGCATCCCAGGAGCTGCCCAGGTCCCCGTGCCAGCCCTCCGTACACACTGGAGCATCGTCTGCGTGCTCCCCACAAATCCCAGTACCATGCAGGTGGAGGTGCTGCTGGAGAGAAGAACTGGGCACACAAATCAGTGCAAAGAAAAGTATTGTTTCCAAGACCGCTTTCCTGACCTGAGCATCAGCGTGCTTGCCATGTGACTCGTGTATCAGTAGCACAAAAGCTGAATACTGAAAAAATGTTAAGTAATACTTAGAAGCTAAAGGTTTCATCAGACTCACTCAGATGACAGTTCACTTAGATAACTGCCAATCGGCATTCAGCACTTTGACCTGAATGCACAGTTGTTCATGAGCCTTAATTTCCACATTATTTTCCATTCATGTGAATGGATGAAGAGAACCTCAAATTCCAGTCAGAGCCAGAAAAGCCCCCCAAAAAGGGCAGAAATCACCAACTGAGGGAACACACCCTGCAAATGAGGTGTTAGAGCGTGCTCTTTTTTAGCAGCAGAGCAGTGGGCACAGGCAGTGTTGAGAGGTGGTTGATTCTTGCTTTTTCCTTCAAATAAACTAGAGCTTTCCAGAAACTGAATGTGTTTAAAGCAGGTGAGGAGGGAAGGTGTGATGGGAGCGGAGCTGGGAAAGGGGTGAGTTTTGAGTTTTGATCTGCCTCACCTATTACTCTGTCTGCTGCTTAACCTCACTTCATTTTCTCCAACTGAGTCCCCAGACTTGTCTTTGGGGCTCATTCTTCAGGGGGTGCAGGGAGCACTGTTACTAAAGAACCAGAAAAGCCTGCCATTTGAAATACCCGCAGTTTCCAAGTACTATCTGATTGAACCATTTTATTAAAATGTATCGCTTAGCTCCCTTCATAACAATGATTGGGGTTTGGGGGAAGTCTTCCCTGGAGGTCACTTCCAGTGCGAGCAGTATGGGTTCCATCCCTGGAGGGGGAACCAAGATCATACATGCTGCGCAGCCAAAAAAAAATGGGGACAACCCTGCCACAGCAGTTAGTGCCATTGAAAAAAAAAAGGTGGAGGGCTTTCCTGCTGTCCAGTTGTACCCAGCAGGTAAAATTTCTCTGGATTTATGCATTTTCTATAACAGCATCAGAACAATTTCAAATAACACTGGAAGGAGCCCTTCAGAGTTTGAGAAGCACCCCTTAGGTGACCCTGAATCCGGTGAGGAGGAGCAGGTGACCGCAGGGCTGTGTCCCTTGGACCCCGCCCCATGGCGGGGACGGGGAAGCGGCTCCCTCGGTGACTCGCGTGCCCCGTCCCTGCCCCCAGATGAACACGTCCCTGCTGGGGAGCATCGGCATGCTGAACTCGGCGCCCCAGCTGCGCTGCGTCAAGACCTACCGGGTGCCCCCCGTGCAGCCCGCCTCGCCCGGCTCACACAACGCCCTGCGGCTGGCCCGGCTCATCTGGACCTCCAACCGCAACGTCATCCTCATGGCGCACGACGGCAAGGAGCACCGCTTCATGGTCTAGGGCTGCGGCCCGCGAGCTCCGTCTCCCAGGTCTCCAGGTCCAGAGCCCCCCTCCCTCGGCCCCCACCGCCCACCCCGCGCCGGGGTCATCGGGGGCAGCGGGGTCTGTGTTCTCCTGCCCCCGCCCCCGTGGGCTGGGGCTGCCCGCGGCCCCGCAGGACCCGCCGCCCTGTCCCCAGGTTGTCCCCCCACCCCCACCCCCGCACCGGGAGGGGCGGCTGGCGGTCCTGTTGCTCGGTGCACCGGGAGCCCGAAAATCAATAACCACTGTGATTGCACTGCCAGCGCAGATCAGCAGTTTCCGAGCGCTGAACCCCACCTCCAAACGAGGTGGGGACATGGTCGTTCCGACATTGGGTTTTATGGTCGTGTGGCAGTCCTAATCATTGATACTATTTTCCTTTGGATTTCCTAAAAGATGCTATCGTTTACCAGAAGGATTCTGTGTTTACATGATCTCTCTCTCTTTTTTTTCCTTTCTGGGAGATTGCTCGGAAATTACTCAATCCAGTTTCCTAGGGTTTAGCCACTACCTTCTTTATTAACAACTAACCAATTGAAGATTAATGAGAAAATACACACACACACACACAGATTTTCGTGGAGAATAGTTTCCTGGACACCCAGCCTTCCAAAATGCTCATATCCTGTTCAAGTGATGCTATATTTAGTAGCTGAAAATCAAAATCATCACTACTGAGGATCTAGTTAATATAATCATCCAGTCACGAGAACTAATCTCTGAAATGGACTTTTGTAATAAAGATCCAAGTTTGGAAGCATAGCTTACACCTGAAAAGAAGATTCTTGTGTCTATAGCTACAGATCTTTTTAAGAAAGAGCTTACCCCTTCCTTCTAGAAACTTCACAGACCTGCAGTTCCCATATGTCAGCTATCATGTAATAGTTACAATTCAGCCTTCAAACCACTACTGACCAGTTAAAGGAAAACTAAGACAATATTTCTTTTAAACAAGTGTCCTAGAAAATCATTAACTGTGGCACAGGCATTTGGGAGTATACAGTCACCCTCAGTGTCTGCGGGAAATCAGTTCTAGGACCCCCGAGGATACCAAAGTCCACGCGTACTCAAGTCCCTGGTGTGAAATGGCAGAGTACACGAAGGGCCGGCTGTATATACACCTGTGGGGCTCTCAGTCAGTCTGAACAAGCACTGCAGTGAGGGTGTTCATCCCACTTCTAAGTAAACTTTAACCAGGGCACTTTCTTCTTCTGTCAGGTTATGCTGGTTCTTTGCTCATAGTAATGGGGAAAAAAAAATCCATAAAATAATATTTTGGATGACTTGCTCCTAACAACCTTGATCTGTATATAGTTGGGAATTTGGCTGGTTGGCTGTTGATTGGTTGGTTAATCAGGCAAAATGGTTTATTAAATACAAAAATAGAAAGTAATTTATTAAATTCAGAAAAAAAAATATGAAGTTTACAAAGAAACCAAAAGGGGTAAAGGGAGCATCTGATTAAAAGCCTAGGCTGACAGAGTTCGTATACAAAAAAAGTATGGTCACAGTCCAGGAACAAACACAGCTGTCACTTTATTGAAATAGATTTCTAAAGAACATGTTAGGAAATCAAGTCCACCAGAACACCTCTCTCATAGTAATAAGAAGTATGTCATGTCTACTGATGGCAAACCCACCCTATACCTTGGTTTTAGACTTTAGGTGTTCTTCAAAAGTGAATTCCTGCCACATGCATGTACATTGTATTTATAAAGATCATATATGTAGCTTCCCAGGAAGAAACTAAGAACTATACAACGTAGACTTGGTTTGGTGAGTGAGCTATTGTGCCCGATATAGACAGAAAAACCTGAGGAGAACACGGAGGGGCTCTCATTTTTCCAGTGGTTTCCCGAGTCTTCAGTGCAAATACCCAGCACATGTTTACCTTATGAACTGAAATGAAGATTAATTTATTCTAGACTACAAAGCTGCTTTGGAATGATGAAGTACAGGTATACTTTAGAGATTTTTTTTTTTTTTTTTTGAAAAAACAAAATGTTCACTGCGTCAGAAGGAAGGTGTGAGATTTGTGGGCAGGCCACCCCCAAAGAATAGACCGCATGCCCCACGGAAGTTTAGAAGAAAGCTGTGAGGACCTGGGCAGTGGGGCTCGGCCAGCCACATACCCTGGCTGCAGAGACAGCCGTGATTGTTGGCGAGCAGAACATGACTGTCGTAGGACGCCGAGGTGGACGGTATCTGCTGGTTAGACAGTCACCTCTAACTGCTACACTAACATTTGCATTCTTGTTCCCACAAATCTCTCCTTGACTCTTTGAACAACCACAGCTGCAAACTTCATCACAGCTCAGACGTCTCAGCACTGAGGTCAACTTGACATTGTCCTCCCAGCGTACGCTTTCGGTGTCTTATTGACATTGTCCTCCCAGCGTACGCTTTCGGTGTCTTATTGATATTGTTGGCGCTCTACTTGAGCCTGTCCTTGTAAACGTGGAGATGTATGCGTGGCTTCACTGGTGATGTCCAAGCTCAGGGTGCCGCGTCGCGACACCTGTATGAAAACGTGATGATTGAACTCACTGCGTCCAGCACGTGAAGGAAAACGTCTGCCTCTCGAGATGCCTCTTGATGACGCCACTTAACAGATTCTAAATGTGCTGACTGTCCCTGTGTACATATGTGTGTTAAAATAAAACCGAACTGTACCGAAGGTGGTTTTTCTCATTGAAAACATTGTGCATTCTTTTTAAGCATTCTCCATTGAGATCTCCCCCCACCCCCACCTTTGGTATTAAATTAAGCCTTCTATTTCTGTTTGATTATTCATTTCCCTGGAAAGCCAGCTTCCAGAAAGGTGAACCTGTCCACAGAGGAGGCCAGAGCACGGAGAAGTCCTCCAGGACTGCGGAAGTGACAACCAAACTCTCCTACCAAGACTCCACGGCGCCCTCTGTGGCTTGGGCAAGGGCATTGCATGCATGTTGCTTTATCTCCACCCTAAATTGCTCCTAAATAGACTGTTAATTGTACCAAATTATATCTCGTCAGATTTGATGACATGGGTTGGCTGTCCTGGGGTGGGGGGCTGGGCTGAGATCATTAAATCCATTTCAGTTAATATTCCGTTTGGCTTGAATTTGAATCCCTGAGGTAAAGGGTATAATTGGTTTTCAGGAAAAAGCAAGAGAAACAAAATAGGTCGTCCTTGCTCACAGGGGGTTAGACATGTCAGTAGTGACTGTGGCTCTTTTCTGATTTGCAGATAAGAATTTGAGCCAATCATCATGTAACAATACAGTTTTCTTTAAGAAACAGGCGGGCATTAGAGTTGACTCTACCATCACTGGCCCTATTCAAATGCCCGGTGTCCATCCCAGGAAGCATTTGAGTATCTGCCGATGTCTTGAATGTTTCCTTATAGGGAAAACAGGAGCAGTAACAGTCCTATGTGATTGGTGATCACATAAACTGATCAAATGTGGAAAGGGCATGACATTAATAGGAAGGTAAAGCCGAGCAGTGCTGGGTGAACTTTCACCTTTCACCCCTTTCGGCTGACTGACAGAGCTGAGTATTGAAGAAAATCAATACTTTGGAGCCAGGAGGGGAATATTTCCAGCCTCTAACTAGAGAATGTATTTTGACAAGGCCAAGATAATCCAGGCTGCACAGGAGAAAGAGAAAAGAAGACTCATTTTTAAAGCTTGACACTTCAAGGTGTTTTTGTACAATGGTTTAGAGATCGTCAATACATACAAATACCAAAGGTCGGAAAGAAAAGCTAGAAGAATTTCAAAAATTAGATGTTCAGAGCTCTCTGCTGTTTACAAACTGAAAAAAAAAAAAAAAGACCACAGAGAGGTTTGTGCTTGGAACCATTTGCATGAACAGAGCCCACAATTGTGTACTTTAAGTCCACCTTTAACCAAATCTTAAATTTATAGAGGCAGCTCTGTGAAATAAGGAATGCCTAAAAAGTGATTTAGATTTCTGGGTTTTGTACATTTTTTCTTGGATGAGGGTTGTTCTTTGAGTGGTTACATTGTCCTCTGAGATGTGTTAACACATCGTTAACATCTCAGAATCTCGTTTTTTTTAATTCCTACTGTGGACTTCTGTGGTGGTCCAGTGGCTAAGAATTCTCCATGCAGTGCAGGGGACTGGGACGTGATTTTGATCCCTGGTGGGGGACTAAGATCCTGCAAGCCAAAAAAAATTTTTTAAATGCTTCTAATTCCAGATTCCTATTGCTCCTGCCCTGCAGACATGTAAATCTTAGTCCCGCCTTCACATTTGGCTCAATTATTTACATGAGGAAAAAAGCACCTTTGGGACTTCAGTTGTTCCCAGTGTTCCAAATCCCTTTTAGCAAATTATTTTTACAAGTATTCTAGTTAGTGCTCTTCTAAGCTAGAGGCTTGTGCATCTCTAGGAAGAATTTACTCCCTTCTTACTAGCAAGATTAGATCCATTTGTTCTGTGGACAGGTACGTCCATCAAATGGATATAGATTTGTTTCTTTCCTATAGATAAGAAAGAAGTCGAATCGTGCCCTACCTTCCAGCCAAATGCAGAAAGACAAAGGAATCCTGAATACATAAAGTAGCTAAAATAACCCGTCTAATTCCTCAAGGACAAGCAACACTAGGCAGTTGTAAACATATGCTGATTGTATAAATGATTAAAATAACAGTGAAAATATACCCTTAACTTGTATACTTTATTTCCTACTAAAAAAAAAAAATCTTTCAGGTGGCACTAACAGTAAAGAACCTGCCTACCAATGCAAGAGGCGTAGAGATGTGGTTATGCCCCTGGGTTGGGAAGATCCTCTGGAGGAGGGCATGGCAACCCACTCCAGTGTTCTTGCCTGGGAAATCCTATGAACAGAGAAGCCTGGTAGGCTGCAATCCATGGGGTCACAAAGAGTTAGCCATGACTGAAGTGACCTAGCGCACACACACACACTATTCTGAATAGATCTGGCTGGAAATCTTTGTTCTCTTTGTTTCAAAAGGAGAACACAGCCAGCCAAGACTCCTCACTATTCTGAGATTTCCCAGAGAAGGCCAGGGATCCAACTAGCGCCTGACTTGCCTGTGTGCCCTCCGTCACTAAGTCTCATCCAGCTCTACGACCCCATGGGCTGTGGCCCACCAGGCTCCTCTCTCTATGGGATTTCCCAGACAAGAATACTGGAGCAGGTTGCCATTTCTTCCTCCAAGGGAAGGAATGATGCCAACCCAGGGATCAAACTCGCATCTCCTGTGTCTCCTGAATTGGCAGATTCTTTACCACTGAGCCAGCTGGAATTTGCAGTAAGTATCATGTACATATGTATTGCATTTGTTAAATCCATAAGAGTATGCCTGTAAACTGCTTATAAGAACAGCACATAAGCACCCAAGAAACGTGAGCTAATACTTTTAGTAGACATTTAGAAGTCCTTATGAAGCATGGATAAGTAAGATTGTAAATCACGTGCATTCTCTGGAAAATGCTGTTGGGTTTTTGTGTTCTATTCTATCTCTATGTGGCCTCCAGTAATACATCTGAACATCTTTCCCGAAGAGGAGTGTCTGTGGTTCCACCTTTGTTTACCAGGCTCCTTACCATGTTGCTGTGTTGCCATCTTGCTCCTCACCAAGACTTGTAGACACCTGAGGAAATACCAAAAATCTATACCAGTGAGTGGATGGGACTGGTCGATTATGGCTGTTGAAGTTATGACTGATTCCTGAAAAAAGAAGTAGTTTGCCACATTAAATTTAGGGTTTATCTTAGCATCAAGGATGACTTCGAGTTACTTACATGAGCAGCTTTGAAGTATGCATCATCAAGATTGAACAACATTCTGGATAAAGTTTCATTGAGTAGATTTCGTGAAGTCGCTGAAACAAAGGAGACTCAATGAGTAGCTTCTGTGGCAGCGTCTTCTTTTTCTGACTCGTGTCAGGATAACGCAGCGCTTCATCTACCCAGATGAGAAGTGCATTATCTAAAACTTGAGCTACCCAGTAACACTGTACGTCTCAGTGAAAATGTATGAAAAGTTTAAAGAAACTGCAGTGAAGTATCATTCAGTCTGTGAACATTTACTGAATCTTAGTATATGCCAAGCATATGTTCTATTTTTCCTCTTGCAGGTAGGCTCACAATCTATCAAATGACTATGAACACGATGGAATAAATGTGGAAAACCGAGATGGGAAAAGAGCTATGTGAACGCAGAGGTGATTAATTCTGGTAGGAGAGTGTCAAGTTAGGCTTCTGAGAGAGGAAGCATTTGGGCTGGGCTTGGAAAATAAGTGGCCTTCCCTGGTGGCTCAGATAGTAAAGAATCTGCCTACAATGCAGGAAACGCTTGTTCGATCCCTGGGTCAGGAAGATCCCCTGGAGAAAGGAATGGCTACCCACTCCAGTATTCTTGCCTGGAGAATCCCATGGACAGAGGAGCCTGGTGGGCTCCATGGGGTTATAAAGAGTTAGATACAACTGAATGGCTAACACTTTCACTTTGAAGAATAAATGGAAATTAATTAAGAAGATGGGGAACGTCATAAGGTAGGAATTTATGAGCGTTCAAATTATTATGTGATTTGGGTGTCTATAAACTACTTCATACCTATAACCTGTGGGAGATCAGTGGGTAGTACTGACAATCCAGGCAGATCTCCAACTGTAGTTAATGATACAACTTCAGAAAACAAGACTCCTGGCCTAAAGAACATCTGACATCTGAGGGACTGCCATGGTGGCCCAGCGGCTAAGACTCCACGCTCCTAACGCAGGGCCCGGGGTTTGATCCCTGGCCAGGGAACTAGAGCCTATAAACCACAACTAAGAGTTCACATGCCTCAAGGAAGGCCCAGCACGGTCAAATAAATCATCATTTACAAGATGAGAAAGCACCCAACATCCAAAAGTCAAACCCCCTTCTCCCAAAAGGTTAGAGCAAAAGCCTTGATAAAAGATTTCTCTTTTCCTGGTTTTCCAGATTTCATTTTCTTTTTTTTTTTAAGTTATTCTTGTTTTTTTTTTTTTTTTTTTTTTGTAAATTAATCTATTTTAATCGGAGGCTAATTACTTTACAATATTGTAGTGGTTTTTGCCATACATTCACATGAATCAGCCATGTTTTGCATTCTCCTTATCCTGTCTTCTAATGGGTAGCAAGCACGGTGTGTTGGCTGGCATGCCCTGAACACTGCCCAGATTCTCACCTCCCTCCACTCTCACCCCAGGACTGAAGCATTTATTTCCCCAGCTACTGGAGTGTTGGTGTCCCACAGCTCTGCGGAGTCCTTGGCTGCAGACTGCTTCACAGTCGGAGAGCTGTCTGACTCAAGGTCCTGTTCGTTCTCCTGGGGATGACCACATCCACGGATGGCTCAGGAAGGGTGTAAAGATCCAGCTCCTGGCTATTTCAGGACAACGCTGAAGGGCCATCCCAGCTCCGGGACTTTGCGGGGCATTGGCTGAAGCTTTCACCGAGCTGCGTCACAGTTCAGCTTTCCATCCGCCCTGTCCTGCTTCCTTCACTCCCCTGTGGCGCTGATCTCTAGAACGCGGCTCCATAGGCTTCCTACATGCAGATCTCTCATTGTCTGCATCCCAGAGAACCCAGCTTTATGACACCTGGTGCCAGCGGTGGTCCAAGAAAACAGATCCTAAAATACGACTTGGGAGCTGGATCGCTGGCAGCGAGGGCGGCACCCTGGTGGCGGGGAGCGCAGGTGGCCTCTGGCATGCTGGGGCCACGCGATTGTGAGACGTACTCCGATGGTGAGTCAGGACGGAAGGCGTTCTGAGGGAAGGGGGTGCGCTGGATGGGGCCACGCGATTGTGAAAGGTACTCCGATGGTGAGTCAGGACGGATGGCGTTCTGAGGGAAGGGGGTGCGCTGGAGGGTGTAACATGGCGAGTGTTGGGGAAGTAAAGGAAAAGAGATTGTATGAGAACAAGGGATGGCTGTCTGCTGGCCACATGGAAAAAAGACAATGGGAAGCTGAGGGTACCATCAGTTAAAGTCTAAACGTGGCAGCCAGAGCCGCTGCTGGGCCGCACCTCAGGAGAACCTCATTTCCTACAGCCGGCTGTAAGCTGAGGATGAGACCCGGGGCTTGTTTTTGTGAAGCAGAGCTCCAGAGGCAGCTGAAGTCCTAGCCTCCCAAGGTCTGCAACCCCAAGGTCAGAGCCCTGACTGAGATGGATGATGCTCCCTAGGTTGATGCCCTTGAATGATCTTGAAACCCGGGTTCCAGGGAACCCTCCCAGGCCTGCCCGAGTGGCCTGCTCCTTCACTTGCGGCTGTGGGGGGCCTCTCGTTGAGAACGGTACATGCCCTTCACGTCCTCTCCCAGACAGACCAGTTGTTGTTTAGTTGCTACGTTGTTTTCCGACTCTTTTGTGCCCCCAGGGACTGTAGCCCACCAGTCCTCTGTCCGTGGGATTTCCCAGGTAAGAAAACCGGAGCAGGGTGCCATTCCCTCTCCCAGGGGACCTTCCTGACGCAGGGACTGAGCCTGCTCTCCTGCACTGCAGGCAGGTTCCTCACCCCAGAGCCACCCGGGAAGCCCACCAAGCCTTCGCAGGGGTCCAGTCACAGTAGCGTTTCACTGCTGAGGTACAGGCCCTGCTAAGAGAGGAGAAGAATGAGATTTCAGAGCGGCTGTAGGACCGTCCAACGTGACCCTGCAGGAACTGGGAGAGCAAGGGGCTGGATTCTGGGGGTGCTGGACAAGGGGAGCCAGAATAAGAAATGAGACCAAAGAGAGTTAAACGATAAGGTGCAAACCTGCCGCTCAGTTTGGAGAAAACGGTGGCTGACATGAGGTTAAGAAACAGCCTAGGACTTCCCTGGAAGTCCATGCTGGAGGGGTGGGTTCAGCCCCTGGTCTGGGGGCTAAGATCCCACATGCCTTGAGGCCAAAAGATTAAAGAAGAAGCAACATTGTAACAAATTCGATAAAGACTTTGAAAATGGTCCATATCAAAAAGTCTTAAAAAAGAAGAAACAGGGATGGCAGATGGTGGAAGAAAGAACCAAAAAGCTGAGCGACGGGACTGCTGGGGGAGAGACACTGGGAGGAAGCCCACAGATGACTGGTCTGCAAGAAAGGCCAGGGAGCATCCTGCTTGCCAAGCAACACAGATGAGAAGGCCCCCACATCACCCCCAGGCTGAGGGCAGAAGAGGTTGCTTCAGACCTGGACCCCCGATCACAATGGGACAGTAAGCTCCCGAAGGAGGAGAGACCCAGGGGGCAGGCATCCTGGGCAGCAGGACCCGAGTGGGAGATGAAGGGACCCGCGCTGCAGAGATCTCTGGGGCTGATTAATGAAACGTGCCTTCCTCAGGGCAGGCCACTAGTGTTCAGTCTCCCCACCCCAGATAAATCAAGAATGGATACCAGGAGGCTGAGGCAGCCACTGCCCCTGAAATCAAAATTTTCTGCCTGGTCTGTAGACCTGAAGGGTGTGATGATCAGCAGCTCACATCCTCACGGATGATGCTCTGGGTTAGCATGTAGTAAGCACCCAAGATCTCCCAAGCACCCAAGATTCTTGCCGGGGAGGAGGGGGACTCAGAGGGGGTGGTAGAGGAGACAGTGGCTATGAGTGGTGGTCTCGGGGCCAGCTGCTGCATCAAAGGCTGTCGTTTGTCCAACTCATGTTGCTCAGGTCCTCCCAGAATCCCGGACGAGCTGCTCCCAGAATTTATTCAAAGCAAGTGAAGCAAAGAGTAACTGTAGGGGGTGCCGGGGAACCAGGTACCGAATCGTTGACAACTGACATCTCTTGGTGACAGTTCTGACTACCTAAAGTTCAACTAACAGGAACTGCCTGGACTAAAGAGAGCCGATTTCCCCAAGCCCCGCCCCCCCACCACCTTCCCAAGACAGCTGCATCAGGTGACCAGTCCTGGGAGGTCACTGTATGTGACCACTATATGAGGCCACTATAATGGCTTCTGTTTGGGACAGCTTCAAGGGGCGACAAAACAGCCTCAGAGCTGAAGGGTTTGGCTGAAACCTCTGTTGCAACTGAATCTCAGCCCAGTATTTCTCTCTGCCCTTTTTGCTCGCCTCACTTCGGTGTTGATCTGGAGAACACGTCTTGATACACCGCCTTCCAGCAGATCTTAGTCTTGCAATCTCCTTCCCAGGAAACGAAACTGCCCAGGTTCACATCTGGCTCAGCCACTCATTAGCTAAACAACTCCGCTTGTGCCTCTGTTTCCTCGTCTGCAAAATGGGAATAATGATCATACCTACCTCACGGTCTTCTTGTAAGGCTTAAAAAAAAAATAGTTGATACCAATTCTCCAATTAAAAAATAAATTTTTTTTTAAAAAGAGTTACTACATGGAGAGCACTTAGTGTCGGGCACATAGTATATTCAATAAATGCTAACTCTGCTAACTATTATCATCTTTACACTATAATTATGAGATTTTTCAGGTTTTCTACTTCATTTCCTCTTACCATGTTACAGAGAAGTATGCATTCCATTAAATTTTCCCCCCTGTGTTTTCCTTTCTTCAACCCAGATCAAAGTACTGACTTTTAAAAAGCGAGGGGGGGATGGTGGAAGGGGACTCACATTTCCGAGTACTCCTTTTGTGCCAGATACTGTATTAGCTGCATTCATTATTCTGCTTAATTCTTAATCCAAAAAGCCATGAATTATTATCTCCCTTTCACAGATGAAAAAATTGCAGGTCACATAAGATAAATGAGCAAGATCACACAGCTAATAAAAGCCATATCCAGCATTTGAGTCCCAGCCTGTCGCCAAGACTCCGCCTTCTCTGCTCTTCCCAGGTCCCTCCTGTGACAGGAGCGGGGAGCCAGCCGTCGGGGGCCTTGGCAGCCACCTTCCTTAAGAAGCAGAGGGAAGGCGGTGGTGGAACGGAAACAAATGTTGGTTCATTTACGCCATTAAAGGCCATTATTTTCCTTCCTTCAGGTTTATGGCCATTGTGCCAAATTATAAAAGGACAAGAATTAGCTTCCTTCTTGGTGTTGAATAATATAACTATTTTGCCAGGAAATGGTGGAGTTAAAATGCATGAGTTTTACAATGTGCTACATTCCACGGAGGGATTTTGTCGTAACTCAGGAACCAGTTTTGTTCTCTTATGAAATGGATGTTTTGGGGGAAATGGAACTTGATTTGCAGAAACGGGTCCACATTTTCACTGATGACTCAGCAGCTTCAGTGCCGCGGGCCAGTCTGTCTCCTCGCCTTCCCAGGGTCTCACCTCTCTGACCTCTTCTCCCGGTTGCTTTTGCTGGCCTCTCTTCTTCCTTAGGATATATAAAAGGCACTTCTGATACCTAGAATTCTAAAAATGGAATCAAGAATCAAACGTTCAGGACGCAGCTCACAGGAGACTTGATCTCCCATCTAGGAGCACAGGACTGACTGACTGCAAAGAGGAGACTCCGTCGGGACAGAGGCCTCTCTAGTCTCTACTGTCGCACGTTGGGGTTTCACACTCGCGGCTCTCTCTAGTCTCTACTGTCGCACGTTGGGGTTTTCATACTCGAGGCTCTCTTGTCCCTGATGATCTCATTCCAGGAAATACTGGAATCTATCAGAATTTTCTGGAGTAAACCAAAACACACCACCATACTTACGTCTATTAGCTTCAGATTTGTCCCTAGAGCACGTGCCGGGCCCTGATTGATTATACACGAATCTTACGTCTCTTTCCTAACGAGTCCCAGGTTCCTCTGGGGGTGGGGGGTCCTGGTGCGTTTTGTCTGCCCCTTTATTGCCAGAACATCTCCTGGTCCCTCCCCACCCTTTCACACTGAGCTTTCTGCTGCTTGTTTCCAAACCTTTTAGAGGAGGAGAGGGGATGAGATATCCAGAAAGCAATTTACCATTCAGTTTGGCTCCAAATTCCTTAGCAGCTGGGGTAGAGGCGAGTTAGATGGTTCTAATTATCTCGTAAAGGAAGACCATACTGGACATAAGGAAAGACCAACTGCTTGTTCTCCCTGTGCTCTAAGGGCAAGGTATTGCCCACATCCGTGAGTAAAGGAATTTGAAGGGAAAAGTGACATTTATTGGGACTATGTTTGATACATATATATGCGCTATCATATGAGTCTCTCAAAAATCCCGTGAGTTAGTCTTTGCTTTTCTGTAAGTTAGAAAGCTGATACACTGACAGGTTAAGTACCTGACCCGAGGTCACACTGCTAGTTAGAAATGGGGCCAAGATTCAGA
Organism: Bos mutus; assembly: GCF_027580195.1. Classification (NCBI taxonomy): domain Eukaryota; kingdom Metazoa; phylum Chordata; class Mammalia; order Artiodactyla; family Bovidae; genus Bos; species Bos mutus. The sequence goes on from NC_091640.1 coordinate 56,473,736, forward strand.
TCCAAAGTGCTCTTTCCTCTCCATCAGTGGTCAGTGTCTTCAAGGCCACTTTTGTAGTAGCTTTAGAGACATGCTCCATTCTGATATTGACCTCAGTAAAAAAGCAAGGACCTCAAAATTCAATCTTCATTTATTTATTCCACAATGACTCACTGAATACCTATTATTTTCCTCACTTGTGGAGAAGGCAAATTAATACAGTCCAGGCACTCCCATTGCTCATGCATCTCAAAAGCTGTCTGGCTAATGTAGTATATTTCGTGAAGTCCATCATGCACATTGCTCACACACAGTTAGATGCACTAACTTAGCGAGATTTCCGGCGCTTGTGTTCAGCTAGTGCCCCCCACAGTGGGCACAGGCACTGGTTCTGGTGGCCTCCCCTGGGCCATCGGGACTCTGCTTTCTCACATGATTGATGCTGTGCTTCCCTGGCTCGTCCCTGCCTGAGCCCCACCAGTCCCTGACCTCCTCCTGCTTTTTCTTTTCTTTTCCTCTTCCAGCCCTTGTCTTTAGAGTCTCCTTCACTGGATACAGTGATACAGCACAGAGAAGGAAGGAGGGAGAAAGGAAACCCGTATCTGCCCCCCAAAACATGCCCCCTGACTGTGGAGTAAGGAGCCTGGCGGGCCATTCAGGCAAATGTTCCTTTGAGTACACACATTCTGGTAGATTCGATTGAACATTCAAGTCATTCATTCATTTGGGGAATATTCGTTGAACATCCCACATGTGCCAGGCAGTGGACTAGGTGTTAAGAGCAGAGTGGTGAATGAAACCTGCATCATACCTGCCCTCGTAGGGCTTATGTTCTGGTGGGCTGGGGTGGGGCCTGGGGATGGATCAACAACTTCAAGTTGTAACAAAGTCTGTGAAGAGAGGAAGGAAAGAGGAAGGCTGGACAACCCCGGCTGGGGTTGCAAAGCTGACAGCAGGTCTCGAGGGAGAGAAGGAGTCGGATGCCTGAGGAGCAGGCAGGAGAAGGAAGGCCTTCCAGGGGAGGGGGTAGCACGTGCAGGACGTCCTGGAGACAGAGAGGAACGTGGATGCAGGTGCTGATCCTGGCGTGCTGCCACAGGAGGAGGGAGTGCAGATCACGTCTGATCACGTCGGCCCTGGTCAAGGGCATCTTGAGGTGTGATACGACGGAGCTGGAAAACACTCGGCCGCCACGTGGAGAGTGGGCTGTGGGTGGGCTAGGGGGAGGGGCACAATGAAAACAGGGAGTACTGTTTTACTTAGCGTAACAGCATCGCCACATTTATGGCGTGAGCAGCACGATCTGGTGGTTTTGGGTTTTTATATTCATTCATTTATCTGACTGCACCGCGTCTCAGTTGCGGCAGGCAGGTTCTTTAGTTGCAGCCTGCGGGATCTAGTTCCCTGACCAGGGTTCGAACCTGAACCCTCCGCATTGGGAGCACAGAGTCGTAGCCAACTGGACCACCAGGGAAACCCCTAATACACCTTCATGATCTCACCGTTCCTGTGGGTCAGGAATCCCCTGGCACCGCTTAGCTGGGAGTTTCTGCCTCTCACAGGCTGTGGCCAAGATGTTAGCTGGGCTGTGCTCTCACCTGAGCCTCAGACAGGGAAGGATTCACTTCCGAGCGAGCCTCAGACAGGAAAGGATTCACTTCCGAGTTCATGTAGTTGATGGCAGGATGCAGCCCCTTCTGGTTGTAGACTGAGGGTCTCACCTTCTTGCTAGTTAGCTGGAGCCCACCCTCAGCTCCCATAGGCTTCTCATGGGCCTTTGCCATGTGGGGTTTCCCAACACAACCACGTCCCTCAGAGGGTGGCTGTATAGCTGGATCTTGAGGGATGAATAGGAGTTGCCTAGAGTAGAAGAACTTTTCGGGCAAATGGAATCTGTCATCAGTCCTGGGGACTGAACCTTGATAGATTTAAGCTAATAATGCTAATTCAGTTCCTGGTAGCACTTAGGAAAGGCCCTTAATGCCATTCAGGGCCAGTGAGATGTGAGTGGGCAGTTTGGGAGGGGAGTCCTTTGGGAAACGGTTTTCTTCCCTGATCAGAAGACATTCAAGTAGAAATTGTGGACATAGCTGGGTGACTTTGTGACATCAAAGAACAGTACAAGCCGTCTCGGGCCCACCTTGGTACTGACCTAAGGCCCAAGGCAACTGCAGAGCAGAGAGATGGAGAACACTGGAGCCTTTGGCGACACCCCTGGGTTTCTAGAGCAGCCAGCCCTGCAGTGGCTCCAACTTCTTGCTAGATGATGAAATCAGTTTCCCATGGGTTAAGTCACTTGCACCCAAAGCTTGAAAACAGCTGGTATGTTGTTCAGTGAGCTGGCAGGAAATAGTGCCAGGCTCAGGAGGGTCACAAAGAGTCGAACGTGACTGAGTGACTGAACGATAGGAAGTGAGGCCAGCAGGCAGACCTTCGTGGCCAAGGCCACAGGAGGACTTGGCTTTCTTCTGTGAGATCCGGGGAGAACTCAGCAATTTCAGTCCTGTTTCTTTGCTGATCTTGGGTGAAGAATAGATAAGAAAATGAAGAGCATTGTTGCAGAAAGACCAGGCAGGAGACAGCTGCGACTCTAATCAAGAGTCTGAGAACTGCGGCTATAGAAGGCTCTCGGTCGTGTCCACCTCTTGTGACCCCATGGACTGTAGCCTGCCAGGCCCCTTTGTCCATGGGATTGTCCAGGCAAGAATACTGGAGTGGGTAGCCATTTCCTTCTCCAAGGGATCTTCCTGACCCGGGGATCAAAGCCATGTCTCCTGCATTGCAGGCAGATTCTTTACCACTGAGCCTCCAGGGAAGTCCAGCTACAGGAAATATTTTATGTAATGCTTCAATCTTTACAGAACTCCTCCTATTCCTTCTAATTCATAGAATTTGCATAGTCTGTTGAACACATATTGTTTGTTGTTTAGTCGCTAAGACATGTCCAACTCTTTGCAACCCTGTGAACTGTAGCCCACCAGGCTCCTCTGTCCACGGCATTTCTCACGCAAGAATACTGGAATGGGTTGCCATTTCCTTCTCCAGGGGATCTTTCCAACTCAGGGATCGAACCCGTGTTTCCTGCATCTCCTGTACTGCAGGTGGGTTCTTTACTGATGAGCCACCAGGGAAGCAGTGAACACCATAAGAAAGAGCTGCTGCTGCTGCTGCTGCTGCGTCGCTTCAGTCGTGTCCGACTCTGTGCGACCCCATAGACGGCAGCCAACCAGGCTTCCCCTCCCTGGGATTCTCCAGGCAAGAACACTGGAGTGGGTTGCCATTTCCTTCTCCAATGCAGGAAAGTGAAAAGTGAAAGTGAAGCCGCTCAGTCGTGTCCGACTCTAGCGACCCCATGAACTGCAGCCTACCAGGCTCCTCCGTCCATGGGATTTTCTAGGCAAAAGTACTGGAGTGGGGTGCCATTGCCTTCTCCTAAGAAAGAACTAAGGGACTTACAAAGCCAAAACTAGGGGATTTAATGAGCTTAAGGGGGCTTCCCTGGTGGCTCAAACGGTAAAGCGTCTGTCTACAATGCGGGAGACCCGGGTTTGATCCCTGGGTTGGGAAGATCCCCTGAAGAAGGAAATGGCAATCCACTCCAGTACTATTGCCTAGAAAATCCCATGTACAGAGGAGCCTGGTAGGCTACAGTCCATGGGGTTGCAAAGAGTCGGACACGACTGAGCGATTTTACTTTAATGAGCTTAAATGTCACTTTTCTGCAGTGGGAGGGACAGGTAGCTAACTGTGTCTGCCAGCCCAGACAACTCACCATTCCTGGAAAACACCACCCACGCACAGGCCTCAATGCCTTTATTCCTAAATTCTCTCTCCCGTGTGAGTAAATTGCCACTCACATAATCCAACATAATAGCATCGCTGATATGGGGAAATCAGATTCAATTTACACCATCTGGACTTATAGTACCTTGATCAGGAGCATCGCCCCCAGGAGTGAGATCCGCCTGTACAAACTGCTTCCCTGTGACCCCCCAAATCCCACCATAACCCATTGCCACCCTCTGAGGGGAGTGGTACTCAGAATTGCTTCCAACAGATTGATTAAAACCTTGGCCAAAGAATATAAAGCTGCAGTTTCGCGTTGGATCTCTTTCTTGAAGAAAAGGCAAAGCTTCATTGCCGGCTCAGAAATGTGCTTAAAACAATGCTTGTTGTGTTTCCCTTCCAGGCACTTATATTTCGTGATTTTTGTGAAATACAGAATTCAATAACAAAGGGGAGCAGGTATAAAGAGGGAGCAACTACACTCTTCACACTGAAAACCTGCATAGAATGATTTTCTTGCTTGATGGCAGCTTTCATAAATGTGATTTCACATGGGGCAACACCTTGAATTAAGCTGGATTGTGCCCACTTGATGATGGGGAGAGGGGCTCTGGCTGGTTGTCACGCATCCCCAGGATCCCGTGACACACAGGATTCTCGGTGAGCTCTGCTGAGTACTGGGAAAGAGAAAAGAACGAAGGAATGGACAGCTCGTTTCGCGGGACTGGTGCTCCGGCAGAAAATGGCTGCTTTTTACAGACGAACGTTGGCAATAGACTTGATGATGGGGCGTGCTGAACCCCAGGGAAGTGAAATGTAGCCCTCCTCAAAAGAGATTCCTAGCCTTTTCACAAGTAGACCTGTATTACCAAAAAATCGTATTTACTTATTTTCGTGATATTTTGAATTTCGTTAATTAAAATACGTAGAAGTTTGTTTGCTCTTGTTATAGAAGGAAAAAATTCTCCATTTTGCCCCTTGGCCCACCAAGCCTAAAGCATTTACTATCTGATCCTTTACAGGAAAAGGTGTAAAGTTTACAGGACACGGTGGCTGACCCCTGGGCTAGAGATCCCACTCCAAACATAGTCCAGCCTCCAGCAGCGTCAGCATCCTTCCAGGGGTTGGGGGGTCATGTTACAGATGCAGAGTCTTGGGCCCCCCGCCAGACCTCCTGGGTCAGAATCTGCATTTTGACAAGTTCCCCAGGGGACTTCTCATATTTGAGAAGCCCACGCTGGAGTCCTGTAGGAATCTCACTGGAGTTGTTGATCGTTTCATTAGGTTAAAGGCTTGGGTTAAGGGGGGCTGGGAATGGGCCCCACCACCCAGGGTGCCCCAGGGTGGAGGCCAGGCCTCTTAACGGGGGTGCCGCTCCTCCAGGAAGTGTCCCAACGCTGGGCAGCAAGCCTGGCAGGCAGGAGGCCTGGAGCCCAGACCCTGAGCCTAAAAGGGTCTTATAGGCTTCTTATAGGTCTTATAGATCTTACAGGCTTCTTATACCCTCCCTGGGGCCTCAGTTTTCCCTTCTGCATCGTGAAGGGGTTTGGAGAGCTGACGTCAGAAATCCAGCATGGTTTCACCATACATCTTGTTTTTAGTTCCTGTTTCTTTTGTTTTTCTTTGGGAAGGTTGACAGGGCATCACCTTCCACAAACATGGTAGGTGATGGGAAAGACAGGACAAGAACTAAAGCAGCCTCAAGGGGCAGGTGGTGCAGTGAGACGCTGGGCTAGCCATGTTTCATTTCACATAGAACAGTTTCTGTAAGGTTATTCTTTCTAGTTGCGGTTTTCTTCCCATAAAAGGAGAAAGTGCTGAGGAGTCAGATTTAAGGACACCCTGTACCACGGGGCCCCGGGTGACTTGATGGCTTTCTGACCAACCCCATCCAATCAGAATGCTGGGACAGTAATGGGCTCACTAGTCATCTCAGTCACCTTCTTGGTACCCGGCATTTATGAGGCAGCAGGGATGTGACTGTGAAACAAACTAGACCCAGTTCCTGCCCTCACGGGGCTTACCTTCCAGTGGGAGAGACAGATGCTGAGTAGTGCTAGATTTGTGCATGTGCTCAGTTGTATCTGACTCTTTGTGAACCCACGGACTGACTGTAGCCCACCAAGTCCTGTCCACGGAATTCTCCAGGCAAGAAATACTGGAGTGGGTTGCTACTTCCTACTCCAGGGAATCTTCCCAACCCAGGGATGGAAAAACTTGGTCTCCAGCATATCCTGCATTGGCAGGCAGATTCTTTAGTGCAGAGCCAGTGGTGAAGCCCCATATTTAGTAGTAGTTATAAGCAAAAAGAGAAAAGGTGGATGAACATTCCAGGCTAAGAAGAAGCAGGTGCAAGGAGGGAGCCTGGCCTTTTTGAGAAATAGCAAGAACGATGGCTGAGGATGGAGTGTGTGGGGAGGGAGGGGGGAAGGCAGGAAAGGAAGACGAAGCTTGGGGCAGTTTGACAGAAGGGTCAGGTCACGTGGGGCCTCCTGGGCTAGCAAGGGTTGCTGTGGACGGGGTGTTCAGCAGGAGAAGGACATGACTGGAAAGGCAGGAAAGAGGCCATTGACTGTCCCGTGAGATTCAGTTCAGTTCAGCTCAGTGGCTCAGTCGTGTCCAACCCTTTGCGACCCCATGAACCACAGCATGCCAGGCCTCCCTGTCCATCACCAACTCCCAGAGTTTACTCAAACTCATGTCCATTGAGTCGGTGATGCCATCCAACCATCTCATCCTCTGTCCCATCCGCTTCTCCTCCCACCTTCAATCTTTCCCAGCATCAGGGTCTTTTCTAATGAGTCAGTTCTTCGCATCAGGTGGCTGAAGTATTGGAGTTTCAGCTTCAGCATCAGTCCTTCCAATGAAAATTCAGGACTGATTTCCTTTAGGACACATGAGATTGGAGAGGAATAATCTTTAATCATTACACTACTTTGGCACTTTTGAAGAGTGCAGGCTAGTTAGTTTATGCTGCTGCTTCTGCTAAGTCGCTTCAGTCGTGTCCGACTCTGTGCGACCCCATAGACAGCAGCCCACCAGGCTCCCCTGTCCCTGGGATTCTCCAGGCAAGAACACTGGAGTGGGTTGCCATTTCCTTCTCCAATGCATGAAAGTGAAAAGTGAAAGTGAAGTCGCTCGGTCATATTCGACTCTTAGCGACCCCATGGACTGCAGCCTACCAGGCTCCTCTGTCCATGGGATTTTCCAGGCAAGAGTACTGGAGTGGGGTGCCATTGCCTTCTCTGAGTTAGTTTATAGACTGTCTCAAATTTGGATTTGTCTGATGTTTCCACATGCCTCGATTTGATGACACATTTTGCAAGAAAACCGTGGCAGTGATGTTTGCCCTTCTCGGTTCGTGGGGTCAGGGGCACACTCACGGTGACGCCCACTCATCCACCACCTGCCTGAGCTGGTGTCTGGCAGGGCTCTCTGCGATAAACTGCAGAACCATTATTTCCTCCTCTTAGTTAACAAGGGTCTTTCGGGGAGACGCTTTGAGATTGTGCAGACATCCTGTGTTCCTTCTTGAGGGCCTAGGGGAGGGTCTCCTTCTGCCTCTTGCCGGCTTCTAGGGGCTGCCCGTGTTCCTTGGCTCACGACCCCCTTCCTTCACCTTCTGAGCTGGTGACGCAGCATCTTTTCTCTCTGACTCTGCTCTCCTGCTCCTCCATTGTCACATCACTTTTTTGGGTACATGACCCTTCTACCTCCCTGCTCTAAGGACTATTGTGATTATATCCAGCCCACTGGGATAGCCCAAGATAAATTTGCCATCTCAAGATCCTTGAATTAGTCACATCTGCAAAGTCCCTTCAACTGTGTAAGGTAATGAATTCACAGGCTTCAGAGATTAGGATTTGAACACCTTTGAACGTGCTTAGTCGCTAAGTTGTGTCCGACTCTTTGCAACCCCGGGGACTGTAGCCCTCCAGTCTCCTCTGTCCATGGAATGTTCCAGGCAAGAATACTGGAGTGGGTTACCATTTCCTTCTCCAGAAGATGTTTCCAACCCAGGGATCGAATCCGCATCTCCTGTGGCTCGTACGCTGCAGGTAGATTCTCTGCCACTAAGCACCATCAGGGAAGCCGCTTGGACACCTTTGGGAGTTCATTATTCAGTCTGCAACACCTATCAGTACTATCATGGGCAGCTACACTCTTTAGGATAAAGGTTTGCTACTGACAAAGGATTAAAACCCAAAGCAGCTTACACACAAGAGAGCTACTTAATTCCCTCCCACAGACAAGTCCAGGCATGCAATTTAGGGCACGGATGGCACCTCCGTAGCACAAGGGGCCAGGCTCCTTCTGCCATGTTGCTCTGCTGTCCTCACCACATAGCTTGTGTCTCATGGTCAGAGATGGCTGCTGCAGCTTCTACCATCAAGCCTGAATTCCACACAGCAGGAAAGAGAAAGAAGACGGGAAGAAGCACTTTTTCTTCCTTTAAAGGTAAAACCCTTATTTGGCACACATCAAATTCATTCACATCCTGGTAGTCACCAGGCTGTGCAAGGACCTCTGGGAAAGTTTAGTTGGAGCCATGTGTCCAGGTAAAATATTACTGAGAAATAAGAAGAGACAGTAGTAGTCTTGCCAAGAGAGAAAAGAGGGCACAGTGACGCCATTTGAGTGACTTGATGGCCAGGAGAGAACAGACAAGGTAGGGAGTGGGAGGTGCATGCTGTGAGTTGGATTCCTTTGGCTGGAAAGCTCAAGGTTAGTGCTGAGTCTTACAGACAGGCAGAAGCAGTGATCGAGTTCCCTGGAGGGAACGTGCGGTAGCCACGTTGGTACCAGCTCCACATGGAGAGTGGCCAAGTGGGAACCACGCGCAGTTTAGAGACAAGTGGGATTGGACTTGCATTGGTCTCTTCCTCTCACCACTCTTTGGGTCTCAGATTCTCCATAAATCAAGTGGGAATCACAAAATGGACTGCTGGTCTAGTCAACGAAACGACCTACCCAGGGCCTGGCACACAGCAGTGCTCACACAGCATAGCAGTGTGATGCCCACACTCCTTGTGGCTCTGTGCTGTTAGCAGCTCCACCTCCGCTCTTAGAGGCAGACGGATACCCACGATGGGGCCCTTTAAGCAGAAGGCCTTTGAGAAATGCTCTGGTGATTTGGTTCTAGCTGTTATCTAGCTATAATTTCTGTGTTTGGAAATTCGTTAAGAATTCATTTTGATGAATCCCGAATGCAGGCACCATGAAAAACAATTAGCATTAATAGTGTAAAGGAAGGAGATCAATAAATAGATTCATTTTTAAACTGTAATAATTTATTTGCTTCCTGACTTTTGGGAAATACTGCATCTTCGGGTGACACGTCGACCGTTAAATAGCCGAACCGCAGTGATTTATGGACGGAGGCTGATCTGCAGCGCACAGACCCTGCGCCCGGGGTTGGCAGCACCCGCGAGCACCCGGCAACCACGGGAAAGGAAGGGGGAGGCCTCCCTTTTTAGGAGCTGCTGCAACTGGACAAAGTGTCCATCAGGCGTCTCTCATCCTTATATGCTTCCTGAATGCAACGCAGCAGATGGGAAAAATTATGGAGACGGGCGCACCAAAGGCAGAGAGAGAAAATCTGGCATCCGTCAGACAGTGAGCAAGGGAGGGAGAGACGGGTATTTGAAGATGCGTGGTGAGGCTCTGAGACACAGCGTGCCTGCGGCTTCGGCCCTGGAGCAGGGAGGCACAGGGAGTAATGTCCGGGTGCAGAAACAGGAGGTGGTTCTAGGCTGAGCAGGAGGGAAGGGGCAGAGGAAGCAGAGTCCTTCCGCATGGGAAAGGGCGAGAGCATCACTCATCACGCATCACGGCTGCTCCATCCTTTCTCATGATTGCAAGGGGACCACAGGGACCTCTCTCTCCTCCTACCTAAGATGCTAGAGCAGGCTCTCAGAGCCAAAGGAGGCGAAGGTTTGCTTAGCATAAAAGGGTAACAGGGTTGAAAGCAAAACCAGAGCCCTGCTATTTTGTAGCTTCCTATGGGACGTCATGGGGCTTCCCAGGTGGCTCAGTGGTCAAGAATCCACCCGCCAATGCAGGAGACACGGGTTTGATCTCTGGGTCGGGAAGGTCCCCTGGAGAAGGAAACAGCAACCCACTCCAGAGTCCTTGCCTGGGAAATCCCATGGACAGAGGAGCCTGGCGGGCTACAGTCCTTGGGGTCGCAGAGAATCAGACATGACTGAGCGACTAAACAATGACAACAGCAGGATGTCATGGGGCAGCGGGGGGCGGAGAAGCATGTGGGTTCCGCTGGGGGGCACGTGGGCTTGGGAGGAGGCACAGCTTGGTGGCCCCACCCTTGAGGCCCAAAGGCTGCCCGCCAGGCTCCTGGGTGAGCGGGCAGAAGAGCTGAGAGCTGCCTGGTTTGGCAGGTGGGTGCAGATGGCCAGGCCCGTGGGGGGACCGGCACAGATTACATTTTAAGGTGATAGTCACCTTTGACCTTTGGGACCTCTGGGGCCACTGGTCATCCATCTTAGAGCCGCTGACCAGCAAGCTCTGGGCTATTTTTATGGTCAGCAAACATTGCACATTGATTGAATTGATTGAAATCTGCATCTGGTTCATGGAGGAAGCACAGTGACTCTCAGCCTGAAGGTGCAGCTTGGATTTCTGCTTTTGTCTCCGACCCTCTCCCAGCACCGAAGGGAGACAGGGCACACACAGAGACACACACACGTGCCAACCACACACACTCCCCCCCCGCCCACACACACACATACGCATAACCGCAAACAGGGATAAACCTGACCACATTTATTTTCCCCCAGAAGATTTCCTGGTGCGGTGCTCATTTCCTGTAAAAAGTTAAAAGGAGCTTCGGAGGAATTTAGCTGAGAAAAAGCAGAGGTGTGTTTAATTCAGGGAGAATCCACACAAACACACACAGAGGGAGCTACCAAAATGCTCTATCAGGAGCTTGAAAGGTTAGAGGGGAAAAAAAAAGCAAGCAAACAAAATCTATCTGGGATTAAAAACCTCTGGTGAATTTGCCATGTGGCAACTGGGCTAACGTGCTAAGTCGCTGCAATCCTGTCTGACTTAGCGACCCTATGGACTGTAGCCCACCAGCTTCCTCTGTCCATGGGGTTCTCCAGGCAAGAAGCCTAGAGTGGGTTACCATTTCCTCCTCCAGCGGATCTTCCCAACCCAGGGATCGAACCTGCATCTCCCGCATCGGCAGGCGGCTTCTTTACCACTGAGCCACTGGGGATGCCCTCCGTCATGCCAAGTGCGTTCAGTTTTTTGACTGAGCCCTGACCCAAGAACGTGACCTAAAGGGAAGAAGGTTTCATACCCAGTCCCAAGGTCTTTATCCCAGGAAGTGAACACAGCCATCGCATTTACGTTTCAGAACACTGGCCTTGCTGACCTCCTAGGCACCTGGGCTGGGGTCCTCGAGGTCCAGCCTGTGCCAGGCGTGTGTGAACCTCAGCCCCAGCCTGGACTGATGGGCCCTGGCTCTGAGCATCCCGACCGACCGCTGGAACATTTTAGTACCTCCCCTCCCTCCCCTAGCACGGAAAGGACTCAGTTCTGGAATGTTCCTCCTTCTGAGGCCCTTTTTGGGGGAGAACAGGGAGTCGTGAGAATGGCACCTCTTTTCTGGCTCAGTGCCCACGTGGGGTGATCAGACCAGGTGGGGAAAGGAAAGGACTTGAGTGGAGGAGGGGGACCCCCCCCAAGCCTCTGAGCAGAAGCCAGGACAGTCTGCACGTTCCTGGGCGTCTGTCCTCTCCTCTCCTCCCTTTCTCTGTCCCCTGATGTGTGTGTGTGCGAAGTTCCAACCGTGTCCAGATCTGCATCCCCGTGGCTGCACAGCTCTCAGAAACGGGTCCCCGGAAGTCCCAGTGGACGCTACCCTGTGGTCCCTGGGAGTGACTTCTCTGTGCCTGCGTGCTAAGTCGCTCAGTCGCGTCTGACTCTTTGTGACCCTATGGACTGTCCGCCAGGCTCCTCTGTCCAGAGGATTCTTCAAGCAAGAGTACTGGAGTGGGTTGCCATTATTTCTGATTTGGAAGGAGGAAAAAACCCCTGGTCCCCACTTTCTCCTTTTTCCAGTCCATGCCAGCTTGGGTCAGGAAAGAGGGGGTCCCCCCAAGTGGGGAGGGGGCCCCGGGAGCCCTCTCTCAGGAGCGGTCAGGTTGGGCAGCGGGGGGCTCGTGCACCTGGTGGCCGGGCTCGGCGGTGACCGTGGGGCGAGCTCCAGGGTGCTCACAGGATGCTGCGGACATGGCCCAGGTTGGTGAGACATGCTGGCGGCTTAAGGCTTTGATCTAATGCCAGGTTGAAGACAGGTTCCTGGGGCATCGGCTCCAGCAAAAAAATAAATAAATAAATAAATCAGGAGAAAACCTAAAAAGAAAATCAAAAGAGAGTTTCAAGGGAGTTTCCTTAGTGGGTAATGAGGCAACTTGGCAGCCAGGAGCTGGGGCCACCCGGCAAGGTGGGCTCAGTAAGGAGAGGCCCCCGGGTCTGCAGGGGACGGAGGGTAGGGCCCTTCTTGAGCAGCTCCACCGCAGGGCCCGGCCGACCGACCGCACAGGCCACCCCGCGCTCACCGCCATCCTGTTCTCAGACTCCCAGGTGACCAGGAGGCTTAGGAGCAAAACCGCAGATCCTTGGAGCCGGGCTCCAAGTGCGAACCCTCATTCAAGTCCCAGCCCTCCTCTTTCCAGTCATTGTGATCTCGGGCAATAGTTACCGCTGCTGCCCTCAGCATTCCTTTCTGTAAAGTGGGCAGTATAATTTTACCTCTACGGTGCTGGCAAGGAACAGCCAAGCTGATGTGTTGAATACCCGCCTCGCCCCGCTTGGTGCAGGGCTTTCTGCTGCTGACAGTTTGGGTGGATGGCCTGTTGCTCTGCGGGGCTGTCTTGGGCAGTATCAGGTGTTTAGCAGCAGCCCTGGCCTCTACTCAGGGGATGTCAGGAGCCTTCCCTAGTGGTGATGACTGAAATGTGTGCAGACCTTGCCACGTGTCCCCTGGGGGACAGAACTGTCCAGCTGAGAGCCAGGGCCCTGTGGAGATGCGGGTCTGCAAGTCTCCACTGGGTGGATGGGGGTGGAAGAGGACACTGCCCTCAACGACCACTTCCCATTACAAGTGGAGGCTTTGGACAAGCCCTCTGGTCTCTCTGGCCCTGTTTCTTCACCTGTTCAGTTCAGTTCAATTCAGAGGCTCAGTCGTGTCCAGCTCTTTGTGACCCCATGGACTGCAGCACACCAGGCCTCCCTGTCCATCACCAACTTCCGGAGTTTACCCAGTGAGTCCCTCACCTGTAAAAGGGGGTGATAACATACCCACCCACCTTAAAAAGCTCCTCGGTTCACAGGCTGATCTCAGCGGAACGGTGTTTGTAAGTCAAGTGTTACCTGAACATAAAGCGGCCTCGCCTCTAGAAGGGGGACCCCAGAGGACACGGATTTTGTCCGCCTGGCCCACTCACTGTTGAGGTGCTCTGGAAGTGGGCCCTACCCAAGGGAGCAAAGACTCCACGGGCTGCCATGGGTTGTGAGGGGCGAAGCGAGGCTGGGCCCAGCGGGGCTCCTCCCAGCCATGAAAGTCGATAAAATCAATTCATCCTGACCCTTTGACCCCTGCAGCAGGACTGGGAGGTTGGTCTCCAACTGGGCTGTGCATGAATATCAGGGGGCCTTGTCAGCAGCGGGGAGCACCAGGTGGGGAGGCCTGGGGGCCTGGGAGCCTGCCTTTGGACAGGGGCCCCCTCCTGGGCAGACTGGGCTGCCCTGCCACTGCACGGCACTCCTGGGGGGCGGTGGTTCCCTGGGCCCCTGAGCGGAGGTCCTCGGCCTGGGGCGCCCCATGAGAACAGCGGGCGGCTCTCTGGCTCTGCCTCTGGATGTGGGCTGCGGGGCGGCGGATTAATGCTCCCTGGGGCATCTTCGGGAGCAGGGAGCAGGGTCCCTGGCGGCTGAGCAGATCACCCAGCAGGCTCAGTGCGGGCGCTCCACCCCTGTAGAGCCGGCCCATCCCCGCCCCCAGGAGACCAGGGCCCGGCCCGTAACGCTGTTCATGATCTGGGGAGGGGTGGGGGTCTTCTTGCACCCAGGATTTGCTTTCTGATTAGCTTCATTTTATTGTCTTGGTTTTGTGGCGGGGGGAGCTGAAGAGGGTTAGAGACAGGATGTTTGGCCTGCAAGCAGGAACCTCTCAGTCATGCCCGGAGACAGAATGATTAAAAATGGGGGACGTGGAGACATGTGCCCAGTGCTGCACTGCGGAAAAGCGAGGCGAGCACAAGACTGGGCCCAGCCCCTCCGTCTGCTCAGGCAAAAGACAGCTTGCTGCTTCTCTGAGACAGACATCAGCAGGAAAACGCATCAGCTGGGGAGAGGAGACACTGGTGGGATACTTGGAGAATCCCAGGTCGTCCATCCCTGGAACAAAAGTGACCTTCGCTGACATTCAGGAGGGAGAAAGGGGAGACTTGACAGCTTACTTCAAAAAAGCTACGAACGAGTAATAGTTGGCTACTGCCTTATCTATCACAAAACAAAAGTCTCATGACTCTTTGCGTGCACCATATTTAAACTGATCTCTTATACTAAAATTCAGATCACGAATGGCTGATGGACTATTTCTTTTCAACAGTCCTGATTTAAATAAGATTGGCTTGTGGCTAAATGGAAAAAAAAAAAAAAAAAAAGCTGAAGGGGGCCTCAGGGTTCAGGAGCGTGGGCTCTGCTCCCGAAGACCACAGAGAGAGGGCTGTGAGTCTGAGACCCTCGGCCCTGATCATCTTTGCAGAACGGGCTTTTCTTGGGTGTAGTAGGCCCTCAATAAATTCTGCTTTAATAAAGCAGAATTCTGGAAATTTGTCAGCAATATCTGAGCTTCGCCCAAGCCCCCAGTGGTATGTAAATCCTCCTGTGTCTTTAAACCTGCCTGGAAGCTGCCTCTGACAGACTCTAAAGCACCCTCGAGACCCAGAAAGTTCCTGAAGCTCCCAGGAGCGTCCCTGGTTCTGCTTCTTAGGCAGAAACTCACAAGATCCATGAAAACATAGCAGGAGACCCTCAATTAAGAACCGTGCTTTTTTGTGTGTGTTATCCAAAAGCCGTAGTTAAGCTAATTAGAGTTCTTAATAGCTTCCTTGGTTACTGTTTGGCTGTAAGACTTAGGGCTTGAGAACAGCTGGCCATGCCCCTCCACCCCCCAATCTCCTTTACTCTCTCACCCCCACCCCTCACCCCCCACGGCCCCACATGGCTCTGGGCAAGCACCTCCCCTCCTTGACCCAAAAACCAAGCTGCCTCCGGGCTCTGAAGGGGTTGGGGGCTTCAGGCTTCACACTAACTGTTTTCCAGGCACCAGAGGTTCCCAGCTGGGCCTTCCCCAGCACCCTTTTCCTGCATGAAACCGTTCCTTTCACAGAGATGAACCTCTTCTGTTTCGTCCTAACTTTCTACTCTGTCATGCTCTTTGCTCGTCAACATTTCCAGGCATTCCTGAAGCTTCACAAAACACAGAGGGTAGAAGAGAGGGCTCTTGGATGGGGTGGGCGATTGTCCCAACCACTCGCTGATTCCTGTCATCTGCAGGTACAGTAGACAGGGTTAACAATGCGGATTTGGTCCTGAAACCTGGGGGTTCGGGGTGGGGGCTGGGGTTCGGCAAGAAAGTTCTTTCTCCTTCTGAACCACACTCAGTCCCCTCTGTGCCCACCCAGAAAAGTGAACGGGCAGCGGCCTGGCTCTAAACCTCCTGCCCTGCAGTGAGGACTTGTACCTGCATGCCACGCGCTTGGCCTTGGTGCTGTGGTTGGACCGGGGAGTGGGATCCGGGGGGTGGCCTGGAGGGACAGAGAGGCGGAGGCAGCCGCCAGTCCCGGAGGCCACACCCGGCAGGCAGGGCCAGTGTGGGGACCCACGCAGAGACCCAGGCTGGGACAGACACGGAACTTTTACAGGTCAGCCGACTTAGAGATCGCAGTCGGACGTCCTCCGCCGGGGCAGGTGGCCGGTGAGCTGGGATGGCTGCCATCTGGGCGCTGTGGTCTGTACGTGATTTTGGAGTAAAAGCTGACTTTGGGGGGCATCCACCCACTTCCTGCCCATCTCAGAAGGGAAGGGCGTCCAGATCCTTACATGCGAGGGCAGGGCTGAATTTAGCTTCTGACAACTGGTGAAGCACCTCAGTGGAAACCCAGAAAAACTAAAGCAGGGGTTGTTGTTTTAGTTGCTCCATCACGTCTGAATGTTTTGCGATAGGAGCCCACCAGGCTTCTCTGTCCCTGGGGTGTCCCAGGCAAGAAGACTGGAGAGCATTGCCATTTCCTTCTCCAGGGGCTCTTCCTGACTCAGGGATGGAACCCACGTCTCCTGCATTGGCAGGCAGATTCTTTACCACTGAGCCACCTGGGAAGCCCAGGTGACATCTCCTAAATTGAACCTCAGGTGGCGTGGCTGTTAAGCCGCTAGGGATCGTCTCATTCAGCCTCAAAACCAAAGCCCACGGGCACCAATGTCTCACCCGTCAGGACGCAACTGACTAGAGGCCTTGGGGCTCTTTCTGCTCCATCACGGGTGCTCAGCTCTACCAAGCCCAGTGCCCACTTTATAGGACAAATATCTTGTGATGACCTCTTATCTATCTTAATATTACATTTACAGATAATATAACTGCCCCATATATATATAATAGAAATCGATATAATGCCCTACATGTACTATAAGGGAGAAATAAAAGGGAAGTCATTCATAAAGAAATAGTTCAATAAACAGATACACAGGAACGACTATACTCAGAGCCCATCACCATGAATACCGTGGCCACAAATGTAGACTGATGGAAAGACACTGTACTGGTGGCTTAAATACCTTTCGTGTTGTCATTATCGATTATGCGATTTCCTGAAATGGTAAACAACTCTCGGTGAAGTGACCACCAAGATGAAATACAGCCTCCTGTTTTTTAGGAAAATTTTAGTCCAGGTTCCCCAGAAAACAGTGTGAGGCAGGAGGAAAATGACGCTTTCTCCAGAGGTGCCACCCCCCGGCGGCAAGAGTGAGGGGCGGAAAAGCTACGGGACAATACGATGCCGCATAAGCCACTTCTGCAGACACAGCGCTGGCGGGCTGAGAAAGCCCAGTGCCGCAGGAAGTTGGATCAGATGTAGAGATTACACTTAAGAATGCTGTTCAGTCGCTAAGTCTTGTCTGACTCTTTGCGATCCCGTGGACTATAGCCGCCAGCTTCCTCTGTCCGTGGGATTTTCCAGGCGGCAATACTGGAGTGGGTTGCCATTTCTTTCTCCAGGGGATCTTCCCAACCCAGGGATCTGAACCCCTGTCTCCTGCATCGGCAGGTGGATTCTTTACCCCAGAGCCATCCGGAAGGCCACACTCAAGAACAGACCACCCGAGAAAGGAAAGGAAGGAGAATCTTCAAGCCCCTTGGCTGAAGTTGGTTCCGTGAGGAGTTAATTCTCCGGCTCCGCTAGGTTATGTTATCTGGTCCTCCAGGCAACCGCAGCTTTGTTCTGACTCCACAAACAGCAGAAATATGTGGACACGAGGGCACAGGGCTGGCTGGCCTCAGGTGTGGCACACAACACCCTGCAGAGTCAGAACACTGAAGATCTGGGTCTGGGAGTCCGGCACAGCCCAGAGGATCCGGGGAGGTGAACACGCTGAGTCGGATACAACAGGGTGATTGCATTCCTGGCAGAGCCGGTGCATCTTAAAACCTCAAAAATGGTTTTGTGTTCATGTTTTTTTCTTTTCCCTTAAAGAATCACGTTTCAGGCTCAGATTATTTGAATGGCTGGTGGAATGTTTCATAATTAATGTAGAGCACAGGACAAGTGTGTGTGGCTGGGACTGTTTGGTAGATTATAGGGAAGTGACAGCTGATGTTTGTAAGTTTCAGGCATCATTCTGGGGGCTTGGTCCAGATGAGTTCACCAGATGTGCGTAATAACCTTAGGGAATCAGGACAGTTGTTGATGGGGAAACTGAGGCGATACTCTCAGCTCCAAAAGTCCCAGCCTCATCAACTAACCACCAGTCACGTCCCCCACCAGTCACGTGCCAATCAAAGCATCCCCTGTGTCAGGCCCTCCCGTCCCCCGCCATGGGAGCAGCAGGCTGTGTTCTCCACAGACCTGTTCTCTTCACAGAAACACAGCCCGATCAGGTCCCCACTCAGCTTCAGGTTTGCTGATCTCGGGCAGGATCAGGGCTGAGGTGTTGTGAGAGGCGCCCTGGGCCAAAGGCTGGCTGAAGGAAGAAGAGTTTGGACCATGTGCAGAGTCCACTTCAATACCCTTCTAGACAGCAAGGAAGGCTGGCCCTCTGGCCAGAGTTGTTTCCGAAAATTTTCAGGAGTTATCATTGCTGTCGCACAGATTCTAGTGGGGCACCAGAAAAAAAAATTTTTTTAAATAGAGAAACCCAAACCCCAAAGCAAACCAACTTTCTGTGTCTGTCTTGTTACAGCTCAGGCATCGCTATTTGTGGCCAAAAGCCAGCTGGGGGTCACCAGGCCCATGGAGCTGCTGGTGGGCCAGTTGGAGCCCATCTGAATCTCCGTTCCCAGGGCCGCTTTGAAACGCAGCTGCCGCCAGAAATGCCTGGTGATCCTGGCCTCCCGGAGCCTTGGGGGTGGTTTCTCCCCACAGAGCTTCTGACAAGCATCTGCACCGGGAAGTCTAGCCCCCAGCCTCCTGGCGGGTGGTCTCAGATCTTCCAACCTGCCAGGCGTGGGGTGCCTGGGGCAGTGGGGGTGAGGAGAGGAGGGGATGCTGGTGGCATCCACCTGTATCCTGGAGGCAAAACTGTCTCCTGTTTTCTCTACCAGCCGAGGTGACATCTGAGACTGTCAGCCTTTCACTCACTCCTGGGATAAGTAAAACAATAATAATAATAATGGCTCAGCCTCACCTGGCACCTACTATGTCCCCAATACTGTGCCCAGCGTTTTATGGATGTTAACCCTGGCAACAACCCTGTGAGGTTACGTGTGTTCATAACTGCCCCCATTTTACAGATGAGAAAACTAAGGCACGATGAGTTTAAGTGATCTGTCCAGGGTCATGCCATCCATTGGCTACCAGGCTTCCCTGGTAGCTCAGATGGTAAAGGATCTGCCTATAATGCAGGAGACCCAGATTCAAATCCCTGGGTCGGGACGATGCCCTGGAGAAGAGAATGACAGCTCACTCCAGTAGTCTTGCCTGGAGAATTCCATGGACAGGGGAGCCTGGCGGGCTACAGTCCATGGGGTCGCCAACAGTCAGACACAGCTAAATGACTAACACTTTCCCTTTCATGCCATTCAGGGAGTGGCTCACAGACGTGCTCACCACCCCCAGTGCCCCCCGCTGCGATCCAGAGCAGCACACAGCCCCCGGGCTCTGCTCCGAGCAGGGGACAAAGGGCTTCAGCAGCCCAGGATCATCGCAGCTCTCCTGCTGGGACGCGGTCCCCACGCTGCCTCTCCCTGCAGCCTGGCCGGGTGCAGCCTGGCCGGGCAGACGCTGCGGCCGGATCCCTGGTGCTCTCGCTCTCCTGCTCAAGCCAGCCTGGGTCTCTTGTCTCAGGGGGTTCCACAGGAGGCCTGCTTCCTCGCTGTCATCACCTCGCTCCCCAGGCTGACTCATCCTTCTGCTCTGCTCCTCTCAGCCTCCTGCTCTGCTTCCTCCACCTCTCCTCCGTGGCCCTTCACCCCCCACCCAGGGCGCCTACTCCTCTTCATCCCCTGGGCTCCACCCACAATCCCCCCACCCTCTGCCATCCTGGCCCCTGGAATAACAGACCTCCTGGCCCAGAATGTCCTAGGCCCTGGGTGTTCAGGGTCAAAGATGAGATGGTTGACATAGCTAAAAAACCTAAAAAGCCAGTGTGGTTCTCTTATTAAAATAGGCAGCTATTTGATTTCATGCCGACTCATGATGGTGTCCATACTCCAGGAAAAAGGCAAAAAGAGAGGGAAAAACCAAAACCAGTGTAAAGACAGTTTTCTCTTTGGAATCAGATAGATCCCGGTTTCTTTGCACTGGAAATTCTGGAGTCTACGGAATTCCAGGCCTGGCTGCAGGGCCTTGGGCCCCCCTTTCCTCTGAAAGGGCCCTGGGGGTCCTGGGGTCTCAAGGGTGCCTCCCCAGCGCCGGCTCACGCCCAGGCAGAGCTAAACATCGGCGCAGGCGGGGTCCACCCCGAGCGCCTCCTAGACCCCCAGGCGCTCTGATGGCCGCTGCCCCGGAGCGGGGCG
The DNA here is from genome assembly GCF_027580195.1 of Bos mutus. Classification (NCBI taxonomy): domain Eukaryota; kingdom Metazoa; phylum Chordata; class Mammalia; order Artiodactyla; family Bovidae; genus Bos; species Bos mutus. The sequence goes on from NC_091640.1 coordinate 56,493,765, forward strand.
CCCAGTAGCCCCTGTCCTCCGCAGCCCGACGCACGTTCTCCCGGGGGCACAGTGGGGCCCTGCCTCGGGGCCTCTGCCCGGGGAGCCAGGGATTATGGCGGGCGGGGCCTGAGCAGCAGATGGTAGCGCTTAGCGCCCAACTGCTCTCCGGCGCTTTGAACATCTTGAAAAGATTTCTTTAGAAGTTAAACTTGGCTTGGGAGCGACAATATGGTTCAGCCTGTGGCTTTGAAAAGGCCTCCGGGTGGGGTGGTGGCAGGGGGAGGCCGTTCCAGGTCCCCCACCCCCGCCTCACTCGGGCCCTTGTTTGCGGAGCCCCGTTTTTTTCGAGTGTCCTGTGCCCACAGTGGCCCCTGAGTTTCGACTCCATTGTCTGGGAGTCGTGTCTGCCCCGTCGCCTGTGCCCCGCCCCACCCCCGGAAAGGCCAGGCAGGTCTCCTGGGCCATCCTCCAAGGGCACATTTAGATGCCTGGGGCAGCTGGGCAGATTCCTGTCCTCAGGGTACCCAGCACAGCCAGCTCTGTGTTTTGCTGATGCCCTGAGTTCAGCCCAGGCGGGGCTTGCGGAGCATCCAAACACGGCTTTGGGTCCCAAATCTTTTGGCACCAGCCAGGACCAATTTGCAGCTTCTTGAATCCTGGAGCTCATGGCTAATTGCAGTGGAATAATACCCTCCAAATCCCCATCCTAGGCTTGTCCTATTTAACGAATCCTTTGAGGGACAAAGAGTTTGATCATCTCTGGGCTCAGATGACACCCCCACCCCCCACCCCACAGTTTTCCTGTCCTCATTGGTCCCTCTGAACTCTTTCCGGGAAGAGCCAAGCTTCTCCCCAAGGAAGTCACCCAGGAGCATCTTCAGGGCAGGGAGAGAGGACTTTAAATTGGCAGAAAAGAAACGTGATCCCCGGCCTGCCTGGCCACTGCGGCTCACAGCAGCTTCAGCAGCTAGAAGCAGGCTCCATTGACCATTCATGAGATGTCAGGTGGGCTACAGATGGGAACACGGCGTTATTGATTTTTACTAGCCTGCTAAAATTGAAAGGGGAAAAAAAAAAAAAACAAACCAACCCTCCTTAAAAGCTCCCAGTTAAGCTTTGTTTCCTAAATGATGATTCCAGGGCTCCGAGTTTGTCAAAGGCAAATTTAAAATATCAGGGCTGTTGGAGATACAATAAAATGAAATCTTACAGCCCTTAACTTCAGAGAGGCGGGGTCTCTGCTCAGGCTTGGGGGAGCAGGGTGAGGGGAGGGAGGCTGAATCCCAAGGAACAAAACCAGGAGCCCCTCCCTGCCTCCAAGGCAGCTGCTTTGATAAGATCGGAGGTGAATGAATTCAACAACAGCAATGAATTCCAACCAGTTCCTGGTGAAACGATGACAGAGGACAGGGTCCAGGTGTCTCGTGCGCCCCGTCGAGGGCACTGACTTGGAAAATGGGGTAAGTTTGGGGTTAGAGGGGTGTGCTCTCAGGGGAGGAAGCTGAGCCCCGCCGCCCGCGCCCCCCTGCTCCCCCCACCCCGACCTGCAATACTTATTTAGAGGTTGTTTTCTTTGTAGCTCATCTTTTTGAGAGGTTACCTCTTTCCAACAATGGGGAGCCCCCTTGCCAGCACACTCATGGTGGTTGATGGTTTACTCGCTAAATCATGTCCAACTCTTGTGTCCCCATGGACTGTAGCCTGCCAGGCTCCTCTGTCCATGGGATTCTCCAGGCAAGAAGACTGGAGCGGGTTGCCGTTTCCTTCTCCAGGGGATCTTCCCCGACCTAGGGATCGAACCCGGGTCTCCTGCATTGTGAAGTGAAAGCCGTTCAGTCGTGTCCGACTCTTTGCGACCCTACGCACTGCAGGCAGATTCTGAGCCCCTAGGGAAGCCCACTCAGGGCCCAGACAATCTGTGGAGGGATCCGCACCTTGGTCAGCTTACTGGGTTGCTGCGGTCCTTGGCGCCCTCTTTCTGATTGCGTGCTGCGGTTGGGTCATTTTCCTCCAAATCTTTGAAGCTGGCAAAGCCTCTCAGGAGAAATCTCTGTGAGTCCACCAAAAGCTGTGTGCTCGCGTGGTGGTTTCCTCAGAGGGAAGACCTGGGTCCCTGTAGCCTCCCTAGTTGAGTGTTCAGGCGTGGACACGCATGTGGGCACACACCCGTGTGTGGTGTGTGTGCACGCACATGCCTGTGTTTGTGCCCGCGCAGGCCTTCGTCTGCCTGTCGGATTGAGTCGGGAACACAGCTCGGCTGGTGCCCTCTTCCTCCCCAGCTGCCCAGTGGTACCACCGCACTGTGGAAATACATGGGCTGTTGACTGGTTGACCTTTTTCGAATTAAAGGAGCACGGAGCTGGGAGTCATGAACCGGGATCTGACCGATGGACTGACCGGCAGGTATGCCCCCCGAGCTCTGGACAGTGTTGTGCTGGGGGCCACAGGGGGGTCGTGGAAGCAAAGCTGCCCTCCTGCCCGGGGACGACAGAACATACGCGTCCGTCGTCGGTTTCTCTCACGTCCTGAAGCCGCAGAGCTTCAGAGCTGGACGGGGCTCTGGGAGCCCGCACCTGCCTCCTTACCTTGTGGAAGAGGCAGCAGGGGCTCTGGGGGCCCATCTGACCCCCGTCAGGCCCCCGGCACACCCTGGACTCCAGTCTCTGATGTCCAGCAGCCGGATGGCCCTCCTCAAGCATGTGGGCTCAGCGCTCAAGACGCAGACGGGCGGGCAGAAGACTGGGCTGCCCACCTTCTCTCTCAGATGGGAGAGTCATTCACCAGCGCTGGGAAGCTCAGCACGAAGGCCTCGGGAACCTCTTTCAACCTGTCACAGGATGGCAGAGACTCAGGTCCTCCCTTATTACTGAGTTTACCCAACAGTTCCCTTTGCTTCCACAATAACTATTAACAGACCCCAGGGGCTTTGTGGAGTGCTCTTCACTCTCCGCCTATTTTTTTAAGTTTGCAAATTTGCTTTCAATTAATTAATTAATATTTTGGCCATGCCGTGCAGCTTGCAGGATCTCAGTTCCCCACCCAGGGACCGAACCCCAGGGCCATGGCGCTGAATGTGCCAAATCGTAACCACTGGACCGCCAGGGAACTGCCCTCGCCATCAATTTTAATTCTCAGAAGAGCATCACGAAGTGAGTCCATGTGAGGACACGGAAGCACAGAGAAGGGGTGTGACACCAAGACGGCGTGTGATGCTAGGATTTGCATGCAGACGGATGCCGGTTGTGCTGGTCAGAGCGAGACAAAGTGGTGTTTGTTCTTGCTTCCCACTGACTGGATAGCATTTATTTGTTTATTGCTAAGAGCACTGGCTATGTCGAGGTTAATGGTGACACCGTATGTTCCAGCACCCCTTCAGAGAGCCGAGGGTGGGTGATTGGACCCATTCATTTCCAGTGCCTAACCCTATTTCAGGGAGGGATGGCAGCATGTTTTCCAGGCTCATGGGCATGTGAGCAGAGAAGCTATGATAAAGTCTGTGCCATAACACAAATCGGGACGCTCCGTGGAGTCATGTGGTTTGGGAAATCTTTCTTCCCCACCCCCAAGAAAGACAAATGGCTTTTGAAGTAATTTATTTTTTTCCATTTTAGAAATTTAAAAAATAAATTAAGATTGCAATTGCCTCTCGTATGCCTTGCACACAGTTTCAAGGTGCTATCAAATTCCTTTCTTCTCTGGCCATGAAATCTCTTCTTGGTCAAAGATGGTCACCTTACAGGTATCGTGATGATTAGTCGGAAAGATGCAGTAGTACCGTGCACTGCCCTCGTCTGCTGTTACATCGTTTATCTCCCCCAGTGTTTACACTGGCATTGCCCCCACTTATAGCATTTGAGCTCTTGGTTTGATGTTGGGGGAGCTGTTTAGGGCAATGTCTTCAGGAATAATGGCGTTGGCGACCTAAACAATATCCATAAAGGGAGCAGAAGGGAACGGTCACTTGGTCTCTAGCAAGCTCGGGAATTCCACCCAGACTCCATTTTGTGGACAGAATTATGAAAGGGCTAGAAATTTCCAGATCAACCTCTTGTATTCCATCCTCCCGCCTGCCCCCACCCCCGCCCCCTTTCATTAGGGTGACTGGTGTGTCCCTGACCGTAACCAAGGTAACCAGGGTCCTCCTGGAATCTGTCTCCAGCGAGAGGACGGGCGCCCAGCGAGGATTTAACTCAGAGGGGACCCTGGTGACCAGGGACGCTCAGAGGCTCCCTTCCTGGAGCCACTGGGGCCGAGTGACAGCTGAAAGGCTGCAAGTGTCCCTGGGAGACAGAGGAGGACTTGGCATTATGGATAGATTTTTATCGCCCTCCTGAATACTTCCAATTACAGGCATTAGTTCCGAGGCTTTGTTTAGCAATTGGTGCCACAGCAATTGGTTTTTGTTCATTGATTTACATGAATGCATATTGTGGCTGGCTTCTCAGAATACACAATTTGCGTCATTGCTTTTGTTCTGTGGAGCTCTTTGGGGGAATGTGGGAGAATGGGAATATCACAGGAGGGGCGCGCTCCCCTCTCCTGGTGACCATGATTAATGATGTGGGGCAACAAGCTTCTCCCGGGGTGGGTGGTGGGAGGCAGGAGCCCGGTCCTGGCTCTCTCTCTCTCTGTGGCCCCACGCTCAGAGCAGGCTTCCTCAACCTCTGCAGGACTGAGCTTTGGGACTGGGCCATCCTGTGCCTTGTAGAATGCTGAGTGGCATCCCTGGGCTCTGCCTTCTGGATGCCAGTAGCACCCCTCTGCCCACATGTGACACCCCAAAGTGTCTCTAGACATCGCCGCATGTCCCCAGAGGGCAGAGTCACCTCTGGTTGAGAACCTCCAGCTCAGGATAACCAGGGACTCAAGCAGACCTGGGAGCTTCCCATGTGGCTCAGTGGTAAAGAATCCAGCCAATGCAGGAGACACAGGAGACTGGGGTTTGATCCCTGAGTCAGGAACATCAAAGGGCATGGCAACCCACTCCAGTATTCTTGCCTGGGAAATCCCATGGACAGAGGATCCTGTGGGCTACATCCATGGGGTCGCAAAAGAGTTGGATACAACTCAGAGACTAAACAGCATACAACAGGCAGACTCACTTGCTACAGGCCCTGGTTTAGGACTTAGAATTTAGGTCTCCTGGGGACCCCAAGGTGTGAGGAGATTGGGGAGGAGGATGAAGCTGGACCAGGGTTCCCCCACCAGAAGGAAGAAGCTCCCACTAGAAAAAGATAAAATTAGCCAACCCTTCTATAAACCTCACAGCAACCAAACATTTTGCCTAGGCAGTTTAACTTCAATTTTTACAATCAACCTATGCAATTGGTTGATTTCACTGCAAGGAGATCCCAGCAGTCCATCCTAAAAGAGATCAGTCCTGAATATTCATTGGAAGGACTGATGTTGAAGCTGAAACTCCAGTACTTTGGCCACCTGATGCGAACTGACCCATTGGAAAAGACCCTGAAGCTGGGAAAGATTGAAGGCTTGAGGAGAAGGGGACGACAGAGGATGAATGGCATCACTGACTCAATGGACATAAGTTGGAGTCAAGTCCGGGAGCTGGTGATGGAAAGGGAGGCCTGGCATGCTGCAGTCCATGGGGTCGCAAAGAGTCGGACATGACTGAGCAACTGAAAAATGGGTACTCTGACTCATCTCCTCTTAAGGATGAGGAAACTGAAGCAAGGGGAAGCTCCTTATGCTCGAGGTCACAAATGCTAACTGGGAGCAAAACTGGGATTTGAACCCAGACCCCATCGGCACCCTCCATTTCGACCCTGGATTGTTTATGACCCTGGAGAAAGCAGGGGCTGGCGCTCGGAGCCCCGTGTCTGCAAGTGGACCCTGCTGGCTCCCTGGTGGATCCTTTTATTTCGTCTGTGGCAGCTGTTCCCGCTGCCAGAGGGGTGGCTGGCCAACCTTACCACATGACAAAGCTCGGGGAAAAAAGCTAGAATGACCCTGCTTTGTGGCGTGGTGACATGTTGTGCTCAGTCTCCAGGGGAGCGCCAAGAGCCTCCTGGGGTCACAGGGCAGAATCCCATGAGCCCTGGTTGGCAGTGACCCCTCCCAGGCCCGGTTCCTTTCTCCTGGGCTCATCCAGTCGCCCTGTGAAAAGCGTGGCTTCGTCAAAAGATGCATTCAACCTCCCCCACTGGGGAGCCTTGTTTACCAAACAAAGATGCTGCAGAGTTTGGACCGGGGCGGGGAGAGGGGGTTGGGGGGGGTACTCTGGGGAACACGCTAGGTGGAAGGGCAGGGGTCAAGAAGTGGGGTCAAAGGGCTGAGACTCTGGGGAAAACGGGAGATTAAATATCCTCCTTTTCAAATCAAGAGGTTGGGATAATTAATTGGTCCCCAAACATGAAAGTGTCCGATGACTGTTCTGGGCAGTGGCCATTCAGGGTCTCCTTTTCTGCAGTCAGACCAGCCTGATGACGTGGTTTGGACTGAGGGAGGCCTTTGCCAGCCTCTGTGCCAGCTTCTGGATCCCCTCCCCTGGAGGGACGGGGCCCACCCAGGGCAAGGACATCGGGGCCAACCCTAGAATGACGCCTCCTTTGCAGGCATCCGTCTACCTGAAGCTTGGGGATGGAGGGAACAGCCAAGGGATCACTTCCTTTCCACACGCTGGGCAGATCTGTGGGTGACTAAGTCCCACTTTCAGGCCCAGAAACATCCCCATGAGACTTCTGTCCTTGGGGTGCTTGGTGAGATTTGGGTGACTGTTTCCCCACAGCATGTCTGTGGTGGGCTTCCCTGGTGGCTCAGATGGTAAAGAATCCGCCTGCAGCAGGAGATCTGGGTTCGATCCCTGGGTCAGGAAGATCCCCTGGAGAAGGGAATGGCCCTCCACTCTGGTACTCTTGCCTGGGAAATCCCATGGACAGAGGAGCCTGGCAGGCTACAGTCCTGGAGGTCTCAAAAGAGTCGGACACGACTGAGGGACTAACCCCTACCCTACTTCTGATAACACAGCAAAGCCAGGATGGTCCCCACAGACCCTCACTGGCTGTCCCTAGAGGTCGGGCTCAACACTATGAAGCCATTTTACAGATGAGAAGATCAAGGCTCCCCACGAACATGCTAGCCGAGCTGAGACAGTCTGGGGCTCCTGACTGCACGGTCGTCTCTCTCTGTCTTCTCCACCCTGGAGCACAGGTGCCTGCGGGACAAGCGGGCAGTGACTGTGGGGATGAGGGCAGGCCGGCAGGGCGGAGGGCGCCGCATTCCGAGGGCGGGTCTGTGCAGCTCCAGCTCGGCTGGGGCGGAGGGGCCAGGCTGGAAGCAGCAGGACTGCTCAGAGCAAGGGCCAAGTCCAGCGAGTCAGGAGGCCTGGGGGTGGGGGCAGAGCTGAGCTGCCAGGGTTGGGAGCCACGGCCTGGGGGCCAGAGGCCCTGGGGGGCTTCACGCCCTCCTGGGGTCGGGGGGCAGTCCCGCCCTAGCCTGCAGAGGGATTCCTCGGTTACTGATGGAGCAGGGGCTGAGGGCGGAGGACCCCCAGCGGGGTGGGTCCGAGCTGAGTGCCCTGGAAACAAGCCTGGAGGGCTCTTGGGTTTCCCTCACTTCTTCCTGGAGCCAATCCCGGGCCTCCACCTCTGCGTGTGTGACAGTCCTGTGCGAAGTACACTTATGGACTCGAGTTTTTCTAAAATTCTATAAATCGTTATCCTGGCCTTCTCCCCACCCCCTCCAAAATCATTCACCTGCTGAAACATTTAGTGATGTGGGCGTTTCTGTGCATGCGTAGCGAGAGAGGGTGGGGAGGGGGCACTACCCCGTGGCAGCAGGGGTCTGAGGGGGCGCAGTGTGTGGAGGGGCGTCTGGCCTGTTGGCTGGGAGCCGGGCAGGGGCCGGAGGAAGCCTGGGCCCTTTGGTGGACTCAGTTCTTGCACGATGCAAATTCTGGCTCGGTTCCAGTGCCTTCGCCTGGGCTGGAAACTCTGGCGCTTTCCAGAATTTTCCACCCTCACCCCTCCCCGCCCCCATACACACACACTAGCACATGCCGTGTCCCCGGGCAAGGCCTGATTGATTTGCGGCTGTTGATCTGTTAAATGTCCCTTCTCCCCCGGCGCCCATCTCGGCGGGCAGAGGTGCTCTATTGCCTTGCAGGCCTGGCTGCTGGTCGCTGATGCCCCGCACCCCCGAGGATTCCTGGGGAGGTTACAGGTGCAACCAGCAAAATGAAAATCCATAGTTTTTAAACCTTCATGAATTGAGAACATAAACCTGGAAGATGGATCTAGAGTCACTAACGGGCCCTTGCTCTGACGGGCCCATCAGTCCTCTGGGCGCATGGCTGAGGGTCCTCTTCCTGCGGTGCCCCTGACAGACCTGGGAGTCCTCCCCTACCATCCTCCCTGGTCACGGGGCAGGGGCGGGGACTCAGAGGCAGACGACCTGCCCGAGGAGCGGCCGGGTGCCCAGAGGAGGCTGGAGGAAGCAGGGGGCTTGGAGCGGGGCCTGGGGACTCGCAGGAGGGGCCAGGACTTTGACTTGCAAGTGGCCACATTTACTGGGGGAATCAGGGGCCCCGTCCCCACTGCTGGCTCCAGGTTGGACCCAGCCCCAAGCTTGAATATACCGCCACTGATACAATGGGGCCTGTCCCAACCCAGTCCAGGTGCTGGATGAACAGCTGTGCTACTGGCTGAGGGTGCGAGAGGAGAAGGGACCAGCTCTGGGGTCCCGACTGATCCTGCCATCGGTCCGCAGGTTTGGGTACTGACCCCTCAGGGCTCGCAAGCTTGCCAGGTCCCCTGCCATCCGCATGAGTCCATCCCGTTCCATGCAGTCACTGCCCCTAACCTTCCTGGCCTCCCTTCCTTCACAGCGTTGCTCCCAGTTGGACCTCTCCTGTGCTTTACTTATTCGCTGCTTTAACAGCTGACTCCCTGCTGCTGCTGCTAAGTCGCTTCAGTCGTGTCCGACTCTGTGCGACCCCATAGACGGCAGCCCGCCAGGCTCTGCTGTCCCTGGGATTCTCCAGGCAAGAACACCGGAGCGGGTTGCCATTGCCCCCTCCATTGTGTGAAAGTGAAAAGTGAAAGTGAAGTCGCTCAGCCTCGTCGGACTCGTAGCAACCCCATGGACTGCAGCCCTCCTGGATGCAGACTGGATGAGGACCAGGCTCCTCCATCCAAAACTCCAAGAGGGCAGGGGTTATGGTCTCTTCTGTTCACTAATTTTTTTTTTCCCAGACCAACTGGAAAAGTGCCTTGGATGTAGTCAGTGAATAATACATATTTGCTGATTCAGTGAACATCTCAGGGGAGTGAGGCTCACCCGAAGTTTAACCCAGCACTTCCGCTTGCTGCTTCTGACTTGAGCCTGCCAGGACTGTCCTGCTCAGCTGTCCTGGCATTCCTGCTTGGCCACACAATATGTCTCTGCCCATCAGGGCTGTATTTGAAGACGACATTCTCTAGTCCAGCCCAGACTCAGAAGATTAGAGATGTGGAGAAGTGAGATTTACTGATGAAGCAGCTGCTCTGAAACTGTGGCTCAGCATGGTCCTTGTGCTTGATTGCAACAATGGCAATCAAGTCCTTCACACCCTTTGAGTCTTTTCCCTGACACTGCACGGACGGTGACCTGCCCCACTGTTTAACACCGGAGCAAGTTACGGTCTCAGACACTTAACTTGCTTTGGCCAATGGGATGTTAGCAAACAGAGAAACAAGCCAGTTGGACTGCCTGGAGGAGCCTGGCCAAGATCAGCCAGCGACCAGCCTCCTCTGATGCATGAGCCATCAGCAGCTCAGTAGAGCCCCAGAGTTGACCCTCAGCTGACTCCAGACACTTGGATGCAAGCAAGTGTGACCGCTGTATGTTGTTGAAGCCTTGGGTTGCTTGTTACTGGCATGAGATAGCAATCGGTAACTGATATGGGGCCTTCACAAAATCATTCTTAAATTCACCATTAGCTCCTGTATTCACTAGTGAATATTACATCACTTCTGCATTCTCCTGGCCTCATGCTTCTCATCCCCGGGCTTCTGATAGTTCTCGGACCTCATCCAACACTCTAGTTCCTCCCATGTTCCCTCTCCATAACCTTTCCCTGCTCTTCCCTCCCTCTTATACACCAGCGGTTCATTACACTAATTGTCTCTCGCCATCTCTCGTTCCTCCATTACACAATGTGAACAAGACGGCAAGAAGATGAAAACACGGAGTGTCGGTGAATTGACTGTTCACCTGGAAGATTGAGATACAGAATGAATGAATGAACTAGAAAATGGAAAACATCGATTGTTTTACATTTTCATCCACCCCACGTTCATCATAGATGCCCTCACATTGTGGCAGGACAATTATTAACCTGTCTAACTACACCAGGAGAACTTTTCAGTGGTTGCTTTCATTAAAGGGTATTAATGTGAGCTGCACAAGGCTAGCGCAGGAACAAAGAAGGAGAGGAAGAGGGAAAAGGTGGCTTTTTTTCTTTTTGCAAATGAAATAGGAAATACGGGGTATATGCACTCACATATGGACTGTCATAAGCTGTGATGGCTGCCTTGAATGAGATCAACAGTTTCTAGGTAACCTTGTGCCCTGTGTTCTGAAAAGGACAGGAACAAGAGCTTGAGTGCAATAAACAGAAATTAAAAGATGGGGAAGGAAGTGGTTGTGACAGAGACATGAGAAAAGGGAAAACCGAGAACAGCCATCTGAGTTCTTGGCTGTGAAGGACGGGAAAATTCACCTTTGGTCATCTGGTCAGGCTCGCTCTACCTCCCTGAGATGTCGTGGCTGGAAAACCAGGACAATTGAGAAATTTAGAATTAGGGCTCAGAAGTGTTGGTTGGCCTCGGGACTGTGCACACGGGTAATGCCCAGAGTTGTGAAGTTTCTTGTCTGCTCCATCCAGGCAGGGAGGCGGAGACAACTGGGAAAGAGACAGAGAGAAGGAGAAGGAAGGTGTATGTGGGGCAGAAGGGAGACAGCATGGGTGCCGGGGGTTCCTGCCTGCGTTCCTTCCTTTTTTTTCTTTTTTTTTTCATTCTGCATTTTGTTGTTGTTTAGTTGCTAAGTCATGTCCGACTTTTCTGCAACCCCATGGACTGTAGCTCGTCAGGCTTTTTTAATTTTTAAAATGTTTTATGCCATTTTTAAAGGTTGCACTCCATTTAGAGTTATTACGAAATATTGGTTATGTTCCCCGTGGTTTACAAGACATCCTTGTGGTCTGTCTTATGCTCAGTAGCTTGTACTTCCCACACCTCCAGTCCTGTGAGCCCCTCCCTGCCAGTGGTGACCGCTAGTGTGCTCTCCGTACCTAGGAATCCGCTGCTTTTCTGTTAATATTCACAGCTTGTTGTATTTGTTAGGGGCCATGTGTAAGTGATACCTACAGTATTGGTCTTTCTCCGTCTGACTTACTTCACTTAGCATAATGCCCTTCAAGTCCATTCCTGTTTTTTACTTACACTGTAAAATTATCTCTTAGGCTTGTCCTGCATCACGAGGAGCTCTGCCTCGTGGCCAAGTGTGAGAATCCCTGCAGCAGAGCTATAAGAAATGCAAGACGAAACCCAGTTACCACCCAGGGCATCGACTTGGAGAGAGAATCAGAAAGCTTGCAGAATGCTCATTGAACGGGGGGCAGAAGGCTTTCAGTAGATTTCTCTGAGGAGTCCTCTAAATGGTTTCTTCAAACCACCTGAGCTGCACCTTTTCTCATTGAACCAGTAGAGCTTCATATTGTTGGAACTGATCCTTTGATGCTCTGGGTGTCGTTGGGGAGCCCTGCCAGTAAGTCCTAACCATCGCCTGACAGTCAAACCTTCTTCCCTTGGCACCTGAATACATTCTTTCCCTTATCCCTGCCTCCATATCCGCCAAGCCACAGGGCAGGGGGACAGAGGCAGAAGGCAAACCTCACGTTTGCTTAGTAATAGTTACCTGGGACTTCTGGGTGGCCCAATGCTGACTCCACACCTCTAATGCAGGGGGCCCAGGTTTGACCCCTGATCGGAGACTAGATCCCACGTGCCCCAACTACGAGTTCACCTGGCTCAACTAGAGATCCCCCTGCTGCAAGTAAGATCTGGCGCAGTCAAATAACTAAAGAAATATTTTTAAAATGATAATAGTTACCTCTGCGTGTGTGCTAAGTTGCTTCCACCATGTCAGACACTTTGTGACCCTGTGGACTGTAGCCCACCAGGCTCCTCTGTCCATGGGATTCTCCAGGCAAGAATACTGGAGTGGGTTGCCATGCTCTCCTCCAGGGGATCTTCCCAACCCAGGGATCGAACCCACGTTTCCTGTGGCTCCTGCATTGCAGGCAGATTCTTTGCTACTGAGCTACCAGGGAAGCCCCTCAGTAGTAAACTCTATGCCCTGTAAAAAAAAAAAAAAACTGAAAGAATGACTTCTAGGCAATTAAAGGAATCCAAAGTCAAGTGGGGAGGACTGGAGTCCTTCACTCCATGGTCACCTAGAGAGCCGGCCCGGGGAGGGACTGAGGGCAGGAAGCAGCCTTCGGGGGCACGTGGTGAGAAGCTGGGGCCCTGCCTCCCACCACGGGGCAGAGAGAAGCAGCCAAACTGGCCAGGCCTCCTTTACCCTCGGTTGCTGGCAGCGGTGGTGGGGGGAGCGCGGCGAGAAGAGGCGGTCAGACCCCGTCCACGCCCACACGGCGGTGGGGTGAGGTGGGGGTGACGGGACGTTTTCCTCAGAGCTGGAACCACACGCTTCAGAGACTAACAGACCCTGAGTGTCCCCCAGGGCCCTTGGCTCTGACGCCGGGTCCTGAGGGTTCGCGAGTCCTTCCTTACTGTTCCAAGTGAGGTCTGGAACCCGCGGCACCGTCTCCCCGGGAGTGTGACTGCAGAACAGAACCTCAGTGGACTCGGCTTCAGACCCACTGTCCGAGAATCTGCGTTTTGGGGAGATCCGCAGGGGACTGGCACGCATGGGCGAACTGAAGAAACACTTTCAAAGGTGGTCGGTGATCCCAGGGCTAGGTGACAATCCCAGTGTGAAGGAAACATAGTTTCACAGACAGTTTATCCCTCACACAGCACGCACGACAGAGTCCCCAGTCCACCAGGGACCCCTGAATCGTCTGCCTCTGACCTCCCCACCTGCGCCCACCCATCACTGCGGTCCCCAAAGCCCCCAGCCAGCCCTCCGTCCCTGGAGACCAGTTCCAGCGTTGTTCCTCAGGCTTTGGCTACATTGTCTCCTAATTTGTCTTCCCATCAAGTTGATGATATTTGCCTTTCCAGAAATGTAGCTATGATACAAAATTATTAAATGGCAGGAAGTAATGATACAGAATTTTTAAATGGTAGGAAGAGGGCAAAGGAAGAGAAAGTAACTCAGATTGATGACCCACTCTGTCGTTTTTTTTTTTTTAAGAATATTTTTTAAAAATATCTATTTGGATGCACTGGGTCTTAGCTGCAAAGCATGTGAACCCTTGGTTGTGGCATGTGGGATCTAGTTCCCTGACCAGCGATCAAACCTGGACGCCCTGCACTGGGAGTGTGGCGTCTTAGCCCCTGGGCCACCAGGGAAGTCCCTCTGTCACGGTTTTAGCCATGTTACCTTGGGTCCTCTCTGACGATGTCAGATGCAGATCAAGAGAAAAAAACCAGGAGTTTTGTGCTTTGGCTACTTCCAGCCCCCTGGCAGGGGATGGGGGCACAGAGCCCACCCTATGGGATCCTAGGGGAAGCCCCAGGGTCTCTTGCAGGCAGAGGAGAGAGGGCAGCTGTGGGCAGGAGCCTTCATTGTAGGAACAGACGAGGCAGGGTGAACCGGGTTAGGGTTGGCCTGTGTGTATAGCTCCAGCAGGCTCTGGGCACAGGGGCTGCCCCTGGATGTCTGACCCTGGGGTGGTTAGAGCGGGTGCAGATAGTGGCCTGGACTCTAAGACCTCAGTGAGGGCGGTGGCAGGGGGTGGATTTAACCAGCCATTGAAGGGAAACTGACCTGCCTCCAATCAGGGCCTCAAAACTGGGTCAAGACAGTATTTTAAAAATCTACATTATAGTTAGTCCCCAAATTAGGTATAATCCCAGGTTATTTCACTTGATCTTAACACATAGGTAATGTTGTTCCTGTATGTCCTGCTTATCCATCTCCAAACTTGGCATAAACGACAACCATTTATTATGCTCAAAGATAACAGCGCCTGGGACACAAAACTGTGAGGACAGGAAGCTGTGAGAGCATTTGTTCTCTGCACCGTCGTGTTGGATTCTCTTACATGGCCGGAAATGACTCAAACAGCTGGGACTGAAAGAGCCGGGGCTGGAGGCTCCATTGATGAGCTGGCCAGTGGCTGGGCTGAAGGACAGTCTTAGTTGAGACGGTCAGCCAGTGTGCTGACGTGGGGCCCCCCAGCACAGTGGTCTCAGGGCAGTCAACCTTCTGGCGTGGAGGCTGATGGCTCCAAGAATTCGTGCTCCTGATAATAACCGAGGTGGAAGCTCTATGTCATTACAATGTAGCCTCAAAGTCACCCATCACCTTTTTATCCCAGGGCTTAGCTCAGAGCAGTCACAGGCCTCCTCCCCCAACTAGGGATGCAGACCGAGGACCTAGACTCCACCCCTCCACAGGCTTTGTGGCGGTGATTTAAAACCGCCACAGCGTACTAGAGAAAAATGGAGGTCCGAGAAAGTCAGGGAACCTGCCCAAGGTCAGAGCTGTGCAGTGAGTAGGAGAATATTAGACCCGATGGCCTAGGAGTGTCCTGGCCTCCATGACAGGCATGGGAAAGGTCCGAGAGAAACATTCAATTACAGAGACTGCTCTCCTCTTTTCTAAAAACTTTATGTCTGATTTCTTCCTCCTGAACTCCTTTCCTGATGTTCGTATCTCCTGAACAGCGAGAAGCCAGGGAAGACCAGGAAATCATGAACATCTGCTGTTAATACCTGTTGTGAACATCTCCTCTGTCAACTTTTTTAGTTAATTAATTTTTGTGTTGGGAGCTCATTGCTGCATGGGGGCCTTCTCTCGTTACGACGCCTGGGCCTCTCTGCGGCAGCTTCTCCTGTTGCAGCTCTTGGACCCCAGGGCACTCGGGCTTCATAGGCGCCAGCGTGTGGGCTCAGTAGGTGTGACACTCAGGCTTAGTCGCCCCTCCATGTGTGAGATCTTCCCAGACCAGGGATCGAACCTGTGTCTCCTGCATTGGCAGGTGGATTCTTTACCACTGAGCCACCAGAGAAGCTCCTCCTCTGTTCCCTTTAATCTAACCCCACACACACGTGCATTGTCTACAAATGGATGTGGTAGCAGTGGGGTCAAGAGCCGGAAGCCCCGAATCCAACTTCCTGTTTGAAATCCTCTCTCTGCCCCTTTCTATACATGTGAAGGTCACGGCCAAGTTATTTAAACTTTAGTTGTCTGTTTTCTCAACTGTACAATGGACATAGTAATCTTCTAAGATTGTGGTGAGATATAATATAGACAGAGTGCCCAGAACGCTGCCCGCTGCAAAGTGGGCACCTGGTCAGTGTTTGCGGCATCACTTGTGTGTCGGGGAACGTCTGGCCCTTCCCTCTCTCAAGGTCGGTACAGGTGGACAGGCACACAGGTCCCAGTCTCGCCTGACGAGCCAGGATGTGTGCTGACAGACATAGAGATACTGACGGCTCTGAGAGGAAACCAGAGGGAGCCAGAAGAATTGAATATTGACCAAACTGTAAAACTGCAAACCCATGGTTATTAAGTTTCTGGAGCTCTGCCTAGACCGCCAGTCTTTGAGAAGTGAAAGTGGAAAGTCGCTCAGTCGTGTCTGAGTCATGGAATTCTCCAGGCCAGAATACTGGCGTGGGTAGCCTATTCCTTCTCCAGGGGATCTTCCAACCCAGGAATCGAACCGAGGTCTCCTGCATTGCAGGCGGATTTGTTACCAACTGAGCTTCTACTCCCAATAGCCATGACTCCAGAGTCAGTGTTTTATAGTCATATTTGGGCTTCAGTGATTGCTAAAGACCATCCCACATGAAAAGGGAGGTTTGCTGAGAACCCCACCTGAGGACCTGAAGCTTCTTCACTCCCTTCCTAGACCTCAGGGCTCACCACATGGGTTGGAGTGTAACTGGGTTGAACTCACGGCTTGATTCGCATAGCTTTGCCTAGCCTCTGAAGTTGTTGCTTGGGGCTCCCTCTTGCCATCCCAAATCCATGCAAGCTTCCTCAAGAAGGGAAGGTGGGCTCCTCTCTGCCTCCTGCTAAAGTTCTCGACTCCTTGGGGTTCTTGAGAACTTCAGGCAAAAGTTCCACAGCATACAATGTGACTTTGTAACCTCAAAGAAACACTCCCGTGGAGGAATTCACAGAGGAAACACCCCTGACGTGAATACGTTGCAGGCGGTGTCAAGACACCATTTGGGGACAGAGTTCTTGTTTTCTTTCCTACTCCCAGTGCCCACTCCAGGGCCTGGCACACAATGGAGATTTCAGAAAGATTTTTCGAGTGAATAAATGAGGGAAGTATGTGGTTGATGTTACCAAGTTGGAGATCAGAATCCAAGACCTAGTTTTAGGTAAAAGAGCTCAGCCAACAGGCTGTGGAACCAAGAGCACAGGTGTGAGGTAGGTAGGTTACTCATCTCAGCTAAGAGACTCAGATACCTGAGCCAAAAGTGTAGGGGAAGCATCAGTGTTCAGAATCACATGGAAGAAGAAGTTTTTGGTTGCAAATAACAGAAACTTTCATTTGAATTGAAGAGGGAATGGCAGCCCACTCCAGAATTCTTGCCTGGAGAATCCCATGGACAGAGGAGCCTGGTGGGCTACAGTTTATAGGGTCGCAGAGTCAGACATGACTGAAGCAACCAAGCACACACACACACACACACACACACACACACAATTAGTGAACGTGTAGACACTCCTAGCTAAAATTTCCAGAGGTGGGCGGATTCAGGAATCGTTGATCCAGCAGTTCAGATGGATCTAGATCCCTGTTCTCCCAGGGACCTGGGTTCTTTGTTCTCCTTCTCTGCCACTGGAGTTGATGCCACCCAAAGGCTGACTTCCTGCCTAGTAGCTAGCAGCAGCTAGGGCTACCTGTGCCTTTGTGCAGGTCTGACAACTGGCTGTCCACAACTGCAGAGCAGGAGGCTTGGGGTTTGGTGTGAAGGACCACCCTGAACCAACCCCCGTGGCCAAGGTAATCTCAGACAGCGGATGGATGAACCTGCATTAACTAAATCAGTGGCCAAGGGAAGGGGAAGGGCACCTGGCTGGACTCCAAGGTTGCTATGCCATGATGGGGCTCAGCCTGGATGCTGGGAGGCAGCTGCAAACCAGTGGAGGAGGAGCCTGGGTGAGAGTCCTCTCCTCCAGCCCTCCACCAAGGATCAGCCCCCGTGGCTGCTTCCTGCTTCACTGATACAGCCTTGAACAAGAACATGGGGATGAACTGATTATGCTTCCTATGCTATTCATAAAAATTCCATTTTCAGTTTCTGAAGCCCTACTACGCTCTTGGTAGTTGAGATGATACTTTTGTGCATCTATAACATGGCAGATTTATGGAGAAGTGGGACCTCAAGACACAGAGGCTAGTCATGTCCGACTCTGAGGCTCTGTGGATTGCAGCACACCAGGCTTCCCTGTCCTTCACTGTCTCCCGGAGACAAGACACAGGTGGAGGTTCTTTCTTTTTTAAAGATCTTTCCCCCAACAGTTTGGGGAGTAGGTGTCATCCCTCTTTTCCATATGAAAATGGTGGCTTGGTTACCCCAGTGGGCAAGGCTGAGACTAGATGCCAGCTGTGTCTCATTCCCGAGTCCAAGCTCATCCTACTTCAGAACCATATTTCTTCTTGCTGGGTTCAGTTCAGTTCAGTCGCTCAGTCACGTCTGACTCTTTGCAACCCCATGGACTGCAGCACGCCAGGCTTCCCTGTCCATCACCGACTCCCAGAGCTTACTCAAACTCATGTCCCTCGAGTCGGTGATGCCATCCAACCATCTCATCCTCTGTTGTCCCCTTCTCCTGCCTTCAATCTTTCCCAGCATCAGGGTCTTTTCCAATGAGTTAGTTCTTCGCATCAGGTGGCCAAAGTAATGGAGTTTCAGCCTCAGCCTCAGCTTCTTGCTGGGTAGGAGTGATTTGAACTTTGTGAGAGCTGGAGTTATAACCATCTGCCCACAATGCACAGCAGAAGGAGAAAAGTGGTCCGAGGCATTACCAGCAAAGGAAGTTGTGATTCATTTTAAAAGAGAGAAGAGAGAGTGGATACAGATGCAGACACGTTCATGTTTCAGGGGAGGTACCAGTACCGGGCTGGTGGTCCTGGCCATCGGAACAATGTGTGCAAATGCTTCTTTACCATTTTCTGTCCGGATTCACCCCTGGGATTAAGCATGTGTTCCCGGGGACCACCTAGTATCTCTCTGTCCTCTGCCAGCTCCAGGGACCCCACTGTGTCCCTAAGTGGATTTCTCCTTTCTGAAGCTTAAGCCCCAGGTCTTAAGGACCTCGATGGGGCCTAAAGCTAACAACTTGGTAAAGGTAAGTGCTGAAAGTTTGGAATGACAGTCCGGGATCACGTGTTTGCATTTTGCAAAGGCGGTTCAAGGAGAGCAGAAGGGTTGGCTACACAGATGCCAGGAGAGATACTGGCACAAAAACAGAGCAAGTGCTCTCACACTTCAACCTTGAATTTTTCCTTCACGCTTTACAACCCTGCAGGGCTGCGGGGAGGCGGGGGAGAGAAGGAGTAGGCTGGAGAGGAAAGCTGTCCCAGGAAAGGAATGTTCCAGTCTAGAGGAGGGCAGGGGAGGAGAAAGGAAAGGAAAAGTAAGCCTTCCAGGGGCTAAACCAGCAACAGTATTCAAACCAGCAAGAGTATTCAAATCAGCATGGCCACACTTTCCCACTGCGCACACACGGACACACACACACGCTGCAAATTGCTAGCAGGCATCCTCTGGAGTAGCCTCGTGCAGAAAGTTGTCACGGAGATAGTCCCCAGGAAAGAAGGGCTTCCCGTGCCCCTTCTACACCTGGCTCAGGCAGTACGACCACTTGCACAGGGAGAAGGTGCAGCTAAAACCTTGAGAGTGAGAAAATTCGAGATAACAAAATAAAACACGCCTGCCCCAGGGTGTAATCAGCCTTAGAAGAAGGAGGGTGGGGGGAGGTGGCGAGGGGAGGGAGGGCGAAGAGAGAGGGAGGGAAGGAGGGAGGGGGAGAGAGGGAAGCAGATGTTCCCCACGGAGCGGTGCTCTCTGCTCTCAAATGCCCTCCGGAAACGGGGAAGAAAGGCGAGCCTGGCCGGCTGTCTTCAGGAAGCCTGCCTCTCCTCCCACTTCGCCCCTTCTCTCCGCGCAGCATTATGCTCTGTTGGTGGCTCTGGGCTTTGCAAAATGTCGCGATATTCCCGCCCCCAGCCCCGGCCTGACCCCCGCGCCCCCATCCACCCTGGGCCTGGCTCCCCCTCACCTCAGCAGGAATGGGCTCCCGACCCACACAGCCCGAGGCGGGGGCCCTGAGGCTCAGCCCGGCGCCCAGGCTGGGTTTCGCTTTGCCCCCTTGCTTGGCGGGGCTGCCTGCACATCCCCGCCCCGTCTGTGTCCCGGGCATCCCGCCAGCTCCCACCACCTCCACCGCGGCCCCGGTGCAGCCGGTGTCCCCCTGCCGGATGCCCCGCCTTCCACCACGCGGGCCTGGCCCTCACGTCGACGGGCAGACCTCTGCCCGCGCACCTCCGGGTCTCATCTCTCATCCCCGCACCATGGACGGACGTCTGGTAGGTAAGGCCACCCCCACAGGGAGATCTGTTGGAGGAGATTCTCGTGTCTCCACCTCTTCAGGGAGCACCAAGGCTCCTGGAGGAGAAGGCCCTTCTCCAGGGGCTCCTTCCTCTGTAAGCCGAGGGCAAATGGCTTCCACGAAGGGGTCCTCCTGTTCCTGGTTTTCAAAAATGAGAAATTCCGACTTGTGGTTGGAAGGGTGTCAGAGACCCCCGCTCTAAGAGGAGCTCTGCCACTAACTGGCTGGGTGGCTCCGGGCAGCCTTTTTGTGACATGAGGGGACCATGTGACCCCCTTCCCGCTCAACACCCATGACTGAGGAGCACAAAGGTCCCAACGTCCTAGCTCAGTAAGGTCCAGTTTTGATGTTTATTGACCTGCCACATTTCTGGGGTGGCGGGGAGGGAGGTGTGGGGGGGAAGCATTTAACCCTTCTTTTAAATTCTTCTCCCATCTTTAAACTTTGGCACAGGGAGCATTCAAAGTTGGGACATTCAGTTACAAGCCCCTCTTTTTTTTTAATGTTTAGTTTTATGAAGTCATTTATTTTTAGCTGTGCTGGGTCTTCCTTGCTGCCTGGGTTTTTCTCTGATTGTGGCAAGCGGGGGTCACTCCAGCTGTGGTACACAGGCTTCTCATTGCGGTGGCTCCTGTCGTGGAGCACAGGCTCTGGGACACGCAGGCCTCGGTAGCTGCAGTCCCTGGGCTCTGGAGCACAGGCTCGGTAGCTGTGGTGCACGGGTTTAGCTGCTGCAAAGCATGTGGGATCTTCCCAGATCAGGGATTGAACCTGTGTCTCCTGCATTGGCAGGCAGATTCTTTACTGCTGGGCCACCAGGGAAGTCCATGAGCACCTCTTTTTAAAAGTGCAAAGAGGCATTTTCTTTATAAATTGGGCATGTTGGGTCAACGGAGCAGGGCTGAGTGGTGACCTCCCACTTGACTGGACAAATGCAAAGCCCTCGGGTGGATGTAAACCCTGCATGAACACAGGTAAATGTGTGCCCCATGCACGCAGCCCACATGAGGGACTGCTCTGAATACTTCCTGAGTGTTGCCCCGAGCAGGATGCCCTTCACGATGGCTGCTGACAAGCACATGTGCGGGAGTAAACTAGAGCCTGAAGAGTGCCTGCACGCTCTGATAGGTGCTGAAAAGTTGTCAGGCTTCAGCAGAGGTGAAATCTGAGATTTCGGTTTCCTGCAGAGAGCAAAGGGAGAAGGCAGGAATATTGAGGTGAAGAAGTCAGACAGTGGGAACCGGAGAGTGATACCTGGCAGGTGAGGGGGGCGGTGGGGAGATGGCCTGGGAGCAGCGATAAGAGAAAGAACAGAATCAGACGCATCAGCTTCTAAAGTCAAAGAAAAGTGACTTTGTAAGGTGGGGGTGTCAAGGGCGGACACGCTCTTGGACCTTCTGGGTGATCGTGGGACCTGGTTTGTTCTGAAGGAAGATGCTTGCTTCTCATGGAGACAGCCTACAATATGCATGAACTGTTTGGAAAAGGATAAAATCACGTAAAGTATATTCTGGAGCAGTTGCTTCTTAGCAGAAGTTCTATTCTTAGCAGGGTTTCTAGCTTTGTGCCCATGGTCAGAGAAATTTCCTGTGATAAATGACGAGACCCGTGTGGCTCAGAGCAAATTTTAAACTTATCAAAGCTGGTCTTGGCTCTCCAGCTCTTTCTAAAGACGACCTACCCCACCTCTGATGTTTTCAGAGAGCTGACACCTCCCCAGTCTTTAACTTTCACCACCCCCGCTGTCAGCCAAGAGCTCTCATGACCACCTTTCTTTGCCAGTGGGGATGTCTGGCAACGTCATTCATACTGTGAAGTCTTGGGAACTTACTCTGTTGTTTCCTCCAAATATGAACACTAATAGTAACACTTTTGACACCACCTGGCAAATATTTGGCCAGTGGGCCTCCTCCAACACCCTACACCTTCCAATATAGAACAGACTTCTCCTCCACGTGTGTGTAGACCTGCCGAGTGCAAGTTCTGAGAGAAAAGGTGTTTTCATGCTTAAAACAAATGAACTTGAACCATGTCTTCAAGGTTCAGGAAAGGCTTCATGGAGGAGACAATGCCCAAGGAGGGTTTTGAGGTATAAATAGGAGGTCCCCAAGGAAACGAGAAGGCATTAAAATGGCATCTTTGGGAGGCAGCTTAAATTCCACCTTGGCTGTTTTCTAGCTTTGTGACCTGGTGCACATTTCTTAACCTTTTAAAGTCTCGGTCTCAATGTTTGAAAAATGAGGATAAGAATGGCCTCATGGAGTTATTGCAGAAATGAGATGAGGGCTGGCACAAAATAAGTGCTCAATAAATATTTTCGATTGTGCTTTCTTGAATTTGAGATAGACTTCCACAGAAACCTGTTGAAATTCTTGTTGGACCCTATTATTGGAGATCTTTAGAATTCCTTTGTCCCCTATAATTTCAACCTCAAAGGAGACCTCAGATTAATCTTAGAGATATTTATTGAGCATCTACTATATATCCCAAGCTCTGTCTGTGGCACTGGGGTATAGAGACAAAAAGCTCTCCTTGCCCTCAAAAGGAAGAAAAGTAAATAAATTAATCTAAAATACCATTTTCAGGGCAGTAATTGAGGTTTGACAGTGAAGAGAAAGGATATTGCAGAGCGAGGCACTTAGCATTTTGCAGGATGGGGTTGGAAGTTTCAGGAAAGGCTTCATGGAAGAGATAATCCCCAAGGAGGGTTTTGAGGTATAAATAGGAGGTTCCCATGGAAACAAGAAGGGAAGGGGACATCTGAGGAGTAAAGAGGAACATATGCAAAGTCATACTGACATAAGACAAGAAGATAAAGTTACAGGAGGATAAGTGAGACAGGACTCCAGGAGAGGAGCGAAGGTCATGAGGGGTCCTGCTAAGGAGATCGTGTGAAGTAGAGTGGGCGGATCCTTACCCCGCTAGTGGGTAAGTCTAAGGAGGAATGATCTTGAGCCATTCCGGTGACAGAGTGGAGGGAAACATGAGTGGAGGTGGTGAAATATGGGCCAGCTTCTCTTGGGAACTGCTTTTGGCTATTTTGGTGTTAACTTTCTCTAATCCTTTTCAAATCTGGTTGTACTGACTTAAAAATAAGTCCCTAAATAGTACAATTTGGAAATGAAAAGAGCTCTGAAGGTTGTCTTTCTCCATTCCTTTCTTCTTTGACAAATCAATGTTGTATATATTTATGGCATACAATACGACATATATATGTATATATGTGTCCATGTCTCTTTCTGTGCCAGTACGAAGCTTTTTGATGACAATAGCTCAATACTACAAAGTATATTTTGAAGTCAGGAAGAATGATGCCTCCAGCTTGGAAGTGTTTTTGTAACTCATTTGGTGCCAGTGACTTGACTTGAAGCAATTCAGTAGCTAAATCTGAATGGAACTGATGGAGGGCTATGTATAATGTTTTATTTATCCTATTTGGTGTAAATATTAATACATTTTGCTGCAGAAATATCAAAGTTTGATCATAGGGTGCTACCACAGATTCTCTGAGGGTATTAGATAATATAAGGCATATGCAACTGTGTTCTCCTTCTAATATTCAAAAAATTCTGAAATATGAAACACATCTGGCCGGAAGGGTTTTGGCTAAGGAAAGGTATGCTTAAATGAGATCTGCCTGCCATGTGAAAGAGTAATTATTTTTCCTGATATAAACTTCCATACATCCCCTCTCCTACTTCTGTTTTTGTTTTTTTTTTAATCTCTCATTTTTCCTGATTCATGTACACACTCAGAGTCCGGAGAGTGGATTTTGTATGTTGGTCAATGGATAACCAGAAGATTGACTTCACCAGAACCCCCAGGGAATTTTTAAAACACATTTCTGGGCCCACATTCAAAGATTTTGAGTGAGTGAGTGAAAGTTGCTTAGTCGTGTCCGACTCTTTGTGACCCCATGGACTATACAGTCCATGGAATTCTCCAGGCCAGAATACTGAAGTGGGTAGCCTTTCACTTCTCCAGGGGATCTTCCTAACCTAGGGATCAAACCCAGGTCTCCCTCATTGCAGGTGGATTCTTTACAAGCTGAACCACAAGGGAAGCCCTAAAAGGTTTTAATTAAGTTTAAGTGGAGTGAGCTTGAGATTTTTGGACATTTTTAAAGCCGTTCGTTCACATGAATGGAGAAGGCAATGGCACCCCACTCCAGTACTCTTGCCTGGAAAATCCCACGGACAGAGGAGCCTGATGGGCTGTAGTCCATGGGGTCGTAAGAGTCGGACACGACTGAGCAACTTCCACTTTTCCCTTTCACTTTTCACTTTCATGCTTTGGAGAAGGAAATGGCAACCCACTCCAGTGTTCTTGCCTGGAGAATCCCAAGGACGGGGGAGCCTGGTGGGCTGCTGTCTATGGGGTCGCACAGAGTTGGACACGACTGAAGCGACTTAGCAGCAGCAGCAGTTCACATGAATCTTATTCCCAAATAGGTTTGGTTATTTTCAAAGTAGCAAAGGGGGCTTCCCTGGTGGCTCAGTGGTAAAGAATCTGCCTGCCAATGCAGGATATGCGAGTTCAATCCCTGGGTTGGGATGATCCTGTGGAGAAGGAAATGCAACCCACTCCAGTATTCTTGTCTGGGAGATCCCATGGACAGAGGAGCCTAATGGGGCTACAGTCCATGGGGTCACAAAGAGTCAGACACGACTGAGCGACTAAACAACAACTCAGTAGCAATACTTTAAAAATCAGTGGGTTGCTGTGAGTATTTGGCATTATGAGAACTTTGATTCAGTGTTTTTTTTCCCCCTGTGGCTATAAGTTTCAAAGTCCAAATGAAGCTCTGTTCTCTGCTATGTGGAGAAATGAGGTCTATAGAGAGGGAAGAAGGAAGCGGATACCCAAGTGAAGCAGAAATAAGAGACAGACAGCGGTCCTGATATTGTCATATTCTTGCTCCCAACTGTTTCTGAATCCCAGATGGATCCTTGCTCTTCTGAAGTCTTGGTTGTTCTGTGGAGTCTCCCCAGTGTTTTTCTCTATTAATATCTCATTTTTTTACATTGACTTGGTTTCTGTCATATGTAACCAAAATATAGTCCTGACCATTATTGTTGCCAAAATATTAAGTAGTTTTTTTAATTTAAAAAACTAGAACTAAAAATAATCATTAAAAAGTAAATTTTTATCTGTGACTGCCAGATAAACCTCAACACATCTCCTGGAACTTGAATACCACTCTTCTGATCTACACTTGGGAAAATCTTGTCATAGGAGACACTAAAGGAGTTTGTCTTGGCCATGTACCTTTAAGTCACTGTGATGTGCCTACACTCCAGCCATGCACAGACTGTGAGGACAGGACTCCGACTTTTTTTATTAGAGTAATAAGATTATGTTTATCCTAATTCATTCCTGTTTTTAAAATACTCCTGATAATATCTGTCAGTTTTTAGGAGCTCTGCCTGCCTTGTTGCACTAGAGATTTTATATATAGATATTTTAAATATTATATATAGTATATATAACAATATAATATATATAATTATGTATAAATATAATAATGTAATTATACTATTATATATATATATAGTTCTCTAGGCTTTACATGAGAGTCTCACAAAAGAGCTTTAACCCAGACATTTCCTTCTAAATATTTTTGCTCCACATCCTGGATAACTTGAGATGCAGTATTGGGCTGTGGCCAGTGGTGTGATGGAGCTGGTTTGCACTAGCTCACAAGAGCTGACTGTATTCATATGTATCTCCTCCCACCTTCATATTCAATAACATCTTTGTGTAGCTTGAAGTCAGCCCTTGTGGGAGTACTGTTTTACATCGTAGAAATTAGAAAATATTACAAATCATGTTCCCTCCCCTGGAGAAAAATACTTGAAATTTGTTAAACCTTTGCTAGTGCATCACTAGCTACCACCCACTTGATTTGACAGCCCTTCTCTGGGGAGTCACCAAAAAGGGGAACAGATTTTGATACGTCTGTTTTAAGTATATATGAAGATTTATAATTTCTGATTACTGTTTTACTAAATTTCATTTGCCCAAATAGCCCACCAAGTAATCAGATCTGTTACAGAGGATTTTTAACTGCACTTCCCACTCAGGATGTACAGCTGGGGCTCTTGCTAATACCAGCACCACGGACAGCACCAGCAAATCCATTATATGCCGAGATTAGAAGAGCCAAAAATATTTCAAAGCTCAGGGTCTGGACTTGGCAGTGGGTTGAACATTAGAAGAAAGTGAGGAATCTAAGAAGAAGGAAAAATTAAATGAGTATTTGCTAATATCCAGGTCCTCTGCTAGATGATGTCCTGAGGATTCAAGTGTCAGGGTAAAAGCAGAGACTGGAAACCATGGATATAAGCAGAAAATGAGAGCCCCAACTTTATTCAATAATTCTCAAGGGCAATTCATAGGAAATAAAGTAAAATTTAATGTTCCATGGGACAATAGAAGGGCAAAATATGAAATGGGTGGCCAGGTAGTAACTGACTCACGGGAGGTAGGAAGATGAGCGTAAGCAAGTATAATAAGGAGATGGTAGCCAGGTGGTTTATATACTAGGCAGAGATAGGCTGTGATGCATGAAGCACTGGACGGGTCTTGCCCTGGCTCTGCAGCTAATGTGCTAAGTGGCCTTGGTCAGGCTACTTGACCTGTCTGAACTCTGGTCTCATCTGTGTAATGGAGACTGAATTATATGATGTCTAAAGTTTCCACTCTCTATCTTTGTGGAGGATTTTGTCCCAGCCAGGAAATGTCTTATGTGCCTTCTTAGGAACTGGAGTACAATCTGTAAAATGGAATCCTCCAACCGGAGTAGAAATTGAAATGAGGTTTATTGAGATTTGAGATTTCACATCTCATCGAGATAATAAATTGGGGGTAGACTTTTGGGGCTTCCCTGGTAGCTCAGTTGGTAAAGAATCCACCTGCAATGCAGGAAACCCCAGGTTGATTCTTGGTTCGAGAAGATCTGCTGGAGAAGGGATAGGCTATCCACTCCAGTATTCTTGGGCTTCCCTTGTGGCTCAGCTGGTAAAGAATCTGCCTGCAATGTGGGAGACCTGGGTTTGATCCCTGATTTGGGAAGATCCCCTGGAGAAGGGAAAGGCTACCCCCTCCAGTATTCTGGCCTGGAGAATTCTATGGACTGTATAGTCCATGGGGTTGCAAAGAGTCGGACATGACTGAGTGACTTTCACTTTCAGACTTTTGAGGAGAAGAAGAAAGAATGCCAACATCCTGAAGAGACTCAAACCCTAACCCATAGCTATCCCCAAGTGATGATTCATCAAGTGAATTAAAACTGAAAGACACTGTAATTTTACTGTCTAGTCCTTAGTACAGAGTTATCATCCAGAGATCAGCTCTACCTTTACAGTTATTTGAGATCAAGCATCACTTAAGCACCAATTTTTAAAGTCTAAGTCTAATCCAGATACACAAAGGAAAAAAGGGAATTCTTAAATACAACACAAACACCGCAGTGAGAAGTTCAGAAGCTCTGTCTACAGAGAAATATCCTCAGAACTGACAATAGAGATCAATGAACATGAGTCAAGAAAATCGGTCAATCATTTATCAGGATTAATGAAAAAATGAAACTGAATTTCAGAAAACTTCACCTGAGTTTGTATTATTGATGTTCATAAAAAGCAGTTAGGCAAGAAGGGAACTGTATAGAGTTCAACTGCTTCTCTTAAGAGTTGTCACCTTGCCTATGAATGATAGGTTAGAATCAAACATCACATTTTGTCAAATTTGGAATACAGGGGCAGGCAATCTGTTATGAGAAGATCATGCATTGAAATGTGATCTAAACGCTGTTCTGAAACACAAGCAGATATTTAAGGAGCCTCTGTGAGGGCACGGAGGACACCATTTACAGCATAACCCATCACAGAAAAGAATTATTCCAGGCCCTGATAAATGAGCCCAACTGTGCCGAAAGAGAGGGACTCACGTCTGGAGAATATCACCCAGCCCCCCTGCTGTGAACTATGGGCTTATCAAAATACGATCTTATATGAAATCTACAGTTTCTTCCTCAAATGCTTACATGACTTAAAGCTGACTGCCTCGAGCATGCAGAAACCCAAGCGTAAGATGGAAATCAGTGTCATTGCCCATATCAGAAACCATCTGTTCTTCATTCTCCCCTTTCAGAGACTACGTCATCTCGGCATTGTGAGATTATGTCGGACCCAACTCTTTATAGAATCACAATAAGAAGTGTTCCTGTTTCAAAGATTTTTGTTTTTTAAATAATACCCCGGATCTTTCTTTCTTTCTTTATTGGCTGTGCTAGGTCTTCCTTGCCGCTCAGGCTTTTCTCTGGCTGTGGTGAGTCAGGGCTACTCTTCACTGCGGGCTGCAGGCTTCTCACTGCTGTGGCTTCTCGTTGCTGAGCACAGGCTTCAGGACAAGCGGGCCTCAGTAGTTGCAGCTCCCCGGCTCTAGAGCACAGGCTCAGCAGTTGGGGTGCACAAGCTTATGTGCTCTGCACATGCGGGATCTTCCCAGGTCAGGGATCAAACCCATGGCTCCTGCATTGCAGGCGGATTCTTTACCACTGAGCCACCAGGGAAACCCTCAAATACTTTTGTTTGTTTGTTTGTTCCCTACATAGTCTGAAACTTAAATCATCATAAAAACTTTAAACCCTTAGGGAATGAAGGAACCTAGAAGGACACGTTCTCTGGTTAATGGTAAGGCGGCCTCAGTTCAGTTCAGTTCAGTCGCTCAGTCGTGTCTGACTCTTTGTGACCCCATGAATCACAGCACGCCAGGCCTCCCTGTCCATGAGCAACTCCTGGAATCCACCCAAACCCTTGTCCATCAAGTCGGTGATGCCATCCAGCCATCTCATCCTCTGTCGTCCCCTTCTCCTCCTGCCCCCAATCCTTCCCAGCATTAGTGTCTTTTCCAGTGAGTCAACCCTTTGCATGAAGTGGCCAAAGTATTGGAGTTTCAGCTTCAACATCATTCCTTCCAGTGAACAACCAGGACTGATCTTCTTTAGGATGGACTGGTTGGATCTCCTTGCAGTCCAAGGGACTCTCAAGACTCTTCTCCAACACCACAGTTCAAAAGCATCAATTCTTTGGCGCTCAGCTTTCTTCACAGTCCAACTCTCACATCCATACATGACTACTGGAAAAACCATAGCCTTGACTAGATCGACCTTTGTTGGCAATGTAATGTCTCTGCTTTTTAATATGCTATCTAGGTTGGTCATAACTTTCCTTCCAAGGAGTAAGTGTCTTTTAATTTCATGGCTGCAATCACCATCTGCAGTGATTTTGGAGCCCAGAAAAATAAAGCCTGACACTGTTTCCACATCTATTTCCCATGAAGTGATAGGACCAGATGCCATCATCTTTGTTTTCTGAATGTTGAGCTTTAAGCCAACTTTTTCACTCTCCTCCTTCACTTTCATCAAGAGGCTTTTGAGTTCCTCTTCACTTTCTGCCATAAGGGTGGTGTCATCTGCATATCTGAGGTTATTGATATTTCTCCCGGCAATCTTGATTCTAGCTTGTGCTTCTTCCAGCCCAGCGTTTCTCATGATGTACTCTGCATAGAAGGTAAATAAGCAGGGTGACAACATACAGCCTTAACGTACTCCTTTTCCTATTTGGAACCAGTCTGTTGTTACAGGTCCAGTTCTAACTGTTGCTTCCTGACCAGCATACAGGTTTCTCAAGAGACAGGTCAGATGATCTGATATTCCCATCTCTTTCAAAATTTTCCACAGTTTATTGTGATCCCCACAGTCAAAGGCTTTGGCATAGTCAATAAAGCAGAAATAGATGTTTTTTCTGGAACTCTCTTGCTTTTTCCATGATCCAGTGGATGTTGGCAATTCGATCTCTGGTTCCTCTGCCTTTTCTAAAACCAGCTTGAACATCTGGAAGTTTACAGTGCACATATTGCTGAAACCTGGCCTGAAGAATTTTGAACATTACTAGCATGTGAGATGAGTGCATCTGTATGGTAGTTCGAGCATTCTTTGGCATTGCCTTTCTTTGGGATTGGAATGAAAACTGACATTTTCCAGTCCTGTGGCCACTACTGAGTTTTCCAAATTTGCTGGCATATTGAGTGCAGCACTTTCACAGCATCATCTTTCAGGACTTGAAATAACTCAACTGGAATTCCATCACCTCCACTAGCTTTGTTCATAGTGATGCTTTCTAAGGCCCACTTGACTTCACATTCCAGGATGTCTGGCTCTAGGTCAGTGATCACACCATCATGATTATCTGGGTTGTGAAGATTTTTTTTATACAGTTCTTCTGTGTATTCTTGCCACCTCTTCTTAATATCTTCTGCTTCTATTAGGTCCATACCATTTCTGTCCTTTATCGAGCCCATCTTTGCATGAAATGTTCCTTTGGTATCTCTGATTTTCTTGAAGAGATCTCTAGTCTTTCCCATTCTGTTGTTTTCCTCTATCTCTTTGCATTGACCGCTGAGGAAGGCTTTTTTATCTCTCCTTGCTATTCTTTGGAACTCTGCATTCAGGTGCTTATATCTTTCCTTTTCTCCTATGCTTTTCACTTCTCTTCTTTTCACAGCTATTTGTAAGGCCTCCCCAGACAGCCATTTTGCTTTTTTGCATTTCTTTTCCATGGGGATGGTCTTGATCCCTGTCTCCTGTACAATGTCACAAACCTCATTCCATAGTTCATCAGGCACTCTATCAGATCTAGTCCCTTAAATCCATTTCTCACTTCCACTGTATAATCTAAGGGATTTGATTTAGGTCATACCTGAATGGTCTAATGGTTTTCCCTACTTTCTTCAATTTAAGTCTGAATTTGGCAATAAGGTGTTCATGATCTGAGCCACAGTCAGCTCCCGGTCTTGTTTTTGCTGACTGTATAGAGCTTCTCCACCTTTGGCTGCAAAGAATATAATCAGTCTGATTTCGGGTTGACCATCTGGTGATGTCCATGTGTAGCGTCTTCTCTTGTGTTGTTGGAAGAGGGTGTTTGCGATGACCAGTGCATTCTCTTGGCAAAACTCTATTAGCCTTTCCCCTGCTTCACTCTGTATTCCAAGGCCAAATTTGCCTGTTACTCCAGGTGTTTTCTGACTTCCTACTTTTGCATTCCAGTCCCCTAAAATGAAAAGGACATCTTTTTTGGGTCTTAGTTCTAAAAGATCTTGTAGGTCTTCATAGAACCGTTCAACTTCAGCTTCTTCAATGTTACTGGTTGGGGCATAGGCTTGGATTACCGTGATATTGAATGGTTTGCCTTGGAAACGAACAGAGATCATTCTGTCATTTTCGAGATTCCATCCAAGTACAGCAAGGTGGCCTCAGGAGTAGATAAATGTCTCTTGGGAGAATTTGAGTTTGCCCGAGGGAGGCGCTAGGATTCTCACGTGGTAAAAATGACTACTGCTGACCCCAGTGATCCCAGTGTCAAGATGACCGTCATCCAAGCCTTCAACCAAGGCTGAGGCTGGCCCAACCTTCCTGCACGAGGCACTAGGCACACAGTACCTGCAGAGCCTGGCATGGTGCCCACACTTACCAAGCTCACAGACTGGTAGGAGGGGCTGATGAGCAAAACTAGCCCAGTGGAAAGGTAGCTGCTTCCCTAGTGCTCACATCATCAGCTATCTAAATCTTCCTCCTGGGTCCTAAACACATTGAAATCTTGAGAAAACTTTGGAGTAGCAGAATTATCATTGAGGAAAAAAAAAATCAAAGATTTATAGGCAGAATTCTGGAATAACCAGAACCGAACTAAAGATAAATATGCTTTTCTCATTTCTAGGACTTCATAATTTTTGGTTCACTTTTAGCTCTTGAAATCACCCGCACCCCCCACCCACCACCCCATAGCTGCCAGTGGAATACATTTAAGAGCTGTGATCAAAAGCCCTCGTCCAGAAGATAGCCCTGAATAATCCAGTCCAGCCGCAAGCGCTACATTAGTTCTGCTTCCCTTCATCACTGTGGTAAGACAAGGATTGCCCTTTTGGTTTGTCTTCTCTCTCCCATTCACTAGCACCTCAATATGTCCTCTGCCTCCATACAGTCTCTTTTGCAAGTTTATATAGGCAAAGAACACGTGTCTTCACTTTCCTGAATTATCCCGTGCCACTAAGCTGAGTACGTTGCACCCAGGATATGCTTGGTCAGTGCAGACATAGCTCCTCTTTCATCCTCGCAGCCTACATGTTTGTGCTAAGTTGCTTCAGTTGTGTCCAACTCTTTGGGACCCCATGAACGGTAGCCTGCCAGGCTCCTCTGTCCATGGGATTCTCCAGGCAAGAATACTGGAGT
The DNA here is from genome assembly GCF_027580195.1 of Bos mutus. NCBI lineage: Eukaryota > Metazoa > Chordata > Mammalia > Artiodactyla > Bovidae > Bos > Bos mutus. Next base: position 56,525,803 of record NC_091640.1, read on the forward strand.
GAGTTGCTATACCCTCCTCCTGGGAATCTTTCCGACTCAGGGATCGAAACCATGTCTCTCATATCTAACTGCTTTGGCAGGTGGATTCTTTACCAGTAGCACCGCCTGGGAAGCCCTCGAAGCCTGTGCACACAGGGTTCTTCGGAAATCAGCGCCGGTGACCCTCACTGCCACTCTTTTTCCTTCAGTACCTTGCGTTCCGTGATCAGACCGGGATTTCCTTCACCTTCAATCCTTTCACTGACCCTTTGGAATTTAGCTGACTCACTAACCAAGCACTGAAGGGCAGGTACCAGCAAGTTACTTTAAAAATCTCTTTTCACCTTGCTTATAGCTTATGGGAATTTGCTGTATGGCTCAGGAGACTCAAACAGGGGCTCTGTATCAACCTGGGGGGGCGCAGTGGGGAGGGAGATGGGATGGAGGTTCAAAAGGGAGGGGCTCTGTATCAACCTAGAGGGGTGGGGTGGGGAGGGAGATGGGATGGAGGTTCAAAAGGGAGGCGGTGTCTGTATACCTATGGCTGATTCATGCTGAGGTTTGACAGAAAGCAACAAAATTTTGTAAAGCAATTATCCTTCAATAAAAAAAAATTTTTAAAAAAGCCTCTTAAGACTTTGCGGAGTTTGTCGTATGTTTGCCGTGGTTACAAAGGGAGCTGGCAATACACAGCGTGTGGCAGGAAGTAATGAATTGTCCACGACCGTGAAATGTCGGTTTTTGTGAAGGGCTCTACGGAGGCGCTGCAGGAGGACGGTGTGCATCGAGGCGGGAATTAGCAAGGTGTTGGTGCCGAAGAGTAAGCCACTTTTTAGAGTGACACCCATGTCACAGTGTCAACAGGGGCTGGGGATTTCAGTGACTCGTATGATGAAGAAAGAGGCGTGATTGAAAGGCTGTCACTGTGGGAAGCCTTGGTGCTGTAGCAGTGGCACACCACTGACCTGCTTTAATAGGATGCAAATAACCTGGTCAGGTGGCAAATGTGACTCAAGCTGTCATATTCTGAGGCAAATGGTTCGATGTGTTTGTGTTCTCAGTTTGTTTCATTCTATATGTGTGGAAAGGAAGAGATGCTTGCTCCTCCCTCCGTTCAGCAAGCAGCCTCCTCACCCCACAGTTTTCTGATTCCTCCTTGGTTGTTGTGGTTCAGTCGCTCAGTCGTGTCCGACTGTCTGTGACCCCGTGGACTGCAGCACGTCAGGCTTCTGTGTCCTTCACTATCTCCCAGAGCTTGCTCAAACTCATGTCCATGGAGTCGATGATGCCATCCAACCGTCTCATCCTCTGTTGCCCCCGTCTCCTCCTGCCCTCAATCTTTCCCAGCATCAGGGTCTTTGGTACTTTGTGTAAAATGTGGCTGTGCCCTTTGGCTGGGGGCTAAGGGTGGACCTGTCTGATCACACAGTCCCATAAGATGGTTTCCATTCTGGCTTCACTGACTCCAGCAATCCATGGCATGCTGCTAAATCTTTTACAACCAGCTTCCTGGGGGTGGGGGCAGGCAGTGGGGAGAGAAGCTCAGCTTAGTAGCATTTCCTGATTTCCACGGTATAAATATTCCCATCTGTGCTGATCTCAAGCTGCTAGATGACATCATTGAACGTGGAGTTGGAAAGATGAGCCATTTGGCTCTAGCTCAGCACTGCCAGCAATCCTAACACTTACCCATGGCTGGGCATCCTTGTAAAGAGGAGACAGAATCAACATCCTGATTTCCTGCTCATTGTGAGGTGAGGAGGGCAGCTGTGTACCCCGGAGTCTTGTATAGGTATTCTGTGCATCTTAGGTGGCGAGGAGACCAGCATGGCCCCTTTCAGTAGGATGACTGTATTCTTCATAATCTTAACAGGGACACTTTCAAGATAAAAGGGGATGTTGTTAACGTTTATACTAGGACCATGGCACAACTAGGGCTGTGCCTGGAAAAGCCAGGACTATGTGATCACCTTCCTTTAAAGCAAAATATGGACTTAGTAGGGAGAAGGCTGTATCCATTCGAGGCCTCCCCCGTCTTCCCCATCTCTGGGCTTGGTTCTCTGTCCAGGGGTCCTGGAGTCCCCATTCAACCTGGCAGGGCCAGAGTCCACACAGCTCCGAGAACCATGTGTGTGTTCAGACTGATAGCTTCCCTCGAAGCGTATTTTCAGCCACAGCAAATGCCCCTTCCTGTCCCAGCAACTGTGTCAGCAGCTCAGTGCTACTCTTGTTGGTCGAAGGCCAAACTGCCTATCCTTCTCATAAAAAAATAAAAAACATATAAGATCTTATGGAAGGAAAAAAAGAGTCCAGTAAATAATCCTCTCTTTACAGGACTCTAAATTTGCCTTTAGTCCTTGCTTATGAGTGTGTGGACATATTTATTGATGGAGTTGTAATCAGTGCGTGCAAACTATTGGGGGTTCTTCTTGTTTCCATTTAGCATTATTTCACACACTCATTTCCATATATTGACTCAGTCCGCACGCCTATCATTTTTTATGGCGACATAGTATTCCATCACGTTGACATGCTCTAGTTTTACTCCCTGTTCTCCCAAGAAAATGTCCTGGCTTCAAGCTGGCTGGCTGTCATGACTGCAGGCTGGCAGGGAGAATTCTGGCTGGTTCCTGTTGTGGGAGGAGCTGATCCATTGGGCAGGGGATCAAGTTGATCAGTAACGTGTTTCAGTTTGGGACTGAGTCTCTAACCAGTCCCTGTGACATATGCAAATGAGGCTCACTGAGCGACAGTGGTACACATTTGGGGTTTTTTCTTTTTGGAGATGGCATGTCTCACCTGAGCAAAATAATCTTAACTAAATTTTTTTTTTAATTAAAGTATAGCTGATTTACAATGCTGTTAGTTTTAGGTGTCGAGTGTACAGCAAAGTGACTCACTGATATATTATATATATATTTATATTTTTATATGTATAAAGAAATATATGTGTATTCTTTTATGGATTCTTTCCCCTTATAAGTTATTAAAAATATTGAGTAGAATTCCCTGTGTAATACAGTAGGTCTTCGTTGTATATCTGTTAATCCCAAGCTTCTAATTTATCTCTCCTTTGCCCCCTTTCCCCTTTGGTAATTGTAAGTTTGTTTTCTATGTTTGCGGGGTCTATTTTGCAATAGTGCACATTTTTGCATGTTAAAGTTCAATGTTAACACTCCCTGTCTTCTCCTTTATAACTTCAGCTCCTCTGCGGTCCCCGACTTGACCAAGAAAGGCCACACATCAATAAGCACATTTAACAGGGAGGCAACGAGCATTAACGTAGGCATGGGGTGACTTTTAAGTTATGCCTGAGAATACAGACAGTTTAATAGAGCAGCATCCGGGTAAAGTCTGCTGACTCCAGGGCTTCTGAGAAACCCCAGGCTGCCCAGTGGCTCCTCCAAGACCACAGAGGCTGAAAGTAGAGAATTCTGCTCTGCATGTTGAAGTCCCTGGGCCTCACGGTTCACTTCCCCGGCACTCCAAGTCCAGGCCCAGCTTGGGCTTTGCTTCGGGTGAGTGCTGCTTTGGCGCCTAGGGAAGATCAATAAACAGCATGAGGGAAGAAGATGATACTTAAGTGCAACCTTTGGCCTTGAACCTAAGGCTGAGTTCATTAAATTTGATTATCTTCTTGTTGGGGTTAAAGTCTCATCTTTGTACAGTGAACTCGCTGATTTTGTGGGGGTGAGTAACCTAGAGGGGAGGTTTGACTTACCTCCCGCAGCGCTTGCTACTTGGCAGCCTCTGTTTCAAGCACTTTAGGCATTGTGCGTGCATGCTAAGTCATTTCAGTCGTATCTGACTCTTTGTAGATCTATGGACTGTAGCCTGCGAGGCTCCTCTGTCCATGGGATTCTCCAGGCAAGAATGGAGTGGGTAGCCATTCCCTTCTACAGGAGATCTTCCCAACCCAGGGACTGAACCTGGGTCTCCTGAAGTGCAGGCAGATTCTTTACCATCTGAGCCAGCAGGGAAGCCCACTTTAGGCACATGAATTCCCCAAATCCGCACAACTGTCTGAGGTATATGCTATTACTCTCTCCATTTTATCAATGAAGGAAGGAACCAAACCCCGGAAAGATTAAGCAACTTGCCAAAGTCACGAAGTTGGCACAGGGCAGATCTGGGATTAGGTCTGGGATTAGAACCCTGGGTTTGCTGCCAGGGTCTGTGCCTTAAACTACCACACTGTTTGAGTGAAACTCCAGTCTTTTCACCCAGAAGTGGGTCTGTCCTCGCTCTGCCCTTGGCCCCTTCTGCTCCAGGCCAGACGATGCCATCTTTAGCCTCCGAGGAGGAAGAACGTTCAGGATGGGCTGATTCTGTCCATCTGAGCCTTGCGGGCTGAATGAACAATTGGAAACACACCCAAAAGGATTAGCCCCAGTTTTGTCTTTAATTTCCTTCCTGAATAGATTTTTCCTCTGCTGATGAAATCTGTCCCAATTTGGGGATGGGTGGGTAGGTAGGGGAGCCTATAAGGATTTGGTTTCAGAAGGTTTCATATGTCTGCCAGGAAAAATATGGGGAGAGATTTCATGCTTCAAATGTGGTGAGAGACTATATTCTTTCATGGCTTATCCATCCATCCATCCTTCCATCTTTTCCCTATTTTTCCACCCACCTCCATCCATTCATCTGTACTGCCTATTTATCTACCCATCTAATCTATCTGATCTGTCTCTATCAACTATCTATCACCTATCTGTGTATCTATCTAGCCATCATTTTTGCAGGTTCATAATAGCGATGTTGAGGCCACCAATCTGGATGCTCCCTGGTATCTCACCACCACAGCCCTGTTTATGGCCATCGTAAAATGTCTGTGGAGAGTCCAACGGCTGATTTCCCAGGGTCTTTTTCTCCTGTCTGAGGGATCAGGAAAAAAAATCTATCAGCTGGAGAAATTAAGCCATTTTTCTTCGGGGGAGAGAAATGGAGGAGCCAGTGCTCCACATTAAAATGCTGCAGTGGATTCCAGATGAGTGAAAAATTGGTCTGCATAGTGAGGAGTCTTGAGGAGCGATCTGGAGGGTTTGTGGCTGGCTCCTGGCCAAGGCGCGTGGGGTGTGTTGGGCGGGGGACAGGACATCAAGGCGGGATGAGTCAGGCAAGTGGGTCTCTGGGACTTTCACTCATGGGGAGCCGGCGCCAAGGCGTCACCCTCCTTAGTCTCCCTGCCATTTATTTTTCCAAAAAGCTGGTTGTCCAGGTGCTTTTATCAGAGAGGGACAATTTCTGGACTCCTCTTCCAGTTATCTCTCTTTACGCCCTCCAGATGCCTGACCACAACCTCACTGCCCCTCACAACTCACACAGGCCAAGTCTGCAGGAAAGAGGGGTTCAGCCTTCGGAGGGGGCGGGGCCTGTCATAGAGGAAGGACATTAGCCCAGCTTCAGACAATTAACCCAAATATGATCCAGGTATAATGCTATGACCGGCCGGAAACCTAATCAGGGCCCATTTGTGGTCCTTAACAAATATGAGCAGCCGCTCTGATGACAGTAAGCAGGTTACCGGGAAGCCACAAAAGCAGAATTCATTTAAGGATGTTGGCCCCGACCCCGCCCTTGCTGGGGATTAGCTTCCTGCGGGCTCTCAGACGCCCAGTCTTCCTGATCTGTCCTGGCTCTAAAGGGCCATTTCTCACCTGGGAGGCTCTTGGGAGCAGAGGCTGCTTTGTCTTTTCACTACCTTTGCAGGGTGAGTCTCCTACCTACAGCCTTTGCTCACTTCCTCCACAGGCATCCCATCATGGGAGGGGAGAATGGGGCTCTGGAGAACTTGAATGCAAATCTGCTAGGTGGGTGGTTAGAGCGTCACTGATAAGGTAGGAATGGCGATGCCTACCCTGCAGGGCTGTTGTATCCACCTAGCAGGCGTTCCAGCAGTGGGAGCTGATGGTTCATTATTCTTTGCTGCCTGGTGTGAGTGGAGGGGTGGGGAACTCCTGCTGTTCCCAAGTGTTGCCTGATCTACAATGTCTACAGCTCCACCATCACTTTCATTTATGTCTAATTTCATTCCAGAGAAGTTTCTGTGCTCTACTCCCTGAGGTCCTCTGAAATGTCCAATATTCATGGGAGAGGTAACATATCAGACCTGCCCTTTTCACTTTTTCCCACGAAGTCCCCTAATAACAGAGGGGTGTGAATGTGTATATTCTGGGTGGGTGTGTCGATTGAGCCATAAGGCATAGCAAGTGTGGGATTTCTGTGAGTTTTTTTTCCTTAAAAGTGTATGCCAATTTTGAAGTCTACTCTATAACATAAGGATCCTCTGAATGATTTATTTATAAAAAGTAATCCTAAAGGACGGTCTTCCCAAGTGACTCGATGATAAAGAATCCATCTGCAATGCAGGAGATCCAGGTTCAATTCCTGGGTCGGGAAGATCCCCTGGAGTAGGAAATGGCAACCCACTACAGTACTCTTGCCTGGGAAATCCCATGGACGGAGGAACCTGGAGAGCTACAGTCCATGGGTTCACAAAGAGTCAGACACGACTGAGCTACTAAACCACCGCCACCATCAATCCTAAAAGAAATCAATCATGAATATTCATCGGAAGGGCTGATGCTAAAGCCGAAGCTCCAATACTTGGGCCACCTGTTGCCAACAGCCGACTCATTGGAAAAGAAGCTGATCCTGAAAAAAAAAAAAAGAATCTGATCCTGGGAGAGACTGAAGGCAAAAGGAGAAAAGGGTGGCGGGGAATGAGATGGTTGGATGGCATCACTGACTCAATGGATGTGAGTTTGATCAAACTCTGGGGTATGGTGAAGGACAGGGAAGCCTGAAGTGCTGCAATCCATGGGGTCGCCGACAGTCAGACACGACTTAGCAACTGAACAGCAACAAGCATTAGATGATGCAGGAAGAGGCGTGAAGGTTGCCCATTGGTCTAGGGATTCCTAACGCTGTTTTCTAAACCTGCTGCATTGGAATCACTGGGAGAACTTGAAACCACACAGCTACCCAGACACCACGCCTGAAAGCTTGACACATGTTTCAGAGTTGGACCCTGGCAATCTGGGTTTTAGGAAGTGTCCCTAATTCCCTGATTTGAGGTCAGGCTGGGGACCCACTTCAGAGTAAATGCCCCCAGCCTCTGCCAGGTAATCTGCAGAGAGATGTGTGTCTTTAAACGGAGGAGGGGGTGCATGGGAGCTAAAGCCAGGTGTTGCACTCAGAAGGGAGGTAAGGAAGGCTCACAGGAGGTGAGGACATAATGTAACCAGAAGTTCAGGGTCTGGAGGAGGAGGGCAGACACCTGTCCGAAGGCTGACTCCTCCCCACCGTGACAGCCAAGTGGGCAAGAGCTTTTATAGAGGGAGGGCGGGGGCTGCATGTAGAAACAGCACAGTCAGCTCTGACAGTCATCTTGAGACGGGTCATCGGTGGTCTGACCTGCATTATCTTGATTGTTTTAGGTACAGCTATTCTTCAGTTCCAGTGCTGGTTATTTCCATTTCTTGAGGCCAGTTCTCAGAATTGTGGCAGGCTATGTCACGGGGAAACTGGAAACAGTGGCTGACTTTATTTTGGGGGGCTCCAGAATCACTGCAGATGGTGACTGCAGCCATGAAATTAAAAGACGTTTGCTCCTTGGAAGAAAAGCTATGACCAACCTAGACAGCATATTGAAAAGCAGAGACATTACTTTGCCAACAAAGGTCTGCCTAGTCAAAGCTATGGTTTTTCCAATATGGATGTGAGAGTTGGACTATAAAGAAAGCTGAACACCAAAGAATTGATGCTTTTGAACTGTGGTGTTGGAGAAGACTCTTGTGAATCCCTTGGACTGCAAGGAAATCCACCCAGTCCATCCTAAGGGAAATCAGTCCTGAATATTCTTTGGAAGGAGTGATAGTGAAGCTGAAACTCCAATACTTTGGCCCCCTGATGTGAAGAACTGACTCATTAGAAAAGACCATGATGCCGGCAAAGATTGAAGGCTGGAGGAGAAGGGGATGACAGAGGATGAGATGGTTGGATGGCATCACCAACTCAATGAACATGAGTTTGAGTAAACTCTGGGAGTTGGTGATGGACAGGGAGGCCTGGTGTGCTGCGGTCCATGGGGTCGAAAAGAGTCAGACATGACTGAGCGACTGAACTGATGCCATGGCTCCAGTCTGGTCATCATGTAGTTTACTTCTCCACCTGGGGTTTCCAATATCTATAATTCAGCTCATAGGATATGGTTCAGAGTATTACCTATAGCCCCTGAGAAGGAACTAAAGGTCCTTGGCTATGCTTAATGAGTATATTATTATTTGGTCTCCTCTGATTGGGCTTCCCAGGTGGCTCAGGAGTAAAGAACCCGCCTGCCCATGCAGGAGACTCAGGAGACACAGGTTTGATCCCTGGGTCAAGAAGATCCCCCTGGAAGAGGGCATGGTAACCCACTCCAGTATTCTCACCTAGAAAAATGCCACGGACAGAGGCCTGGCGTGCTGCAGTCCACGGGGTCACAAAGAGTCGGACACGACTGAGCACACATGCACTCCTTTGACTGTGTCCCTTCGTTTCTGCGTGTTCTCGCTTCTCTGATTAAACTTATTCTTAGAGAAAAACCCTTCCACAGACAAAAGGCAGGCTGAGGATGTGGCTGGGTGGACAAGGGGAGGCCACAGGGTCCTGCTCCATTTCAGTGAGACAGACAAGGAACTGGGGCTAAGAAGTCGGTGAGATGGGCCTTTTATCGGCAGATTCCACTTTTGTGAGCTCTGCCTCGGCAACATCAGTACCGAGGTCAAATCTGCCCGAGCCTGTGGCTTCTTGTGGATTGGTGGCCTGAACGCCACCAGCCCTCAGGAAGGTAGAGGGCATGTGAGCTGGACTCTGACCGAGCGGCTGGCCCTGCCACCCGCCCCCTGAGGCCTGGTCCCAATTTGAGTTCTGAGTCAGGCCCAGGTGGGGAGGTCCCCAAGCTGCTGCTAGTCACACGGGCACTGCAGAAGCTGCGTGGCACTGTTTCTCTGGTGGTTGGGGAGAGGTGGAGGGGGGTGCCTGGACGCCCTGGAAGCTTCTCTAGGCTCCTGGTCCAGGACGGGACTTCCTGGTTAATCCTGGCCGGGGCCTCCCCCTGCACTGCTGGGACCTTCCCTCCATGTTTGGCCCCCATGTGGATGCTTCCCGTACCCCATGCCCCCTGACCCGGGCAGGACCCCATGTGTTTGTGTTCCTTCTCCTGCGATCACGACGAGCACAGGGGCTGGCCAGGAGCATCCCGCTTCAGATTTTCCAGTTCGCCGACCAGGCGGCCCCGAGCCTGAGTTTCTGTGGAGGCAGGTGACCCCTGGGGACCTGACCTCTGACCCTCATCCCTCGGCAGGACCAGTTGTCAAGGAGATGACAGGATTGAATTCTGAGTTAAGGGACCCAATCCTGTCTAATTTTATCTTCACTCTCATCCCCTTGCCTGCCCTTCCTCCCTCTCCCTTCCTTTTTTTTTTAAAAATCCCATGCAGCCTTTAAAAGAATGGTGGTCATTTTTGAGGTGTGGGCCAAATCATTACTTGATTAAAGTAAGACCTTTTGTTGGCTTTTAGGAAGTCCCTGATGTAGAATTATTTTGCATATTATCCGCACAGGATTGTCTTACATTATTGATCGCTTCCAAGCACTTGGCTGCACTCACTCACCTGTAATCCTCACAACATCCTAGGAAGACTTTGTTACCTCCAACTGTCTATTACAAAACATAGAGATTAAAAGGCAAAGCCCACAGCTAACCAGTAACTAAGCTGGATCTGCATCTCAGGTATCCGGACCCGCACTTTGGAGCCAGCCAGGACTTTGGACAGGATGTCTAACCATCTCTGGGCTCCTGGAGGCATTACACCTCTGGGGCCGGGTCAGCGCATTCAGTCAGCTGTGCCCAAAGAGGTCTGAGCTCATTTCAGTGCCTAACTGTTGATACTGGTCTGCTAATACTCAGCTTATGGGATACAATGTCATCCGTATCCTTTGTTAAAAGCTGTCCACTTTCCAAGACAAAACTGAAAATGGTGCCTCTTGCTTCTCCTTTCAATACCTACTTCTTTCTGCTCATTTTGAGATAATAAAAATGCATGATATTTCTAAAACACCACTCATTGGGCTTCTTAGACATTCACCTAGAAACTTGCAAAGATATGAAATAAAATGATGACCAAACTCAGTGGGGGAAGAGTCACCCCTGTCCTCTTGGAGGCTGATGGAGGAGTCAAACCCACATAAGCAGTCCTTTTCTGGTACCTATGAAAAATCTAGGATGAACCCTCTCTACCCGTTATTGTTCCACAACCCAGAAGCATTTTTGTTTGTTCTTATTTCAATTTTTAGTAAAGAACAATCAGCTGGAAAGGGCGTGGCTATACCACGTAGATGAAAGTGAAAGTTGCTCAGTCGTGTCTGACTCTTTACGACACCATGGACTATCTGTGGAATTCTCCAGGTCAGAATACTGGAGTGGGTGGCCTTTCCCTCCTCAAGGGGATCTTCCTAACCGAGGGGTCAAACCCAGGTCTCCCGCACTGCAAGTGGATTCTTTACCAGCTGAGCCTCAAGGGAAGCCCAAGAATACTGGAGTGGGTAGCCTGTCCCTTCTCCAATGGATCTTCCTGACCCAGGAACAGAACCGGGGTCTGCTGCATTGCAGGCAGATTCTTCACCAACTGAGCCATCAGGGAAGCCTGACCCCGAGGACCCAGGCCCAGCGAGGGACATCCTGCTTCCTTCCTGCCTCTACTGCAGCTCTCTGATCAGAACTTCCCCCTCAGGGCCTCCTCCCGGCTGCCCGTCCCTTTAGCCTCACTCCCGCTCCAGATGTGCCCAGAATGAGCACCCACACACACAGAGCAGCCAGGTTTCTTCCTCCCATGGAGACTTCCCCAACCCGCATTTCCAGTTATTTAAAGAAGACAAATAAGACTTTTCTGTAGGATGACCACGTGTCCTGATTTGCCCATGACTGTCAGTATGATTATGACAACATAATCATGAATTGTGTGTTCTTTTTTTAATTGGAGTGTAATTACTTTACAATGTTGTTAGTTTCTGTTGTACAACAACGTGAATCAGCTAATGTATACGTATATCCCTTCCTTCTTGGACCTCCCCCTCACTTCCCCATCCCACCATCTAGGTCATCACAAAGCCCTGAGCTGAGCTCCCCGCGCTTTATAGCAGCTTCCCAGGAGTTGTCTGTTTCACCCATGGTGGTGTATATATGTCAGTCCTAATCGCTCACCTTGTCCCACCCTTCCCTTCTCCCCTCTGTCCACATATCTGTTCTCTATATCTGCATTCGATTCCTGCCCTGGAAATATGTTCATCTGTATTATTTGTCTAGATTCCACGTCTATGTGTTAATGTACAGTATTTTTCATCAGAGAATTGTGGTTCCTTTTGACTCAAATTGGTGTCTTCCCTGGTGGCTCAGACGGTAAAGCGTCTACCTACAATGAGGGAAGACCTGGGTTCAGTCACTGGATAGGGAAGATCCCCTGGAGAAGGAAATGGCACCCCACTCCAGTACTCTTGCCTGGAAAATCCCATGGATGGAGGAGCCTGGTGGGCTGCAGTCCATGGGGTCACAAAGAGTCGGACATGACTGAGCAACTTCACTTTCTCTTTCTTTTGACTCAAATAAGATATACTATTTTGGACACTAGATTAACCTGGTCTCTCAGTTTTTGGGCTCAGGGGCAGGGCACCTTCATTAACATTACCTAAGTGTGATGCTCCCATCTGAAGTCACAGCAGGCTATGGAGAGAGACATCAGGAGGTGGGCATTTCATACGGCTTGCCCCACTGAGTTACAAGTTCTTTTATCTTGGTTTCCTCAGAGCTTGGGCTTCCCTGATAGCTCAGTTGGTAAAGAATCCACCTGCAATGCAGGAGACCCCGGTTCTGTTCCTGGGTCGAGAAGATCCGCTGGAGAAGGGATAGGCTACCCACTTCAGTATTCTTGGACTTCCTTTGTGGCTCAGCTGGTAAAGAATCCGCCTGCAATGCGGGAGACCTGGGTTTGATCCCTGGGTTGGGAAGATCCCCTGGAGAAGGGATAGGCTACCCACTCCAGTACTCTGGCCTGGAAAATTCCATGGACTGTATAGTCTATGGGGTTGCAAGGAGTCAGACAGAACTGACCGACTTTCACTTGCACTTTTCACTTTCCTCAGATCTTGGCCCAGGGCCTGGAACACACTGGAATGACGTGTGTGTGCTTAGTTGCTCAGGCATGTCCAACTCTTTTTGAGACCTCGTAGACTGTAGCCCACCAGGCTCCTCTGTCCCTGAGATTTGCCAGGCAAGACTACTGGAGTGGGCTGCTATTTCTTCCTCCAAGGGATCTTTCCGACCCAGTGATCAAACCCTCATCTCTTATGGCTCCTGCACTGGCAGGCGGATTCTTACCACAGAGCCACCGGGGAAGCACACCCTAGAGCAGTGATTCTCAAACTTTTTGGTCTCAGAACTCTTTTGCATTCTTAAAAAGTATTGAAGACTCTAAAGAGCTTTGTTTATGAATATTATATCTAACATTTAGGAATTAAAACTAAGAAAATTTTAAAATATGTATCGGCGTTGGTTTACATTTTTGCAGGTCTGTTCAGTATGTTACCTAATAGTTTGTTCTTGCAGAAACGCCAACACGTAGTCTCTGAAAAACTCCCTGGAGAGAGAAGGAAAAAGGCAAATAAGCTCTAGAATTATTATTTAAAAAAATAATTTTGCTCCCATGGGTCCCTGAAAGCATCTCAGAAACTCCTGGGAGTCCCAGACCATACTTTGAAAACTGCCTCCCTGTCTAGAGACCATCATACTGAGTGAAGTAAGTTAGGCAAAGGCAAATATCACGTGGTGTCGCTTATAAGTGGACTGCAAAATGAAACTGGTGTAAATGAACCTATTTAGAAAATAGAAATAGAGTCCCAGATGTAGAAAACAAACTTACAGTTACCAAGGGGGCAGTGGGGGTGGGAGGGATAAATTGGGACATTGGGGTTGACACATACTACTGTAGGTAAGACAGAGAACTGATAAGGGTGGTCTGATAGCACATGCTGTTCATGGGTTCTCAAGGCAAGAACACTGAAGAGGTTTGCCATTCCCTTCTCCAGTGGACCACATTCTATCAGGCCTCTCCACCATGACCCATCCGTCTTGGGTGGCTCCACATGGCATGCTTTAGTTTCAATGAGTTTCACCCTGCTTATTAAACTTATATGCAGAGTACATCATGAGAAACGCTAGGCTGGAGGAAGCACAATCTGGAATCAAGATTGCTGGGAGAAATATCAATAACCTCAGATATGCAGATGACACCACCCTTATGGCAGAAAGTGAAGAAGAACTAAAGAGCCTCTTGATGAAAGTGAAAGAGGAGAGTGAAAAAGTTGGCTTAAAGCTCAACATTCAAAAAACTAAGATCATGGCATCCGGTCCCATCACTTCATGGCAAATAGATGGGGAAACAGTGGCTGACTTTGTTTTTCTGGGCTCCAAAATCACTGCAGATAGTGATTGCAGCCATGAAATTAAAAGACACTTACTCCTTGGAAGGAAAGTTATGACCAACCTAGATAGCATATTAAAAAGCAGAGACATTACTTTGTCCACAAAGGTCGATCTAGTCAAGGCTATGGTTTTTCCAGTGGTCATGTATGGATGTGAGAGTTGGACTATAAAGAAAGCTGAGTGCTGAAGAATTGATGCTTTTGAACTGTGGTGTTGGAGAAGACTCTTGAGAGTCCCTTGGACTACAAGGCGTTCCAACCAGTCCATTCTAAAGGAGATCAGTCCTGGGTGTTCATTGGAAGGACTGATGTTGAAGCTGAAACTCCAATACTTTGGCTACCTGATGTGAAGAGCTGACTCATTTGAAAAGACCCTGATGCTGGGAAGGATTGGGGGCAGGAGGAGAAGGGGACGACAGAGGATGAGATGGTTGGATGGCATCACCGACTCAATGGACATGGGTTTGGATGGACTCTGGGAGTTGGTGATGGACAGGGAGGCCTGGCATGCTGTGGTTCATGGGGTCGCAAAGAGTCGGACACGACTAAGCGACTGAGCGACTGAGCTGAACTGAACTGATAGCACAGGGTTCAGTTCAGTTCCTTTCAGTCGCTCAGTTGTGTCTGACTCTTTGTGACCCCATGGACTGCAGCACGCCCAGCTTCCCTGTCCTTCACCAACTCCCCGAGCTTGCTGAAACTCATGTCCATAGAGTAGGTGGTGCCATCCAGCTATCTCATCCTCTGTCATCCCCTTCTCCTCTTGCCTTCAATCTTTCCCAGCATCAGGGTCTTTTCAAATGAGTCAGTTCTTTGAGCCAGGTGGCCAAGGTATTGGAGCACAGCAATTCTCTGTAATGACCTATATGGGAAAAGAATCTTAAAAAAAGTGAATATATGTAGATGTTTAACTGAATCACTGTGCTGTACAGCAGAAACTAACACAGCTTCCCTGGTGGCTCAGATGGTAAAGAATCCGCCCACAATGCGAGAGAGCTGGGTTCGATCCCTGGGTTGGGAAGATCCCCTGGAGGGGGAAATGGGAACCCACTCCAGTATTCTTACCTGGAATCCCATGGACAGAGGAGCCTGGCAGGCTACAGCACATGAGGTCGCAGAGTTGGACACGACCAAGCGACTAAGCACTGCACAGCACAGCATGCTAAATGAAATGTCAGGAAAAGACAAGTATAGTACGATACCACTAACATGTGGAATCTAAAAACTGAAACAAATGAGTGAATCTAACAAAGAAGAGCAGACTCTCAGATAGAGTGAAGAACCAGTGGATACCAGTGGGGAGAAGGGAAGCGGGAAGAGCAATATAGGGGTGGGGAGCAGGAGGCACAAAGAATTAGGTATAAAGTAAGCTGCTGCTGCTGCTAAGTCGCTTCAGTCGTGTCCAACTCTGTGCGACCCCATAGACGGCAGCACACCAGGCTCCCTCGCCCCTGGGATTCTCCAGGCAAGAACACTGGAGTGAGTTGCCATTTCCTTCTCTACAAGGACATATTGTTTAACGTGGGGAATAAAGCCAATTATTTTATAACTGTAAATGGTATATAACCTTTCAATATTGTGAATCACTATATTTTATACCTGTAACTTACATGGTACAACTATACTTCAATATTAAAAAGAAGATTAAAAAAACCAACACATTTGAGGATGCTAAAGAAAAATAAAGCAGGTCGGGGGTACCTCCCAGGGTCCCGTCTGCTGCCCTTCTGGCCTGGATCCTGTCCTCTTATTGTCTTATGCTTCAACTTCTTTGCAGTGGAGGTTAGTTTTTTTCCGTAGGCGTCCCATTGGCCTGGGTCATGGAAGTGCAGAGAAACGGGTTCTGTGTTTCCATCTGGGACCTGTGAGTGGTTTTCTGTGAATTCCACAGCTTGGGGTCCTGGCACCCTGAGGGGAGTTCACACTCAGACTGCCCTCTGTGGGAACCTCAGTCGTGCGATTTCAGTTTCACTTGGGAGAACTTTTCTTTCCCTCTGGTGCTCCAGGCAGATGATGCCTCTTTGCCATTCTCTGAGCCACTGGGGGAGATTCCCGCCCCCCACATCTTCTTTTCGTGGAGGAGGCGGTCCTTCCACAGGTCTGCTTTGAGCCAGGGCCCCAGGTCTGCTCCGTGTGATGAAAGCTGGATCCCACTTTGTGTGTGCCATGGGGACCTCTATCTGCCCGGCTCTCCAGCCTTGGTAGGTTCCATTTTATAGCTTCTTTTTGCCTCCTGTTTTCTTTCTTTCTTTTCAGTCTGGCTCAAAATTTAAAACATATCTTGGTTATATTTTATCCAGGACTTCTGTGTGTCTGGAACAGGAGGGAATAGACAGTAACTCTGATTGCTGTGCTACTAGGATTTTAGAACGTCTTTTTATTGGCTTGTCTCAGCCCCTGAAATGCTCCCTCTGGCCTCCTGCATTGTGGTTAAGAGCACGATTCTAGAGTCAGGCTCTCTGGATTCAGATTCTGGCTCCACCACTTATAAAATGGGCACCTAGGAAAAGTTAACTAAGCTCAGTCTCCTCATCTGTACAGTGGGACACTCATAACACTGACCTCCTTGGACTGTTAGGAAGATCAAATAAGTTAGCATTGATAAGGTGCTCAAACGGGTGTCTGGAACCAGTTGTGATAAGTACTCTGTCCATGGGATTCCCCAGGCAAGAATACTGGAGTGGACTGCCGTTTCCTTCTCCGAGGGATCTTCCCAACTCAGGGAACACACCCAGATCTACTGCCTTGCAGGCAGATTCTTTACCATCTGATCCACCAGAGAAGCCCATATTAATAGGTACTAGTTGCTATTTATTTTGTTTCAGGGACTTTCCCCGTTAGTCTGCTTCTAATAAAAGAGTCAACTCTTGGAAAGTGTACCCGTCAGGTTACTGCTCTGTATTCACCGCTAGTATGTTCAGTTTATTCTGTTCTCAACCAGTTGTCATTCTGCAGAGGAGAGACGAGGAACCCGAGGAATTGGAGTCTAGTGGCTGAGCTTTGACGAGGACGGGTGGTTCCTGAGAAGGGTGGTCAGGGAGGCCGGTCTGTCCAGGTGTGGATCCAGAGGGAGTGATCTTTGAGAAAAATTGAGAAACTGGGACTTCTGTGGTGGTCCAGTGGTTAAGACTCTGAGCGTCCACTGCAGGAGGCCAGGGTTTGATCCCTGGTTGGGGAACTAAGAACCTGCATGCCTTGCAATGCAACCAAAAAAAAAAGAAAAAAAAATTAGAAATTAACAAAGAAAAGAAGCTATTTCCGATGTTGGCTCTTTCCTATGGTTTTGAAGAAGGAGTCTGTCTTTTTACTGGAGTCTTTGTCTGGGCCACTTTTGCATTTATTTTTTACTGACGAGAATATTACTTCCTGGTAGACGTGTCTAGGAAACATTTTTAAATATTCCTGTGGGACGCTAAGTGTCTGATGAGTTTCTCTTCCTGACGTTGTAAAGTAAGTGCTCAGCCTTGGAGTCTGGACCTCCTGTGCCTTCCTGAAAAACACTTGGATGGGTCAGGCTGCAGAGAGATTTGCTACAGATGGATAATCACTCTATAAGGGCTAGGAATCTTGGTGTGGACCCTGGGGTCAACTTTGGGGGAATAAGAATACTTGGATACATATGCTTCTATTTCATGTTTTGTAGAAAATGAATATATTGGCCAGAGTGAACTTTGTCTCAATAACAGGTAACCTACTATGTTCCAAACATCGACATCCAGGAGGCAACCATTATACCAAATTTCCTAAACATTCTCTCAGATTATTCTCTACAGGCAAAGACACACACACACATGCATTTTGCAAAAGGTACTTTTGTGTACCTTGCCTTTTCACTTAACATTGTATCTTACAGGTCATTTTGCATCAGTGCATTCTTTTTAATAACTACATAGTGTTCCACCACATGGGTATACCATCGTATATATGAATAATGCCTAGTTGACTGAGAGTTAGGTTGTTTCCAGTCATTTAAAAATGCTGCAGTGTATGATCTTATACACACAGGTTTCACAGAGGTGAGCATATATCAGTAGGATAACTTCCTAGAAGTAGAATTTTTAAAAAATCCATGTACATCTTCTCTAAAAATGCCAAGAGGGAAAAGTTCAGGCTTTTGAATGAATCAATGGGCTGTGGGAAAGCGGTGCAGCAGGGCGCACTGGCCCGGGAGTGCTTTATTGCAGATAATCAGCCAGTGAACTTGGATAAGTCCTTTTACTTCTTTGAAGCTTAGTTTCTTCATTTGTAAAATGGAGCACTGGGTCATTCAAGGCTGAGGGAGAAACACCCATGAACCCATGCATCTTTTCAAAGCATTTACCTTCCTAAGAGTAGATTTCCTCTTGATTCCCAGGCTTCTCTGAGCTGGGTGCGTGCATGCTAAGTTGCTTCAGTCGTGTCTGACTCTTTGCGACCCCATGGACTGTAGCCCACCAGGCTCCTCTATCCATGGGATTCTCCAGGCAAGAATACTGGAGTGGGCTACCATGCCCTCCTCCAGGGGATCTTCCTGAACCAGGGGGATCAAACCCAGGTCTCCTATGTCTCCTGCATTGGCAGGCGGTTTCTTTACCACCAGCACCACCTAGGAAGCCCAGAGCTAGGTGAGGTGGTGGTTTTGTTTTTTATTTTAATATTTGTTTATTTATGTGGCTGCATCAGGTCATAGCTGTGGCAGGTGGGATCTTTCATTTTGGTGCATGGACTCTCTAGTTAAGGTGCATGGGCTTAGGTGCTCTGAGGCAGGTGAGATATTAGTTCCTCCACCAGGGGTTGAACCCAGGTCCCCTGTATTGCAAGGCAGATTCTTACCCTCTGGACCACTACTGAAGTCCTGAGGTGGTGGGGTTAGGTTCTATTACTTCCTAAAGAGAAGCCACCCTCCACTGCCAGCTTCCATTTTGTAGGAACATGCAGTTCAGTGAAAACAACCCTGAAGAACTGGGGAGTCTAACCTGTCTTATCCCAGTTGGGTGACATTGGGAAGTCCTCTTTTCTTGTATGGCCTCATTCTGTTGTTGAGTGGATGAACCAGGGGGAGGTTCAGGGTTCCAAAGAAGGTTAAAGCCCATTCCCCCCCTTCTTTTTTTTTTTTTTTAACACAGGGGACCCTTCACAGGACAAACATGACTTCACTGTGTCCAACTTCCAAACAGGACTGAGTCCCTATAAGCATCCTTTCTTCCTGTGGCCAGTGTTTGTTCAGAAGGGTGGGCCAGTCAGGGAGCCCCAGGTAGAGAGAGGAGAGATAATTGCTGGTGGGAAAGATTAGACTAATTCCCAGAAGCCAGCAAGGCCGCTGATGAAACCTTTTCTTCGGGTTCTGTCTGTGGTGCTCTTGTGACAGATAATCATTCATTACCTGAAGTAAGCCCTGAGCTTTCCCAAGAGTCGGGTTGTTCAGAAAACCCTGACCCAAGTGTGGGCACCAGTCACGATGGCGCAAGTCCATGCACCAGAGGGTCCCAGTCCTTCACCGATAAGCATCAGTCACTTTTGGTCAGACGCAGAGCTCTTGGTTAATGAAAGACTATTGCTGGTTGGTAACGGAAGTGTCCACATGACCTCAGATAGTGACCTTTGCTGATAGATTTTCTTTATAAATATTTTTGTTCAAGTTCAGGCTTGAGCCTTAAGGGCTGATT
This sequence comes from Bos mutus, assembly GCF_027580195.1. Classification (NCBI taxonomy): domain Eukaryota; kingdom Metazoa; phylum Chordata; class Mammalia; order Artiodactyla; family Bovidae; genus Bos; species Bos mutus. Next base: position 56,544,945 of record NC_091640.1, read on the forward strand.
AGTGGAGGTGTGTACACAAAGAACAAGGCTGGGTCTTTGCAAGGAGCTTTGACTGACTGTGATGGTATGAAGTTGAGAAACATGAATGAATAGGATTTGCTGTTGTGTGGAAGTTTCCTCCCTCCCTCAGGAAGAGTCTCACGTTTCACGTGAATCTTATCCATCCTTGAGCCTCTCTGTCATCATAATATCCCAGTTTTCCTGAAACTTCAGACTAAAGTGAATCTCCACACTTATAAAATTCCAGAATGAGGAAAGAGCTCTGGGGCACCTTAAATTGAGGTCTCCTTCTGCCCCAGACCACCAGAAGAAGAGCGTGTCCCTGGCACCCAACACTTGCAGGCTGCAAGCAGAATGGTGGCCATTTGGTCAGGTCTTGTCCAACTCAAGCCCCGATCACTTTACCTGGTGTCAAGCCTACCTCTTAGCGCGTATTTGGGATCTCTTGGAAGACTCTGTCAGACTCTTCCCAAGCATTGCCTGGAGCTCAACTTTTCTCACTTCTAGAGTTCTCACCTGACCTGGCCCCGTTCTTTACAGAGTGATCCCAGCACACCTTCCCGCCTCTCTCCTTGTTGCCTGGGACCTTCTCTGCTTACAGACTCCCAGCCACTGGCTGCCTCGGGCTGGGCTTCTGTTCTGGGGTCCCTGCATGTGCACCTGCTCTGTGTCCAGGTGCCGGGCTTGGAGACTGAGTCTTCTGGAAAAAAAACCAGCAAGGCAGTTCTGAGGGGACAAGCTGTGAGCTTCCAGAAGAGGCTCTGGAGGTTCTTTGTGCTCCCACCCCCATGGCTTCTGCCCATCTTTTGCAGCTTTCCCCTCCTTGGGTTTCTTCTGGCTCCCAAGACCCCAGTTCTCACGGCTCCATAGCCTGGCAGTGTCACTCTGTTGGTTGACTTCACTCATCAGTAGGTGGCATGAAGAGCTGGTCCACTGACCCTGTTCAATTTAGCTGGTGTCTAACTTTATAGCTGGGTTCTTCTCACATTGGCTTTGACCTGCCAGAGGGCCCAGCCCTGTTCTGTAACACGCCTGTGAGATGGGGGAACCTTTATCTCTGGCTCCCTCAAGTTTCCACATGGTAGGGCAGTATTAGGGGGAACTCTTTGGTCTTATCTCTGTCTCTCCTCAGGGCTGTATCTGTCAGGCCACGTTTTCCCCTGAAATGCAGACAGCTTGGGCCCATCTTCTTGGGACAGGCTGTCCCAAATCTGCCTCCTGCCCTGCCCCAAGTGGAGGGAGCTTACTTTTATTACTTCCCAGCAATGCTGCCCAGGCCTGGGACTGTCACTCCCAACTGGGGAGGCAGGTAGGACACAGGTGGAGGCAGGCAGAGTGCTTATAACTCTTCACACCAGCCTCTCGAAGCCTCCACTTCGGGCGAAGAGGCTGATACTTTGGCGCTAGACGTAAGGAACCCACCTGTCAATGCAGGAAACGTAAGAGATGTGGGTTCGATCTCTGGGTCAGGAAGATCCCCTGGAAGAGGGAATGGCAACCCACTCCAGTATTCTTGTCTGGAGAGTTCCAAACAAGGAGGACAGAGGAGCCCGGTGGGCTACAATCCATAGGGTTACATAGAGTCAGACACGACTGAGCAACACACAGGTAAATTGAAACTGGTTATCCACTGGCCAGCCCCAGGAGGGAGGAAGCGTGGAGAACAGGTCTCCTCACTTCTAGTCAGTAGTGGGAATTAAAGTGCCGTGGGTCTCTCACCGACTCAGTTGCTAACTCCAGAGCTTTCTCTGTGTAATTCCTCTTTCTGATAGCTTCCTGGCTGAATCCACCAGGAAAATGGTCTTCCTCTGATGTATCAGCCCTTGTTGCTGTTGTTTTAGTTGCTAAGTCGTATCCAGCTCTTCTGCAACCCCATGCGCTATAGCCCGCCAGGTTCTTTCTGCCCATGGGATTCTCCCGGCAAGAATACTGGAGTGGGTTGTCATGTCCTTCTCCAGGGGATCTTCCTGACCCAGGGATCGAACCCAAGTCTCCTGCATTGGCAGGCAGGTTCTTTGCCACTAACCCATGTGGGAAGCCCTCCCTCCTGAAAAAGATTTCCCCTCCCCCTGCAGGCCAGGGTCATCTACCCAGGCTCACGTGGTGGACATTAACATGGGGTCACCTTTCGCAACAGCACGACAGTGACTTTTCTCCTTTCCACGTGCCTGCCCTTCCAGACCAAGAAGTGTCAGCAAACACACGTATTGCAGTCACGAGGAGCAAGCCTTCCGAAGCCTGCTGGCCAATTCCATCATGCTCCTGCTGGAGTATGAAGGTGCCTGGGGTCTTCTGCGCACCTCCGGCACTTGCAGGAATAGGTGAATCCACCTGAGAAATCTTTGGCTGCCAGTGTCATCGGGCCACTGGCCACCCTGCGTGACCTTTCCCTCTGCCTTCCTGCAGACACAAATGTCCCCAGAGGTGCGTTCAACCACAGAAGCCGGGACACAAAACTAGGTTCTGGTTTTCCTGAAGGGGTTCACCCTTCCTCAGCGCTACGGCCCTGGGGAAGGTTTGCAGGGACCAGACAAGGCTTTCATCTCTATCTTTCTCTCCAGCTCTATCTTTCTGCCTTTTCCAGACTTGTTCTTTGTTTAAAAAAAAAAAAAAAAAAAAGGTCCGGAGGGGAGGAGCCACGGTGGCTGTTGTCCAAGGGATATAATTTTAACCCCCTCTGCTCCTAAAAAATCAATATTCCTTTGAGTCTCCGTGAAGAGTATTTTATAGACTCCTTTCTGAGCAGCCCCAATCTGTAAAGGCTGATATTATCTGATGACCCTTCACTTACTTACACATTTTTTTTTTAAACAAAATATTTCCTGAACCTCACCTTTCTCTAGAACTAAGACCTTATTGCACGTATCTGTTTTGTGACAATATGTCTTATCTGTCCAGTTTGAAAAGAAAAGCACCTCATTTACATACCTGGAGGCACCGGGGGGATGACAAAGGTCATCAGCTGACGTGGTAGCCTCCAGCTGGACGGGGAGCGGGAGGGAGGGCAGCCATGTTGTCCGTGAAGGGAGGAGGGAGGGCAGCCATGTTGTCTGTGAAGGGAGGAGGGAGACTCCAGGCTCTCAACCAAAGGCAGACAAAAAGCCATCAGCTGGAGAACGTGTGTCTCCTGTGATCGGGTCCAGGCTTCACTAGTGGTGCCTCAGACCGAAGGCACGCAGGTTTATTCTTATTGTACGTGTCACTTCACAGGAGAAACAAGCCACCTCCACTTAACTGCCAAATTCCAGAGCTATAGGACAGACTTCAGATGGCGTGTCATCTGACGTTACAAACTGATGGCTGGGCAGGCCGCCACGTGCACGTGTCTTTTCGACCTGAGCCGCTTTTGTGGTTTGTGTCCTTGTTTCTTTTTTTTGTCCCCCCTGGTTTTTATTAAACCTTATATTTTATATTGGAGTATAGCCAATTAACAATGTTGTGATGGCTGGTGGCTCAGACAGCGGGAGACCTGGGTTCAATTCCTGGGTTGGGAAGATCCCCTGGAGAAGAGAATGGCAATCCCTCTCCAGTATTCTTGCCTGGAGAAATCCCATGGACAGAGGAGCCTAGCCGGCCATAGTCCACGGGGTCACTAAAGAGTCGGAGAGGACTTAGAGACTGAACAACAACTGAGCACTTTATAGGCACTTTGAGTGACTGTTGAACGCCTCTAGCACAGTTGGCTCTGATTGTCAATAACTAGCACAGAGGAATGAAAGCATCCACATCTGTTCCACCCAACCATCATGTTAGCATCCAGTGAGGCTGCTCTTGCTCAGAACTGGTCCAGAACTTGACCTTTGACCTTGCTTTAGGGGCCATCTTTGAGCCACTCGAGAAAACCTGTCCTTTTTCTTCGTTATCATGTCAAAGTTTCCACACAAACAACACTTACCAACTTATTCAGTTGTGAGTCTTAAATCTGACTCTGTCAACATCTAGGATGTCCTAGGTCTCTGAACCTGTAAAATGTTCCATACATTTAATTGTTATTATTATCTGGCTAAATAGCCATGGCCAAATCCACTTTCAGGGTTGAAAAATCGCCACCATTGAGAATTACCCAAAAGATAATTGAGCAATGAAAGAAATGCCAAGAGAGATATATCAATACATTTTGAACAATGGGGATGTCGTTGGAATAAGAAAGTACTTTAAAGGAAAGTCTTTTCATTTAAATGAATGAAAAAAAAAATCAATCCCATTGCTATATAGTTACTCTGTGCCTCAAGGAACAAGCAAGAGGGAGGAGAGAGCTAAAGAAGTAACAACACAGTGTTCAGAAATAGTAAGACGGCAGGTGGATCTCACTCAGTGCCTTTCTCCATGTGACCTGATTCCCGGTTGCCTCCATTTATCACTAGGAAGAAGAGTAACCCTTGGGGTAAACCTGCTCTTTGCTCCAAAATAATGGATGCAAAAACTTCCTCTAACTAGACTTTTCCCAGGGATGTTGGAAGTGTTTAGACAGGCAAGATTGAGTACTGCAAGGAGGACCCAGATATGGAGCTGACATTATAGTCGAGGAGATAAAGCAGAACAGAGAAGCATGACCAGCATTAGGGAGACATGCGAAGGGTGGGAAGAGGTCAGCTTCCATGGGTGTGTCCCAGAAAGGTGCCGTGGAAGAAACAGCGCTTCTGTTGAGCTGTGAAGTCCTGCAGGCGCAGGGAAGGTGTGGAAAGGACAGAAGGGGGAGGGGAGGGAGCCACATCAAGCTAAGAGAGCAGGCTGATTACTTATTAATAAATGACTCAGCTAAAACTTACACAATAGAGACACAGTCTGTGGATTAATCACTGACTTTCCTCTGCATCTTTCCTTCCAGGGTGGAAAGAGCAGCGTGAGTTTCTAATGCCCTGAAACTGATTTTCCATGCAACCTGGGAAGGTCACTGGGTCCCTTGGCACCTCAGGTTGCACATCTGTTAAAAAAGGGAGGACTACCTGACAGTCCTATCTCACCAAGTGGTTCTAAGGGTGGAACGATCTAGTGCATGCAAAAAATTATTCATGTATTCAAACATCCATCTATCGGGCCCTCTGGGCTCCCATCAGAAGCAGACGGGGAAAGGCGTGGATGTGGAATTCCAATTAGCTCAAGAGCTAGAACCAGCTCCATCAGGAGGGAGCAGGGGATTGTAATGACCAGAGACATTTGTGCACTGGCTTTGGAAATGCTCATTTGGCCCCTCAACTGCTGGCAACTGTGTCTTTTCTGTCTTTTCGTTAACTGTGAAAAGAAAAGCTCGATGCCAGCAGAGAAGCTTCTCTTGGGAGGAAGTCAGCCAGGATTGGGAGTCAGCACCCTGAAGCTGGCCTGGTTCCCAAAAAGAACCAGCTGCCAGCCACCCTCACCTCTCACTTGCAGATATCTTGCCTAGGGACTTCCCTGGTGGTCTCATGGCTAAGACTCCACGTTCCCCATGCAGGGGTGCCCTGGTTCAATCCCTGCTCAGGGAAAGGGATCCCCCATGCCACAACTAAGAATTCACACGCCCCAACAGAAGATCCCGCATCTTGTGATGAAGATCAAAGGTCCTTTGTCCTGCAACTAAGACCCGGTGCAGCCAAATAAACAGATACATATTTAAAATACACACATATATTCCCTAACTGAAACAAAACAGATATCTTGCCTAGGACTGTCAGATATTCCTCCCCTTTTTAACAGGTGTGCAAACAGAGGTGCCAAGGGAGCCAATGCCATCCGAAGGTTACAGGGAAAGCGTGTTACAGGGTATCAGATATCCTTCTCTTCCCTTTTGGTAAACCGCCTAATGTGAAGAGCCAGCTCATTGGAAAATGCTCTGATGGCGGGAAAGATTGAGGGCAGGAAGAGAAGGGGACGACAAAGGCTGAGATGGTTGGATGGCATCACTCACTCAGTGGACATGAGTTTGGGCAAACACCGGGAGATGGTGAAGGACAGGGAAGCCTGGCGAGCTGCAGTCCATGGGGTCGCAAAGAGCCGGACACGACTGAGCGACTGAACAACGAACAAGGGCACACTCTACTTGCAGACGGGAGTGTTTGGCTTTTTGTTTCTCTGGACCAAAGGGAAGAAGAAAGGGCCTTCTGGGGGAGAGGCAGACACACGGCTGAGCGTGAGCTTACCTTCTCTGAGGAAGACCCCAATGGAGCCTGTCAGCTGCCCTCCCCTGGCTTGATACTGGTAGAAAGACTCCTTGCTTTATCTGAGTTTCTACCCTTCCACGTTTTCCCTGGGTTCTCGGGGCAGGGCAGTTGCTAGGAGTCCCTGAAGGAAGATTAGGAAGAGGTGAAAAGGTAAGGTCTGGGGCAATATTTACTCTCCCACGGCAGTCTGTGTGACCAAGAGGATGAATAAGGAGAGTACAGATAAGGTTAATCAACACAACGAGCCCATGGCTTCACTGGGACACTGGTTACAGTTGTCCCAAACCCTGAGAATGCGTTTTGATAAAGGGGAGAATCATGTGGGGTTTTTCACTCTTGAATTCCCTCAGAAAACCAGGCTTTTCCAGACGCTGGTTTGACACTCTCTGTAAACACAATTAGTCTGGGGTCCCTGCCACGCTGTAGTAAAGATGCCTTCAGAAAGGCAGGAGGGAGATTGAATGATTACATTACTAGAGCAAATATATGTATGATAAAGTTTTATGAGCTCTTCTTCCAAGAAAGGGACTCTGCAAAAGCAGTATTTTATTATCCTTGTTTCAAGGCTCAGGGAAATGTAACCTCTCTTATTCAACTTGACCGTTGGTGATCATATTTATCTATTCACGACTTAGCCTTTTTTTTTTTTTAAAGAAAGAAAATTCAGACCAAGCATCATATTGGTATTACTAACATTATTTAGTAAAGCATTAAACATTTTGTTTTATACCATTAATCATTCTCTTCTAGAGAGGAGCTCGAAATTTCTCTGGCGAGATAGCAAAAGTTAACTGTAGCAAGCAAAGATTCAAATATTATATGAAGTGATTTCTGGCCGACATGATGAGATTTTCTTCTTTGTAGAATGCTTACAGTCATTTCACTGACTCCTGGAAAACTGGATGGGAGCTGATGGATGAGCTAAAATCAGCAGTCCACTTTGAAGCACCAGAATCCGATTTCGGGGAAGACATCACTTCCACGGACGGGGTAGGGAGGATGGTTTTGGGATGATTCAAACACATTGCATTTATTGTGAACTTTAATCTAATGCCACTGCTGATCTGACAGCAGGTACCCATCCACAGCCCCGAGGTTGGGGACCCCTGGGCTAAACGATGCTTTGGGCCTGATTGTTGCCTTTTCCATAACAACAACCCTCAGGTAAAATAAAAGCTTCTGTTCAGGGTTTCCCTGGTGGCTCAGAGGGTAAAGAATCTGTCTGCAAGTCAGGAGACCCAGGTTCGATCCCTGAGTCAGGAAGATCCCCTGGAGGAGGGCATGGCAACCCACTCTAATATTCTTGGCTGGAGAATCCCATGGACAGAGGAGCCTGGCGGGCTACAGTTCATCGGGTTGCAAAGAGTCGGACACGACTGAGCGACTAACACACACATTCTCGCCTTTGCAGCCAGGGACTTATAGTCCAAGACAGTCAGTTGTTGCAGTAACAACATGCTGCTCTCATGTATAGCTAAATGAATATGATGCAAGCTAACTTTTTGCATTAATTAAAGGAAAAGAATGTATCTACACCCAGCAGGTGAAGATGAAATTATGGAAGCCGTATAGCAGTGCCAATCACCTGCGGTTTTCTGGTGAGTCGAAGGAAAAGTTCTGCTGTTATATTTTGTTGAATGACAAGATGTCACAATAATTGGTTGTTAGAATGGATCTTTCCAAGGAAGCGGTTACAGCCTCAAAGTAATCAGAAGACAAGGAAGCCTGGTTCTAGGTGTTGTTTTCATGATGTTAGCTTTTTTCTTAAATCAACCTTGTAGAGGTATAATTTAAAATGCAAATTTTAACTGTAAAATGCAGATTTTAATGGGTATAGAAAAATGTATCCATCCACGTAACAACCACTTCAGTCAAGAATTAGGACCTATCACCCCAGAAAGTTACCCAGGCCTTTGCAGTTAATCACTGCCCTCTATCACATATGAAAGTGTTAGTCACTCAGTCATGTCTGACTCTTCATAGCCGCATGGACTGTAGCCTGCCAGGTTCCTCTGTCCATGGAATTCTCTAAGCAAGAATACTGGAAGGGATGACCATTCCCTTCTCCAGAGGATCTATCCCACATAAGTGCCTCCAAACAAACATGGATCTGACTTGACATTCAGGTTTTAGCCAACTGAAGTTGGAATAATTCTGACTCGGTGCCTAGCAATGCCCTGGTGCCCTGGTATATAAGGTCAATATAAATAAGGATGCACTGATAATAATTAAACCGATCCAAACAGGGTACAGAGGGTGGGGCTCTGTAGCTCCAGGATTTTCTTAGAGACAGACCTAGAAGACGGCTCCTGTGCAGCGGCCCCTCCTGTGTCAGCTAGAGACAGAGTGGCAACAGGGTGAGGCGGCTTTATGAGCCTGGTGATGACTGCAGGGTGGCCGAGTCAGGGCGTCCTGGGGGTCCAGGAGGGCCAGTGGGGGGTGGTGGGTGTGGGGGGATTGGTGTGAGAAGGGAGGTCTGTGGAGAAGTAGGCAGCCCAGCAGGGGATAGGGTGGGGGGTGGGGGTGGGGACGGGTGGGGATGGGTAGGGGCTGAGCCCCTGACCCAAGGAGCAGGCTCGGCTGGAGGGACTATAAGACCCTGGCTGAGCGGCTCCGGAAGGCCCCTGAAGCCTGGATGGCAGGCGCAGGTCGTTTCCATCATTATTACATCATACAGCCTATGTTGCATTAACATACATTATTTACTAAATAAATGCAGGTTTCAAAAAAACGTCCGACCGTGCTCCTGTTGCCCTTTGGCTTTTGAAAATGGCCTTGGTGCCTCTCAGCCCTTGGCCAGCTCTCCGGGGCTTTGGGGAGCCCTGGCGTGTGAGCGCCTGCCAAGCCTCTAATGACAGGGGCCCATTAGTGCACAGGGCTGGATTCCTGGAACCACCGGGAAGATTAGGAAGTGGCGCTGAGAATGAGCTGGCTGCAGGCTCTGCCCAGGGAGGCACCCGTGCGCCCAGCGGCGGCTCCCTGGAGGATGGAGTAGGTATAGACGGCAAGGGTGCCCCCAGGTCATTCGGGCAGCAGTGCCGCTGTAGGCTGGCTCTGGGCTCCCCTCCTCTCTACCCGTTCTGGGCAGCTCAGGAATCCTTGTAGCCAGCAGGCCTAGCTGTCACCATGAGGGGCAGTGCAGCGTGGAGGAGGCGTGCCGAGGGGGTGTGAATTAAGTGCCACCGGATGGCAGGCAGAAACTTAGACTGAAACAGTCTAAGACACAGTCCCTGCCCTCAGTGGGAGGGATGGTGGAGGGGTGGGACCAGTTATCATCTTAGACTAAAAGCCGTCTTATGAGCGGGCTTCCCAGGTGGCTCAGATGGCAAACTGTCTGCCTGCAATGTGGGAGACACGGGTTTGATCCCTGGATTGGGAAGATCCCCTGGAGAAGGAAATGGCAACCCACTCCAGCACTCTTGCCTGGAAAATTCCACGGATGGAGGAGCCTGGTAGGCTACAGTCCATGGAGTCGCAGACTCCGACACAACTAAGCGACTGAACAACGACAAATTCCTATGTCGCAGTCTTGACCCACCCCCTCACCTCAGAAAGTGACCTCATTTAGAGAGTCTTTCCAGAGGTAACCCTAACGCAGTGTGACTGGATCGCAGCCAGTGTGACTGTCCTCATAAGAAGGGGACATGTGGACACAGATACTCAGAGAGACGAGGACATGCAGACAGGGAGAAGACGGCTGTCTACAACCCAGGGGAGAGGCTGGGAACGGCCCTCACAAGGAATTGATCCTTCCCACACTTAAATTTCAGTTTTCTGGCCTCTAGGACCGGGCAACAATAAACCGTCATTTAAATCACCCAGCCGTGCAGCCCTAGGAAAGCTAACAGAGGTCCTGTGGCACCAGAGAATGTCTAGGCTGGTACTCTCGGGGAGAGGAGGGAGGAGAAATGGAAGGTCCTGTGGGCAGCCAGAGGGGGGCTTTGGGGCTGAGGGTGCAGGCGGAGGGTGGGCATGGAGAAAGAAGCGTGAAGGAGCATCAGATGCTGAGCCCAGGAACCAGGTCTGAGGGCCAACAGAAGCCAGTCTCACAGCACGAGTCTCTGGAAATCATACTCTCAGAAATGTCTCTATCTCCAGGCAACGTTGAAAACGCAAGCCACTGACACATTGACCCTGGAAGATCAAGAACTTTTTAAAAATTTAATCGCGGTGATTGATTTATGTGAGTTTCTTGGATCATGTTCATTGTCAACAATAATACGAGCTTCTGCGGCTGATGCAGGGATGGGGTTACCGGCATCCAGGGCTGCCCGCAGTTCTCTGGACCGACAGCTGTGGGTGATGCATCCTGCCTGGCTTTGCAGGGTGGCTGGACTCCCCTGCCTGCAGATGAGGTGTGAAGACTGATTGACTGCTTTAGATAACCAGCTTGACATGGAACTAGCAAACTTCCAAAGTCAAGTGAAAACGAAAGAGAAAGTCTGTTCAGTTGTGTCCAACTCTTTGCGACCCCATGGACTATACAGTGCATTGGAATTCTCCAGGCCAGATTAGTGGAGTGGGTAGGCTTTCCCTTCTCCAGGGGATCTTCCCAACCCAGGGATAGAACCCAAGTCTCACACACTGCAGGCGGATTCTTTACCAGCTGAGCCAGCAGGAAAGCCCCAAGTCAAGTTAGGGGGTAAGGAAATAGGCTGAGGACTTGGATTTAGTTCATTAATGTCCAAACAACACGGAAACTTTATGAATGGGAACAAGCCAAGCCAGAATATTGGGTCTTAAAAATCCTTCCTGGGATCACGATGGGGGTCCAGTGGAGAAGGATGGGGCACTGGGTAACAAAGCTGGCAGGTAAGATTTTCCTCCGTTAGAATGCACAAAAAGTAAAGCATCTTGGGATGCTGGTAGGACAATACTTGCTTTGCAAATGAGTGGAAGGAGAAAACTGTTAAAATGAAGAGTTTTGGGCCAGCAGTTCTTGGTTCTCAGGAAGGTCACATGAGGATGAATAATGAACTTTCTCAGGGCCAATTCCTGGACAGCAGATCCTGTTTTATTGTCCAAAGAAAGGCAGGGTCTATTCTCCAATGTTCTGTAGGCTGTCGAGATGGGGGATAAATCTGAGGCCGCCTTTAAATACTGGGTTTCAATTGCCTTCTTTCTTTCCTGGGCAGATATATGGGCTTGTCGTATGATTTAGTGCCCGAGCCCCAAGGAGCTGGAGTGCTCTGTAGGACCAGGACAGGGCTTTCCAATTATTTTTGTGCTTTCTGCAGAGGACAAGACTCAGTTCTCAGGAGAGGGACGTCCAACCCTGATGATTCTTCTTGGGAGGAAAAGTGAGAGTCATAGCTAGGGTCGGCCTGGCTCCCCTACTGCTTTGGGGTTTGGGAAGACTGCCTATATAATGGTAACAGTAATAGTTACAGTAATAATAATAATAATAGTTGCACTTCCCAGGTAGCACTAGTAGTAAAGAACCCACCTGCAATGTGTGAGGTGCTAGAGACACAGGTTTGATCCCCAGGTCAGGAAGACCCCCTGGAGAAGGAAAGAGCAACCCTCTCCAGTATTCTTGACTGGAGAATCCCATGGACAGAGGGAGCCTGGTGGGCTACAGTCCATAGGTCGCAAAGAATCAGATGACTGGGGGACTGAGCACATATAATCATAGTTGCTATTTTGTACTTCAAGTGGGAGAGGTGTTCATTGTTAAACTTTCTCCCCTCTTGGTTCTCTTTAACCAATTAAAGAGCTGCTGCTACTGCTGCTAAGTCACTTCAGTCGTGTCCGACTCTGTGCAACGGCAGCCCACCAGGCTCCCCTATCCCTGGGATTCTCCAGGCAAGAACACTGGAGTGGGTTGCCATTTCCTTCTCCAATGCATGAAAGTGAAAAGTGAAAGTGAAGTCGCTCAGTCGTGTCCGACCCTCAGCAACCCCATAAACTGCAGCCTTCTAGGCTCCTCCATCCATGGGATTTTCCAGGCAAGAGTACTGGAGTGGGGTGCCACTGCCTTCTCCGAATTAAAGAGCTAAATAAGATCAAAGAGTCACCCGAAGCCTAGGAATCTCTCATAAAACTGGACAGCAGCTCTCCTCTCTGAAATTACATGTTCCGTGATCGGCTTTCTCAAGAGACGCTCCGCTCCCAAGAGGATGGTGGTGGGCAGGGCCGGAGGGCAGCAGAATCCAGAACATGCCCATATCCACTCAGGGACCCGGCTCCTGGCAGCTGTGACCTACTGGATTTGCCCAGTTCTCCTTGATCTCCCCGAGCAGACAAGTCGCTCCTTCTCTCCCTGGAGCACAGGTGAGGGGTGGGGAAAGAAACCAGAAGTGTTTATTACAACATTTCTCTCTTCTAAGTCTGGAGTAAGGAGTTAAAATATAAGGCGTAGGATCATCGCTGTATACCTTTAATAACTGTAATTGTTGAGGACTTCCCCTGGTGCCAGGTATTCTGATGAGGATATTACATGCATCATTAATTTTTAAGGTGGTTTTGATTTCTTGACAAGGGACCAGAAATCACGGGCTTGCCAGTTCCTCTAAATAGTCACTGGCTCCAAAAGCCAAGCTTTGGGTTAGCAAAGTGCTTTTACCCCAAGACAGTCATCAGGGACCATGGTTGGCCATAGGCTTGGTCTGCTGTGGGTCTTAGGGATCGGGAGCTCAGGAGGAGAAGGGATTGTCCGAATTTTCACATTCCAAGCACCCAGTCAGTGTGATTGGTTCAAGGATAAAGTTTGACTCAGGTTAGCTCAGGGTTCAGTTCAGTGGCTCAGTCGGGGCCAACTCTTTGCAACCCCATGGCCTACAGCATGCCAGGCTTCCCTGTCCATCATCAGCTCCTGGAGCTTACTCAAATTCATGTTTTTCGAGTTGGAGATGTCACCGAACCATCTCATCCTCTGTGATTCCTTTCTCCTCCTGCCTTCAATCTTTCCCAGCATCAGGGTCTTTTCCAGTGAATCAGTTCTTTGCATCAGGTGGCCAAAGTATTGGAGTTTTGGCTTCGGCAACAGTCCTTCCAGTGAATATTCAGGACTGATTTCCTTTAGGATGGACTGGTTTGATCTCCTTGCAGTCCAAGGACTCTCAAGAGTCTTCTCCAGCACCACAGTTCAAAAGCATCAATTCTTCGGTGCTCAGTTTTCTTTATGGTCCAACTCTCACATCTGTACGTGACTACTGGGAAACCCATAGCTTTGTCTAGACTCAGGTTAGACCAGGGGACAAAATACTGGGACTTTCTTTGGACCTTTTCTTTCTCAGAAACAGCAGCTTTTTTGTTCATGGAGGTTGCCAATGACGTGGGTAACGGAGGGCTTCCCTGGTGGCTCAGATGGTAAAGAATCCACCTGTAATGCAGGAGACCTGGGTTTGATCCCTGGGTTGGGAAGATCCACTGGAGGAGGGCATGGCAACCCACTCCAGTATTCTTGCCTGGAGAATCCCCATGGACAGAGGAGCCTGGTGGGCTACAGTCCTTGGGGTCGCAAAGTCAGATACGATTGAGTGACTAAGCATGGCAATGTTAAGACTGGGAATTTGGGGGAACCCTAGTAGAGAGACCCAGCTTGGGAGGAAAGCTAAACCAGAGATCAAGTCTTAGTGATATTGTTCAAAAACTTGGGCCCCTTGCTAGAGGCTGAGCTAGACATACTTCTGGCTTTCTAGTCCACTGAGGCTGTGTGTTTTCTCCCCTTTTTTGTGTTGGGTTTCTGTTGCACACAACCAAAAAAAAGTGTTGGTTAATGTATTTGTGGATCTTCCTAATGGGATGAACGATCTTCAGAGAGTTTATTGTGGAAATGAAGTAGAAAAATGCATACCTGATGTTCTCAGAGCTTCTATGACCACATGTAGCCCGCTCCCACCTCCAGGCTGAACCAGAGCCTCTGAAGATGTCACCACACTTGCCCTTTTAAATTTGGGATGAAATGCCATAGTCATTCACAGGAGGAGTACCTGGAGATGTCGGCCCGCAGCCTTGAGAATCTTAGCTGAAATTGACCAGTCCAACTTTGGTTACTAATTGGGGATGGGGAAAGCGGTCCTGAAAAAGAGGATGTGCTGAAGGCACTTTATTATACGGGGAGGAGAGGTGGACATTATGTTGTCAGGCTGGCTGGGGAGGATGCAGAGCGGTCAGGGCGGGGTGAAGGGAGCCCTGAAGATGCAGAAAGAGGTGAAGGGGTCAAATACGAAGTTTTCCTCCGTAGAGGTGTGGCCGGAAGTGCAGAGAAGACAAATCTCCCCAGATCCCGACTTGGCAATGAGCCACCCCTACCCTCAGACAGTCATGGAAGAGGAGCCACGTCGTCCATCAGGGAAATGGAGTGTGATCTGGGTCAGACTCTAGAGCGATTGTGGGTGGGGGTGTGGGCAGCCTCGGTGGGGGAACGGATGCAATCTCAAGTGTGTCCCGGGTGTTCACACGTGTGTGCCCGTGGGTGCACGCGGTGTTGCAGAATCATCAGAGGGTGGGCTCAGCCGACAGGCAGCTGTCAGCCAAGGGGCCCGTCCACTTGTAATTGAGAAACGGCAGCGTGCTCTCTCTCCCGGAGCAGGATGATAGTAATTAATTGTTCATTGATCCCCACAGGTCAGCTGGGGGTCAGGGAAGTTGCTCCAGTGGCCTCCCAGTTTGCCAGGCAGCCAGGGAACAGTGGTTTGAGACCTCCGTGGGAAATGTCCTGTGCCCTAAACCCTGACAAAAGGTGACGGGATAATTATGGTAACCTCGGTGTCTGTTATTACTAATGATACACGAGCGAGCCGTTCAGGAACACCATGCCAGTACACCATCGAAGACGGGAAGGAGGAGCAGGAAGCGTGAGCGACAGCGGACACTTGTCAGTGCGGAGCGGGATGCAGCAGCAGGGCTGTTAGGGTCACTATCAGAAGCTTAAGTAAGTGTCCATCTGGATGCGAAGGAGCGCCTGGAAAGCCATGTAGGGCTCACTGCCAATCCATACAGGGGTCTACAGTCTAAGGTGGAGAACTCTTACACCGTCCGAAGGGCACACAGAGTGGATGGATTCAGTAAGATTCAGGTCAGGTCAGCAAAGCCTTCTCCCATCCACCGTGTTCTCCTAGACTCCGATGGTCCCCGACACGATCTCCCAGGGATGGGGGGCCTGGTGCTAGGGCCTCAGGTCACATCTCTGTTCCCGTGGAGTTTGTACAGGTCCCGGGTTACCCTGCTTGTGTGCGTCTCTCCCCTCCAACCAGACTGTAAGCTTTGAGAAGGCTGGAACCATCTCAGATGCCTTAAACCACAGCCACCGCCAACGCTGAGTGCTGCGTTGTGCCAGGCACATAGGAAGCTCCATGATGCTCGGCACAGCGTGACACACATACCAGTTCTTAATAAATATTGATTGAGTAAAAATATGGAACCTAATTATTGCATTGATCATGAGGATGGTGAGGGGCGGGGGTAGGGTGCTGCTGTGCTGAAATCTTAGTGGGTTCACTATTTCCCAGAGGAGAAGAGGTTCAAGGTGTTAACCTATCTGGTTATCGGCACTTGTATCTTAAAGGCTATGGGGTGATATTACTGATGGAGTCTGTAATTGTGTGAATTTTTTCAGTGATGTATACTATCTCTGAGTTAGGACAGAGCTAATCTAGCTAACACTAGAACAATCTAGTGTCTACATTTCAGAGGTAAAACCATTTTGACTCGGGGAGAGAGAGTGTTTCGGTGAAACCAAGGATCTGTTTTTCTTCTGAAATGCGGGCGCTTTCTGTGCACCTGCCTTTTCCTATCGGGCGGAGCTGGACGTGGTTGCCTTTTGCAGCTCTTAGAGGCGGGACAGTTCTCTCACTGAAGGACCTTCCGTCTGTTCGATGCCTCCCCCCAGAGCCATCAGCCACCACGAAATCCAAAGGACCCCACCTAAAGGATGCCTTTTGGAACCTTCTTGAAACTCAGTCTTTTGCAGGCTATGATCTCTGGCTCTCGCGGTGTCCCTCCCCGCTCTCTGCCTGTCTGTCTCAGCGCCCCCCTCTCTGCCTGTCTGTCTCAGCGCCCCCCTCTCTGCCTGTCTGTCTCAGCCCCCCCCTTCTGCCTGTCTGTCTCAGCCCCCCTCTCTGCCTGTCTGTCTCAGCCCCCCCCTCTCTGCCTGTCTGTCTCAGCCCCCCCCTCTGCCTGTCTGTCTCAGCACCCCCCTCTCTGCCTGTCTGTCTCAGCACCCCCCTCTCTGCCTGTCTGTCTCAGCCCCCGCTCTCTGCCTGTCTCAGCCCCCCGCCTCTCTGCCTGTCTGTCTCAGCACCCCCTCTGCCTGTCTGTCTCAGCACCCCCCTCTCTGCCTGTCTGTCTCAGCCCCCCTTCTCTGTCTGTCTGTCTCAGCGCCCCCTGCCTGTCTGTCTCAGCCCCCTCTCTGCCTGTTTGTCTCAGCACCCCTCTCTGCCTGTCTGTCTCAGCACCCCTTCTCTGCCTGTCTGTCTCAGCACCCCTCTCTGCCTGTCTGTCTCAGCCCCCTTCTCTGCCTGTCTGTCTCAGCGCCCCCCCTGCCTGTCTGTCTCAGCCCCCTCTCTGCCTGTCTGTCTCAGCCCCCTCTCTTCCTGTCTGTCTCAGCGCCCCCTCTCTGCCTGTTTGTCTCAGCGCCCCCCCCACCTGTCTGTCTCACCCCCGCCCCCTGCCTGTCTGTCTCAGCCCCCTTGACGGGGGGGTCCAAGCGTCTCTCCGTCTCATCCAAGTTCACCACCGCAATTGCCCCCTGTCGCTCTCTGTCTCCAGAGGGATGTCTCTCCCATGCCCGGGCTCTGTGCCTTTGGACGTCTCAGGCACCAACCTCCACCTGAATGTCCCAGAAGCTCTTGGAACTCAGTAAATAAACACGGGCAGCATCACGTACACGTCTCTACCTCTGCGTCCTCATCTCCAAAGCTGTTCTCTACTTAGCAAACGCCACCCTCAGGCACGTTCCCCACGTCAGAAACCAGGAGTCATCCTGAGCTTCTCCATCCCTTGCTTCCTACGCCCAGGCGGTGCCGGAGCTCGGGGATGAGACTGGCTGCTGAGTCACTTTGGTCTCACTGTTATCGTTACCTGCTGGGCCACCCACATAATTCAGTCCTCACCGTCTCCTCTGTAGGTCGTTGGGAAGGCTGCTTAACTTTCCCCCCTTCCTTCCCTCTTATCCATGTCCCATTCATTTTCCGCCCCACTGTTAAAGATCTTTTAAGTATTTAGTGGGCTTCCCTGGTGGCTCAGTGGTAGAGAATCTGCCTGTCAATGCAGGAGCTGCTGGTTCCATCTCTGGATCAGGAACATCCCCCTGGAGAAGGAAATGGCAATCCACTCCAGTATTCTTGCCTGGAAAAATCCCGTGGACAGAGGAGCCTAGCGGGCTACACGTCCCTGCCCTCTTTAAACTCCACCAGAGCTTTCCAACACTTCTAGAAGGTCAAACACCTGGCCTGGTTTATAGGGACTGTGATACTCAGGCTCTTGATCAGGGTTCCCTGGTAGCTCAGCTGGTAAAGAATCCGCCTGCAATGCAGGAGACCCTGGTTCAATTCCTGGTTGGGAAGATCTACTGGAGAAGGAAGAGGCGACCCACTCCAGTATGCTTGGACTTCCCTGGTGGCTCAGCTGGTAGAGTCCACTTGCAATGTGAGAGACCTGGGTTCGATCCCTGGGTTGAGAAGATCCCCTGGAGAAGGGAAAGGCTGCCCACTCCAGTATTCTGGCCTGAGAATTCCATGGACTGTATAGTCCATGGGGTCGCAAAGGGTCGGACATGACTGAGTGACTTTCACTTTCACTGGTCACCTCTGTGGCCCCCAAAACTGTCCTGCCACATGACTGTCACTATCCTGTATAGACTGATGTTCCCTCCATGGCCCGTTAAAGGAACGCCCTCAACCACACCACAACAGCCCTGCTGCTGCTGCTGCTGCTGCTAAGTCACTTCAGTCGTGTCTGACTCTGTGCGACCCCATAGATGGCATCTCACCAGGCTCCCCCGTCCCTGGGATTCTCCAGGCAAGAACACTGGAGTGGGTTGCCATTTCCTTCTCCAACACATGAAAGTGAAAAGTGAAAGTGAAGTCGCTCAGTCATGTCCAACTCTTAGTGACTCCATGGACTGCAGCCCACCAGGCTCCTCCGTCCATGGGATTTTCCAGGCAAGAGTACTGGAGTGGGGTGCCATTGCCTTCTCTGACAACAGTCCTACTCTGCTTTAAGTCTCAACATCTGAGCAGCTGCCATCATCCTGCTGATCCTCATCTCTGCCACTAGGCAGAGTGGCAGTCTCCTTGCCCTGGACTCCCATAAATGCCCCTCAATATGCCAACACTTAGCATAACAGCTGACGTTTAGGAAGCGCTTGCTGTGCTTGGGCTGGATCTAGCCCAGAGCCCACCCTTTGATCCCCGGCTTCACGCTGCCTCTCCTCCAAGCTGTCTTTGCTTGAAGATCCGTCCTCCCTACTTAAGTGTGAGTTTCCTCCAGGGTCTGGATTTGCTTTGTTCACTATTTTTTTTTTTCTTAACCCCAGTGCCTGGCATATCACAGGGGTCAGCAATTTGTAGAAAGAAAGTAGTTCTGGATCTGTCTACTCCAGAGTATATTCGATTTCTCAGATTGTGCCTTTTATCATCTAAAATGTGAGGGAAAAGTGTATATCTGGCATCTTCATGGCTAAGCAAGAGAAAGCATTCTTATCCCGGTATTTATCTTTTATCTATAATATTTACCTATGAGCTATTGAAAATGATTTTCCAAAATGTGTCATGAAGGCAGAAGGGCAGGACAGAAATTATGTCCTCCTGGAAAAATGTCCCTTTTTCTCCCAGGTATCAGGCCCCTTTTTAAAATTAGCTTCTGAATATGAACGACCCAGCTCTTTAAACTTTAATGTCCCAGCCATTTTAATTGTTTCTTTCAAAGTACAAAAGAGCAGCTGGGCCACATCGGCACTAATCACTTGCCAACTTTCCTTTTTACAAAAAAAAAAAAAAAACAGCTAAGCTCTTTCTGAGATTTAAAATCATTCCATCTGAGACCCCTGCTTGGCACCTACGTTTGCACTCACATAAAAGGAGCCTAATTTCTGCTTTTAAGAAATGTGTCGTGAAAGCAATTTTCAGTTTTGTTCTTTTCTTTGAAAAATATAATGATAAAGTGTACAAATTTTAAAGTTTTTCTCTCCTTTTCCTTGGCCAGTATCCCTCTGCCCTTCTCTCCTTGGATTGTCCTGAGATAGTGTTGCCAAATAAAATACAGGAGACTCAGTAGATTTGAATTTCAGATAAACAACAGATACCGTCTTACTATACAACTGTCCAATGCAATATTTGAGATATATTTATATGAAAAATGTATTTGTTGTATATTTGAAATTCAAATTTATTGGTGCCCTGTGCTTTTATTTGCTAAGCCTGACAGTCCTAACCTGGGAGCTTCTTATTTCTACTAAATGGAAAACACTACGAAGAACAATATTCTGAAAACAAACAAGTAAATAAATAACCCTAACAGCATGTCTCGGGATATCTCATCTCATATACATCCCAGCATACTCTCGGGTCCCTGATAAATAATTTCTTTCTTGCGATCCAGAAGGATAAGTGGATGTAATTTCTGGACCCCTAAACAACCCCTGTCAATGATCTACAAGCACTTACTTGAAAATGAGGATGTTTTTAGGGAACTCGTGACCCAAAGGGGAAGGTGGTGCTGTCCCTATTAGGGGTCGCATTCTAGGTTTTATGAAGCAAGAAAGAAAACGCTTTATTTTAGGGTGGCCCCATGAGGAGTGACGATGATTTCCGAGAAGGAACAGAGAAAGCAGCCAGAAAGGAGAGCGAGGTGCATCCCTTTGTAAACGGCAGGAGGCTCCCCCCACCGCCCCGCCCCTCCCCCTCTCGGATCCAGGGCAGGGGTGGGTCTGGGGGGTCTGGGCGGGGTCTCCGACTGTCACAGGCACGCCCCCTGGGGCACTGTTTGGCCCTGGGTCTGAAATTGATTCTTTCTGGGTTTCAGGGCAGAGGCAGCAGCTCCTGCTGTCACTTCCAAGACTTTTATAGACTCTGACAGCGGCAGAGGCACCCTGTCTTTTGTCTTTTGTATTCTGTTTGTGTTCAGCCTCTAATCCACGTGGGGCCTAACACGCAGGGGCCTGAAGGGGAGGGTCTGCTCCAGGGGCTGCGGGTTGGGAGGACCGTCCTGGGAGGAAGTGGGGCGGTCCCCATGCCCCCAGGCCATCCTTTTAGATTTACACACTCACGCTGGGATCTCCTTGGGGAAAAGGCTTTGCTGGGCCCGTCACCTGGAATGAGCCAGGATGTGCAGGGCATCCTGAGGTGGGAGATGCAGGGAATTCCAGATGAGGGTGCTGCTCCCCAAGGCACTTCCAGCCTGCGTGGGGACACGAGTATTAAAACAGGTAAGTGCAGAATGAGGTGGAGGTGGTAGTGCCTGTGGCTTCGTAGCAGCGAGCAGTTCCCGGGCCTGAAATGGTGCAGCGGCCTTTAGAGGAAAGACGCAGCAGTAAACCTTTGAAAGAAAGCTGGGAGCCAGACCAGACGATAAGACGCCCTGGTGGGCAAGGGAGGGAAAGGACGTGGGGGGAGGGTGTGGAGGGGATGGCCAGGAGCAGCTGGGGGCGGGGAGCGTGTGTTTAGAGTCTTCCGCTCCGATTTGGTTTTCTCCGTTTTTAATTTTAATTTTTACTTTTGTGTTGGCTGCACTGAGTCTTCGCTGCTGCACACGGGGTCTCTTCACTGCAGCACGTGGCCGTCTCGTCGCCGTGGCTCCTCTTGTTGCGGAGCAACGGCTCTAAGGTGGGCGGGTTTCAGTAGTTGCAACACGTGGGCCCGGTTGCCCCGGGGCATGTCGGATCTTCCTGGACCAGGGATCAAACTCACGTCCCCTGCATCGGCAGGCAGATTCTTAACCTCTGGACCACCAGGGAAATCCTTCCACTCCAGTTTAAATGGCCCCCGATGCAGAAAACTGGGGTGCAAGTGTGGTTGAGAGCGTCTCAAACTCGAGCGAACGTCGGCATCACCTGGACGGCAGGGGCTGTTGAAACAGACGTGAGTGGGCCCACCCCCAGAGTTTCTGACGCAGGGGCTCTGGGCGGGGCCTGAGCATCTGCATTTCTGACAAGTCCCCAGGGCTGCTGGTCTGCGGAGCTTACTGTGAGTTCCGCTGGTCCTTCCCAGGCGGAACAGAACTGCTTCCCTTCCTAGTTCACTGTGTCTCCACTTCATGAAAGTGGCTATTCTGTAAACAGTCAGTCATAAAAGGTGATGCCGGCCAGGAGTGGGGTTGCTGAGGCATATGGGAGGAAGTCCAAAAGGGAGGGGTGTACGCACACACGTGACTGGTTCACTTCGCTGTGCAGCAGAAACTAACACAACACGGTAAAGCGACTATACTCCAATAAAGCACTTGCCTGGTGGCTCAGATCGTGAAGAATCTGTCTTAAATGTAGGAGACCCAGGGTTCGATCCTTGATTGGGAAGATCCCCTGGAGAACGGAATGGCAACCTGTTCCAATATT
The DNA here is from genome assembly GCF_027580195.1 of Bos mutus. NCBI lineage: Eukaryota > Metazoa > Chordata > Mammalia > Artiodactyla > Bovidae > Bos > Bos mutus. Next base: position 56,566,575 of record NC_091640.1, read on the forward strand.
CTTGCTTGGAGACTCCCATGGACAGAGAAACCTGGTGAGCATATGGTCCATTGAGACACAAAGAGCTGGATGCAACTAAGAAAACATGCACACATACTCCAATAAAAAGCAAATTTTTAAAAGGTGATACTGGTATCTGTCTATATATTTTTTTTTATTAAGATTGGCAGGAGGGGTGGAGGAGGAAGAAATTTTTCCCTAGTTTCTTTTTTCCGTCTACTCAATCTTTGGAACTTCAGTTTTCATTTTTTGGGTGCTATTCCCAGCCCCACACCAATTCACCCATCATTCCAATTTACAGATCATTACAAATAGCTAGCAGGTCTAAAGTATTCACCCTGGTCTTTCCTCATCTTTGTCCTTGCGGTGAAGTTGCCACTGGCAGTTGGGGATGCCAGATTCAGGCAGTGTTCTTATGAAGCCTGAGGGTTAAACACACTCTTGCTGCCCTCCACCATTTAGAGCACTAAAATCACCACATTCCAGACAGAAAGAGCAAGAAAGTGGTTAAGGAGGTTGGGCATTTTAGACCTGTCATCAGTTGTCACAATGTAACAGGCAAGCTCTGTGACAGAAAAGGAAACCCATCCAATGAAGTTTTTTTTGTTTTTGTTTTTTAATATTTATTGATTTGGCTGTGCTGAGTACTAGTTGTGGCATGTGGGATTTAGTTCCCTGACCAGGCATTGAACCCAGGCCCTCTGCCCTGGGAGCACAGAGCCTTAGCCAGTGGACTGGACCACCGGGGAAGTTCCATCCAGCAGGGATCTTAACAGATAGACGGTGGTCCAGCTCTAAGCCATGGGAGGAGCTTGCGCCATTGACTGGTGAGCACACAGTGGAGAGGGGGCTTCACTGATATTTCCGTTGCCTGTTTCTTGCTGCTTCTGCTAACGTGTTTGCTTTTTTTCCCCCCCATCTGTCCTGGTTGTTAAAACTATCACATCAACTGAGTACCCTGAAAACCATGAAAAGGAGTCATGAGTGGGGGAAGATGCCAAATGGTCACATCTACCTTGTTCTGGACAACAGGAAGAAGGAGGGATTTCCTCGCCTCCCAAAACTGAACTTTCAAGGTGGAGCATCCTTACATGGTCTGGAAACTGCCTGCTGGGATCGCAGATGGTGCCGGCTGCTCTGCAGTCAGGAAAAAGAGACAAGCGAGGAAAGCGGCGTTCTGGAAGAAGCAGCAGAACTAGAGGAGAGAAGGATCCCTGAGAGGCGGCAGGAGGGCCGTCAGACAAGGCAGCCCAGGCCACTTGGAAGGATTGGCAACCTGTGGAGTCCAGACCTGGGGTCAATGAACCCGTTCTCTGTACAATCAGGCTGTTCACAGCCCTCCCCCGGGAAGACAGGTCAGCTGATCCCAGGCCCTTGACTCCAGCTGCTGGTGGGGAGAATCCCCTCCCACGAAGAGGTCCAGTGCAGCTAGCTCTCCTCACCCCCAGCTTCCCCCAAGATCTTTCCCTTCCTCGACCCCTCCTCTGCCTTGTTCTTCCCTTGCCCTTGAAGCCCAAAGGCAGGCAGCCTCCTGTCTTCCAGCAGAATTAGTAGCAGGGCTACAAGGGGGTTGATGAGCGCCCTATTTGCTTTAGGACAAAAACTGACTGTTTCCGGGTCTGCTACTGCAGACTCCCTGTTTGTATTCCCTTCTCGGGTTGGAGATGAAGCAGACTGAATGCAAATGACCAGGGGCATTGCCTTTCTCCAAGTGGAAAGGGCCTTGTGTGGGAGCTTGGAGACCTGAGCTTGGTCCAGACAGCCACACACCCGCTACGTGACCTCAGGCCGCCCCTGTGGCCTCCCCGGGCCCAGTTCCCTGACATGCCCACCTGTAACTCCACAGCAAACGTGGAAACTCTGTCAGGAAGGCCGCTTCTGAAAGCCTCCTGTGTGATCTGGAACGTGGAGGTCAGACTCTGACTCGGGAGCACAGGTTGATTTTTCAAGTCGGTTCATTGTGTCCCAGCGCTGGAGAGATGAGATCACTGAAACCAGTGGTTAGTTTTGAACAGCTGAGTTTTAAACCCAGGACTCTAGGGGGTGGGTTTGAATGGCTGGACATCCTTCTGGGAGATCTTAGGGTCAAGGCCTGGGACTGGGGGGTGGGGGGGTGGCTGGCAGGGCCAGGAAGCCCTGAGGCAGGTTGGGGAAGCCCGTGCTGAATGGTCAGTAGACTCGATGCCCCTGTTTCCCCAAGGCTCTCCCCCAGCACCCCGCATGTGAAGTACATGGTCTCCTCCACGAAATGCACTGATTCGGAAATACTTTAGGCTCCTGGTTTCTGTCAGTCAGCATACATCATTGAGTGTCTAGTCTAGACAACATATGGACAAATAATTCCAGGCAAAATTAAAAAATAGTAAAAATCGCGAATATGTTTATACAACACACACACACCCCCCTATGCAGCTTATTGTGAATACGTGCGAGCACGGTCTCTTTGTCTCTCTTCAACAACTGTAAACACGTCCTGAGCACTTACAGGGTCTGGGGGGTTCAGGCTGGGAGACTGAGTTTCCAGACTCCGATCAGGAAGAGGGTCCTGGCAGACCCCTGTCTGGGCTGCGTGGAGCCGAGGGCGGTGCCCCTTGGAGACCCTCCCAGGCTTGGAGCCCCCGGCCCACTGTCAGCACGGGGCCCAGCCAACCTCCTGGGCAGGGTCCTCTTGGCCTGCTCCCAGGCCGCCCTCCCGCTCGTCCCAGCCCTGTCTGGCTGCAGCTCGTCTCCCCAGCTCCCTGACACAGGCTAATTGCTTGTAACCAAACTTGGCCTTAGAAATGTCAGGCGTCATGGGAAGCGGGAAGGGGAGGAAGGGGATCAAAAAGAACAAGAGGAGTTGGGCAGAAGCCACCACAGAGCGGGCAGCCCCTGGGGCCCCCAGGGCTGGCCGGGTTCATTAACTGATCCGTATCCAGAAGGTCACCACCTTGCACAGAGGCTGCTCTGGCCCCGCGGTCTCCAGGTAGCAGCTGTCAGGAGAACACCTTGGAAAGGGCAGAGAAGCGTCAGCCAGCCCTCAGCCCTGCAGAGTGCCCGGGGGCCCGCCCAGGTCAGCCTGCCTCCAAATGCCAAAGTGAAAGCATTTATTAAGCCAGCTCCTTCCAGTCTGCTGGGCCCTCCGCTGACAGGAGGCCGGCTCCTTCAAGGCCCGGCCTTGATTCTTGGGGGCCGCGGGGTCCCCTTCTTGACCTCCTCCCGCCCCACCACACCTGCTACTGCTGCTCTGGGTGGGGCGGGGCTGCAAGCTAAGAAATGGCCAGCATGGCCTTGGAGTTGGCCCTCAAGAAACCCTGTTTTCAGTGCGCTGGTGGTCTCTGGTTTTAGAACTCTTGATGTCACAGTCATTCAAAAACTGAAACAGTGAGGTATGTTTTCTGGGGCATTGCAGTTCTCTGCAGAAACGTCTGGCCAAGGGAAGTACCCCAGGCAAAGAGAGGTGGGGCTTCCCCTGGGGGTTGTGGGGGGCTTCCCCTCGGGGGGCGCAGGCTTCCTTGGCTTTTCTGACCCGATCCCCTCCACTCCAGACCAACGCCACTCATGCACTGCGTGGGTCCCAAATGCCCGAGTGTCAGCGGTTTCTGGTCCTTCGCATCCAAATATGAGAATTAAACACTCTTGAGATCAGCTCCTTGCCTCTCTGGTGAGGTCCCATTGCGTGTTCAGAGGCAGCCCTGAGCACACAACTAAACCCACACTGCCTGTATTGTGACGTCCCAAGCACACAGTGTGGGAGTTACAAGCCAGACTCCCTGGGTTCCGTTTCTCCACAACTTCTAGCTGTGTGACCTTGAACAAGTCACTTCACTGCTGTATATCTCAACTTCCCCACCAGCAAAACAGAGTGTAGTGTCTATGTCCATGGGGTTATTGCAAGAATTAAATGAGTTAATACAGGTCAAGCGCTGAGAAACATGCCTGGCATGTGGTAAATAGGATATAAGTTTATTGGTGTTATGTTTTTTTCATTTTCTGCTTGAAACCTTTGCAAGCCTGCTTTTAAGGGTAGCTCCTCTTTCCCCAAAACCCACTGTTAGGAGAGGATTCAATGGAGCAGGGTCATCCAGCGGGGATTGACCACTTACTGCACAGGTGCAGGCGCTGTGCAGACAGAGACGGGCGAGTCAGACCCCGGCGGACGCCCGTCATTTGCATCTCCCCGATGGACGTGGTCTCTCGCACTGAGGTTGTCAGCAAACCTGGGTGGAAAGCTCCGTGGCTGGCGGATGATGTCAGGGGTCACAGGGCAGGGGTGGTGAAGGGCTGCCAGGGGCTGGAGCCAAGCCCTCTTGACCACACGTGTGGTTTTTTTGGTTGTTTATCTAATAAGAGTGAAAGAGACTTAACGGGCACATTAATCGAATCCTATATGTGGACCTGGTTTGGATCTTGCTTTGAACAAACCAACTGTAAAACCACACTTCTGAGACCACTGGGAAAATCTGATGATCATGGACTGGTTGTTAGGCATGATCGTGGTATCATGGTTATGTTTCAAGAAGTCTTTCTTAACTAGAAGCATACATTTGACTGTTTACAGATGAAGTGATGCAATGTCCAGAGTTTGGTTTTTTTCCTAGCTTTGTTGATATGATTTACAAATAAAAATTAAACATTTTTAGGTTGTATGACATGATTTTTCAGCGGTGAACAATGCAGTGATTTGTGTGTTGCTGAGAAATGATTTTTGGTTGTTGTTGTTCAGTCACTAAGTTGTGTCCTGCTCTTTGTGACCCCATGGACTGTAGCCCATCAGGCTTCTCTCTCCATGGAATTTTCCAGGCAAGAATGCTGGAGTAGGTTGCCATTTCCTCCTCCAGGAATCTTCCCTACCCAGGGACTGAACCCATGACTCCTATTTGGCAGCCATCTCCTGCTTGGCAGGCAGATTCTTTGCCATTGAGTCACCTGGGCAGCCAAAATGATGTCCGCTGTCAAACTAATGAACACATCAGTTGCCTCAGCTTTTGTGAGGTGAGGTAATTAGTGAGCAGATGTGTGAGTGTAGGGTGAGAATACTTCAGATCTACCCTTTTAGCAACTTACAATGCAATATTATTAACTATAATCATCACCTTGCTGTACTTTAGATCCCCAGAATTTATTCATCTTGTAACTGGAAGTTTGATCTCCTTGCAGTCCAAGGGACTCTCAAGAGTCTTCTCCCAACACCACAGTTCAAAAGCATCAATTCTTCAGCACTCAGCCTTCTTCTTTATGGTCCAACTCTCACATCCATACATGACTACTACAGTCAATCCTAAAGGAAATCAGTCCTGAATATTCACTGGAAGGACTGATGCTGAAGCTGAAGCTCCAATACTTTGGCCACCTGATGCAAAGAACAGACTCCTTGGAGAAGACCCTGATGCTGGGAAAGATTGTAGGTGGGAGGAGGGGACGACAGAGGATGAGATGGTTGGATGGCGTCACCGACTCAATGGACATGAGTTTGAGTAAGCTCCGGGAGTTGGTGATGGACAGGGAAGCCTCCTGTACTGTAGTCCATGGGGTCGCAAAGAGTTGGACACGACTGAGTGACTGAACAGAAATGATGCCTGGAAGTTTGTCCCCTTTGGCCGACATCTCCCCATGTTCCCCACCCACCTCCTGGTAGCCACCATTATACTGTCTTTATGAGTTTGACTTTTTCAGATTCCACATATAAGTGAGACGATACAGCATTTGTCCTTCTGTACCTGCTCGCTTTAGTTAGCCTGATGTCCTCGGGGTTCATCCATATTATTGCAAATGACAGAATTTCCACTTTTATATGCTCCCAATACTATTCCATTGTATATACGCCGCCTTTTCTCTATCCAGTCGTCCTTGCACTGCAGAGACACTTAGGCTGTTTCTGTGTTTTTGTTGTTGTTCAGCCTCTAAGTCATGTCGGACTTTTTGCGACACTGTGGATGGTAGCCCGCCAGGCTCCTGTGCCCGTGGGATTTCCTAGGCAAGAATACTGGAATGGGTTGCTGCTTCCTTTGCCATTCCACATCTTGGCTACTGTGAATAATACTTCATATGAACAGCTACAGGTGTCTCATCAGGAATGTGCTGTACAGTGTGGGAATGGAGGTAACTCTTTCAAGATTCTGACTTCATTTCTTTTGCATATATACTCAGAAGTAGGAGTCTTGGATCACGGTAGTTTTCTTTGTAATTTTTAGAAGAACCTCCATACTGTTTCCACAGTGGCTGCCCCAGTTTGCATTCCCACCAACAGTGCACGAAGGTTCCCTTTTCTCCACATCCTCAACTACATTTGTCCTCTCTCGTCTTTTTGACGAAAGCTACTCTCACATTCTAACAGGTGTGAAATGGTATCTCATTATACTGTTTTTCTTTTTGTCTTCACACTGGTTTTTATTTATTTATTTTTAATTGGAGGATAACTGCTGTACAGCGTTGTGTTGGTCTCTGCTGTACAACGTGAATCAGCTATGAGCATACGTACATCCCCTCTCTTGAATCTCCCCCGCTCCCCATCCCCAGCCTCCCCTCTGGGTCGCCACAGAACACCGAGCTGAGCTCCCTGCACTGCACAGCTGCTTCCTGCTCCCTGTCTGTCTTACTCACGGTAGCGTGTGTATGTCAGTGCATACACATGCTCTCAATCTGTCCCGCCCTCTCCTTCTCCTGCTGTGTCCACAGTCCATTCTCAACGTCTGCACCTCTATTCCTGCCCTGCAAATAGATCCATCAGTACCATTTTCCTGGATCCTGTATATGTGCATTAATACACAATATTCGTTTCAATGTAGCTTTGATCTGCGTTTCTTTGATGATCAGTGATGGGCACATTTTTGTTCACCAAGAGTCAGACACGACTGATCAACTAACACACACCCTTTCGTTAATCTGTTGGCCATTTGTGTGTCTTCTTTGGAGAAGTGCCTATTCAGGTAGTTTGCCCATATTTCAATCAGATTATTTGTTTGCTACTGAGTTGTAGGTGTTTCAGCAGGCATCTGCCATACAGTGTGGGGTGACAGGGGAAAGAATGAAGATAAAACAAGACTGACAAAACTGTATAATTGTTGAAGCTGGGTGACAGCTGCAGGGAAATTTGTTTTCGTGTGTGTTTGAGAATTTCTGGAATAAAAAGTTACAATGAAACACAGTGGACCCTATAAATAGTCAACTAATCTTTGACAAAGGAGCAAAGGCAATACAATTAAACAAACATAATGTCTTTGGCAAATGGTGCTGGATCAACTGAACATCCACACGCAAAATGAATTAATCTAGACAGACCTCCACAAAAATTAACTCAAAATGGATCAGAGACCTAAATGGAAAATGTGAAAGTGTAAAACTCCTTGAAGATAATATAAGAGAACACCTAGAGGACCTTGGGTATGATGGTGCTTTTTTAGCTATAACATCAAAGACATGATCCATGAAAGAAATAATTGATAAGGTAGACTTCATTAAAATTAAAAACCTCTGCTCTGTGAAAGACAATGTCAAGAGAATTAGAAGGCAAAGCATGGACTGGGAAAAAATATTTGTAAAAGACACATCTGATAAAGGAAGGTTATCCAAAATATACCAAGAACTTTGAAAACTTTACAATAAGAAAATAATCTGGTTTTAAAAACAGACCAAAGACCTTAATAGACACCTCAGTGAAGAAGATATACAGATGACAGGTAAGTTTTTGAAAAGATGCTCCATATCCTCTGTCAACAGGGAAGCGCAAATTAAAACAACAATGAGAAACCTCTATATACCCATTAAAAAGGACAAAATCCAGACCACTGGCAACACCAAATGCTGAAGAGAACAGGGAGCAACAGGAACTCTGCTACACTGTTGCCAGGAATGCAAAATGGTACAGCCATTTTGGAAGACTGCTGGTTTCTTACAAAGCTAAACTTCCTCTTACCATACGACCCAGCAATCATTCCCTGTAGTCTTTGCCCAGAGAAGTGGAAAACTCATGTCCATACATATATCTGTAGCCACTTTTACTATAACTGCCACAACTTGGAAGTAATCAAGATGTCCTTCAGTAGATCAATGGATAAATACATAAAGAGCGGAATATCCAAGCAGTGGAATATCCTTCAGCCCCCACAAAAGAATCAAGTTATCAAACCCTCGGAAAACAGAGGAAGCTTAAATGCTATTGCTAAGTGGAAGAAGTCAATCCGAAACGGCTGCATCCTTTGTGATTCTAACTGTACGACGTCTGGAAAGGGCAAAACAGCAAAGACAGTAAAAAAGATCAGCAGTTACAAAGGGTGGACAGAAGGGGAGAGGCGCGTAAGGAGAGCAGGGGGCATTTTTAGGGGGCAGTGAAAATACTTGACCCCATAATAGTGGACACCTGCCATTATATATTAATATTCATGCAAACCTATAGAACACTCAACACCAAGAGCAATCCCTAAGGCAAACTATAGATTTGGTGACTATAATATGTTAACATAGGTTCATCCTTGGTAACAACTGTACCAATCTGGTGAGTGATGTTGGTTAACAGGGGAGGCTATTCGTGTGTTTTGGAGCGGGGGGTATGTGGGAAATCTACCTCCCTCTCAGTTTTGTTGTAAATCTAAAACTGCTCCAAAAAAGGAAAACACACACAGAGTGGCGAGGCAGCTGCTGTGCCTGGGACAAAACTGCCCACGACCTTGCTCTTCAGACCTGGGCATGGTCATCTATTTCTTATCCCAGGGGCCCCTGTCTGACCACAGGCCCTGTGTCCTTATCACAAAGTGAGCATACTCTGACAGTGAACCCAGGGGCTATACAGAGCAAGAATTCATGGTTTTGAAAAAGCCCTACAGGTAAAACGTGGAAACCAGGACAGTCCACTCCTGGGATTGCAGTGCACGTGCTAACCAGCTTCTTCCCACTCTGATCCAGGTGCCACCAAGGAATTGCCTTTCCCCCTCACGCATGCACAAGGAAGAGGTTTCCATGGCCTTAAAAGGCCCCGGTGTCCCTGGGCTCCTATGCTGTGCTGGTCCCAGAAGATCCTACTCATGCGAGAAAGCCGGATGGCTGTACCCTTGTCAGTGTCTCCGCCTTGTGCTTGAAGTATCCGTCCCTGAACGTCTGGGGGAATGGCTGTCACTTTCCGATTGTTTACATCCAGTTCACAGTTCTCTCTCCCAGAGAGCCCCATCACTCTCCCAAAACACCTCCGGAAAGTCATCGGAGGTTCCTTTTTTCTCCCTCTCTCCTTCGCTGAGTCCACTCCACAGCCGTGTTTTGGAGCTTGGGCAAGCGGTAGGGAGGTGACAGGGCTTTTCACCATCGTAGAAAAGCTACACGGCCTGACTGGGTTGTGGGGAAGGTGCTGGATTAGAGGTCAGGGGCCCTGGGATTCAGAGACCTCTTTTCTGTTATCTGTCAATCCTAAAGGAAATCAGTCCTGAATATTCCTTGGAAGGACTGATGCTGAAGCTGAAACTCCAATACTTTGGCCACCTGATGTGAAGAACTGACTCATTTGAAAAGACCCCGATGCTGGGAAAGATTGAAGGCAGGAGGAGAAGGGGACCAGAGGATGAGATGGTTGGATGGCATCACCAACTCAATGGACGTGAGTTTGAGTAAGCTCCAGGAGCTTGGAGCTTACTTGGAGCTTACATCGCCCCTGTGGTGATGGACAGGGCGGCCTGGGGTGCTGCAGTCCATGGGGTCACAAAGAGTCGGACACGACTGAGCGACTGAACTGAACTTTCTGTCATCTGGTTTGGGTCATAAAAGGCAACTCCTTTTACCTTCTCTCATTTCACCTGTTCTCGTTTGGAGGACTGGATTGTAAGGTTGTGTCCCGCTCCAAAAGTCAACTATGTCCTCCTTTCAAAGAGTGCCTGGCTCATTTCCACTTGAGGGAGAGCCCTCACGGACCCCACTCTCCACACAGTGCCCCAGTGATGGTGGGACAGCCTCCATGCCTGCCAATGGGGCCAGCGCAGGCTCAGGCAGGACGCTGCCCAGCTGCTGTGAGCTCGCACCACTGCAGTCCTTAGGGAGGAGAGCTGAGTGGTACCCAGATCAAAACCGACCTTTGAGCCCACAGTGGGAGGGGACGCGGTTTTGTCAGATTGTCCTGAGGCTGCTTGAGAGACCTTCTGGGCAATTCTCATGACTCTCCCAGGGTTCCTGCAGGTCCATGCTTGAATGTCACCTCCTTAGGGAAGACTTCTTTGATTTCACTGTTTAAATCAACCTACCGGGCTCTATGCCTTTTCCCAGCGTTTTGGTCTTCATTGAGCTTATCACTCAGTTCAATCGCTCAGTCGTGTCTGACTCTTTGAGACCCCGTGGACTGCAGCACGCCAGGCCTCCCTGTCCATCACCAACTCCTAGAGCTTACTCAAACTCATGCCCATCAAGCTTATCACGACCTGACATTATTCACGTAGTTTGTATTTTGCCCATCTCTCCCAGACTTGGATATATACCAGGTGTTCTTAAGATTTTTTTTTTTAATGTCCCATGACCCCGTTAGCAATCTGATGAAGCCTACAGATCCCATCTCAGAATAAAGTGTTATAAATGCATCCAATCCAATACAGTTGGACTGGTTGAATCCATAGATGGGAAAACCCGTGGATACTGAGGGTCACCTGTCTGTAGTTTTAAAAGGAAACCAACAATACTGAAATATGGCTATGGAAATACAGAAAAGCCCACACATTTATGACACTGGAATATATGTGCTTCTTAAATAGCACATAAAATAATGGTATCTAAATGGTCTGCCAAATCCCTAATTTTGAAGTAATGCTATTTCTAGTAATTATCCCCAGGTATCTGCAATAACTGTAGTGTGACATGAAAAATATATATATATATATATTTTTTTTTTTGGTGACAAACCGTATTGCTAATACTGCTGTTTGTTTCCTGCATTCATAATTGAAGGAATGCTAAAGTTTAATTACTTTAGTGAAAATAAAGATACATTTTTTCCCCCAAAGAAGTTCACAGATTCCTTGAGTTCTTAACTTCTGTTTAAGCTCTTCAAGCCTGCTAGCACCCTCAGACCACACCTGGCATATCACAGGCACTTGATAAATATTTCTTGAATAAACAAAAGCTTATGTTACAATCTAGTAGTTAAAGGGTTAAAAATTTTCCCTACTCTTTCACATCCATTTTAATAATACTGTGATGGCAATAGCTAGTGTTCAATGATCATCTGCTGTGTGCCAGGCATTGTTTTATAAATATTACATCATTTATTTCTTCCAACAACTCTGAGGAAGGTGTTATTAATACTCCTTTTCTGCAGTTACGGAAACTGAGCCAAACAGAGTTTAAGCAGTCTGTTCAAGGCTGCACAACTGGTGTTAGAACTCAGCTTGGTCTGATGCAAAGAGCTGACTCCTTGGAAAGGACCTTGATGCTGGGAAAGATTGAGGGCAGGAGGAAAAAGTGACGGCAGAGGATGAGATGGTTAGACAGCATCATTGACTCAAAGGACGTGAATTTGAGCAAATTCCGGCAGAGGATGAGATGGTTAGACAGCATCATTGACTCAAAGGACGTGAATTTGAGCAAATTCCGGCAGAGGATGAGATGGTTAGACAGCATCATTGACTCAAAGGACGTGAATTTGAGCAAATTCCGGCAGAGGATGAGATGGTTAGACAGCATCATTGACTCAAAGGACGTGAATTTGAGCAAATTCCGGCAGAGGATGAGATGGTTAGATAGCATCATTGACTCAAAGGACGTGAATTTGAGCAAATTCCAGGAGATGGTGAAGGACAGGGAAGCCTGGCGTGCTGCAGTCCATGGGGTCGCAAAGAGATGGATATGACTTAGTGACTGAACAACAAGAATTCTGAGTCCAGAGCTGTGTTCTTGGACTCTCAAAGGAAGCTTGCTCAAGTGTCTTGGCCTGGGGAACTGCCGTCAGTTCCAAAGGTCCTGCCCTGGTCTCCTCCACTGGCTAAGGCTCAGACCAGCTCTCATTCACCTTCATCTTCTGAGGCACTATCTGTGAGATCTCAGCTGCACCTCAGCTTAACAGAACCACCTCAAAGCTAAGGACCGCCATCATTAAAGTCTACAAGTAACATGCTGAAGAGGGTGTGGAGAAAAGCGAACCCTCTTACACTGTTGGTGTGAATGTAAATCTCTGCGGCCACTATGAAAAACAGCATGAAGTTTCTTCAGAAGACAGCTACCGTTTGATCCAGCAAGCCCACTGTCCTGAGCATATACCTTGACAATACTAGAATTCAAAGAAATGCATGCTCCCCCGTGTTTATAGCAGCACTGTTTACAGCAGCCAAGACATGGGAACAACCTGAACGCCCACTGATGGGTGAACGGGTAGAGAAGATGGGGTGCGTATCTTCAGTGGAGTACTGCTTCTGCTGCTGCTAAGTCACTTCAGTTTTGTCTGACTCTGTGCGACCCCATAGACGGCAGCCCACCAGGCTCCCCGTCCCTAGGATTCTCCAGGCAAGAACACTGGAGTGGGTTGCCATTTCCTTCTCCAATGTATGAAAGTGAAAAGTGAAAGTGAAGTCGCTCAGTCGTGTCCGACTCTTCGCAACCCCATGGACTGCAGCCCACCAGGTTCCTCTGTCCATGGGATTCTCCAGGCAAGAGTACTGGAGTGGGGTGCCATGTACTACTCAGCCATAAAAGAGAACAAAATAATGCCATTGCAGCAACATGGATGCGACTAGAGCTTATCACACAAAGTGAAGTCTGAAAGAGAAAGACAGACTCCATATGATATCGCTTGTATGTGGAATCTAAAATATGACACCTATCTATGAAACCGAAACAAATTCTTGGGCACAGAGAGTGGCCTTGTGGTGGCCAGCGGGGAGGCAGTTGGGATTAGCAGATGTAAGCTATTACACAGAGGATGGATACACAGCAAGGTCTATAGCCCAGGGAACTATATTCAGTATCTTGTAATAACCTGTAATGAAAAAGAGTGTGAAAAATAATATATACATATAGCATTCACAAAGGCTTCGTTTTGGTTTATTATATATGTATATTGTAACTGAATCACTTTTCTGTACACCAGAAACACAGCATTGTAAATCAACTATACTTCAATTTAAAAAAAAGCCAATGACCACTGGGTCAGTATCTCCAGGACAGGTTTTTCTTCTACTTTCCAAATCTCAACATCCACCTGCACACTGGGCATCTCCCCTTGATGTTCTCCAAACCCCGCCATGCCAGTGTAAGGCTTGCCTTCTCTGCGAGCGCTTTCCTGACGCTTCCCAGGTAGACCTGCCAGCCTGGTGTCTCCACTGTTCTCTACACACAGCTCACCAGCATCCCAGTGGCACGGCGCTGCGGATTTGCTTATGTGCCTGCCTGCCCTCCCCATTCTGGCAGCTCCTTGAGGGCAGGGGCTGTTTTGAGGGTGCCTCTAAAGCTCTAGGATTTAGAGTGAGGTCTGACAGTTAGGTGCCCGGTGGAGGTTTACTGAATGGATGTACAGATGAATGAATGAATAAATGAGTAGTGATTTGGTCCAACGCTACCTCCCGCTTTGGCTATCGTGTTTATTACTGTTGTTGTTTAGCCACTCGGGTCCCGCTCCTTTGCAACCCCGTGGACTGTAGCCCGCCAGGCTCCTCTGTCCATGGGATTTCCCAGACGAGAGTGCTGGAGTGGGTTGCCATGTCTCCAGGGGATCTTCCCCACCCAGGGATTGAACCCAAGTCTCTCTCCTGCACTGGCGGGTGAATTCATTGCCACTGAGCTACCAGGGAAGCCCCGTGTTTATCATAATTTACATATAACCAAGCATCTAGTACCATTACCTGACCCAAGGGAAATGGATTCTGAAGGTGTGAGGACTGAGTTCCTCTTTATTTCCAAGCTTGCAGTCAGTCTGAGCAGTAAAAATACAAAGAGCTAGATCACATTAGGGTATTTTAGCTATTTGTTTCAGTTCCTCAAATCAATTCAAACCCCGTTAATACTTAATTTAATTCCTTGGTTTTTTTCCCCCCTAGAACATTAACAGATATGTTATTAAGCTGTGGGGCCATCCATAATTGGTCATCTCTCTGTGAATTAAATTTTAAAAAGGAAAAGTAAGATCAAAGGATAATCAGATTTCCTATTTATGCAAGACAACTGAGTTAAATTACATTTTCTTGCTAAAAATAGATTATTTTCTTAAGAATTAAACATTTATTTTTATCTCAAACAATCTCCATACATCTTCTGTAGAGTTAACAAATAAATTCCAGGTAATAGTATTACATATTTAATAAATGTAGGGTGATTTGAATGGTATTAGAGTGCAAAGCATCAAGCAACTTCTGGAGGCAAGTAAAAATGGATTGAAGGGTCTCGTCCCAAAAAAAGGAGTTTGTGAACCAAAGAAGGGTATGAGCCTTGAGGGAAAGGCTGAGCAAAGCTGGCCACAGAACTTATATTTCAAAAAACCAAGTTGAAGCTTTGAGACATTTTGAAGTATTGGCCTAGTGAGATGGTTCCTGGAGGAGAGATTTTTTGGGTCTGAAGAGAAACATGTGGTATAACAGAAGTATTACCGTGAAAGTGTTAGTTGCTCCGTCGAGTCTGACTCTCTGAGACCCCATGGACTGTAGCCAATAGGCTCCTTGGTCCGTGGAATTTTCCAGGCAAGAATGCTGGAGCGGGTAGCCATTCGATCTTCTTGACCCAGGGATCGAACCTGGGTCTCCTGCATTGCAAGCAGATTCTTTACCATCTGTGCCACCAGGAGGCTTCCTTAAATCACACTCGCCTTATTAATTCCCCACAGTGATGGGTACCTGGAGTGTGTTCCGATTGCCACACCACTGCCAAGCACACTTGCACCTGATTCTCTGTGTGCCACCCCTGGCATATGTACCCAGGACAGCTGGATCACTAGGCACTATCCACTCTGATGGCACAAAAGGTATGATATAGGCCAATGGTTCTCAACTGGAGACAGTTTTGCCCCCCAGGGGACATATGAATATCAGAAGACATTCTGATTGTCTTGTTCAGCATGTGGTGAGTAGGAGTCAAAGATGCTGCTAAACATTTTACAATGCACAGGACAGCCCCCACAGCAAAGAGTTATCCAGCCTAAAATGTCGATATGCTGAGGTTGAGAAACCCTAATCTAGGTATCTTAATTTTTTGGTCCATATTCCTTTTTGATGACCTACTGATGGAATTGAGTGATTTATGAGCCTCCTGCAAATGTATGCTGAATTTTATGTGTGTGTGTTTATGAAATATGAGATGATATCAAGAGCATCCTCCCTGTGCCCTCAATTCATGTACACCTAGAACCTCAGAATGTAATCTTGTTGAGAACCCAGGTCTTTGCAGATGTAATTAGTTGAGGATCTCAAGGTAAATCCTTTCTGAGTTTAGGGTAGGTCCTAAATCCAGTGACTGGCATCCTTAAAATCAGAAGATAGAGAAGATACACAGAGATAAACAAGGAAGGTCATGTGAAAGTGGAGACATACAGAGACTGGAGTTAATGCTGCTGCAGTCGAACCCACGTCTCTTGTGCCTCCTGCATTGGCAGGCAGATTCTTTACATTGTGCCACCAGGGAAGCCCTCAAGGAATGCCAGGAACTGCCAAAAGCTGAAAGAGGCTAGGAAGGATTCTCTTCTAGAGCCTTCGGAGGGCATGTAACCCTGCCAGCCACTTGATTTCAGATTTCTGGCTGCCAGAACTGTGAGAGAATAAATTTCTATTATTTCAAGGCACAAAGTTTGCAGCAGTGCTAGGAAACGAATACGAGGAACGTGCATTCTTTTGGGGGCAAAGACTTTGTTTTTCGCCTGCCCAACATTCTTTTCCTTTCATTTTATCACGGCATCCCCATCTCCCTCCTACTTGTTTCATCCATTCGAGTGGTCCAGAGTGGGGTTGGCCCCATCCCCAGTCACGTGACCCAGGCCCAACCAGTCTCCCAAGTGATGTTTCAGTTGGACATGTGCCCGAGTCATGTCCTTCCATGAAATCCTTTCAGGTCAGGTTGTCGGGTGGATACATAAGACTGCCTTTGCTGGTGGCCCTCTTTGCCACTGTGTAGAGACAGCCTGTTGAGGATAAAGTCAACACAGAGGACAGTATAGCCAACAGAGAGAGGGGATGTCTGAGGATTCCACTGGAGACTCAGGACCAGTCTATTCTTGACGACTCGTCTCTTAAACTTTCCTGTAACCACCCTTAGTCCCACACTTTTTTTGTTTAATTCAGGATAAATTGGGTATTGTCAACTGAAACTAACTAAAAGAATTCTGACAAATAGAATCTCCAGTTTTCATTGACACTGCAAAAGGATGAGTCCCCTTAAATGTTTATGAATCCCAAACCTTTTTTAATTGTTAGAAAGGCTTGTAGTTCTGTGCTTAAAAGCTCATTGTATAACCATAAGAGTAACAGGGCAGTCTCAAATCCAGGAACAGGGCTTTGGTTTGTTGAATTTCAGATTCTATAAAGTTTTCACAAGTCCCTAGGATCATGGAATATTAGAACTGAAAGTGATACCAAAGAGTATCTTGATTTTTTTAAAGATAAAAGCATGGAGGAAGAGGATATTATGCATTGACAATTCAGATCATTAGAAATATAATTTATCTTGAGTCCAAAGGGAAGCCCAAGAATACTGGAGTGGGTAGCCTATCCCTTCTCCAGGGGCTCTTCCCGACCCAGGAATGGAACTGGGGTCTCTTGCATTGCAGGCGATTCTTTACCAACTGAGCTATCAGGGAAGCCCTCTGTGAAGAAAGATGGGCTTATAAATGATGCGATTATATATTCAAATGATAAGTGAAGAGGAATATTAAAAGCTTGCTTGTTTTGATCAACATTTGTTTTCTGAGATGTCCATCTGACCTCCCTGTGGTTTGTGATACCGCCAGTGAGCTAAGAAGTTCCTTAACGAACAAAATCAATACGTCTCCACTGACTGCCCTCCCTCTCCCCCAATCACCCCTCTCCGGAGGGATGCCTGGCAAACACGCAGTGGAAAAAAAAGGAAGATGAGGATGCCTGGGTCTTTATCACAGTCACACGTAGAGTCAGTTGTGTGGGTTTGGGCACCACATCTCCAAGTTGATTGACTTGTTCTTGGTGGTTTAGAAAGTGCATCATTGCACACCCCACACTTTGCACACCTACATGAGGTCTTAGTAAGAGTCCCTCGTTCTGGGTTCCAGGTTCTGGCGTGATGGAGTGACCTCATTGGTCCCCTGGGACCCTTTAGCAGTGGGAGGTGGAAGCAGCAGCAGTTTTCTCTTCCGCTGGAACGAGGAAATAAGATGCACTTGCCAAATCCCTCTGTCCCTTCTCCCCCCCCTTTCACTAACTTGGGGGATGTTTGATGCTCTCTCGAGCAGATCTCAGAGAAGACACCAAAGCAATACTGAAGCAGTGATGCTTTTTTCTGCACTTTTTTCTGAAGCATGACCTTTAGATTCGGAGCAAGCTGCTATGTGGTTGTGTCCTCGAGTCAGGCGGGCCCGAGGGAGGGAAAGGCAGTGTAACCAGGCTGTACCCCGGTAGCTGAGTTCACCTCCACAGCCTTCTCAGGAGCTCAGGGGGATTTCTGAAATTGACCTAAAACTGCCGTCAAGCTAAATAAGCCCCACAAGGACATGAATTTCAGGCATGCGTGAAGGAATCTCAATACAATGTTAACCATTGAAGAGCTAAGACAGATCTTACAGAGGAGTTTCCTTGCACCCATGATCTCTACCTTTCCTATTGCTGATGTGTAGACATAGAATTGGGCTTCCCTGGTAGCTCAGTTGGTAAAGAATCGCCTGCAATGCAGGAGACCCTGGTTCCATTCCCGGGTCAGGAAGACACGCTGGAGAAGGGACAGCCTATACACTCCAGTGTTCTTGGGCTTCCCTGGTGGCTCAGATGGTAAAGAATCCGCCTGCAATGTGGGAGACCTGGGTTCAATCCCTGGGTTGGGAAAATCCCCTGGAGAAGGGAAAGGCTACCTGCTCCAGTGTTCTGGCCTGGAGAATCCCATGGACTGTATAGTCCACGGGGTCGCCAAGAGTCGGACATGGCTGAGTGACTTTCACAACTTTCACTTCAGACAGAGTCAGAGGTTCTCAGACAGCAGGAGCACCCAAGCTACTCATCTTGATTAAGATATGACAAATAAAGGGTCCTCTGATAGGACAAAGCTAATTGCAAAGGTGGGTTCATGCCAGGTGGTGGTTCCAAAACATGCTCCCCAAATTCCTTGACATTCCTACCATGGATAGAGCATCTAGGTCCCTCTCCTTGAATCTGGGCTCTGTGAAGGAGTGACTAACAGAACAATGGCAGGAGTCAGTGATGCTGCCATTTCCCAGCACCGGGCTTGATCTTCTGTCTCTTGGAACTGGCATTCTTGGAATCATGCTGTGAGGAAGCCTGAGCAGCCTGTGGAGAGGCCGTGTGGAGAGGAATGAGGTCCCTGGCTGTTAGTCCCAGCTGAGCTCCCAGCCAACGACAATGTCAACTCACCAGCAGGCTTCCCGGAGGCTCAGTGGTGAAGAATCTGCCTGCTGATGCAGGAGACATGGGTTTGATCCCTGATCTGGAAAAACCCCACATGCTGCAGAGCAGCTAGGCCCAGGAGCCACTACTGTTGAGCCTGCGCTCTAGAGCCGGAGAACGGCAACTCTTGTGCCCACGTGCCACAGCTACTGAAGTCTGAGCGCCCTAGAGCCATGCTCTGCACCAAGAGAAGCCGCTGCAAGGAGAAGCACAGCAACCAGAGAAAGCCCTCAGGCAGCAAAAAGACCCAGCACAGCCAAAATAATCAAATAAGATTATAAAAATAAATAAATAAAATTAAAACAACAACAACTCACCAGCCCTGTGAATTTCATCCTGGAAGTAGATTCTTCAGCCCCACCCACCTCCTGCCCCAGGTGGTGCCACAAGGAGCAGAGAAGGGCCTTCCCTGCAGATTCATGGGCGAAACAGAGGTTTGTTTTCAGGATTTAGTGTTTTAAGCTACTGCATTTTGGGTGGTTTGTCATTCGGCAATAAATGACTTGAACCCTCCCTGTCTGATACAGTCTTTATTTCATCACCGCCAGCCAGCATCTCGTTGGGCGGCGGGGGCGGGGGGGGACGGGGGCGAATCAGGAGGTGCTACGCCAGTGGCGGTCACACTTAACCAGACAGAGTTGTGAAGTGGGGAGCTTGCTAAAAATGCAAGTCAGCTGAATATTTCAGTTGCCTCTGTTTCGGTCCAAGTACCCACATTTTAAACATACACCCAGGTTGTCCATGAATCTTGTGGAGTCACCAGTTGATTAGATGATCGTTACTCCAACAAGAGTAAGCTCGCCGGACAAAAATGCTTTGGGAAAATTACAGCTGTCCTTCAGATCTACCCTCTCTCCCACCTTCATCATTTTTCAGCTTGAAGAAGACTGGTAGTTGGCTTTCTAGAAAGAGGGACACATTTTTTTCATTTATTTTTTTAAATTGGAGTATAATTGTTTTACAATGTTGTGTTAGTATCTGCTGTACAACAACATGAATCAGCTAATGAAAATATTACTCTAACTCAATTACACAAGATAAAGCTCCTTGACTCTGACTTCTTCATTCAAATTCTACCTATTCAGAGCTGCCAGCCACTGACTGTGCTCCATGTTCTCCCAGGGCGAATCGCTCACTTAGGGTAGGGTGTTCTAGTGGTTAAAACACATGCCATCATATCAGACAAACCCGGCCTCAAAGCCTGGGGACCTCGTATTAGGCATTGCCTCTAGCCAAAATCCTAGGTCTCTGATTATGCATCTGGTAAATGATCATAGATGACTAATGCACGTTAGACGTTCAACACAATGCTTGGCACATAATAAGCGCTCAATAGACATTTTGTGTTATGACTCGTCCAACAGAAGATAAAGGGGAGGGGACAGTCTACATATCACTCAGCCAGGTTTTATACTTGGAGACAGAGAAATGGACAAAATCAGTGATAACCTCAGCCTGATGTAAATCAGAGTCAAATCTCTGGGGCACATCTTTAAAAACACAGAATCCTGGGCCCCAGTGCCCAGGATAGATGCTGATTCAGGGTATGCATGGGCCCCAGAACCTGTGCAAATAACTCCTCGACGCTATCCCGTCTGGGAGCCGGTGGAACACTCAGGCCCCTTTCCTCCTGAACATGCTGATTACCTTGTACATTACAATAACCTGCAAGATGCTGTCCCTTCCAGCACATTTGCAAGCATCCTATGCATCCCCCCTGGAGAACCTGGCTGCCTTGCTCCTTAATCAACTTGAGTGACACCGTCATTCCTCTGAGAACCAGTCCTGTTTCTCTCCTCCAAAGAGGCTGGGGCTCCTGCGTGCCTCAGGGTGAGAGATGACCCAGCCACCTCTGGCTCCCTAACCTTCCTGAAGTTCACAGTGGCCACCTGCACACCTGACCTGGCTCTTCACTCACAGAATAGAAGTAAATGTCACTCCTGGAGATTTTAATTAATAGCCTTTCTATTTTTTTTTTTTTTTTTGGGTCAGACTCTTAAGTGTCGATCAAGTTGATGGAGCTCCAGGGAGTCTTCTGTTCTGAATAGGTGAAAAATTGTACCCACAAAAAGAGTTCCCCATCCGATCAATTCTCTCTAACAACTTTATTGATTAGCTGCAGGAACATTTTTCATTTATTAATTATGAAGAAGATGTCTCAGAGATTTCTTAAAGTTAACTATTGTAATTCTTTTTTAATCCTGAGTTAACATTGACTTGACTCACACTGCTTCCCAGGGCACAGAGTCCTACAGCAGGTGTGGGGGTGCCCAGGAAAGGAGGCTATTAAAGTGCCCGCAAGCAGATACTGCAGACTGAATCTTCATTTGGGGCCGATTAATTGATTCCTTGAAAAAAAACAACACAGTTTGTCCTTTTCAGTAATGTGTTAGCATCAAAATATCATCCCATTATGATGTCTAGGCTAGTGATGGTTAATTAATTAATTGCTGCCAGTTAAAAACACTGCTCGACCCAGGTAAATCTTTCATTTATTAAAATCGATTCTGATAATGGCTTTGCAAAGGGATTCGGGGGTGGGGGGGGCTAGAATCAGGAGTCTTGACCAGCTCTTCCTTCCTTCCCTGCACCTTCCCTTCGTTTCCCCTCCTCCTCTGACCCACTAATCTCTCTTTCCCCTCCCTGCTCCCCCACCCCCCTTCTTCTTCCCATCGCTGATACCCTGTCCGAGGCAGGGGTCTGTTACAGCCTCGTTCAGCAGTGCCATTCGGGGGCTGCCTGGGCTCTGGATACTCTGAAGGTTGTAAACTGGCTCCCTCCCTCTGAGTTGTTCAACAGAAAACCTCTGATGGTAGACCACCTTGTCAGCTCGATTCCTCAGGCTTCCTGAGCAGGCAGGCTGGGCTGCTAGGAACTTGTGCCTGGAAATCAAATTCTGGCTCCCCAGCAGCCAGACTCCCAGCCCTTTCCCTCATCACACCAAGTCTGGACAAGGTTCCTGTAAGTAACTCTCAGTCTGGACACAAGAAGGAAGGCATCCGGTTATCCGGCTTTGTTTGACAAATACCCCGTGTCCATTGGGCTGGATGGACCAAGGTTTGTGATGGCACAAATGTGAATATGGACTCATCCCTGCTGTCAGGGTGACTGCAGACTACAGAAGGAGCCTGAAACCTTCTTACACTTCCAGGGCGATAGGAGAACCCTCAGAGAATATATGCATATATGTGAAACTGAGTCACTTTGCTGGACATCTGAAACTAACACAACATTGTAAACCAAATATGTGTGTGCTTGCTTAGTCATGTCTGACTCTACGACCCTGTGGATTATAGCCTGCCAGGTTCCTCTGTCCATGGAGTTCGCCAGCCAAAAATACTGGAGTTGGGTTGCCATTTTCTACTCTGGAGGATCTTCCCAACCCAGGGATAAAACCCACATCTCTTGCATCTCCTGCATTGCAGGTGGATTCTTTACCACTGCCCCACCTGGTGCTGTGCTGTGCTTAGTCACTCAGCTGTGTCCAGCCCTTTGCAACCCCATGGACTGTAGCCTGCCAGGCTCCTCCATGTCCATGGGAATGCTCCAGGCAAGAATACTGGAGTGGGTTGCCATACCCTCCTCCAGGGGAGCTTCCCAACCCAGGGATAGAACCCAGGTCTCCTGCATTGCTGGCAGATTCTTTACCATCTGAGCCACCAGGGAAGCCCCATAAATCAACTGTAGTTCAATAAAAATAAATAAATGAATGAAGAACCCTGAAGAAGAAAGCTCGTGGTGGGTGGGTAAAATCAAAGACAGGAGAAGATGCCCACCTCACCTCAAGTACTTCAGAGGAACAAATGGGTTTGATTCCAAAGTAAAAGATTATAAAAGGGAATATTTCTCATGGGGATAGGAGAGGGCAAAAATAATCTGATTACTGAATGTGAATGAGCCCAGTGAAAAGGAAAAGAGGGTGAGAGACAAAATAAAACAAAGCAAAAAGCAAAACCCCTGGTGCTGCTCAGGGAGCTCAGAGCGGAGTGTGAGGTTGGGGAGTGCGGTAATGGTGGGCTGGCCCACCGCAGTGGGGAGAGGGCGCTGAGTCAGGAGGAGCCCGGGTTCCCGAAGGGCAACATCGATTCACAAAAGCGCTAAACTATGTGTTGGTGTAAGAAGAAAAAATGGGGTAGGGAGGGATCCAGATTTGAGGAGGTTGGTGGGGGGATCGAGGGGCCTTGGAGCCCGTCTGGGTTCTCGGGCACAACACTCAGCAGCAGGGGGACAGTGAGGGACACAGGGGTGTGTGGCCGCGTGAAATGGGCCGATGTTGCCAGAGGCATCTCGTGCCAGACTCTGAAAAGAATTACACATGTGACCTTAGTACTACTTTCTGTTGCTAAGAAATTAAGGAAGGAGGATAGGAAAATAGGTATTTGTAAAAAGCCCTCATTTTCAGGTAAAAAAAGAAAGGGTGGGTTCTAGAAACCTTAAATTCAAACCCTGGTAAAATTCCAGAACAGGTTATTAAAAGGAAGATCGAGGGCTTTTGGAAGTGAATCCAGAGGGTCTCAGTAGCTAACACAGATTTGTGAATCACCAGTCAAACTAACTAGATGTCCTTTATGATAGGGTTCTAGACTTGTGTATCACAAATACAGCAGAATCAAGGATCGTCTTGATTCTGGCAAAATAACTAAGCTGACCTTGCTCGATATTCTTATGGGTTAATTTGTAAGTTCTGGGTTCAATTTGTGCTGTTAGTTTAAGTCATTATCAACAAAAATTCTTAGCAGAAAGACCTTGATTATTGAACCCAAGGAGGAGTTCAGTTTAGAATTCTGTTCCTGACCCAACCTTGTTCAACACTTTTCTAAAAGAAGTCAATGAAAGCACAAAAGACATGCTTATCAGATTTACAAATATGACTCATGTCTGGAAGGAATAGTTAACACAGCAAAAGAACAAATCAATATTCGAAGTTATTCCGTTAGGTTGGAATATGGAAGTAAACCAAGAGTATTACAAGAATGAACACAAAGTCTGAGTTCAGGTTGAAAAAATCAATAGGAAAGGCATAGCATTAGATAAGTATGACTTGGCAGCAGTTGATATGAATAGAAGGTTGGAGATTTATCTGACTGTAAAATCAGGATAAAGCAACAGCATAACATCATGGCTAGGAAAGTCGATCCAGTATTAGGCTCTGTGTGGGTTAGGGTACCCCAAGAAGCAGAGTCCAAGATAAGGGTTCCAGTACAAGTAATTATTTGGGGAAGTGACCCCATGACGCCTCATCCTGTAGGGAGTGGGTGAAATGGGATGGGAAGGAGCAAACAGAGGGTGAGTATCAAGCCAATGACTATGCATGAGACAGGAGTTGATGCTGCTAGGACTCTCTGAGAAGCATGGAGAAAGTGAAGCTCAGAGTCACCTGGGTGAGGCGGGAGGGAGCTGGGACATTTATACTCCAACTACCGTTGGTCGTTGATCGAAGATCATCATGGCGAGTGTTCATTCCTTGACACTTCCAACTGGGCACAGTCCAGTGGGCTCTGGCAGCCAGAGAGAGCCCTCAGGTGAAGCCATACAGGTGCTGGCAGTTAGAAGTCAGCCTGGCAGGCACCAAAATGGAAGGGCTCAAGAGGACATGAGCTGCACACCAGTAATATTCGCTACAGTCTCTCAGACTCAGATAACATACAAGTGTCCTTCCTGTTGGTCAACCGTTACCTGGAACACTGTATGTAGTTCTGGTGCCACACGAAAGAGGAACCTTGAAAAATGGAGTATTTCTTAGAGCAGGGACCCAAGATAATAAGGATTTTGAGGACCATGTCATCTGAAAATGGAACTCAGGAACTCCAGTTTGGACTTGGGGACAGAGAATATATGCTTGACATCTCCTGGCTGTCTAGCAAACATCTCGAATCTGACACATCCACATGGGAATTCAGTTCCTCCCCTGCCTCCCAAAAAACAATACCTATGTTTGAAATATTTGTGCATAAATACAGAAAATATAATACAAGAGGGCCCCTGTGTGCGTGCTCAGTCACTCAGTCCTGTCTGTTTCTCTGTGACCCCACGAACTGTAGCTCACCAGCCTCTTCTGTCCATGGGCCTTTCCAGGTGAGAAGACTAGAGTGGATTGCCGTTTCTTCCTCCAGGGGATCTCCCCACCCAGGGATCAAACCCGGGTCTCCTGCACTGGCAGGTGGATTCTTTACCACTGAGCCACCTGGAAGTCCACTAGGGCTCCTGCTGCTGCTGCTGCTAAGTCGCTTCAGTCGTGTCTGACTCTGTGCCACCCCATAGACGGCAGCCCACCAGGCTTCCCCGTCCCTGGGATTCTCCAGGCAAGAACACTGGAGTGGGTTGCCATTTCCTTCTCCAATGCATGAAAGTGAAAAGTGAAAGTGAAGTTGCTCAGTCATGTCTGACCCTTAGCGACCCCATGGACTGCAGCCTACCAAGCTCCTTTGTCCATGGGATTTTCCAGGCAAGAGTACTGGACTGGGGTGCCATTGCCTTCTCCTAATAGGGCTCCTACCTCCCACTAAAAAACATGTGGTGATATTTTTCTTCTACAAAAATAGTAAGGAAGCGGGGATGGATAGATATGGAAGACCCATATCCAAATGCCAAAACCATACATGCACATAGTTTTAAAGAGGCACTAAAAGTTTATACTGAAGCAACTGGTTCAAAGAATATATAAAACTTCAAAAAAATTTAATCTGAGTCTTTAAAAGAATTAGGGAATTCATTTTTTAAAAAAACTAAAACATCATGGATGAACAAATAAAAGATCATTTGCTGCTCAATGTGAGCAGATACTATGTGAATAAATACCCTTCATACGAATACATTACACATACATAGTTATAGTTATAGTTTACTGGTAACTACTCCACTCACACATGTATGCACGTATCGCAAATTAGAGCTGGGTATGATACCATGGGTGTGAAGCTGAAGCTCCAATACTTTGGCCATCTGATGTGAAGAACCAACTCGTTAGAAGAAACCCTGATGCTGGAAAAGATTGAGGGCAGGAGAAGGGATGTGGATGAGATGGTTGGATGGCATCAACGACTCCATGGACATGAGTTTGAGCAAGCTCCAGGAGATGATGAAGGACAGGGAAGCCTGGCGTGCTGCAGTCCATGGGGTCGCAAAGAGTCGACACGACTGAGCAATTGAACAACAACAATGATACTATTAATACTAATTCCCCCGATTGGATAAAATAGATTATGACACACCCATAAATAGAATATGAAGTCTCCACGTGTTGGTTGAGAATAACATTCAAGATACAGTTTTCTTCAAACACGCAGAGTCTCCCCTGCCATGGACACAGGCCTGTGTTTTACTTGGATTCAGTGCTGACAGGTCCCTCCCTTTCTTTCACTGCTCCTGGGTCCTGGTCAGGCTACTTACTAAGCACGAGCCCTTGAAAAAACTCCTCTAACTTCTCAGGATCAGTATTTTCCCCAAAACATTTTTGTCACAGGCTTGCTGCAGAGAACACTGGGAATAAGAACGAGCTTTTGGGATTGAAAATTTGTTTTTTTGTTGTTGTTTTGAGTTGACCAGAGCCAGTATGGCTCACATGGTAAAGAATCTGTCTGCAATGCCGGAGACCCAGGTTCGATGCCTGGGTCAGGAAGATCCCTTGGGGGAGGAAATGGCAACCCACTCCAGTATTCTTGCCTGGAGAATCCCATGCACAGAAGAGCCTTGGTGGGCTACAGTCTGTGGAGTCGGACATGACTGAGTGACAAACTCTTTCACTTTCGAAAACTAAAGAAATCAAAGCTGCCCCTGAAGCTTTTGTAGGAAGAAGCATTTATTCCTTTCTTCATTTACTGTTGCTCTAGGCACGAGACAAGATGCTTGCTCCTGGAATCTGCTTCCCCCGAGGAGGCCATCAGAGATGCTACGATCTGGACTGGTAGTAATGGGCACACAAAAATCAGAACAAAAGCAGGAGAACAATACAGAGGAACAAAGAAAGCATCGGAAGGCAAGTCACCTGGGCGGGTACAGTGGAGGTCAGAAGCTGTGGCAGGAGCACTCTGGGAATCCGAAGGCAGCAACGGGCGGGGAAGCTGTCAGTTCTCATCTAAGCCATCCCAAGACCTCCGGTGACAGTCAGGATGTCACTGCAAATTGAGTGAGCAGAAAGACACTGTGTGAATACCAGACCCAGGAAGCGTCTTCCCAAAATGAGAGCGAACTGAGCCGATGCAACTAAATGGACACTTGAACGTCTAGCATTCATGAGAACAAATTCAAGGAGCAGCTACTTATAACGAAGAATGTGTTACTGTACACAGCTAAGAAATTGAGGTCAGTGTTTGAGGCAAGATGAAATAATTAGAGTTAACCCCGATGATGGAAAGATTTTCAGAAGGCTTTCATTGTTTAATCTGTTGCTGTCAGTACTTTCTAGAGAATAAGGTGGAATTTTGTTTTTCTTGCCAAGTGGCTGCCTTGCCAGGGACTGGCATTCTTGACAACTCAGCACACTAGGCTTCAGAGGGTTGATGGTGGAAGAATAAAAGTACCTTGTACTTTACAAAGTCCTGCATCAGTTACCTTAGTTCACCTCAGTACCACTGAGAGAAATGCAATATGAGGAAACGTGGACTCTGCAAACTGAGGGGCATCACACGTCAACGCACCAGGTTTCTAGGTGTGTTCGTCCTGACATACCATGGACCACCCTACTTCTACCAGCCACCCCTCCACTTCTCAAATCTTGATCGATCTATTTCCAGCCCTGAAGTAGCATTCATTCAACAAACAGGAATCCCCATACCAAGATGAAAATACCTCTAGGAGGATTATCACATGGATGACATTATCTGCCAATGAGTTTATCCAATAGGATTCTTAGGAGAGGAAAGACAAGACAGACACGTTCTGAAATCAGAATGGAGAGAGCATAAGAAATCTGGAGCACACAACATTGCTAGATACAGTTGGCGAATCCAGGCAAGGGACCCAGAGGAACCTCGGAGCAGCCGGAGAGCATTTAGAGGGTATAGAGGGGCCCAGAGAAAATGGACAGAAAGACCCCAAGACAAGTGCCACCTACACTGTGGTTTTATCTAGAGCTGGTCCAGATCACCTGATGAGGGGGAGGTCCTCCATTTCCATGCAGTTTGTCAGCTCAGTGGGATGGAGAATCGGGTTTCATTGAAGTAGACCAAGGGAAACTGGATGCACAAAGACGACATTGGGGGGGGTTCGTTAGCACTGGGAAGGGTCTCAGGAACTTTAAATAGACAGAGGCCATAATCCCAGGGTCTAGGGACCAAGTCCATGCAGAGAGGAAAGGTCTGCAGCCTCCTGTGATGTGCTAGCCTGAGTCTCAGAGGCTGAGACCGGGGTCTGGCAGGGAGCACATGGCAGGTGAGGGTGAGTGGCCACCCAGACCCACCGAAGCACCCCTGAAGTCACCAGTCCCCAGGGAACCAGGGGCCCAGCTTAGAGACTTGGAATGTAAGTGATCAGAGGCCCAGGCTCTGTTACCCAGGGCCCCAGGGGTTAGATGGGTAACTCAAAGAAGATGGGAAACTAGAGTTAAGAAGAACACGTTGACCCATAATTCCAGTCCCGTGAACTGTAATCTACAGATACCGTCATAGGAGTGTGGCGTGCCGAGATCATGTAGTGGTTAGTGCTCTCCGTTGTGAGCACAGCAACCTCGGTTCGAATCTGAGTCATGGCAGTAGTGTTACACCTGGCATCTGCTTTCCTTGGGCTTCCCAGGTGACGCCAGTGGTAAAGAACCTGCCTGTCAGTGCAGGAGATGTGAGATGGGTTTCCATCCCTGGGTTAGGAAGATCCCCCGAAGGACATGGCAACCCACTCTAGTATTTTGCCTGGAGAATCCTATGGACAGAGGAGCCTGGTAGGCTGCAGTCTATAGGGTCGCAAAGAGTCAGACACAGGTGAAGTGACTTAGCACCCACACGTATAATGTATGTAATCTAATCTGTGTTAATATATCCTTATACACGTGAGAAGTGGCATGCATACAAGAATACTCACTGTGGTGTGATTAGAAATAGCCAGAGATCAGAGACAATCTAAATGTTCATCCATAAAGATGGCTAGAACAAACTATGGCCTACTCATGCAGAGACATTAAGGTCCAGAACTCTCTGTGCGTGGTGGATCTGGAATAATCTTCAAACTATATTTCCCTCAAAATAAGCAGAGCAGAGTACTGTGTCGGAGAAAGCGATGGCACCCCACTCCAGTACTCTTGCCTGGAAAATCCCATGGATGGAGGAGCCCTGTAGGCTGCAGTCCATGGGGTCGCTCAGAGTCAGACATGACTGAGCTACTTCACTTTCACTTTTCACCTTCATGCATTGGAGAAGGAAATGGCAACCCACTCCAGTATTCTTGCCTGGAGAATCCCAGGGACAGTGGAGCCTGGTGGGCTGCTGTCTATGGGGTCGCACAGAGTTGGACACGACTGAAGCGACTTAGCAGCAGCAGCAGCAGCAGCAGAGTACTGTGTACAGCGAGCTACCATATTTTTTTTTTAAAGAAAAACATGACTGGGTGTCCCTCTAAGGCATGACACCTGGGCTCCTGTGCTATAGTGTAGGAAGGAGAGGCTGTTTTTGAACCTTTTATTTTGTATTGGGGTATAACCCATCAACAGTGTTGTGATGGTTTCGGGTGAACAGCAAAGGGACTCAGCCATACATATACATGTGCCCATTCTCCCCCAAATCCCCCCCATCCAGGCCTCGACATGACATTGAGCAGAGTTCCATGTGCTGTACAGTAGGTCCTTCTTGGTTATCCATCTTAAATATAGCCGTGTATACATGTCCATCCCAAACTCCTTAACTATCCCTTCCCTTGGCAACCTTAAGTTCATTTTGTATATCTGTGAGTCTCTTGCTGTTTTTTACGTAAACTCATTCGCATCATTTCCTTAGGAAGGAGATATTTATCAATATGCCCTCTTGTCATTTTGGAGGTTTGTACCCTGTGTATGTGTTGCCTATTAAGAAAATACAGGCTCGAAAGCATTAGACGACAGGGAACAGGAAACCCAGAGCCAAGTGTCACCAAAGACGGGATCCCAGGCAGGGGCAGGGTGGTGGGATGCGAGCTTACCGTCGGACCTGTGTGTTCCTAGTGGTGTCCGGGGGTGGCCAGAGAGGGCGGGGGTGGGGCAGTGTGGCCCAGGAAAGGGACACCTGACCGCGAGGAGCGAGGAGAGCGACCGGTGACCAGGCAGCTCTCCCAGTGCCCTCCTGCCTTGGAGACTGTTCTGGAAGGGAATTTTCAGATCACTTAGTCTGGTAGTTCCAAAATGTTAATCTGAGATTTGACTGCGTTTGTACCAACCAGAGCCCTTGTCAATAAAATTCAGATGGATGGTCCCATCCCGGACCCCTAAAGTTTGAAAGTTTTTGGGGTGGAGTGGGACTTGGCATTCCTGCAGGTTCTACGCACAGCCAGGTCGGGAACCACTGACTTTGACCATCTACCTCTCTCATAGCTCAAAGGGACTTCCAAGAAAGATGACGCTGGTACAGGGCAGGCAGTGACCACAGATCAGTCAGGAGGCTGTGGGTGAGGGACAGAACCCACAAGCCGTGTGCTTAAGCATCCACCCAAGAAACACAGGTTCACGGCCACACAGACTGTGACGGAATCCCAGGCATGCTGCTTAATAGCTGCGTCCTCGGAGATGACTTCATTTTGTTATGCTTCAATCTCTTCTTCTCTTACAAGGATTTAATAATGCCTACCCCATAGGCTTAAAATTAAAATGATTTTCTATAAATCTGCTCCATACTATGTAAAAGCCTAAATGGGAAAAGAACTGGAAAAAGAATAGTACATGCATATGTGGGCTTCCCAGGGGGAGCGAGTGGTAAAGAACCCGCCTGCCAACGCAGGAGACATAAGAGATGTGGGTTCGATCCCTGGGTCAGGAAGATCCCCTAGAGGAGGGCATGACAACCCCCTCCAGTGTTCTTGCCTGGAGAATCCCGTGGATGGAGGAGCCCGATAGGCTAGAGTCCATATGGACAGAGGAGCCTGATGGCTAGAGTCCATAGGGTCACAAAGAGAAGGACACAACTGAAGCCACTTAGCACAGCACTGTGCATATATTTGCATGACTGAATCACTCTGCTGTACAGCTGAAACTAACACAACATTGTCAATCGCCCGTAGCCCCATAGAAAACAAGAAGTTAAAATCCATTTTATATATACGTATATATAGTACTCAGTTGTTATTGCTATTGGCCCTTCTATTACTGCTGTTGCAACCTCGCAGGAAGATAATGACCTTGCCAAGAGACAAAGGACTGTCATCACAGGAAGAGTCAGAAACCAGACGACCAACGTCTGCAGCATCACTGAAGCCCAGGATCAAACCCTCAGAGGAACCACAGCAAACAGTGGGCGGGGCGGGGCGTCAGTTTCCTGTGAGGCTCATAATCCCATGGCCACCTGAGCCCCTCCCATGTCTATCCTGGCCCACATTTCGTGCTTAATCCCCCCCAGAACATCCCATTTTATGCTGGTGGTGGGACTGCCTTGGGCTTACGCGGTGAGCCACACTAGAGGGAAAAATAGACTGGCTCGGGTCTCTAGAGGACTTAGAGCACTCTGCACTTTTTGTCCTATTTAACTGAGCTCCTGATCAGATCACTTTCCTAGGATTACAGAA
Source organism: Bos mutus (assembly GCF_027580195.1). Lineage (NCBI taxonomy): Eukaryota > Metazoa > Chordata > Mammalia > Artiodactyla > Bovidae > Bos > Bos mutus. The sequence goes on from NC_091640.1 coordinate 56,597,750, forward strand.
TGGAAGCCCGAGGTATTCATCTGATCTCTTTTCCTCCGAACGCCTAATTCCATTAATGACTACAGAAGCACCTTCCTCGCACAGCTTAATGGGTTTGGGCTCAGAGTCACTCCAATTTCGCATCAAGCCTGGTTGGTAGAGGCCCCAAAGTGCAGAGAACTTGCAGCGTGGAGCTTTAAGAAGCTCAGCCTGGCCCCTCTTTCTCAGGCAGGGCTGAATTTTACCCAGAGGCCGAGCTCCAAACAAATCTTTCTTCAGATTTGGAACTTTCAGGAGAGCCTTTACGTGGAGTGTGGTTGCTTGGTTGCGGTTGGGTTTTTAAAACTTCTGCTTGGCTGTGCTGGGTCTTAGTTGCGGTAAGTGAGGTCTAGTTCCCTGACCGGTGATTGAACCTGAGCCCCCTGCATTTGGAGCGTGGAGTCTGAGCCCCAGAACCACCAGGGAAGTCCCTTATTCTTTTTGTAGAGGCCGAGAGAGTGGAGAAATGAAGAGGCGCTGAATCTAACTGGTGCATCAGGATTCTTTGTCATGGTTCTCCTCGGGCCTGCTGCTTTTCATTTATTTCCTCCAGAATCTGGACTTCATGAATATCGGTGCCTCTACATCTGAAATGAGAGGGGAGAGAAAATTGGAAGAATAAATTGCAAGGAGATGAGGTGAAAAACTCACCCCTGAGAGATGGATCCTGTGGATTGGACCCCACCCTGACTTCACAAAGAGGAGGCGACGGAGGCCTGGAGAGGGAGGGGGTCTGTGGCCAAGCAGGTTGACCTCTGGCCAACCCAGAGGTCAGAGTTTGGCGAAGTCAGGAAGAAAGCGCTGGGCAGGGGAAAGGAGGACCAAGGCTGAGGAGTTTGAACTAAGTTGGTGGGCGAACCTGTCCCTAGAGGTTTTAAAAACTCATTTCTAAAATATTACATAAGCGTCTCACTTCCTAGAGCTGTGTAACAAATGAACAAAAGCTAAACAGCTAAAAATAACAAACAGTTTTTATCTCCCAGTTTTTGTGGGTCAGGAATCCGGGCACATGTGATCCAGAGGCCTCAGGCTTAACATATCCCACATGACTGCAGCCAGGACCACAGCAAAGGGGAGGACGCGCTGCCAAGGTCACTCATTGGTTCCCGGCCACATTCGGGTTCCTGAGTGCTGCTGGCCAGAGGCCCCCACGGTTCCTGGTCATGGAGACCTTGTTGGTCATTGGTCATCTCATAACATGGCAGCCTCAAAGCAACAGAGACTGCCCAAGACAGAACCCCGTCCTCCTTGCTGTAATTTTGGAAATGTCATCCCATCAACACATCCATGTTGTGTTAGTCACTCAGTCGTGTCTGACTCTTTGCAAGCCCACCAGGTTCCTCTGTCCATGGAATTCTCCAGGCAAGACTCCAGGAGTGGGTAGTTATTCCCTTTTCCAGGGGGTCTTTCCTGGCGTCTCCTTGGATCAAACCCGGGTCTCCTGCATCCCAGGCAGATTCTTTACCATCTGAGTCCCCAGGGAAGTCCTATGTTGGCTTGGCTAGGCTCAGCTCACCAGGGCAGGCGTCACTTGCATAGGGTCTGCAGGAAGAAATTAAAGGAGGAAAAGGGGGAAATTGTATGCGTGAGGAGGAGTGCAGAAGAGAGAAGACTGGGAAGAAAGAAACCTGGAAGATTTTAGGCTGTGGTTGGAATTTCTTGGCTTCTTCGTGGGGAGAGAGGGAAACCATTTTCTCTAACGAGTGCAATTTTACAAAGTTTTTTATTTACTTACTACTTGGCTGTGCTGGGTCTTCACTGCGGCACAGGCTTCTCTTTAGTTGCAGGGCACGAGCTTCTCACTGCGGCAGCTTCTCCTGTTGTGGAGCGTGGGCTCCAGGACGTGAAGGCGTCTGTAGGTGGCAAGTGGGCTCAGCAGCTGCAGCTCCACGGCTGGGACGTGTAGGCTTTGTTGCTCTGCCGCACATGGGATCTTCCCAGATCAGGGATTGAACACCCATCTCCTGCGTTGGCAGGCAGAGTCTTTACCGCTGAGCCGCTAGGGAAGCCCATGAGTGCAAATTATACAATTAATGCACAAATCTAGGGGCTGCTGCGGGAAATGAGATCTGCAAAGCAAGGCCAGGTTGGCGTCTTGAGTGATGGGTGTGAACCTGTGTGATGAAGCAGAATATCTTCTCTACACTGAAATATCTGAAGAATAAATCAGGACTAGAATCTCCAAATTCTAATGGTACATTAGGAGCAACGTACTTTATCTTTTCTTTTTTTTTTTTAATTTTATTTGGCCACATAGGGTCTTAAGTGTAGCCTGTGGGATCTATTTCCCCTGACCAGGAACCGAACCCAGTCCCCCTGCACTGGGATTGCAGCCTTAGCCACTGGACGACCAGGGAAGTCCCACAGTTTACTTTATCTTGATTCATCTCTTTGGAGATAAGAATTAGGGATTTGGGGCTGAGTGCAAAAGTCTATGATCCTTAGGAGAAGTTGTTCATGAAGATGAAAGGAGAGACCCAGAGAGAGGCTTTGGAAAGTGGATTCCTATACCTGAAGGAATTTATAAGAAGTTTTGTACTGCCTCATGGAGGAAAAGGCTCAAGTAGGTAAAGAGATATGACAGAAAACAAGTGCCCTTTAAATAATTGGCTCAGGGGACTCAGGAAAAACGCTGGAACGTAGAAAAGACAGGAAGCATTGCAAGATGGAGCTGCATTCTGGGATCTAAAAAGGGGCAGGTGGGAGCAGATGGCTAGGGAGAGGAGAGGGAGACCCTAGGAGGGAAGAACGAATTACGAGGAACAAAGAAACACGCACAGAAATGCTAAGACTGGCTTTTGTGAAGGTTTACCAGAAGTCGTCCTCATTTACATTACAGAAAAGAAAAACCCGGGAAAATACCCTTCCAGAGGGTCCGAGAGGGCAAGCGGATAACAGGAGGATTCAAAAGAGCCGAGGTTTTGATGGGTAGTTTTACTTCTGTCTTTAACAAAAGATGCTCCAGTTGGATGTAAAATCTGTGGGCTATAGTCAGAAAGTGACAACCAGACATTTTGTCTCATGTGGAACCCGACACTCCTGGTCCTTCTCGAGATTTCTGATCTCCTTTCGGCCCGCCATGGCTCCTGAGACTGGCAGGTTGCTTCTTTGAATCTCCCTTGGCCTTTCACCCCAGGCTGGTTTTCTAGGCTTGGAGTCCCACTCCCATTACACGGTGGGGGCCAGGGTACCTGGAATAGAGTGGAGTGGCCTTTGCAAAGAGCTGTCTGAGACTAAACCCACGGTGACTTGTGACACTCAATCGAATGGACAAGGGGGATTGACAGGGACTGCTGGGGAGGGACCAGCCATTATTCTGAGCATTTCCCAGGCTCGGGCATTACCTGGGGAGCTTCACAAAGAACAAACACGACTTCCATCTTTTAGGAAGCAGAAAAAGCTTCCTTACGGCCTGATCAGCTTAACCTGGTTTCCAGGGAAGATGCTAGAACAAATCATGAAGCAATCAATGTGCAGTCAGCCAGAAGGGGGCAAGGCCTGGGGAGCTCACGGACACAGCCCTGTAAGGAGTAAATCAAGTCGGACCAATTTAATTTCCTCCTATGATAGACTGACAGGCCATGTAGATAAGGTGGAAGCAATAGATGTAATCGACCTGAGACCTCAGCAAGGCTTTTGCTTCTGCGCCACGTGACAGGCTCAGTGAGGAGCCCGCTTGCTGCGGTTCAGGCCAGGGGTCAAGAACCCCAGGGCTCCCACACCGGACGGCGAGCCAGCTCCTGCCCCGCTCCCCTCCTCTCCGCTCCGTTGCCTCAGCCAGTTGAGGTTCGTTGTAACGTTATTTTATCCGACCAGCATTTGTGTTGTGCCTCCTGGGTTTGTGCCGTGCGCTGGTTTAGTCACTAAGTCGTGTCTAACTCTTGGCGACCCCATGGACTGTAGCCTGCCAGGCTCCTCTGTCCACGGAATTTTCCAGGCAAGAATACTGGAGTGGATAGCCATTCCCTTCTCCAGGGGATCTTCCCAACCCAGGGATCGAACCCACATCTCTTGCACTGCAGGCAGAATCTTTACCGCTGAGCCAGCAGGGAAAATGCACTGCGGCCCTTCATAAATGTTTGTTGAATAAATGAATGGATTCTTGGGCATGTGAGCTGTAACCTTAGGAGGCTAGCACCAGGGAGCTTGACCGCAGTCCACCTCCTTCATGCAAACAGACCAGCAGCAAATACTCAGCTAATTGCTTCTCCATCCATTCAAAATGCCAGAATCCAGTGTTATATTTATACCATATTGATGTTGGGTGTGTGCAGAGTAGAAAGAGGGGTCTTTTCTGCTCTCAATGGTTGCCATGTTTTTCAGAACTGACTGAGAGAGAGACAGTAGAGTTAGTTCCAGAATGGATTAAATGGTCTTCAGATTACCCACTTTGTCTGTAGCCTAGAGGACATAATTTGAATAACACAAACTATCCATGAAAGAAAAAGTGTAAGTCGATCAGTCGTGTCTGACTCTTTGCAACCCCAGGGACCATAGTGCCCCAGGCTCCTCCATCCATGGGATTCTCCGGGCAAGAATACTGAAGTGCGTAGCCATTTCCTTCTCCAGGGGATCTTGCCAACCCAGGGATCGAACCTGCAAAACTTATCCATGAGTCATAACAAAATGGACTAAGTTGAAACGTTGAACCAGACCCAGGAAACAGCCTATGGCATACCTATGGTACAGCCTACGGTGCCCATAATACAAAACTCAGGAAAGACACTGAGCAGGATTGTTTTTTGTCAAGTTTGCTGGTCAGGCTTGAGCTAACTGGGAACTAAATGTAGTTTTCAACAGACTCCCAGATGGTAGGAGAGGCCATACGGCTTCAACAAATGGCATAAGGTAAATGCCATCCAGCCAGGAATCAAATGTTCTTCAGGGTCCCACAGAGCAGACCTCGTGTGCTCGTTTCTTTGGAGTGAGTGCAGGGAAAAAATGGCTGAAATAACTAAATGGTTGGGGAAATACCTGAGATATGAGAGAAATGGTTAAAGCAGTTAACTAAGGAGAAGGCTATCAGATTGTCAAGGGCCTAAAAGTGGTAAGTGAGGCGCAAATAATTATTCTTCCCCTCCTTTTTGGGTCAGCAAAAAGGAAAGTGGAAGATTTTATTTAATTTTTTTTTTTTTTTTTTAAATGTTTGGCTACACTGTGCAGCACATGGGATCTTAGTTCCCCAACCAGGGATCAAACCCCTGTTCTCCAGGCCCCCTTCTATCTTCCCAAATTGTCCAAGTGCTTCTTATTGGTGGAACCAAATCTCTTTTCCTGACCTGGCTGCAAAGGAGTCTGGGAAATATGTATGGTTTTGACTTGTTGGATTCCAGAGAGCAAGAGGCAGGGATAGAGTTGAGTGCTGCACATCCAAGACTCTTCATTTCTCAGGAGAAGCCTCCAATCTCTGGCCTGGAGTCATAAGTCAGTTCTCAGTGCCCTGGGAGCTAGAAGTACCGATGCTTGGTGTGCCTCTCTCTTCCTGAAGGTCCTTAAGTTCAGAGTTTTCATTTCCATCCTAAAAATCCAAATGGATTTTGCAGTCCACTCTATAATAAATCTTAGTTTGTTATAATATAAAAATATTCTCTGCTGAATCTTTGGGTGAAACAATCCTGCAGACAGCTCCTCCAAACTTGATTTGTATTTTTAAAAAACTACATCTTGATACCTGGTCAATTATCCCCCAGAGATGCATATCGTCCAGTTTGAGAAATACAGGTCTCAATTATTTCTCTTATATGTTAAGATTCAATGACTATTTTCCTCTTCTTAGTAGGTAGGAAAAAATGAAAAACAACAAAAGAAAGGAAGGGCAGCTTGAGAAGCAGTGACCTGCCCCCTGTTTTACAAATAAATCATAGCAGGACAAAACTGGAATGGAAAATTCAGAACAGTGATCAATACCTGGAGAAAAGAAACCAGAAGGCCATGTTTTATTGCGTGATCCAGGCACTACGTGCAAGAAAGCAGCTCACTGTGAACACAGGTTTCCAGGGCTGGGAGGAGGTAGAGACAAATCCTTTTTTCAATGAAAGGAGCCAGTGAGAGCCTGCTGGAAGTAAATTCAGTGCTTCTGGAAAATGCCACAGTCCTGCTTTAGGAAGCTTATGCCAGCGTGTCTGGGTTTTGTTTCTTACTGCAGGGGCTCAAGACAAAGCAAATCATACATTGCTTCCACCCAGCCCTTGAGCTGGCTGCTGGTGACATGCCCAAGACACCACTCACCACTGCGTTCGCAGGTCAAGCTGGGCAAAATTAGTTGGTATAAATTAGGTGAAAGAAAATGAAAATCGGAGGAGCATGCAGTAAAGCAAAAAGAGAAAGATGTACAGTAACTCCCTAGATACAGTGGGGGAGAAAAGGCTGGAAGGGTGACTGAGGATGCTTGGATTTGTGGTACCTTCTGGGGGTAGAGCATTTGGACAGACATGGACTCACCCAAGGGCTTCCCACGTGGCACTGGTGGGAAAGAACCTGCCTGCCAGTGCAGGAGATATAAGAGACTCGGATTTGACCCCTGAGTTGGGAAGATCCCCTGGAGGGCATGGCAACCCACTCCAGTGTTCTTGCCTGGAGAATCCCATGGACAGAGGAGCCTGGCAGGCCGCACAGAGTCGGACACGAGTGAAGTGACTTGACTCGCATGCACAGACTCATCCAGTCCTTTCAATGCTGACAGCCCCATTTTATAGATGAGTAAGTGAAATCTGGGCAAGCTTCAGAGATTTGTAAATATTCATAGTAGATCGTGGATTCTAACCCGGGACTATGGGCTTCCTTGAAAGATGATCATTCAACTACTCTCTTATGTCTGAAAGGGATGAGCTAGCAGGCTGGGATACCATCCCAGGTCTACCACTAACAGGCTGTGCGCCACTGGGCATGTTACTTAAGTGGTTGGTTAGCTTCTTCATCTGCACAACAGAGATCATAATAGCATCTGCTTCACTGGATGGTCAAGGGAATCAGATGAGATAATACAGGTAAAGTCTTAGCACAGGGCTTGGTGCGTAGTAAGTGCTCAGGAAATGCTAGTTGCTGTGCAAACACCTGGGAGCTGTAGAAAAAAGGAGCATTCTGGGAAAACATCAAGCAGAAGAATTCTGAATGTCACTCCCAGTAAGAGACCACGCTAACTGCATTTCCCTGCTTTTCACGGAATCAAAAGGGGTGGCATTTCTCAGCTGACTTCCATGTAGTTTGGGTCAATGGCATCAGTCATAGTTCTCTAGAAAGATGGAATCAATCAGAGGTATACAGGTAGAAGACAGGTAGATAAATAGATAGATGATTGATTTATTTCAAGAAAGTGGTTCACACAATTGTGGAGGCTGGGCAGGAAGGTCTAAAACTTGTCAGGCAGACTCGACAAGGCTGGAGGCTCAGACTGGAGTTGATACTGCAGTCTTAAGGCAAAATTTCTTCTTCTCCAAGAAATCTCTGGTTTTGCTTTTAAGGCCTTCAACTGATTGGATCAGGCCCACCCAACCAATGAAAGATAATCTCCTTCACTTAAAGTCAGCTGATTGCAAGCCACATCACATAGATGCTAGCCTTGTCTACACAATATCATCAGTGCAACGCCTAGATAGGTGCCTGAGTCCTCCCGCCTAGCCAAGTTGACGTGACATTCACCATCACAGAGGCACAGCCAGTGCGGGAGGCAGTGGGGATCGGGGTGGGGGCAAGTAGAGAAACCAGCGTGTGCCTCCCCCGTCTCCCCGTCGCCTCGGGAGCACCTCCAGCAGCGAGAGTGGGCCCACCAGGCAGCCTTTCCCTCTCGGCCCCAGGTCCTCTAAGCAGCCCCAGACAATGGCTCTAGCTCCCATCAGATGGCCCGGCTTCTGCTGACGAGCCTTCCGCCACTGCCTCCTGAGTCCACAGTGGCAATGGCTTCCTGCTCTTACCAACCTCGGGGCTGTCTCCCTGTCACTGTTTAGCTTACTCAGCATCTCCCGTATCACTGATGCCATGCCTGTGTGATCTTGGGTGGCTTCTGCCTTGACCCTGACCACATCAAAGGCCCTTTCTGTTACATGGGGTGCTTGCCCAGCCTCTCTCAAATGGCACTGGGGCCTTAGGACCTTGTGGATGAGCTGTGGGGATGAATTTAGAGAAGCAAAGAAGACAGAGGCAAAATAACGTATCCCATGATGGCACTCATAGCTGCTCAGTCAGGGCAACACCAGATGGGGAGAGAGTATAAAATCCTGAGGCCAACCTCCAGAGGGCAGAAGCCGGGGAGACAGCCCTGGGCCCAGGGATTCCACTTACTCCTGAGTGTTGGCATCTGCTTCTCTCTAGGGATCATCTCCAAAACGTGCACATCCCACAGGGCAGCCCCACATTGCACGTGCACTTCCCCTCCATGCTCAAGACCAGGGCCGTTTTGCGTGTAGTCTCTGAATGGCTGGGGGATCAAAGCAGCTGGTTATCATGCCATCTCTGGGCACTTCGATGTTTCATTGTAGAAGCATCTGCCTGAAGACACGGGGGCTGCCAGTGAGGAGAGTTCAAGACATCAGGAGTCAACTCCTCACACACACCCTCAGCCCTTTCCCTGCTCAAATGTTTTCCCAAACACTTGGCAATATCTGGTGTATCATACATTTTGATTATTTATTTGCTACATTTTATATATTATGATAGGCTTCTCTGGTGCCTCAGATGGTAAAGAATCTGCCTGCCATGCAGGAGACCCAGGTTAGATTCCCGGGTTGGGAAGATCTCCTGGAGAAGGAAATGGTTATGCACTCCAGTATTCTTGCCTGGAGAAGCTCATGGACAGAGGAGCCTGGTGGGTTACAGTCCAAGGGGTCACAAAGAGTCAGACACGACTGAGTGACTAACTCTTTCATTATATTGTAATATGATCATCAGTGCATTAATAGCAGCTCTGTCACTTCATGTAATTATCATTTCTTTGTTCTGGTGGGAACGAATAAGATCTAATCTCTCAGCAAGTTTGATGAATACAAATATAATACAATATTGTATTCACTTTGTATTTATTGTCCCTGGGCATTAGATCCCCAGGACTTACTTGTCTTGGGTTTCCCAGGTGGGGCTGGTGGTAAAGAACCCACCTCTCAAAGCAGGAGACATAAGAGATGTGCAACGATCCCTGGGTCGGGAAGACACCCTGAAGGAGGGGCATGGAGACCCACTCTAGTGTTCTTGCCTGGAGAATCCCATGGACAGAGGAGCTGGTGACTACAGTCTGCGGGGTCGCGAAGAGTCGGGCACGACTGAAGTGACCTAGCACGCACACATTGACTTGCCTATTAGCTGCAGGTTTTTTACCTTAAACAACATCCATTCCCGATCCTCAACCCCTGGTAAGCACCAGTCTACTCTCTTTTGACCAGTTGAGTTTTTTCAATTACATAGATAAGTGAGACTTCATAGTCCTTGTCTTTCTCTTTCTGATTTACCCCACTTAGTGTATTATCTTGGAGGTCCAGCTGAGTTACCATAAATGGCAGGATTTCCTTTTTTCTCACGACTGAGACTCTGTTTTTGTCTTGGCTGCTTCTCCCTCTCTCCCACCAGACTCTGAAGCCTTTTGCACACTGCCTGTCTCCCCCACCCTTCCACCTCACCACCTTCCGCCTTCCACCAGAGGAAGAGATACAGTAGGGGCTCAAACACATCCCAGCTTCACGAACCTCTCCTTAGGGTAGGGGTGTGGGAGGGGAACCATTTCCTCCCAGTTCTCAGGCAGAAAGACAACAGAATGAAAGGCACGATAGCGCCAATAATTTTTCCATGGCTACCAGCCATCTGTACTCCTTTTAATCATCATAAGAGTAACACATGTTTGTTTTAGAAAATTTGGACCATACAGAAAATAATTTTTAAAAGCCACATCTATCCTGGTGCATTTCCTGCCAGTGCAAATATGCACATGTTTTCAAGGAAATTGGAATCATAACATAGCTTTTTTTAAAACTGGAGTATGAATATATTTCTTCACTCGGATGTTCACAAGCGTAACATCGTTTTTGATCCTTCATTCATTATTTTATGGGGAAATTTTTCATGTTGTTAAATAGTTATGTTAAGTATCTTTCAAAAATGTGATTTTTCACAGCTGCAAAATATACCACCATATGGATGCGCCCTGCTGGATCGCCCTATTGTGGGGGATTCCAAACATATCCTGTCCCCTGTCACCTCCAGGCCTGTGCTCCACCGATTAGCTCCATGATGTGTCCACACAGAATATTCTCAGACCCTGCCTGACACTGCTGAGCCCTCCACCAAGCTCCCAAGCTCTCTCTCTTTTTCCTTTATTCTGTCTGGCAGAAGAAGCTTTTGAATTGTGATGCTGGAGAAGACTCTTGAGAGTCCCTTGGACTGCAACGAGATCAAACCAGTCAATTCTAAAGGGAATCAACCTTGGCCAAAAGATACATGACCAGTGGAGTGCATGGACTTCCCTGATGGCTCAGACCATAAAGTGTCTAGAGCTTACAGTGTGGGAGACCTGGGTTCAATCCCTGGGTAGGGAAGATCTCCTAGAGAAGGAAATGGCAACCCACCCCAGTATTCTTGCCTGGAAAATTCCATGGACAGAGGAGCCTGATGAGCTACAGTCCATGGGGCCATGAAGAGTCAGACACGACTGAGCGACTGAGGAGCATTTACCGCAGGAGCATTTACATTTTAAGTCTCATTTAACTGGATACTAAGTCACTTCAGTCGTGTCCGACTCTGTGCCACCCCATAGACGGCAGCCCACCAGGCTCCCCCGTTCCTGGGATTCTCCAGGCAAGAACACTGGAGTGGGTTGCCATTGCCTTCTCCCCATTTAACTGGATAGCGACTGACTTAAACTCAGTAGAATGAATCTCAGCTGGCGCGGTTTCCAGCGGTGTGGTGGGCCAGGAGGATCTTTAGGTCCTTTCCAAGTTCATCATAAATGACCCCATGAAACCAAGACTCCCAAGCAAGCAGGTGTGAATCCTATCGAAGGTGGTAAAAAGCTAATGGACACTAACATTCCAGTCTCCCAAGTCATTGACTCATGTTTGCTTTAGATGAAAATTTAATTTCAAAGCATAGCAATTAAGGAAGTATGTAGAAATTGTACTAAAAATGGTTAGAATGATGTTAGGCAAGAAGTCTGCTCTGTGATCTGCAAATATTGTCTGATCTGTTTTCAAAGGATTGAGGGGTAAGGAATGAATACAAATAAGATCCAAAGCAGAGAATCACCTCTATTTATGAAGTATTCTTTCAAAAAAAATTACCCCTGACTCTGATCAAACCTTCAGATCTAACTATGAATTATATCAATTATAGAGAAGAGGGGGCCATATTTAGGGACACTGAAAAAATGTTATCAGCAATGCTGTTTCAAGCTTGAAAGGGAAAGTTGCTCAGTCGTGTCCGACTCCTTATGACCCCATGGACTATACAGTCCATGGAATTCTCTAGGCCAGAATACCGGAGTGGGTAGCCTATCCCTTCTGCAATGGATCTTCCCGACCCAGGGATCAAACCAAGGTCTCCTGCATTGCAGGCAGATTCTTTACCAGCTAAGCCACCAGGGAAGCCCAAGAACACTGGAATGGGTAGCCAATCCCTTCTGCAGTGGATCTTCCTGACCAAGGAATCGTACCAGGGTCTCCTACATTGCTGGCAGATTCTTTACCAGCTAAACTACCAGGCATGGAAATCAGCTAGAGAGCTCTGAGGGGCTGGACAATTCTAATTCGGTAAGTTGGGGTGGGAAACTTCCCCGTTGGCTCCAATGGTAAAAAATCCACCTTCCAATGCAGAGACACTGGCTCAATCCCTGGGTTGGAAGATCCCCTGGAGTAGGAAATGGCAACCCACTCCAGTGTTCTTGCCTGGGAAATCCCATGGGCAGAGGAGCCTGGAGGGCCACAGTTCACAGGGTCACAAAGAGTCAGACATGACTGAAAGATTGAGCCAGACAGGCTTGGGGGGGTGCCTGAGATTTTGTATTTTAACAAACTCTCACATGATTGAGACAACTCTCTGAGAACTATTGCTATGAAGGTAGTTTTTCCATTTATTTTTTGAGATATAATTGACATATAACACTGTTTATTAGTGTTAGGTATACAACATAATGATGTACAAATATATTGCAGAGTGATCACCATGATGTTTAGTTAAAATCCATTACCACACAGAGTCTACAATTTTTTGTCTCTGATGAGAACCCTCTAATACCTACTCTCTTAACATCTTTCAAATATATTAATACCATATGTTATTACTAACTATAGTCACCATGCTGTATATTACATCCTAAGGACTTATTTACCTCAGAACTGGAAATGTGTACCCTTTGACCTCCTTTGCCCATTTCACACACACACACACACATGCCCGCACGCGCGCGCGCGCGCGCACACACACACACACACACACACACACCCCCCCACGTGCCCCCTGTCTCTGGCAGCCACCAATCTGTTTTCTGTGTCTGTGAGTTTGGTGTTTTGTTTAGATTCTGCATATAAGTTACATCATATAGTGTTTGATATCTCTTTCTTTCTCTCTGATTTAAAGAATCTCTATCTTTTAAAGACACTGCAACATTTTCAAGTTTATCTTTGATTGGAGGATAACTGCTTTATAATGCTGCTTTGGCCTCTGCCCTACAACACAGTGAATCGACCATACGCGTACACATGGCCCCTCCCTCTGGGACCTCCCTCCCAACCCCCCATCCCATCTCTCTAGGTTGTCACAGAGCACTGGGCTGAATTCTGCAATACTTATGGACAAATATTAAGGTGTCCGGGATTTCTTTCAAAACAACTCAGGGAGGGGGAAGGTAGGAAGTATAGACGACACAAAATTGGCCAAGAGTTGATCATTACTGAACGTGAGTACGTAACGGGGGCACAGGAATTCCCTATGCTATAATCTCTACTTTTGTGTATTTTGAAACCTTGCATAATAAAAGGTGAAAAATAAATAAATCAAGCAGAGGCTTATCTTCAGATTCATCTATACATATGTAGTAGAGAAGAAAATGGCAACCCACTCCAGTATTCTTGCCTGGAGAATCCTGTGGACAGAGGAGCCTGGTGAGCTGCTGTCTATGGGGTTGCACAGAGTTGGACACGACTGAAGCAACTTAGCAGCAGCAGCAGCAGCGTATGTATGCAGGGCCCATCCTGTGCAGCAGTTTTATGTGTATTTTATTTAACTGTCACAACACTATGGGGCTCAAGTGGATGAAATAACTTGCATTTCATTCATTCAGGCTTTCCACTCAAGTACCATGCTCCTTCTATTCTATCAGTGGTCACCATCCAAGCAGGTTAAAGAAGCACATTGAAAACTATTTAAAATGCAGATTCCAACACCCCCTGAAAGTGTCTCTGATCTGGAGCAATTGGAGTGGGGCTCAGACATCTGTGTTTTCACCAGTCCCCCAGGAGACCGTAATGCAGGTGACTTGGAGGCTGCACGCTGAGAACAGGTTCTTAGAGGGTTGAGCCCACTGTAATGAAGGATGCTAGGAGATCCACCTTTCCCAGAAAGACAGCAGAGTTCAGAAGCCCCAAGAGAGGATTCTCCACATCCGTGCCTCCTTCTGTAGGTATTGGGGTCATGAATCCCACTCTGGCTGGGTTTCTAGACCCTTCCATAAGGGCTAAATGATGAAGGCTGTACTACGGTAGGAAAGGCAGGGTTTGAGTCACCTGGAGCAGCCTCCTTGAAGACAGAGAGCAGAAAGGCACGCTCAGAAACAAGCGCCGTGTACATCCTTCTCTTAAAGGAGCAGCTTCCCAGGGCTGTAAATATCAGCTGCGTTCCTCCTGCACCACACAGGGGAATGAGCTCTTGTCTGATTCTAACCGTGTCTGCTGCTGCCTGCCAAAGCCTTTAAGGAACATTCTGGAGCTCTCTGTCTTCCCTTGGCAATGCAGAGAGAGCAGCCATTGGGGCATGCTGGGGGAGGATGTCATGAAGTTGCTTTTGAGACCTGGGGAGGCAAAGCCCTTCCGACACTCCACCTCCCAGTCAGAGAAGGCTCCTGGGACCCAGTCTCACTTTTGTAAATGAGCGGGGTTTAGGAGGCTGGATGATACCTCCTACCTTTGTGGTTCTGCCCCTTCAACTACATATTAGAAAGATCTGGGGAAATCTGAAAATCTCTGAATGCCTAGACCCCCTCCCCCGCCTCCAGACCATCATATCAGGACGGTGACAGTGGGACCCCAGGGTCTGTATTTCTAGGACTTCCCAGGTGATTCCCTTGAGCAGCCAAGGTTGAAAGCCACTCCCAGTGGTTTTAACACTGAAAGCCACTTAAGACCTGGTTTCCAGACTCTTGGTACCTGAGCTTCTTGGGGACAAGGACTGGATCTCCCTCCTTGCCTGTATCTTCCTCAGCATCCAGAACCATTGGATGTAGAAGCTGTCCTCAGCAAATACTTTACCAATTCAAGAAGCATTCATTGGACCTACTGTGTCCCCAGACGTAGGGAATATAAAATCATTCATAATGCAAAGTCCTGGCTGTGCAGAAACTGGCAAAAAAGAAAAAAAAGTGAGGGAAATAAGATACACCAACATAAAAGTTAAAATAATACAAAAGAACTAATTAGCAATTCAAGATAATTTGTCACAGTTGTTTGTCCCATATGCACTGACTGAGGGGTTTCAGGAAAGGGCGGCAGTCATCAGGGTGGTCCCAGGAGGTTTTGCCTACAAGGTAGGTCTCAGAGATATGGAAGATTTGGGCAGCAGAAGGAGAGACGGCTGGGAGATGAGACTTCTCCAGTAGGTGGAGAAGCCCACACTCAAGACTCCATGCCCAGCTTCATGTGGCCAAGTCCTCCACTTCTAGAACATGATGGCATTGTAGGGAATCTCGTTTTGACTTTCTGAATGAGAATCTAGGCGTGTATTTGAAAGATGACTGGACTGTGAGTCAGGAAACCAAATGAGGATGGGCGCGTCTCAGGCTCTCTGGTCCTGAGTCTATCGCACAAGAGGTGGGGGCAAAGAGAAGATTAGTGCTCACTGTCCACCTGAGACTGTAATTCAGGCCCCAGGACTACGAGGCACAGACTCTGTGTTTATAATACACCTTATTAAGGTATAATGTACAGCAATTTGGGTGTATATTTTGATGAGTTTTCAAATATATAGACCCATCAGCCGCCACCATAATCAAGACAGAGGACTTTTCCATCAACCCCATGAGTTCCTCCATATTCTCTCCCTGTCAATTGCCACCCCTCCAACTCCAGCCCCAAGTAACCATCGATCCACTTTCTGTCACTATTATTAGACTTGTGTTTTTCAAAGTTAAATGCAAGTGTATACCTAACTTTATAAGAAATTGCCAAACTTGTTCCAAAGGGGTTGTACAATTCTGCATTTCCACCATTAATGTCCGAGTGACCCACGCGTTCTGCATTGTTGCTGAAACTTGGTATCGTCAGTCTTTTTTAATTTAGCCACACAGGATATGCTTTGATCTTAGACTTTAGGTTATCCCTACACAGCAAGGGACAGAAAGGCATTTCAGCAGGAACCCTGTATTATGCTGCTTGGTCCTGGGACTGGTTTATCCTTGTGAAATGTGGTGTCTCCCTGTTATTCTGGGGTCAAAAACACTGGTCAGTTTCACTGGAAGTTAAGATCAGGGTGAGCCTGTTGAGGGAACTCAATCTTCATCATCCATCATGGATAATGCTTTAGGTTCCTCTGTAGTCTGATTTTGGAGGCCCAGCACCCCAGCCAGGACCTCCCAGAGGGCTCCTGACAATGCGAAGGAAGAGAGACCGCCTTTGGGTATCAGGATGCTTTTCTTCCCACTTGTGCCAACCCCTTCATTTTATGACATATTTTAATGAGGGAGGATAAAGAGAGAAAATGAGTGCCAGATGCATTGGAGATGGGTCTGGACAATAATCACATTCTGCAGTGAAATGACAGAAATCCTCACTCAATATGCTTCAGAAAGGGCTGGCAGGAGAGCAATATGTGCTCTTGAAAGCAAAACTGAACTAGCACACTTCAAAGTTCTGGCACAGAAAAGACATCCAGAACGCCCGAAGAAAACTAAAGCGAGCACAGAAAAGACGCCCAAAACGCCCGAAGAAAACCGAAGCGGATAGCACAGAAAAGACGTCCAAAACGCCTGAAGAAAACCGAAGCAGAGCACCCTGCTGCTACTTTTTGAAAGGAATAAATATGGATTGAACCTCAGTGAAGATGGAGAAGCATCAGCCCTGCCTAGCGGTGGACACCTCCCGCGCTGGATTCTAGAACAGTGAGGGACGATGCTGTGATCCATCCAATCTCCCCAACCCTGGAGGATTTGACTGGGGCGCTGTTGGTCAGACGTGGTGGTCTGCAGCAATGGCAGTGCTCCACGGGGCAGCTCGCTCCCCCTTGGCCCGGCCCAAACCAGTCCGCAACTAAAGGCGAAGAGCTGGAGTTAGTACAATCTGTATCTCTGGTCTTGGAGGGTGGCCCCCAAGAGGGACAGTGCCCTTGACACTCAGGGAGACCTACTGCACACACTCAGCAGTCCAGATGCACCATCTGCCTTAAAAGTCCAGTGTTTTCTCTTAAAGTCCAGTATTTGCGTCCCCACCCCTCATTCAAGTCATGAGACCAACTTGGAGTCAGGACCTAGAAAGCGCAGCCACCCACACAGCCCGCCTCACCTTGCTAACAATGGCCATTTTCCCTTCACTTAGGTATTTACCACCACCCCCTCCCCCCAGAAAAGTGAGGTAGCACATAGCAAACACACCTTCTAAAATCGAAAATTACAATCCCACTTCTAGGCATACATCTGGAGGAAAACATGATCTGAAAGGATACACACGCCCTAATGTTCATCGCAGTGCTGTTTACAACAGCCAAGATATGGAAGAACGTAAATGCCCATCAACAGAGGAATGGGCAAAGAAGGTGTGGTCCATAGATACGGTGGGTACTACTCAGCCATTAAACAGGACAAAACAAGAAGGTGTGGTCCGTAGATACGGTGGGTACTACTCAGCCATTAAACAGGACAAAACAAGAAGGTGTGGTCCGTAGATACGGTGGGTACTACTCAGCCATTAAACAGGACAAAATAAGAAGGTGTGGTCCGTAGATACGGTGGGTACTACTCAGCCATTAAACAGGACAAAACAAGAAGGTGTGGTCCGTAGATACGGTGGGTACTACTCAGCCATTAAACAGGACAAAACAAGAAGGTGTGGTCCGTAGATACGGTGGGTACTACTCAGCCGTTAAACAGGACAAAACAAGAAGGTGTGGTCCGTGAGATACGGTGGGTACTACTCAGCCGTTAAACAGGACAAAACAAGAAGGTGTGGTCCGTAGATACGGTGGGTACTACTCAGCCATTAAACAGGACAAAACAAGAAGGTGTGGTCCGTAGATACGGTGGGTACTACTCAGCCATTAAACAGGACAAAACAAGAAGGTGTGGTCCGTAGATACGGTGGGTACTACTCAGCCATTAAACAGGACAAAACAAGAAGGTGTGGTCCGTAGATACGGTGGGTACTACTCAGCCATTAAACAGGACAAAACAAGAAGGTGTGGTCCGTAGATACGGTGGGTACTACTCAGCCATTAAACAGGACAAAACAAGAAGGTGTGGTCCGTGAGATACGGTGGGTACTACTCAGCCATTAAACAGGACAAAACAAGAAGGTGTGGTCCGTGAGATACGGTGGGTACTACTCAGCCATTAAACAGGACAAAACAAGAAGGTGTGGTCCGTAGATACGGTGGGTACTACTCAGCCATTAAACAGGACAAAACAAGAAGGTGTGGTCCGAGATACGGTGGGTACTACTCAGCCATTAAACAGGACAAAACAAGAAGGTGTGGTCCGTAGATACGGTGGGTACTACTCAGCCATTAAACAGGACAAAACAAGAAGGTGTGGTCCGTAGATACGGTGGGTACTACTCAGCCATTAAACAGGACAAAACAAGAAGGTGTGGTCCGTAGATACGGTGGGTACTACTCAGCCATTAAACAGGACAAAACAAGAAGGTGTGGTCCGTAGATACGGTGGGTACTACTCAGCCATTAAACAGGACAAAATAAGAAGGTGTGGTCCGTAGATACGGTGGGTACTACTCAGCCATTAAACAGGACAAAACAACGCCACTTGCAGCAACATGGATGAACCCATAGACTGTCACACTGAGTGAAGTCAGTCAGACAGAGAAGGGGAAATACCGTATGACATCCCTTATACATGGAATCTAAAAAGAAATGACACAAATGAAATTGCTTATAAAACAGAAAGAGACTCACAGACTTAGAGAATGAACTTATGGTTGTTGGGGGACGGGAAGGATGGGGGAAAGGGATAATTAAGGACTTTGGGATGGACATGTATACACGGCTATATTTAAAATGGATAACCAATAAGGACCTACTGTAGAGCACAGGGAACTCTGCTCAATGTCATGTGGCAGCCTGGATGGGAGGGGAGTTTGGGGGAGAATGGATACATGTGTACGTATGGCTGAGACCCTTCACTGTCCACCTGAAACAAGTTTATTGATCAGCTATACCCCTAACACAAAATAAAAAGTTTAAAAATAAATAACTGTAGCTGTACTGCAGCTTTGTGAGGTAGTATCATTGAGGGCAAGTGGGCAAAGGGTAGACGCACTCCCTCTGTAATGATTTTACAATTGTATCGAAATCGGTAATTCTCTTAAAACCCAAAGTATAATTTAAAAAATAACAAAAACAAATGGAAAGGGTAAGATCTTAAAGAGATTAGGTAATGTATGGGATCAGTGAACTAAAAGGGACTGAAATGGGTGGATTTAACTCAGATGACCCTTATATCTACTACTGTGGGCAGGAATCCCTCAGAAGAAATGGAGTGGCCATCGTGGTCAACAAAAGAGTCCGAAATGCAGTACTTGGATGCAATCTCAAAAATGACAGAATGATCTCTGTTCGTTTCCAAGGCAAACCATTTAACATCACAGTAATCCAAGACTATGCCCCAACCAGTAACGCTGAAGAAGCTGAAGCTGAATGGTTCTATGAAGACCTACAAGACCTTTTAGAACTAACACCCAAAAAAGATGTCCTTTTCATTATAGGGGACTGGAATGCAAAAGTAGGAAGTCAAGAAACACCTGGAGTAACAGGCAAATTTGGCCTTGGAATACGGAATGAAGCAGGGCAAAGACTAATAGAGTTCTGCCAAGAAAATGCACTGGTCATAGCAAACACCCTCTTCCAACAACACAAGAGAAGACTCTACACATGGACATCACCAGATGGTCAACACCAAAATCAGACTGATTGTATTCTTTGCAGCCCAAGATGGAGAAGCTCTATACAGTCAGCAAAAACAAGACCGGGAGCTGACTGTGGCTCAGATCATGAACTCCTTATTACCAAATTCAGACTTAAATTGAAGAAAGTAGGGAAAACCACTAGACCATTCAGGTATGACCTAAATCAAATCCCTTATGATTATACACTGGAAGTGAGAAATAGATTTAAGGGCCTAGATCTGATAGATAGAGTGCCTGATGAACTATGGAATGAGGTTCGTGACATTGTACAAGAGACAGGGATCAAGACCATCCCCATGGAAAAGAAATGCAAAAAAGCAAAATGGCTGTCTGGGGAGGCCTTACAAATAGCTGTGAAAAGAAGAGAAGCGAAAAGCAAAGGAGAAAAGGAAAGATATAAGCATCTGAATGCAGAGTTCAAAGAATAGCAAGGAGAGATAAGAAAGCCTTCCTCAGCGATCAGTGCAAAGATATAGAGGAAAACAACAGAATGGGAAAGACTAGAGATCTCTTCAAGAAAATTAGAGATACCAAGGGAACATTTCATGCAAAGATGGGCTCAATAAAGGACAGAAATGGTATGGACCTAACAGAAGCAGAAGATATTAAGAAGAGGTGGCAAAAATACACAGAAGAACCGTACAAAAAAGATCTTCACGACCCAGATAATCACGATGGTGTGATCACTCATCTAGAGCCAGACATCCTGGAATGTAAAGTCAAGTGGGCCTTAGAAAGCATCACTACAAACAAAGCTAGTGGAGGTGATGGAATTGCAGTTGAGCTATTTCAAATCCTGAAAGATGATGCTGTGAAAGTGCTGCACTCAAGATGCCAGCAAATTTGGAAAACTCAGCAGTGGCCACAGGACTGGAAAATGTCAGTTTTCATTCCAATCCCAAAGAAAGGCAATGCCAAAGAATGCTCAAGCTACCACACAGTTGCACTCATCTCACATGCTAGTAAAGTAATGCTCAAAATTCTCCAAGCCAGGCTTCAGCAATACGTGAACTGTGAACTTCCTGATGTTCAAGCTGGTTTTAGAAAAGGCAGAGGAACCAGAGATCAAATTGCCAACATCCATCTGCTGGATCATGGAAAAAGCAAGAGAGTTCCAGAAAAACATCTATTTCTGCTTTATTGACTATGCCAAAGCCTTTGACTGTGGGGATCACAATAAACTGTGGAAAATTCTGAAAGAGATGGGAATACCAGACCACCTGATCTGCCTCTTGAGAAATTTGTATGCAGGTCAGGAAGCAACAGTTAGAACTGGACATGGAACAACAGACTGGTTCCAAATAGGAAAAGGAGTTCGTCAAGGCTGTATATTGTCACCCTGCTTATTTAACTTATATGCAGAGTACATCATGAGAAACGCTGGACTGGAAGAAACACAAGCTGGAATCAAGATTGCCGGGAGAAATAGCAATAACCTCAGATATGCAGATGACACCACCCTTATGGCAGAAAGTGAAGAGGAACTAAAAAGCCTCTTGATGAAAGTGAAAGTGGAGAGTGAAAAAGTTGGCTTAAAGCTCAACATTCAGAAAACGAAGATCATGGCATCTGGTCCCATCACTTCATGGGAAATAGATGGGGAAACAGTGGAAACAGTGTCAGACTTTATTTTTGGGGGCTCCAAAATCACTGCAGATGGTGATTGCAGCCATGAAATTAAAAGACACTTACTCCTTGGAAGGAAAGTTATGACCAACCTAGATAGCATATTGAAAAGCAGAGACATTACTTTGCCAACAAAGGTTCGTCTAGTCAAGGCTATGGTTTTTCCTGTGGTCACGTATGGATGTGAGAGTTGGACTGTGAAGAAGGCTGAGCGCCGAAGAATTGATGCTTTTGAACTGTGGTGTTGGAGAAGACTCTTGAGAGTTCCTTGGACTGCAAGGAGATCCAACCAGTCCATTCTGAAGGAGATCAGCCCTGGGATTTCTTTGGAGGGAATGATGCTGAAGCTGAAACTCCAGTACTTTGGCCACCTCATGCAAAGAGTTGACTCATTGGAAAAGACTCTGATGCTGGGAGGGATTGGGGGCAGGAGGAGAAGGGGACAACAGAGGATGAGATGGCTGGATGGCATCACTGACTCAATGGATGTGAGTCTCAGTGAACTCCGGGAGTTGGTGATGGACAGGGAGGCCTGGCGTGCTGCGATTCATGGGGTCACAAAGAGCTGGACACGACTGAGCAACTGAACTGAACTGAATGTATGGGTTTGGCCTGATATGCAGGAATACCAAAGTGAAGAAAATGGGATTATTTTCAAGGCTTGGCTCATAAACTGTAGAGTCGAAGAAGTCCCAAGAACTGAGAACCAGGAGAATTGAGTGCAGTTCCAGGCTGAGTCCTGAAGCAGGAGAAGGCTCTAGATGAGGCACGGTCAGGCAGAGAGCAAACTCTCTCTTGCTCAGCCTTTTGTTAGACTCAAGCCTTCAACCCACTGGATGAGATCCGCTCACATTGGGAAGGGCCGTCTGCTTTATTCAACTATTAACTCAAATGTTCATCTCATCCAGAAAGACCCTCACAGACACAGCCAGAAGGATGTTCAGCCAAATATCTGGGCACTGGTGGCCCAGTCAAGCCGACACATAAGGTCAACGGTCACGACCTCAAGCAAAGACACTTCACATCTCTGTGCCTCCCTTTGTTCATCTGTAAAACGGACACGATGAGAGCCCCTTCCTCATCCGGTTGAGGAGAAGTTCGAGAAAAACAGAATATTCACAATCCTTTGTAGTATCCTTAATGGAATATAGTAAGTGCCCCAGCTGCCGCAAGGAGTGGTGAGAAGCTGCTCAAGGGTTTCCCGAGCAGGCATGTGTGCTCAGTCGCTCAGTCGTGTTCCACTTTTTGCAACCCCTGGACTGTCGCCCACCAGGTTCCTCTGTGTATGGGATTCTCCAGGCAAGAGTCCTGGAGTTGCCATTTCCTCCTCCAGGGGATCTTCCCAACCCAGGGATCGAACCCACGTCTCCTGCGTTGCAGGCGGAGTCTTTACGGCTGAGCCACCAAGAAGGCCCTCCCTGAGCAGGCTGGCCTCTGACTTGCCCACAGGGTCCCTTGTCTCCCTCATCCGCTTTTAGCAGCAGTTCTAACACTGACATTTGAAAAGGTTCTGCTTCCTCAGAGTGACGTTTCCTTTTCATCCCTTTACCAGCAGCCTCTCTTTATGGAGAGTCTAATTGTCCCACCCAGGACTTCTGATCAAGACCCAGGCAGCGAGAGGGCTGGGCGGGTCTCCGGGATTTTATTGTCCTGACATTTGATACTGTGGGAACGGAATGGCTGCCTCCTTCACCATAATTGCTGTTGACAAAACACAAGAAGCCCAAAGGCATTCCCTGGTGCTGACCCAGCTCCCCCAGCTCTGGGCTTACTCAGATGACCAGGGCAGTCCCGTGACAAGGGTGGGGTGGAGAATTACATCTAACAGTGTAGGTGCGGGAGGCAGAGGCAACGGTTTATGTGAGAGAAGTCACCCCTTTACACACCAATATCTAAAAACTATTAATTTGGGGGCAGCAGCAAGGAAGAAATACATGAAAGGAAAATTGATTTCTATTTAAATGGTATGTTTTCATCACCTTTCTTCAGAGCCTAAGCATCCATCTTTTGAGTACCTGTGCTAATTGATTTCAAATGCGATTCACCGCAGTCGCTGTAGAATAATAAATCTCAGGGCAAAGAGGCTAAGGGGGGGACTTGAGCAGAGCAGAAGAGGAAGTAACCCACGGCCTCTAACAGGTGTGCCCGCGTCATCCAGGGTGAGCTTGGAACAGCCCCCGATGGATGCTGGTGGCAGGGCGGCTCAGTTGCTTGTGTCATGGACAATCCCCTGCCCTTGAAATCTTCCTACGGATCCAGCAAGCGTCCGTTTCTGGGCTTCTGCCTGGGGCTTGAGGGGTCATGCCCAGCTGCACACGGTCCCTCTTCTGAAGGATGAAGGCATTCTTGTGACCTCTCTTCCACTCCTCCTGGAAATGCCTGTTGCTTTCTGTCTCAGGAGCTTCTCACGGGCCTGGTCTTCCTGGGAAGCCTCTTTCTCGTGACCCTCTCCTTCCTAAGCTTGTGCCCATTTCCTCCCCCAGAGGGCTTTCAATTTGGGAGTCAAGCAGTTGAGTTGGAATGAATGGAAGGAATGACATTCTGGAAGGAATGACAGAGACCACCCAGTCATCTACCCCCAGGGGAGGGATGAACCTCTGAGTGAGGTGAGTCCTGGCTGGTCGCAGAGGGCAAGTGGAGCCTCTGGGCCTCATCCTGGTGATTCCCTACCCACTTCCCCCAACGCCATGCTGAAGTCTTGTCCTTGCTCATCCCTGGGAGGGATGAGGACTGACACCAGGGCTGGGATGCAAGCCTGGATAGGAAGGATCAAGGAGGGCTCAGGCTTACTCAGTGGTCATGCGGCAGCTTTAATGTTTCCCTGAGTAAGAATCTAGCTGATAAGAAGGAGAACCACTAATCTGTCAAAATGCCCTGTGAAAAAGAAGCTGAACAATGACAAAAAAATTGATGTGTCCACTCCAGAAAATAATTCCTGGGAGACAAGCCACTCCCAAAGCCTTGGGTCAGCAGGTAGTCATGCTAGGAAGGAAGGAAGTGGGAGTCTCATGAATCTGGGGGACCCAGAGAGGTGCTGGGCCTGGAGACCTGTGCCCACCTGTACAAGCGTTGTGTTCTGGTGGGTTGTACAGGGGGTAACTGTTAGATTTGTGCGGAGCCCTGTCCCGCCTCCACTAGCATCAAATCCTTGTAACTCTCCACTTTATATTCCTGAAACTCTGCTGGGGCAGAGCTACTCCCGAGAGGAACTGAACTCTCTCCATGGGTTTTTCTCCAAATGATTGCGATTAGTTTATTTCTGAGAATGGACCGCCCTACCCAGGATCTATCCATGTAAGCCAGAAGCAACATCTACATAACATCAAGATACAGAGTCATTTCATTCAGTTTGGGCACAAAGTCAATTAAATCCAAATTTCCAATGCGTAGACAAAGTATCCCAAGACAGACTAAATTATTGATGGACTTAATGGTCTCTTTTTTGGTACGGATATGACTTCATTCTTTAGGAAAAGCATTTCAGTAGTTACATAAGTACATTTAACCTGCCATGCTTTCCTCCCACTGAATTCTCAGCCCACATAAATCATTTTTTTACATTAAAATTTTTTTCCTCCCGTTTTATTGAGATGTAATTGACACATGGCACGGTAAAAATGTAAGGAGTACAGCATAATGATTTGACTTGCCTACATCATGAAATGATTATCACAATCAGTTTAGTGAACATCTATCATCCCATAGAGATACAAAATAAAAGAAATGGAAAAAATTTTTTCCTGGTGATGAGAACTCAGATATTTCCCTCCGGACAGCTTTCACATATCACAGCAGCTGCTGGTAAGTCACTTCAGTCATGTCCGACTCTGTGCAACCCCATAGACGGCAGCCCACCAGGCTCCACTGTCCCTGGGATTCTCCAGGCAAGAACACTGGAGTGGGTTGCCGTTTCCTTCTCCAATGCATGAAGATGGCAATGTTAATTATATTTATCAGGTTATACATGACATCCCTAGTATTGTCCGTATTTATCTCAAAAGTAGAGGCTTGTATCTTTTGACTGCTTTCGTCTGATTCCGCTCCCGCTACTGGTGCTGATGTTCACAGCATCAGATGAGCTGGATCCTCATGTCCCACATCTGTGCCCGTTGCTTTCATATTCACTCATTCATTCATTCGTTCACTCCCAGTCTCAGCCCTCACATAGCTCACCGTTCAGTGGGGGAAGCAGGACATTGAACAGATGAGCGTTTCTTCCTGTGTTGCGAGGATATGATAAGGGGGATTTAAAGCGAAAAGCCCTGACGCCTGGCTAAGCCGAGTCAAGCTCTCATTCCCCTCCACCCCCCAGTTTCCCCATCTCCCACCTGCCAACCCCCCATGGGGCCTATTGATTCCTGACACGCCTTGATGTAAAATTACACGTCGTGATATCATTCAGGATAATGCTGACAAAGGCAAGGGGGTCCCCTGCGGCGCCCGCTGAGACCTCCTTCCCTCACTCCCACCACCCACCGGAGCCCGATCTTGAATTCCATTTACAGCTGGGAGGATGCAGACGGCAGCAAAGACGCCCCACGGAGGGGGGAAGATAAATACAATTTCAATCGGACCCATTGATCTCTCCTCTGATCAATTTAACAGTCAGGGAGGTGGAGAAACAGGCAGGAAAAGCCCTGCCTGGTGTGCCGCCGGTTTAATTTGCTTCTGAAGGGCAGGGGACACGCCAGCTCACAGTCCCTGGGTGAGAAACCCCAGACTCTGCAGTCCCAAAACGGAGGGAAGGAGGCGGGAAGTAATTTGGAAGAGGAAAGAACAGGCATTAACAAGCCGGACTTAAAATACCCATTAGGTGATTAAGGGGATTAGGCTGGTATTATTTGTGAGCACTGTCTCTGAAAGCTACAAGGGAGGCCGAGACTCCGCCAGGCACGCTCCCTCCAGCCCGGGAGAGCGAGGGTGACTCATCTTTCTCCCAGCAAAGACGCAGCCACACCAGGGGGCTGGCTGCCTGCCTCTGCCCTGCACTGGGCGCCGCACAGCTTCTCCTTTTCCACTGCAGCGTGAGCCCTGGTGCCTCTCGCTTTCGCTCAGGGTTCCGTGCCATGAGGGGGTGGGCTGGAACTCGGGGTCTGTCTCAGGGGTCTGTCTCAGGGGTCCCCCAGTTCTTAACTCTAGCATGCTGCTGCCCAAGCATCCCCCTTGGGGTAGGCATCCCGTATTAGACTAAACCCCACAGCAAGTCTGCGGGTTCTCCAGAATGAAATGGGGGCAGCAGGGACCTTGGACCCGCTGTCACTGAGCCCACAGGGGCAGCTTGGTCACCACCCAGGGCCAATCAGAGGAAGAGGCCACGGGTGTCTCCTGATGGAGCACAGTCCATTAGTGCATGGGACTGGACCTCACAGAGAGAAGAAGGGAGCTTTGCTCTTGCTTCTTAGGACCTGCTGACCCTGCCTGGGAACCCTGCTCTCCTCACCCCCACTGGCCCAGGCCCCCCAGGTCTTTCTGTGATTTCCCACCATATGTTCCTGGACCCCTGCTGTGGGTCTCTCACTGGTCCTCCACCAGGCGTCCATCAAGGGGAAGTCAGCATCGCTCCTGCAATCCAAGCCTCGAGCTAACGGGAGGGAGTGCTAACCACTGTGGGCAGGCTGGGGCTTTCAGACAGAAGAGGACCATTTTGGAGACCTGGGTCTTCTGGGGCTGTGGGAAGCACACCGCAGAGCTGATCACCTGTGCGCGGCCTCCCTGGAGGGCCCTGACACGCACTGGGCATCGCTGTTGTTGAACCCTGCTGAGCCCCTTACCCGTCGCCGTCCGTGTGGCAAGACAGCACTGGCAGGGCTGGCAGCTGGTGGACACAGAGCTCCGGAATGCTGCCAGCTCCTTACAGGAGCGCCCCAGCCTGGGGCCCAGAAACTCCATGTTGAATGTCTTCGGTGGGTGAAACGGTCAATGTCTGCACTCAGCTCTCCTGCCGCCCCCCAGACCGCCCTTTCCTGGCCCAGGCCCCTCAGTCCGTCCACAGCCTCCTGCGGCTCCAGACTCCTTCACTCTGGCTCTCAGGTTTGCTCCAGATTGCCACATTCGGAGCCAAGTGTCCCTGACATGCTGGAGAGAGAGAGTTCTTTCATAAGAGAGTTAAAGTCATGGAGCAGGTCTCTGCAAATTATCACACTGGAGAGGAGAGAGTTCCTACCTGAGGGATGGATGGCCATCCAGGTGGGAATTTTTTTCTGTATCTTCAATGTCATCCAACTCAATAATATCAACAGGTATTTACTGGGCATTTATTCGATGCAGGCCCTGGGATGACAGTAATAAACAAGCTGAATTAGTCTCTGCCCTCATAGAATGGATAGTCTAGAGTATGGGCTTCCCAGGTAGCGCAGTGGTAAAAGAATCCACCTGCCAATGCAAGAGACACAAGAGACGCTGATTCAGTCCCTGCATCGGGAAGATTCCCTGGTGTTGTAAATGGCAACCCACTCCAGTATCTTTGCCTGGGAAATCCCATGGACAGAGAAACCTGCAGAACTACAGTTGATGGTGTTGAGAAGAATCAGACACGAGCGTGAACACGCATACAGAGGTTGAGAGGGGATACAGACAGGGTGACAGAGTGTTCTGGTGCAGCGTGGTAAGGACATTAGCAAGACAAGTGGAGGCCGCAGTCCGGCTCCTGAGCTCTTGATGGAGGTCAGGACTGGAGATCAGCGGGAAAGAAGCAACGTCTGAGCTAAAGCCTGAGGATGAGCTGGAGTTAGCAGGTTAGGGGGTGGGAGTGGAGGGAGGAGGGGGCTGTGGGACAGAGGGAGGGCGTGTGCAGAGGATTGAGGCAAGAGGTTGCTGGGCATAGTTCAGGATCTGTTAGAAGTTCAGCTGGATCTCGGACAATGGATGATGGGGGAAATGGGAGAGATGAGGCTGGAGGAATCGTGAAGGTGTGATTCGTAAGAGGCTTAGCAGACTGACCAGGGGTTTGGGCCTCATCTCTCCTAAGGGCACTGAGAGGCCAGTCTATGTGTATTCGCTCAGTCGTGTCCAGCTCTTTGTGACCCCATGAACTACACAGCCCATGGAATTCTCCAGGCCAGAATACTGGAGCGGGTAGCCTTCCCCTCCTCCAGGGGATCTCCCTGACGCAGGGATCGAACCCAGGTCTCCTGCATTGCAGGCAGATTCTTTACCAGCTGAGCCACCAGGGAAGCCCAAGAATACTGGAGTGGGTAGCCTACCCCTTCTCCCAGGGATCTTCCTGACCTAGGAATCAAACCAGGGTCTCCTGCATTGCAGGCAGATTCTTTACCAGCTGAGCCACAAGGGAAGCCCAAGAACACTGGAGTGGGTAGCCTACCCCTTCTCCCAGGGATCTTCCTGACCCAGGAATCGAACCAGGGTCTCCTGCATTGCAGGCAGCTTTACCAGCTAGGCTATCAGGGAAGCCCAAGAGGCCAGTGGAGAGTTTTAAAATGAGGAAGTGATGGACTCGGATCTGCGTTTGAGAAAGATCTTTCTGTCTGTGCTGAGGAGAGGAATAGGGGGCAGGAGATTGGGCTGACGGCAGTGGCAGGGCCCAGGCAAGGAGCATCACTGGGCGCAGAGATGCGGAGACAACCGACGCTGTGACTGAGAGCTGGAATGCCACTTGCTGGAAGAGGGGGTGCAATAGGAGAGAATCTGGAGTGAGCAGTCTCTCCACCGTGAGCCCAGATGCGCGTGGACCCACACCAGGCACCAAGGGGAGAGAGTACACAGGCCCTGAGCTTCTTGTCATCAGTTGACATGTTATACTCTTGTATCTCCAACACCTGGCACTTAATCGGTGGTGAAAAGTATTCATTAAATGCATGTATGAATGAATGCATGAATACATGGATATAAGCTGGAATCTCTAATTTCAAAGTTCTTTGAGTCTTATTGTAAGACAAGGTGATCCTACATCAAACAATTAGAGAACAGCACAAGATAGAACATAATTAAGTTCTAAATCATCTGGTTCAGGCTGTAAGTGCTGGCGTTTCAGAGAAGGGAAAGATCAATGTGGGCTGGAGGAGTTAAGGATGGCTTAAATATAATTCCCTGACATTGCTGCACCCTGGAAACAGCAGTGCCGGCCTTAAAACTGGAGAGAGATGAAAGCCAACACAGAGAGCCTTATTTACCAGTGCTGTGCCGCGGACCACCGTGATACTGGGGGACTGAATTAATATCATTGGCCTTGGGAGGTTAACACTGCTCAAGTGGATTTATTCCTGTACGATTTATAGTGGGCCCTGACATAATCCATTCTCACTGTATTCTTTTTTTAAGGATGCTGTTTTATTGAGGTGAAATTCGTGTGACCTAAAATTAACCATCTTAAAGCATACCAGTCAGTGGCGCTGAGGACATTCACATCATTGTGCAACTACCTCCTTTCTCTAGATCCAAAACATATTCATCACCCCCTAGAAACCCTGCTCAATCTGTACTTGAGCCAGAAGAGCAATATGGTGGACTGGAAGGAGCCCTGACATACAGGGCCTCGAGTTGTCATCTGGGGTCTATGATTAAGTTGCTCAAATCTGACCCAGGGCAAGTGACCAGTGTGATTTCCGGACCTCAGTTCCATCATCTCTAAAATGGGTGTATTTGATTAAGATGACAATCAAGGCCTCGTCTAACTTTACAACACTGAGGTTTTAAGTATAGTTGTCTTTCACATTTGAAGACGGTTGGCATGAAAATAGATTCACTGGTGTTTCAAATTCGTTGGTGATTCGAGCTATGTTTGCATCCTGAATAATTTTATATCTAATCCCAAGCCGTAACACGTCTTTCTCTTTCTTCCTGCCCCAAACTTTAATTACCTGTTGTTGTTGTTGTTTTTTAACCAGCCTCTCTGTGCACACCTCATGGAAAGAATGTGTTTCCAGTTTTCCTAGCAATTTCAAACTGTGTTCAGCCAAATGCACAGAATATAAAAAAGAATGGAGCAAGAAAGGGATGACTATATGCTGAGTCTCCTGGGTTCATGGAGTGTCTCCTAAAATTCAGTAGCTATTTGGAAGTACCAGTCCATTGTCAAAATTTGAAATTGAAGACTGGAGGGTTTGTCTGAGCATGGATTGCTTTCACATGCTGCACAGGATGAACGTGAGTCTCATAAAGGGAGCCTAGAAGTCTAGTCGTTAATGAGAAAGTTCAAGTGTTAGTTGGCTTTAGTTGTGACCGACTTTGCAAACACATGGACTGTAGCCCATGAGGCTCCTCTGTCCCTGGGATCCTGTAGGCATGAATACTAGAGTGGGTTGCCATTCCCTTGTCTGGGGGATCTTCCTGACCCAGGAATCGAACCCAGATCTCCAGCATTGCAGGCAGATTCTTTACCATCTGAGCCACCAGGGAAGCCCCTGATTGTTTGCTAATGAAGTGCTAAGCCAGTGTTCTGATTCCGCATAGGCTTAGACCAGAAGTGCATGAGGCTCACAGATGCCACTGGAACAGAGACAAGGGCTAGAGCCACACCTGGAGATGGTGCTACCTGAACCAGCACTTTTGACGTGTGATGAGACCAGACGTGTTAGGCAGCTTAGTGCCAAGTACTTAGAACTAAGGGGGAAAAAACCTTAACTGACTGAATTTTTTCACGTTTCAAAGGACTTCTTTAGACTGTGTCAGAAACACTTTATGCAGACACATGTCACTGCGTGAGGTCCTTTGATGTTATCATAGGCGGATTTTTGTATGCAGAAAAGATCATTTCAGGTCTTGTTTAGGGTATAGGATTCTTCCATTCGTTACTAGTGAGTGCTAGTGTTTAATGAGTGATATGTATCAGGGATTATTCTAAGAGCTTACATCTACTGTCTTACTTAATGAGCTGTTAGTACTCTGCTATTAATGTTAGCATGTCCATTTTACAGGTAAGAATACTGAGGCACAGCCAGGTGACTCTACCTGTCCAGAATCACACAGCAATTCAATAGCAGTGCCAATTTTAAACCCTGGCAATTTGGCTTCAGCAACCAAGCTCCTAACCACCATGTTCTACTGTTTCTCCTTAAAGAGCCAAATTTAAAAACCTGCTTCTAACTTAGACTTTTACATTTACTTTATAAATCTCATTATTCTATCTGCGAGTCTAACACATTTTAACAACCACTTTAAGGGAGACTTTGATTCATGGTTGATTCCATTTATAAACTTAGTTAATTAAATTCCTTTAAACATTTTAAACTGCAGTTATAAATTTACTATGTTCTCTTTCCTTTTTAAGCACTTCATTTGACTGATTTAATAAACAAAAACCTCCCAACTGCTTACATTCCTATAAATCTAATAAATTAAACTTCTGAGTATGGGGAACCTAAGTACTCCTAAATGTTTTAACTCTGTATGTTAATTTTATAAAATTTCCATTTAAGATCACAAGCCTCATGAATCACTCTGTTCCCATTTTAAACTAAGCTTACAAGACTGAGCTGTTCTTACAGAAGACAAATGCTCTTCAACATTACAAAATTAAGATGCCAAATATGCAGAGCATTCCTTGCTGTGAAAAAAAAACCAATGCTACCAATTTGATTCTTTTAAACATTCCTAATTTTAAAAATTTCTGAGTTAAAACATGCTTGTGCTTTAAAGAAACAATATTTCCCTAAACAAATGTGGGAGTTACTTTCCTAGACATTTTTTTTCCCTTGCCTCTACTGGAGAGATTTCTTAAGTGACCAAGAACTTTAACCAGAATTTGATCAGACTTTTGTCTGCAAATGTAGTGTCCAGGCTAAAGCCATGTTTGCAGTCACTGCTCCTGGTTTTCAAAACTCCAAGAATGGAGTGTTCATGGGGTCCTGGGTTATGATTTTAGCTAATTTTTAAGTCAGGCAGTATCTGCAGCCTCTCCTCAGGTAACCTCATGTTTGACTGGGTTCAATAGTCTATTTGCCACTCCATCCCATTCTGATTTATTTTTCATGCTACCTCTCTGTTAGGGTTATGCAACTTGTATGGATATTAACATAATAACGGATTGAATTCTGCATGTCTCCGATGGCCCTGTCTGACCTGAATTAGAACTTCTACCAGTAATATTCATCATGTATGTATATGCAACCTTCACTTATAGGCCCCAAGCTATTTTTAGGCTCACTTAGTGTCCTGGACAAGCTAGTGACCAGTTCTGAATATCCAACAGCATCATACATCGAAACATTTGTTTAGGTGGGTTCTAAGAGGGATGGATAAGAACGTTTACATAGATTAAATGCCAAGATGCTTGCTAAGGAAACATGGGTTTGATTGGAGATCTGAAATGAAATTTCTCATGTAGCTTGGGAAATGCAAATCAGTTGGTGGCATACCAACCCCCACTGGACCAGGAAAATAGTTTCCTTTTGCTTTCAGACTTTTAAAAATCGGGTGTATGATTCTGAAGTTCATTTTCTCTCCCCCAGACCCGATGCATAAGCCCCCTGCACTTGCATCATCAGAAAGCTGTGGTAATTGCTAGGACATGTTCATTTACCCTGCAAAGAGCTGGTTTTGTCTGCCTATATTTAAAGGATTTAAAGGGGTGACAGGGAACAGCTGGAGAGAGGGGTTTGGGCTGTGAAAGCAGAGAGCCTGGGCTCAGAGACTCGGTTAGCTTGAAGTGCAGCAACTCACGGCCCTCTCCTCCCTCCTCTGGGGGCTCCTTGCACTGTCAGCTCTCACGCTCTCTCCCTTCCCCAGCCCCTGCTCTCTGCTCTCTCACCTACCCTCCTTCAATCCAGAGACTGGGACCTTGCAGACAGAGCGGTAGATTGACCACCCCCATCCTCCCATCAAAAAAAAAAAAAAAAAAATCTTATTACTGTTGCTACAATCAGAATCAGGAGTGGTTTGAATGCTCCTATTGATAATCACAGCTGGGACTGCATAAGCAAAAGAAAGCCAGCAAAATCGGGGCTAGTGGACAGTCAGAGACCATGGAAAACCCATCGATTGTCACTGCGGCTGCTCTCCATAGCACAGAAGGAGCGCGGAAGAGCTGGACTCTGGGTAATTTCGAGCAAACAATGTGCTGTGGAGCGTTATTTGTAGGTCCTGAAAATCGAAGTGGAACCCCCAGCTCCCCGTAGAACATGCTTCGTTAGTGTGGAACAAAGGGCCGCTGCTGGCTGGGGATGGCAGCGTGGTGGGGGAGCGGGAGGCAGAGGGCCCAGCGGAAGCTCCGGGAGGCTGTGTGGACCAGTGCCTGCATCGCAGGGAGCTCCAGAGGAGAGTCACTGCCCTTCCCAGAGCGGGGGCTGCCCTGCGTAAGGTCACAGATGCCGGCCAAGGCTTGCTGGTTGGGGGAGCTTCTCCCGCTTTTCATTTTCCTCCTGTCTCCAGTGCGGGGTTCTGTGAGGACCCAGCAATGTAAAAGCACCTATTTCAGAGGCACTGATACAATTTGAGAGATCTCCTAGCACCAAGATGGGGCCCAAGGGTGCGTCAGGGAGCAGCATGGTCCGTCCACAGAAGAAACAGATGGCACCCATCAGGGTACCCCAGGGAGAGCCTGGGAAGGGACTCTCACAAAGCGTAGACAGGGCTAAGGAAAAACAGCAAAGAGGGCAGATCCCTCCCTGGGTCCAGAGAAGAAGACGGGTTCCAGAACTTGGCGAGAGCTTGCCTTTGTTAGGTGAACTCAGCTACTCCAAAGGGTGACCCACCCAAGAAGGGAAGAAGCACCTTGACTTCACTCCCGTCCCTGCCTCTGATCTCCCGGCAGAGACTAGGACTGGTTCAGCCCTGCTAGAAGCCAGAGGACAAGAAGGTGCATCGAGAACTCCCGGGCCCACCTCGCAGGACCAGCACAGATGAAGAAGGGCGGAAAGTTCTGGAAATGTCCAGTACAGTGACCCAGACCACCCTGTGTCCTTAGCCCACCCTAAACAGTATTCTTGGACACTTATCCTCTCACAGGGCTTCCCAGGTGGCACTTGTGAAGAACCCCCCGGCCAGTGCAGGAGACAAGAGACTCAGGTTCGATCCCTGGGTCAGGAAGATCCCCTGGAGGAGGGCATGGCAACCCACCCCAGTATTCTTGCCTGGAGAATCCCGTGGACAGAGGAACCTGGCGGGCTAGAGTCCGTGGGGTCTAGAAGAGTTGGACACAACTGAAGCGACAGAGAACACCACACACATGTCATTTGTTCGCACGAGACCCCTCGGAAACAGGCCTGGACCGACTGCAGTGGATTCAACAAATAAGCAGCAGCTGGGAGTCTGGGGGCTGCTGGAACTGGTCCCACAGCAACGGTGTCAGGGCTGGCTTCTCTGGGACCCTCTCGGCCTCTCTTTTATACTCGTCACCTCCTGGTCACGTGACCCAAGCATCCCAACATTCTAACCCTGGGGCCTCTCATGGTCCCTGGAACACAGCAGATGCTCAGGAAATTAGGAGTGAGTGTAGGAACGATGGGCTGACCAGCAGCTGGGGATGGTTCAGGGGCAGAAGGTTTCCTTGGCCTGCGAGTGCAGTCCTCTCAGGAGGCCCTCTGAGCAGAGTCCATGCGCCAGCCAAGCACAGGGACCTGCCCTTTCCTCCGTTGTGCCTTCTACCCTGAGCACATCGGCACCAGGACCGCTGAACCCCGACACTGCTCTCCCAGGTCTCCCCAGCTGCCACCCTGAGCTCCTGAGAGCAGACCCCACGCGTACCCATCCTTGTCACCCTCATGCTCAGCAGAGGGTCAGTAAGTCCCATCCTCCCTTCGCAGATGAGACACTGTCTCAAGATCCTTGTTTTCTAGGGCAGCAGCGTCTTCATGACCCTCCTACAGAGAAAACAAAAGAAAAATACAATCTGCTCCCATGGTCTCGTCACATCCAACCTTTCCCATCAGCCCACAGCCAGCTGCTCAGAAACACAGGCCTTTCCATGGGATCTTGAAAAAAAAAAAAAAAAACAGAAGGGATGGGGGAGGAGGAAGAGAAGAACTAGAAGAAATCATGCTCCAAACTCCTGGATTGATTTAGAGGAGTCCAGATAGGCGTCCAACACACGAATTCCTTCAGCCCCCTGCCGCACTAACCACAGACGACTGTGCGGGGTAGGAGACAGGGTCAGAGAGGGTCCAAAGTCCCAACCCCTCTTCCAGGTTTTGCCAGGAAAATATTAATTCCAAAGAGTGGATACTGGGCCTTCCCTTCAAAGCACCAATTCACAGAATTCTTCCAGAGTGGAGGGCAACAGATCTGAGCCAAATGCAACAAGATGACATTTGTCTTGAAAAATAAACTTAATTTGACCTGCCATGCATTTCAAACAATGGACTAGGTTACTACATTAATTAGCTACAA
This sequence comes from Bos mutus, assembly GCF_027580195.1. Lineage (NCBI taxonomy): Eukaryota > Metazoa > Chordata > Mammalia > Artiodactyla > Bovidae > Bos > Bos mutus. Next base: position 56,632,987 of record NC_091640.1, read on the forward strand.
TACCACCCATAAGGAACAAACCCAAGATAGAACCATATTTCTATATCACGTCAGATCCAAGCTGGTGTAAATCCCTGTCTCCTCCTGTCCAGTTGGTATGCATTCCCAGGGTGTTTATTTTGTCCATATACTTCAGAGTGGTCACCAGCACGTCCGCACAGCTGCCAGGAGGAACGCTGGGGAGAGGAAGGTGAGGGCACACCCCTCACCCTAAGGGCAAGACTTCATTTCCACCTTTCATTCTATTGGCCGCATTGGAGTCACATGGCAACCCTTGGCTGCAAGGGAGGCTGGGAAATATAGTCTCTATTCTTAGCCGCCTTGTTTCCCAACTAAAAATTATTTCACTCTTTATTAAGGAAAGAAAATATTTTTAGGGAAAATCGCAGTCACTACTGTAGTTGTAAACATGAAAACAGGTGTGTTTTATGTACAAGTTACAGAGTTTAAATTTCCCTTTAAAAGGTTGAAGGAACTGACAATCTTGGGAGCTACTGCTCTGGGATAAGAATCAGCAGGACCAAGTAGAAGCTGAGCTCATCCCCAGTGGGGCAGGTTTTCCCCAGTTCCTACCTGGAACTGAGAAGAGTCTGGAGCTGAAGGATGTCCTTAGAGGTAGGGTAAAGCAATAGTTCAGATTCATCCAGCTCCAAGAGAGTAACCCTTTTCTAGTAGAAGGTTCTACTACACACCCGCCCTCACCACCAACTCCGCATCAGTGCCATAAGAGCCAGAGTCCTTGGAATCGATGTCAAACCAAAGAATTCAGCCATTCATTTTCTTCAGCAAACATCACTTGCACACTGTTACGTGCCAGTCCTTGCACTAGGCCCAGAGAGACAAAGAAAGGGACACAGACTTTGTCTTCCAAGAGCTTTTTTTTTAAACATTTATTTTGCGACCCCTCAAGTATTTTTAATATTAAATTAGCTCCTATATCAATATGTGTGTATCAGTCCTCCACTGTGAGCTCATCATAACAGGAGGTATCAGGGAGGTTTTCATGTAGCTTAAGACAAGACCCAGGACCTGCTGACCAACTGGAGAATAAATAAATAGTCCTTACGAGTTTCACTCTGGGGAGTTTTGAAGCATTTCCTCCTTCGGCCTTCTTCCCACTTCCCCAAGTGTATGTACTCAGCATGGAGGGTGAATTTCCTCCTTCCGGCCTTCTTCCCCCTCCCCCAAGCGTATGTACTCAGTATGGAGGGTGAATTTCCTCCTCTGGCCTTCTTCCCACTTCCCCAAGTGTATGTACTCAGCATGGAGGGTGAATTTCCTCCTTCCGGCCTTCTTCCCCCTCCCCCAAGCGTATGTACTCAGTATGGAGGGTGAATTTCCTCCTCTGGCCTTCTTCCCCCTCCCCCAAGCGTATGTACTCAGTATGGAGGGTGGCATGTTGTTTTACATGTTATAAAGCCATGTGGCACATTTCTTCTATATCGCCTGCTTCAAGACAAAAGACATTGCTCTGGCACTTCCAATGGTTCCCACTGGTGGAAATCATTGCCATTGCCACTGGGGTTGGGATGGCCATAGTACATTGTTGTCGTCACATAACCAGTCTTTTGGGCTAGAACTTTAATTTTGACTCTATCATCAGGTTAATCTACTTCTGACCCATACATGTACTTGGAGCAAGTATAAGAGTAAGGACAGGCTTCCCTGGTGGCTCAGTGGTAAAGAATCCACTTGCCAATGCAGGAGACTCAAGTTCGACCCCTGGGTCAGGAAGATCCCCTGGTGAAAGAAATGGCAACCCACTCTAGTATTCTTGTCCGGAAAATCCTATGCACAGAGGAGCCTGGCGGGCTACAGTCCAAGGTTGCAAACAGTCGGACACGACTTAGCAACTCAACAGCACAACAAAGAGTCAGGACACAGGAGCAGATTTGTTCTGGTCCCCTTGGCACGGACTTGGTGCAGCCTGCCTAGTCTCACCCCCACCCTCATGTGGAGATCCTCCATGAGTTCCCCACTGTTAAGCCACTCTGAGGACTTGTAGTTATGAACACTGCTTTGGGACCATGTAGCTCTGATTTAAATCTCAGCTTCACAACAAACATACTGGGAGATTTTGAAACCATGACTTAAACTTTCTAAAGTAGAGCTGGCTTCTCTCTAAAATGAAGGTGATCATGGTAACAAGATAAGATTGTTCAGAGGAATTACCCCTTCATTCAACATATTTTGAGTTCTTACTATGTTCTAGAGGTTTTGTTCTAGCACTGACAAATTCCCAAGTTCATATAACATATTCTAGAGGAATAAATGAGTCAGTTAGTGTCTGAAAGGATTGAGCCTGCTGGTGTTTGAAATATGGTTAAAACATTATTTGAAGGGAAGCTAGGAGAAGTGACCATGGTGTTCTAGGAGCCTCGAATACCCCCAGGGTCCAGGAAAGAGACTAAAGAGAAAGTTCTATCGCCCTAGTCCTCAGAGGAGAAAGCTTCTACCCACTCATTCACCCTTAGAGTCTACAGACTCATTGTTGCCCACAAGAAGTCTTAGATCTTACAAGAAGATGCTTAGAAAGTCTCAAAAACAGAGACATCAAGATACACATAGATACATTAAAGCAAGCAAGCAATGCTTAACCTTATGCATAAACCATGGTGAAGCGTCAAGTGCTGAGACGTTTCGCTAAGATATTTGGTGGCAGCAAGCTTTCTAGTGCCCTCAGATCACGGCCACAAAGGAGACACCACCTCTGTGTGTGTGAAAGTCGCTGAGTCATGTCTGACTCTTTGCAACCCCATGGACAGTAGCCCGCCAGGCTCCTCTGTCCTTGGAATTTCCCAAGCAAGAATACTAGAGTGTGTAGCCAATCCCTTCTCCAGGGGATTTTCCAGACCCAGGGATTGAACTTGGGTCTCCTGCATTGCAGGCAGAGTCTTTACCATCTGAGCCACTAGAGAAGCCCCCAAAACCCCTCTAGTCCCACATAACAACCCACATAAAACTAAACCTTTCTTGATGCCTTCTTATTCCAAACAGGACACAAGGCAGCTTCCTGCCCTGGGTCTTCAGGAAACTTAGCCCCAGACAAGAAGGCAAACCTACTGGCGCTGTGGCTTTTCATTGCACCGGGGGCATCTGCCGGCCAAACTGGGTCACAAACTACCGAAAATGGAAAAGGACGGGAAGCAATTCTCCTGATGGACTCTGTGTGGTGCGGCTTCCCCTGCAGGCTGTGGGCGCAGCGGGGAGAGGGAAGGCTCGTTGCCAGCCTGCTCTGTGCCAGGGGAGTCAGGAGAACGTGAAGAAACAACACAGGCCTTGAACAGCGATGCTGGGGAAGGGTGAATTCACTTTTGCCTGAGGCCCCATGTTCTACCAGCCAAGGATTTCCAGGGAAATCAAACCTGCCTGGCTGGCTTCCGTGGAAAAGAAAAGAGTCCAGAGACATGGGCAGAGGTGTTGTGGCCCCCAATCCCTCAACAATAAGCAAGGTGAGTCCCACGCACAGGGTGTCAAGTCGGTGCCGTGATATTTATGAGAGTACCAGCTGGGGAAGAGCCGTGAGCAGTCGGCCCTGTGGTTTATTAGCGATCAGCCGCCCTGGCCGCTGATTCTAAAGGAAACCAACATTAAAGGAAATCAACCCTGAATATTCATTAGAAGGACTGATGCTGAAGCTGGAGCTCCAATATTTTGGCCACCCGATGCGAAGAGCCAACTCAGTGGAAAAGACCCTGATGCTGGGAAAGACTGAGGGCAGGAGGAGAAGGGGGCGGCAGAGAATGAGATGGTTGAATGGCATCACCAACTCAATGGACATGAGTCAGAGCAAACTCTGGGTGATGAAGGACAGGGAAGCCTGGCGTGCTGCAGTCCATGGGGTCACAAAGAGCTGGACACGACTGAGCAACGGAACAACACCCACAGCAAGCTTACTTAGATGGCAGAAAAGAGGGTCCAGTTTAAATGACCAACACAACAGACCTCAGAAAGGGGAACCAAGGAGACCACGAAGCCTCCCCTCAGAGCCTTGGGGCTCCTACAACGACCTCTCACGGTTTTGCTTGGTTTGAACTTAAATGTTTTCTTTAATATATTAGTTTATGAGGGTTTCATTGATTATCATAAGATAAATGATGTCACTTTGAAAAACATTTTCTCTCTTTCATCATTTTAAATAAAGGGGGCGATACATCAAATGGCAAAAACTCTTCTAGGTTTGGGTTCTTTCTGGGCCCATATATTTTGCAAAATAGATTTTTCCGCTCATTGAAAAGAGACCCAGAATGGAAAAGAAAAATGTAAGGGTTCCCTCTGCTCTTCTTGCCAATTTCCTTGAAGTTGAAAATCCATCTTGCCTGGCCTGATTCAGGCTAATTGCCAAATTGGGTTGCTGTCTCCTCACTTTCCTACTTATTTAGCTTCTTGGATGGTCTCCAGGCCTGGCTCGAAAAGGGCCACAGAGGGGTTGAAATGGGCCTTTGCCTAGGTCGATTCAGTGGGGCCCTGAGGCTACCTAGCCAGCTGTATCCATGGCAACCATTTGCTCCCAGCAATAACCCCCCATCTCTGCCATTAGGCCCACTGGACAGGGGGCTCCGTTTGGGGGTCCAATGGACAATTGATTGCTCGGCTGCTGCACACTGGTCACCAGTCCCATACTGAGGCTCACAGCCAAACCCCAGCCTCTTGGGGTTAGGGAGGAGTCGAAGGCAACTTTTTCTTGAATGCCTTGACTATCATCTCTTCTTTTAATCATGTCCTAAATGCCTGTCAGCTATTCTGAAGACAAAATTGGGGAAATGGCTTCTATTCTGAAGATGTAAGATGGGCTTCCTTGCTGGCTCAGTGGTAAAGAATCTGCCTGCCAATGTCAGAGATGCAGGTTCCATCCCTGGGTCGGGAAGATCCCCCGGAGAAGGAAATGGCAACCCACTCCAGTGTTCTTGCCTGGGAAACCCCATGAACAGAGGAGCCTGGCAGGCTACAGTCCATGGGGTCGCAAAGGGTCAGATACGACTTAGCAACCGAACAACAATAAAGATGCTCTTAAAGGCAGAGATTTCAGCTTGTACCAAATTTTTGTATCCAACCAGGTGTGACTCCCGGAACTGCTGTGCAATAGGATTCAGTGCCCTGAACCTGACTCAGGAAACTTGGATGTGAGTCCAGGAAGCCCCCAGACCTGCGACTAACTTAACCCTGCTCTACCCTCTGCAAGGAGTTGTTGCAAAGACTAGATGAAACTGTGATTCTTTCTAGCAACAAAAGAGTTGAGAAAATAGCCTGAGGAAACAGGACTTGGGACCGAGGGAGCGGCAACCAGGCCCTGATGGTCTTGGAGGCGCAGGAAGAGCCTCCAGGTGGGGACACCCCATTTCCACCCAGGGCGGGTCTCACGCTCACAGCGCAGGTGTGAGCACTCAGGGAAGTCTTCAGTAGAAGTGCTAGAAACGTCACCTACATGGTGTCGCTCCCTGCTCAAAAGTTACCTCTAGTTCCAAATACATTCCCCAGCTCTCAGCTTTGGCCTTGAGGGCCTGCCTGCCCAGGCTTCTGGGCTCCTTGCCATTCAGACCTGTCTCCCCAGCGACCGCAGAGAACGACGTCCATTTCCCCATGGCTCCCCCAGAACACTGTCCTTGGAGCCCGGGTTCCATCACAGCCTCATCGTGGCCATCTCAGAGGCCCACTCTGCCCAGCTCCCTCCTTTGGAGCTGACAGCTCACCGAGCTGCTCACCAGGCACAAGTCGTGTGCTGCCCTCGCGGAAGGAATGTTCTGAGCTGTTATTCAACTCTTGGATTAAGACTTAACTTTTTCTGAGTTTTTACCTTGTTTCTGCAAGTAGGTTGGGAACTCCTTGGGGGTGAACAGGAACTGAATCTAATTCATCTTTGTATCCCCTGGCTAGACAGTAGGTGTGCAATCGATGTGCCGGGAGTGATCAATACAGAAACGATTCCGTCTCTGGAACTTTGTTCAGACCTGAAAAACAGAGGAGAGCAGACAACAACCTCCCTTAGTGACCTGGTTGAGTGCTCCCGTGGGCTGTGGCTATGGGCCTGGAAAAGAGCCCCGCACCTCAGATTACACCCCCTCCCAAAGCCAGAGAAGACTCCAAGTGATGCCCCCCGAGTCACAGAGCATGTTTCGTCGGACCAGGGAGGTACTGCCGGCTGGGTCTTAGCTGTCTCCTCCTCCCTCCCGACCTCTCTCCCTCCTTGTCTCTCTCCACACTCCCAGCACTACCACTGCCTTCACTGGCATTCATTCGTACCTCGATGTAACTAAGGAGTATTGCCAACATGTATGGAGCACCAACTGTATGCCTGGCACTGTGCTGTTTCACATGTGCTGTTTACCAGATCCTGGCCCCAGCCCTTGGAGATGAGTCTATTTCCACCTAAAAGGAAACAGAGGTGAAGTCATCGCTCAGTGTTACTTAGGGAGGAGATGGTGCACCTTGCTCCCCTCCCGATCTTGTTCCGAAAGCCCCTACTTTAAAACTAGTCAACGGCAAGGTTGAGTCTTCCTCCTGGTGGGGGAGGGAAGGCATGCAGACCGCATGGACCTGACTCCATCTTTGTAGTCCAGGCCGCAGAACACAACGCTCCATCGTGGTTATCCCAGAGACGATAAGGAGACCAAAGCCACCCCTGACACTCAGGGACAGGTTCAGCGATTCATTTAGAGAGCACAGCACATCCACACCTGAGTCACACCAGAAGGTGTGAGTGACAGAAGCACGTAACATTACAGAAACTGTCTACTGACCACAGAGCATGCATCATATCCAATCACCCATCCGCACAGCAAGTGTTCACTGAGCATCTACTAAAATCCAGGCCCTGTGCTGGGGTCGAGGGGTAAACATCATCAGTACTGGGCCCTAAGGCCCCCACTATCTGGTGAAAAGTTGTTCAGTTCAGTCGCTCAGTCGTGTCTGACTCTCTGTGACTCCATGGACTGCAGCATGCCAGGCCTACCTGTCCATCACCAACTCCTGGAGTTGATCCAGACTCGCGTCCACCGACTTGGTCGTGGACATCCTCTGTTGTCGCCTTCTCCTTCCACCTTCTATCCTTCCCAGCATCAGGGTCTTTTCCAATGAGTCAGTTCTTTGCATCGGGTGGCCAAAATATTGGAGTTTCAGCTTCAGCATCAGTCCTTCCAATGAATATTCAGGACTGATTTCCTTCAGGATGGACTGGTTGGATCTCCTTGCAGTCCAAGGGACTCTCAAGGGTCTTCTCCCAACACTACAGTTCAAAAGCATCAATTCTTTGGCACTCAGCTTTCTTTATAGTCCAGCTCTCACATCCGCACAGGACTACTGGAAAAACCATAGCTTTGACTAGATGGACCTGTGTCCACACGATTACAGAGGCAAATCCGGGAGTGAGCAGTGTCCATGGAAGCCCCGGGGAGGAAGAAATCAGCTGTGTGGGGAGGTCCAGGGGCCTCTCCTGCAGCCAAGTACTGCTCTTTGTCCTCACAGAGCTCCACACACGTTCACATCTGACCCCCCTGCCCACTTCCCCACCCCCTTTCCTGACCCTGAAAGGTTCCACTGCGCTCTCCAAAGAAGGGCAGAGTGACTGACAGCTCAGTTTAGAAGATGGAGATGGGGTGGGTGGCAGCTCTGAGGCTCCTGGAGACAGCACAGGTTGAGAGGGAGAAGGTGAAAGGGAGAAGGGAGGCGTGGGCACGGGAGACAGAACTTGAAACTAGCCGCATACCTAGCTGCGCCTTAAACTCACTCTCTCTTGTTTTTCTCTCTCTCTGGATCTCCAGAGTGTGTAATCTCTGGCCACTGCTGGAAACAACCCAAAAATCCTGAATGCATTAAATACATGCAAATACACACACACACATGTGTATATATATATACACACACACGTACACATTTATCAGAGCCTCCTGCTTCCCCACTAAGCTCAGTGCCCCTCATCCTGTCCTTCTCTCTATGAACACCCTCAAATGGTCCAAACCCCACCTGGAGGTGGTTTGGGATCTTGGCTGGCTTTAAGCCATCTGGAACCCATCAGCAGGCTTGACCAGCCCCTTGCCCATGAAGCCATTACGGGAGAGGTTAATTTAGCACAGCCAAGCTGGTGATGATGGAGACAGAATGAATCAATCAAAATATTCATTTATATTTGATGAACAAGAACCTTAAATGAATGAGCAAATGAACCTTTACTGAGGCCCTCCTAGACACCAGGGCTCATGCCAGGAATGTTTAAGAGTATTAGTTATTTTAATCCTCACACTCACTTTATGTAGGATTATTATCTTCATTTCGATGGCAAATATTCTGAGAGTCAGAGTAAGTTTCTTTTCCAAGATAACAACAACAAAAAAATGCTTTTCAGTGGTCAAAATGGAATTTAGTGGATTCTCCATTGTTCCACGCGTGCACATGTATACTATTTCGCTTCTGTTGTGTCCTACAGAACAGAAGGACCCTGTGGACTGTAGCCCGCCAGGCGCCTCTGTCCATGGGATTCTCCAGGCAAGAATATACTGGAGTGGCTTCCCTGGTAGCTCAGACGGTAAAGCGTCTGCCTACAATGCGGGAGACCTGGGTTCGATCCCTGGGTCGGGAAGATCCCCTGGAGAAGGAAATGGCAACCCACTCCAGTATTCATGCCTGGAAAATCCCATGGACCAAGGAGCCTAGTGGGCTACAGTCCATGGGGTCGCAAAGAGTCGGACACGACTGAGCGACTTCACTTCACTTCACTTCATATACTGGAGTGGGTTGCCATGCCCGCCTCCAGGGAATCTTTCTGACCCAGGGATTGAGCCCACATCCCTTATGTCTCCTGTGCTGGTAGGTGGGTTCTTTACTACTAGCACCAACTGGGAAGCTTGTCCATTGTTCCACAGCAGGCACTGAAACTGTGTGCTCTGTCAGATGGTAGGTGCATGGTGGAAGTGTAAAAAATAAAAGATACAGATTTATATTTGGAGAGCTCATGGATTAGTGGAATGGGATAAAATGCCCCTCAGATACTACGGGAGTCGGAGGGCAAGCACTCGAATCTGCAGCAGAGCATATACTGCGCGTGATGGGAACTTGGGAGAGCTGAGGTCCTGCCCCGGGTCCAGCAAATGCCGCGTGGAAGCAGAGGGCTCTGAGCGCAGAGCACGGCAGCTTATTAACAAGCACTGGGTTGGCCGTCCACTTCTAGGTGGATCAGTGGAGAAGCAAAAGAGAAGGTCCCCAAACGGGGCCATGGGTCAAAATACTGGGTTGGCCAAAATGTTCATTTGGGCTTTTCCATAAGATGTTTCCAAACAAATGTGTTGGTCAACCCAATCGTTCACATTATGATAAAAGCAGCATTTCAAAGTTAGTGGACATAGCATGCCTTTTAGTCAATAACTAATTTGGGGACAACTGACTAGCAATTTGCTGAAAAGAAAGGCTTTATTCTGGCTTTTTACAGTAAGTAAAAATAAATTCCCAAAGAATTAAGGATTCACATGAAAATAAACCCTAAAAGAACTAGGAAAAAATGTAGGTGAACATCTCATCTTAGAGGAGGGATTTTTCTAATTATATTTGCAAAGGAAGTTTTACAAATAAAAGAACAGATAGATTCAACTCCATAAAAAATTTTAAATGCCAATATATCAAATCAAATACCATTAAAGTTTAAATAATACACAACAAGCTGGGGAAAACATATGGAACAAATGTGAGAGTCAGAGGTTAGTATTCTTAAACTAGAGGATGCATTTACAGTCAATAAGGAAAGAAAACCAATTTTAAAAACATTGTCAAAGGATATCAGTGGCATAATTCCTAATTGGGAAAAGCAAATGGCCAGCAAGCTTATGAAACAATGTTCAAATTCGGTGAAAGTGATAAATTGTAAGAGTGAGTGGCTTTTGAAATTTTTCGTTTTATTTTTTGTTAAAAAAAGGAAGCATATTTACATGGTCCCCAAATCAAAGAGCAAAGAATGCAATCAACACTCTTCTTCCCACTCTGTCCCCCGTCGCCCTAGGGCTCACCACACCCTAAACAGGCAACCACTGCTACGAATATCTGTGTACCCTTCCAGAGTTTATATACATATACACAAATATGCATAATTACTTATTTTCCTCTCTGTTAAACAAAATGTAACATTATATATAATATATTGATATGTACAGTTTCACACCTACCATCTCCCTTTTAATGATTTATGCTAGACAATTTCTTATATGGGTATTTCATATATCAAGGACTTCTTTATATAGCATTAAATAGTTTTTATTGTATAGATGGACAATAATTTACCTAGGTGGTTTCCAGTCTTTTACTCTTGCAAACAATCAGATCAGATCAGATCAGATCAGATCAGTTGCTCAGTCGTGTCTGACTCTTTGCGACCCCATGAATCGCAGCACGCCAGGCCTCCCTGTCCATCACCAACTCCCGGAGTTCACTGAGACTCACGTGCAACGAGTCGGTGATGCCACCCAGCCATCTCATCCTCTGTCGTCCCCTTCTCCTCTTGCCCCCAATCCCTCCCAGCATCAGAGTCTTTTCCAATGAGTCAACTCTTTGCATGAGGTGGCCAAAGTACTGGAGTTTCAGCTTTAGCATCATTCCTTCCAAAGAAATCCCAGGGCTGATCTCCTTCACAATGGACTGGTTGGATCTCCTTACAGGCCAAGGGACTCTCAAGAGTCTTCTCCAACACCACAGTTCAAAAGCATCAATTCTTCGGTGCTCAGCCTTCTTCACAGTCCAACTCTCACATCCATACATGACCACAGGAAAAACCATAGCCTTGACTAGACGAAACTTTGTTGGCAAAGTAATGTCTCTGCTTTTGAATACGCTATCTAGCTTGGTCATAACTTTCCTTCCAAGGAGAAAGCGTCTTTTAATTTCATGGCTGCAGTCACCATCTGCAGTGATTTTGGAGCCCCCAAAAATAAAGTCTGACACTGTTTCCACTGTTTCCCCATCTATTTCCCATGAAGTGATGGGAACGGGTGCCATGATCTTCGTTTTCTGAATGTTGAGCTTTAAGCCAACTTTTTCACTCTCCACTTTCACTTTCATCAAGAGGCTTTTGAGTTCCTCTTCACTTTCTGCCATAAGGGTGGTGTCATCTGCATGTCTGAGGTTATTGCTATTTCTCCCGGCAATCTTGATTCCAGCTTGTGTTTCTTCCAGTCCAGCATTTCTCATGATGTACTCTGCATAGAAGTTAAATAAGCAAGGTGACAGTATACAGCCTTGACGTACTCCTTTTCCTATTTGGAACCAGTCTGTTGTTCCATGTCCAGTTCTAACTGTTGCTTCCTGACCTGCATACAGATTTCTCAAGAGGCAGATCAGGTGGTCTGATATTCCCATCTCTCAGTGCTGTAATGAATAGCCTTGAACACATGTCATTTCCCAAGTATGCCAGGGTACCTGCAGAATGAATTCCAAGAAGTGAAATTACAAGGACCAAGGATATATGCATTTTTAATTCAGAAAATGTTGCCAAATGGCCTTCTGTGAGGGTTTTATCAATTTACACACCCATGCAAAATACCCAAATGTGCCTGTTTCCCCACAACCTTGCCAATGGAGTGTGATATCAAGCTTCTGGAACTTACTAAATGGATGAGTAAAAAGTGGTATCTCAGGATAGTTTCCATTTGCATTTCTCCTGTTGTGAGTCTGGGCATCATTCCATATAATAAATAACCATTTTATCTCCTTTCCTACGAAAGGTATGCTTATGTTCCTCAAATCATTTCCATTTTATTCTTTATAGGATAATAGATATCTAGGGAGTATCAGAGCACAAAGACTCAGACACACACTATAGATGGGGGGGGAGTTGATAAAAAGTCTTTTTTAGGGGTCATTTGGCACATATGGGGCTTCCCTGATAGCTCAGTTGGTAAAGAATTCGCCTGCAATGTGGGAGACCTGGGTTTGATCCCTGGGTTGGGAAGATCCTCTGGAGGAGGGAAAGGCTACCCACTCCAGTATTCTGGCCTGGAGAATTTCATGGACTGTGTAGTCCACAGGATAGCAAAGAGTCAGACACAGCTGAGTGACTTTTACTCACTTGGTACATGTACCAAAATCTGTAAAAGGGAAATATTCTTTGACTCAGCAACTCCATTTGCAGAAATTTACCATAAAGAAATAATCATAAGTGTGGAAAGATGTGCATGTGAAGGATGTCCTTCCAAGCATTGTTTGTGTTAGAAAACTAGAATCTGCCCCTCCTCTGGATTCTCTTGGGTGCTCACTTATCTTCCTCTCTGTGTCTTTTTGCTTTTTTCTTTAGCCTGGCTTTTCTGGTGCCTGTTAATGTCAATCACTGATTGCTGCTACAGAATGGCTGCCCCTATGTGGATCTTCCCCACCCAGGGATCGAACCCGAGTCTCCGGCATTGCAGGCGGATTCTTTACCCTCTGAGCCACCAGGGAAGCCCTAATGTTTATCAAACTAAGCCAGAATGCCTGTGATTTCTGTGGTTGAACCAGTAGCCACTTCTTGTGAAGAAGGAAGAAGACATCTCAGTCACTGTATACATGCATGAGTGCTCAGTCGTGTCTGACTCTTTGCAACCCCGTGGACTGCAGCCCACCAGGCTCCTCTGTCCATGGGATTCTCTAGGCTAGAATACTAGAGTGGGTTGCCATGCCGTCCTCCAGGGGATCTTCCCAACCCAGGGATCGAACCCAGGTCTCCTGCATTGCAGGTGAATTCTTTACCATCTGAGCCACCAAGGAAGCCCAGGGATACTGGAATAGCTTATCCTTTCTCCAGGGGACCTTCCAGATCCAGGAATTGAACCAGGGTCTCCTGCATTGCAGGCAAATTCTTTACCAGCTGAGCTACAAGGGAAGCCCCATCATATACAAACCTAGAGAGAAAACATGCTCTTTCCAGTGTCCTGAGAGCATTTTGCACTTGCAAAGCCTTCTTGCCACTTTCATTTCCTGAATGCCAGGAGGAGGTTTGCATAATTTCTTTTCTGGAGGAGAAAGGGCTTCTGGTGAATGGAGGCTTTTCCATCAACTTCTCCTCAACCCAGGGGACAAATTTGAGAGGTATTTCAAAGCTATAAGTTGGGTGAGTAATCTGTTAGATGAAATAAAAGAGAAAGCTATGCTCTGGGATTTCTATCTTCGGAACTTGAGTGGAACATGCTAACACGGAATAATCCAGAGTGTAGAGAGTATCAGAGGCAGAAATGTAGGGATATTAACCATGACACAAATCTGCCTCCCCTGATACCTGGCACATGGAAGCCAGTAGTCAACAGTGCTGTCTCTTCCACAAGGAGAGAAAGCAGGGCTTGGGAAGCGCTCACAAGTGGTCTGGCAAGGGTGTTCCATTAGAGATGAATGAAATGATTGTCGCAGAGTTTTCACAAGCGAGGTCAGAAATCACAAACTAGTCAGGGTGCCAATGAACACAGTCCATGAATGCTTGCCAAACTGAATGAGGAGCTGGCTTCTCTCCCACTAGTCAGGGCTGACTGAGGCGCTGGAGGGATTAGAAGACAGTGAGACTCGAAGGTGGGGAGACCTAAAGAGGCGTGACTGACCAGCAGGCCAAGGAGGGGGTTACGTGGAAATCCAGCAGGTGCGGCCTAACAGTGATTTCAGCAGTCAGGATGAAACCGACTCCCACAGCCACATCAATGCAGCTGAAGTGTGTATTCCAAAGGCCCAGTGGTCTTGGCGCCTTTCCCCCAAAGTTTGGGATGGAAAAAGAAAGGCATTTCCTTGGGTGTTCTGGAAACTGGAAGAGAGGACACTGACCCTAAATGGCTGTCACCTGGCACCAGAGAGATAACCATGGTGGCTGGGTTCTGCTTGTCTCGAAGCAGACACACACCCTGGTAACCTGACCAGCTGACCACTCTGGGCAGCTTCTCAGAAGGCTTGAAGGTAAGGGAGATCCACAGTACAGAGTGTACGGCCTACTCTGTGCTTCTTTGAGAAGCTCTCTCTTTCTGACATGAGAAGACAGGAGGGGACTCAGAAAGCCACCTGGTTTTCTGGGTAGACAGTGTGAAGTGTGCCAGTCTATTTACTGCTTAGATATCTGGTAAACCAAGGCCAGCATTTCACCCATGACCAGCCATGAGGATAGAACATCAACAGGCCACAGCGTTGCCTCCTGAGAGCAAAACCCTTTGCTGGCCCATCGTCCATGAGGAGAGGCTCGGTAGACTCTCCAGCTCACGGGGCTCTGAGTGGTATGGGTCACCTCTCACGTCCTGTAACAAAGAGATGGCAGGCAGGCCCGGCAGTCATGAGCATGACAAACTGTCTCATATTTTTTAATGAAAAAATGATACTTCATCTTTCTAATGACAGAGAACGTGGAAGCGGTTTACAGTAATATATGCCTTTTTTAATACATGGCTCGTCATCTCAGGGCAATGACAACATGAAGGATAGAGCGGCAGACAAAAGGTTAATAGAGCATTGGGCCTTTTTTAATTGAAAAAATGACTGAGGGACCCCACCGCAGACCGAGCGGTAATAGTATTACAGACTGTAAGTACCAGTCCTGATATTACAGACAGTAAGTACCATTCCCGAGACTTACTATTCATCTGGGGGTCTGCAACGGACATCACCCACATGTCACCAAGGCTCAACACGAGCGTGAGTCCATTCCCAAGGACGTTATTAAGCAACACGGTGTTTCTCAGAAAGATATATATTTTTAAAAATGCATCTCTCCCTTTTTTATGTTCTTAATTTACTATTATGTCTAAGAAATAAACATACCACGTGTTGGCACAATTTGCATCAATTCTTCTTTACCAACGTATCTGACCCAAATATAGTCAGATTTTCCAAGGCTAGTCTCACTCTGGGCAAAGTTTTATTTTGTCAAATATTTTAACTTTAAAGAGCGCTTTCTAAGAAAGATCCAGTGTGAAACAGATAGCGAGTCAGTCATTCGTGATGGACTAAGGAGATGTAGATGAGATAATGGGGAGAAAGTGCTGTGAAGACGTAAATATGCAAACAGGAACTTCTCTTTCAGCCTTATCTTCATGTCACCGCATTTGTTCACATTAAGACTTTCAAAATCTCCCAGGGTGACTGGAAATCAGCAGCCTTTTAAGTCACATGGTACACAGGGCTTAGTCCAGGAATGGGTTAACATGTGAAGGACTCAGCCCAAAATAAACAGGGGTTTCTGTTGAACCCTGAGCTTCTCAGCCAAATATATCTGAGAACTTACTAGGAGGATGAGGGAGGTGACCAGGCAGTGGAAGGGTCTGTCAGGGAGCTGATGATGCAACACAGAGTGGCCCATCACAAAACTCACAACTGAGAAGGGACGGATCCCTGCAAGCCCACCATGCTTCTACACCCCTCCTGGCTGACACCCTGCTACCCTTTAGCCCTGTGATGAGGAATGAAGTGATGAGATAAGCAAACATCAGGGCTCTTCCCCTACAGGAGGTCCAGCCCAAGCCATCACTGCAGCCAACGTACCGAGAGGAGACAGGTCTTCCCACAGCTTCCAATCCAGACACAAGCATGTGTCTTGTGTCACAAGTCACAGGGTGACTCTTCCGGGTCTCTGCAAGCCTGAAAGAAGCAGTTCTCTGCCCTGAGTAACCAGAACATGTGCTCTCGACAATTCTCTTGATTGCAAACAGAAACGCTTCTAAAGGACAATCCTGCTTCTTAGAAGCTGAAAGAATTCATTTACACCCATGATAACTCAAAACATATCTGCTAAATACCAGTCTAGAAAGGTGACTTTGTTAAAGGTCTTTGCCATTTCTGAAAGTGACATGGGACATCTAGTGAAGATCATTGCCATCAAGCATAACCTTGCACAAGGCTCCTTTGCAATGAACCAGCAGCTGTCGTAGGACACATAGCCGCTCGTGGCCGTTTCGACTGTTTAATAGAAAAGCAAAGTAAAATCTGCTTGCCTTTCTCCTTTCAAATGATGGTGCGTTTTTAGATTCCAGTCTTCTCTGGTTCTTGTGTATCTCCAAAAGATAAAGGGGTGTGGGAGACAGGCATTTTAGTTCTCTGAGAAATTAAAACATCACATATTGCCCCTGAAGTCCCCCACTGTCTGGAGCAGACAGAAATGGGGAGCAGGAGGCCTGACAACATCTGCATGGACATTTTGGGGCCAGTTGATGAGGGGTTAATTGGGGCTAATTCAAAATGCACAAGCCAGAAACGTTTTTCCCTGGAGAACCCATGACAGCATCATAGCTTCCCTGGCTGAGAGATGACAGCTCCCAGCTCACTGTCAGTTGCTCCAGGGAACTCAGAGAAATGATATGTACATGGGCCCAACAGAAAACATAAAAATAATAAATGAAACTAATAATGCAAAAAGGGTTGGGGAAATAAGTAGTCCCTTCTGACACGAGCTGCGCTGGAAGCTTTGGGAAAAGGAGGCTGGAATATTAAATGAAAGATGTAAATTGTAGAAATTGGAGCTGTAAATTTTTCTTTGGAAGAAGAGGGAGCCAACAGTTTTGTTCAGAGTTGACTGAGCTCACAGGAGCTGGTTACCAGTACAAGTCCAATCCAAGGAGGGCAGCCCCCATGTCCCCCAAAGGAGGGGGTGCTCAGGAGCAGGAAAGTGTGGGGAAGGGAATGGGGCGGGCGTCTGAACAGGGTTCCGCCGCCCTCCATGTTAAACAGAGTGTGTTCTTTCTGTGGGGGCTGCAAGAGCAGCAGCTCCTTGTTAAACCCTTCCTTTCGCAGCAGAGACCTCCTCACCACAGCCCTTTCTCCCCTGAGATGGCCAACCAAGGAAATAATGCCACAGTGGCCAAGCGGGAGATCTTGACAAGGATGAACAGAAAAACCTAATGAGGTGAACCGGCTTGGATCTGATCGAAATGTATTTCCGAGGGAGTGTGGGGCCGCAGGATGTACCCGTGAAGATGCTGGGTCTGTTTCACTCTAAATAGAACGAACGGAAGGAGGGTGGAAGAACCCACTGGTAAAAGAGAGAAGACTGTTCTTGCTGTTCATTTGTCTGTGTTACAACTGCCTGGTCCGAGTCACAGTGCTGACAGTTTCACTGGTGGGTCGTTTGCAGCTCAAAGCTCGTTGGGAATGCTCAGACATTCTCCACGCTGCAGCAACCCAGAGACATCAAATCTTATCTCATCCCCTCCTTTCCCTTCACCACACCACTCACTTCTGAGCTCAGCCTGGACTCACCTCCTCCCTACACACCACCCATTCCCTTAAATGGGGGCCTTGGAGCCTTGGGGTCAATGACAGAGAGCCTTGGTCTCCTGGAGGCCTGGCTCTTCAGTCCTGCTCCCCTCTTTCAACCCAAGATGCAAAGGATGAGAGCAATCCAGAACCGACAACCCTCTGTGACACATTACTCCTTCCTGCGCCTCCAAAGTGAGCTTCAGTGCCACGCGAGGGACAGACCGGGGTGCGCCCCACGGCTCACCGACTCAGCACAGGGTCTTTGTTTATGAGTGTCTTCCTCATTCAGTAAATCTCTACTGAGTCCCAGGCCCTGGGTCTACAGCAGCAAGTGGAGTAGACATGACCGATCTCGGGCCCTTTGTGTGGTCAGTACCCAATACCCCCAGCCCCCTGAAGCCGGGGAGTGGATACGATCCCTGCCCTCCAAAGGCTTCCATCCAGGAGGGGAGGTTATGCCAGGGCCGCACAAGTCAGGGCAAAATTCCAAGACGATGCACCCCCGTCTCACAGAGGAGAGAAGCAGAGCTTGACCGAGGTCAGTGGTGGTGCAGGGGCCAGAGCTGCCTCTGCTCCATGCCCACCGCCCCAGGAGTTGCAAATGGGAGAAAGATCCCCGCTTTCTGCAGGGGCTGGGGGCTGCAGTGACGTCACCTCGGCCTGCGCCTCCTTCGTGCGCCCCCTGCCGCCCTCCGGCCACAGTGCAGCCCAGTGAAGCCTCGCTGACCCACCAGTGGAGGTCGTATCACTGCCATCACAGCCTTCTCAGCTAAACCAGCGGTCTTCGTGTCCGTGGGCTGCTACAGCAAAGTACGGCATACCGGGTGGGCCAAAACACAGAAGGGTATTCTCTCACAGTTATGGAGGCTGGACGTTCAAAACCAGAGTTGGCAGGGCCGTGTTGGCAGAGGCCTCCTTCCTGGCCTCTTCCTGGCTTCTGGTGGTGGCTGTCAGCCCCGGGCCTTTCTTGGCTGTAGACAGCATTCGCACCTCTGCCTCGTGGCGTTTTCCCTGTGTGTCTCTGCCTCTTTGTCCAAATTTCCCTCTTCTTAGGACACCAGTCCAACTGGAATGCTTAAGGGTGGATTAAGGGGCCACCCCACTCCAGTGCAACCTCATCTTACCTTAACTGCTCACATTTGCAACAACCATACTTCCAAATAGGCCACGTTCTGAGGTACTAGGAGCTGGGACTTCAGCTTTGGGGGTGTGCATGTGTGTTAAGTCGCTTCAGTTGTGTCCAGCTCTTTGCAACCCTATGCAGTATAGCCCACCAGGCTCCTCTGTCTATGGGATTCTCCAGGCAAGACTACTGGAGTGGGTTGCCATGCCCTCCTCCAGGGGATCTTCCCAACCCAGGGATGGAACCTGCATCTCTTATGTCTCCTGTTGGCAGGCGAGTTCTTTACCACTAGCGCCACCTGGGAAGCCCCAACTTTGGGGGAGGGGGACACAGTTCAAGCCATAACACCGCACCATACCACTAAGCTCGCCAAAGTTCCTCAAGGAAGCTTCCAGAACTGATGTGCTGTAAGGGAGAAATGAAATAACCCGCATGTCCCCTTTCTACCATGATCGCTGGGTACCAGAAGATGCCTTCAATCAATACTTATTGAATGATTTTTTTTTTTTAGTCTCCTAATATCCTCACCCCAGACATCACTGTATCTGTTTTTAAGAGCAGAGAATCACGGTGACTTCAAGTCTTTCAAAAGCATGAGATCCCCATTCACTTCCCCTCCAATATTTATTATACACACTCCTTGAAGGCCGCTGTGTGGGCTACGGAAAACTGTTAAGTGTGCTTCCCTGAAGTCATGATGGTAGAGAGAAAACGCTTCGCCTTTGGCATGCCAAGGTTTTTAACTGTAGCCTGGTGGGCTGCAGTCCACGGGGTTGCAAAAGAGTTGAACATGACTGAGTGACTGAACAACAACGATCTCCTCCCTGAGAGGTCAGCAGAAATTCGGCGTGTATTTGAATCATGCAGTCTTCAAGGTCATGAGTGCAAAAGCGAGTTAGTTCCTTTGCCAGCAGTGGAGCCGGACCACCTACCCATGTGAGTCTCTTCTTGTCAGTGTTGGGGCTCGCCCTGTCCCAGATGGGAACAAGTAGTCACATGTTTAGTGTGGCGATTTAAATTTAGCATTAAATTAATTTAAATGAAATAAAATTATAAATTCAGTTCTTCAGTTGCATTAGCCACATTTCAAGCGCTCAATAACATAGGTTGCTACCCTATTGGACGGCACAGATATAGATTTCCATCACTGCAGAAAGTTCTATCGAACAGAACCAGTCAATGCAGTCGCTGGAGTGAAGGGGTAAAAACACTGATGCTTCGTGAAAACAAAACGGCTCCCATAAGAAGGTAAGAGCTTGGACAAATGGGGGAAAGTGAAAAGGAAGTGAGAACAGCTCTTGAATAAAACATCCAAGTTCTCTGGACGCAACGATCCACAGTGATGAGCGGACGTCATGATCTGGGCGAAGGATGGGCACCTCCTCTGTGAGCATTGCAGCTGGCGACATATCCCCTGGGTCTTCCACAAGGGAGGGGACCTCCTGCTCCGGCGGGCAGGCCATGCCGGGAGACACCCTCTGACTGCAGGATCAGGGGGAAATTTACGGAGAGGTGGCATCTGGGATGGACCTGGAAAGTTCAGTGGGGTTCAGACCTGCAGAGGCGGGGGAGAGCATTGCAAGCAGAGGGGACTTGTGATGGGAGAGACCCTTGCTGTGCTCCCTGGACTCAGAGCAGCAAGAAGAATGGTGCTCCCCTCCTTGGGCTTCCAGAAACTTGAGCAGGTATGAACTGAAAACGAAACTCATAATGCAAATGACTGATACTGATACTCATGGAAGGCATGAAGTGGAAGTCACAGTTGCTCGGTCATGTCTGACTCTTTGCGACCTCGTGGACTGTAGCCTGCCAGGCTTCTCTGTCCACAGAATTCTCCCGCAAGCATACTGGAGTGGGTAGCTGTTCTGTTCTCCAGGGGATCTTCCCAACCCAGGGATCTGGACCCAGGTCTCCCACATTGCAGGTGGATTTTTTAACATCTGAGCCACTACAAGAAAAGCCCACAGATGGTTAATAAGCTGGGATAAGGTGAAAGTCCTGAGTCAGAGGCGTGATTCAGTGGCCCAGCTTTTTAGCGCTCTTCCCAGCCCTCAGTTTTGCAGCTTCCATCTCAAAGGCCGTAGGAGTTAGAAAGCAGAAGTCTCTATTTCTCCGGCTCGGGTCCACCTCAGGGACGCACCTGACGCTGCAGCCCCTCGGGCCAATGGGAGAACACACTGACCAAGGCAACGGCTTACTGTGCATTTTAGTAGGAACCGTGCGCTGTGCTAAGCTCACTTGGCTGGACACTCAATGCTGCGGGACACTGCCCCTCGCATTGAAGGTGAAATATACTTGACCCCTACACCCCTCTTTCAAAGTCCAAGTCCTGAGGACTTCTGCGACCTCCTGAGGGACTTGCAGCCTGCCCTCTCTCTGCCTCTCATGGTCACTGCCATCTCTGGGCCCTCAGAGACCGGACCCAAGGCTGCTACTCCTTCCCCAGTGTCCACCAGGGATCAGCCTCACCAACATCTCTAGCATGTTCTCCAGGAGAAGCAGGGGAAAAGGTCACTTGGAAGGATGCTCTTCACACCATTTCCTGTTTTATCGGCCCTTCCTTCTCCCACCCTTACCCGGCTCCAGTCCTCTCTCTCCCTCTACTTGGCGGGACAGTTTCTGCCTCCTCGGAAGTATGACCATGAGTGTCCAGCCAAGTGAGCTAACCAGGGGACTCCTTCCCCATCAGAGGGTTGCCCTGTACCAGCCCTGGAGAAAACAGAATGCTCTCCACCTCAATTCATATTCAGTATTTCACTTAATCTTCTCCAGGGCCGTGGGGATAGGAACAAGTATTGCTTCCATTTTGCAAATGAGAAAACTGAGACTCAGAGAAGAGACATGGCAGAGATTATGGAGCAGAAAAGTTGTGGGACTGGTTCATAAACTCAGGTCTGAAGGTGAAAGCGTTAGTCCCTCTGTCGTGTCCAACTCTTTGTGACCCCATGGACTGTAGCCCACCAGGCGCCTCTGTCCATGGGGATTCTCCAGGCAAGAATACTAGAGTGGGTTGCCACTCCCTTCTCCAGGGCATCTTCCCAACCCAGGAATCAAACCCAGGTCTCCTGCATTGCAGGCAGATTCTTTACCAGCTGAGCCACCAGGGAAGCCAAACTCAGGTCTCCTGGTCCCAAAGCCCTAGCTGGCCTCTCTCACCCTGCAGAACCTTATCTCTCAGCTGCCTCAAGGGGAATGGAGACACACCAAAAAAGAGACAATGGGGCTTACAAAAGCTCTTTCCAAGCCGTGTAAAGTGACTGGGAAAACAACTTTCTTGAAGACACATAAGACACCAATTGGCAAGAATTCTAATGAGCCTACAGGCTCTGCCGGGCATATGTGGACGGTATCCACTGTGGGTCAGGAATGAGGATTTACTCTGTGTGTGAGCCAGAGAATAACTATTGTTATCATTTAGCATTGATTAATTGTTCCCCCAGCCCTCCAGTCCTCTCCGTACGGTTCTCAGAAAATCATTAAGCTTCCCGGGTTGCCCAGGCCTTGACATTCTGGGGAAAGAGCTGCACCGGGAGCCCTGTGGGATGAGGCGGGCCTCTGAGCGGCCCGCAGTGGGCCCGGGGGAAGGAGACCCGGCAGCCCACTCGCCACCCCTTGCCCCTCCGGGCAGGCGGCCTCGCAGAAGCTCCGGGGGTCATGGCGGTGACTCCAGCACCAAGGCGGAAATCACAGGCCTCCACTTCCTTACAGAAAAAACCAAGTAGGCTCGGCGAGCTCTCCACATGGAGAACTTCAGGAGCTGCTTACACACTGCGTAACTGCTAATAAGGAGGGGCTCGGTCTTCCGGGGAAATACAGCAGCCAACGCTGCAGCCTCATTCGCGAGGGCCTGATTAAATGTAGCGTTGTAAAAGGCTCCGAGCAGTGAATTTTCATCCTGACATCCAATAACACTCCCTGACCCTTTGGATATTGTCCTTCCCAGAGGTCAAAAATATGAATAAATAATGGCTCTGACAACCTTGACATTGAGTTGAGGTGGGATGAAAAGCTCTCTGGGAGGAAAAAAAATCCGACATTACATTTGTGATCACAGAGAATAAAGGAAAATCCATACCCTAATTTTGCTAAATGCAGGCTTGACGGGAAGACCAGAGACTAACCTCTGACAACCTTTGTGATGTTTATTCAGGAGGCAAGGGGCTCTCCGAGCTCCAGGCCACGCTCCATTCTCCATCATTCAACGTGAGGTGGGAGTGACTTCTTCCCATAGACAGTTTTTATTGATGAGAAATGGTCAACCCAGGGAGAACGCCATCCAGAGGAGTTAGCTCCGAAACAATCTTGTTAAATAGTTAGCGGTGATGCTTCCTATCAGGTCAAAGGTAACTCCAGAGCTAGGGCCATCCGTCACATGTGAGGAGCCCCATTTACAGACAGATGGCGGAGCCAAGGCAATCAGCCTGAGATCCGCTCAGACGGGAATTTATAACAGTTGGGCAAAGGAAGGCTGTCTCTTGTTTTAGGTTCTGTCAGTGGGCAGGGGAGGAGCGGAAATCAAGGAACAGAGTGAATTACTCGGGTGGCCTTGGGGAGACCGTCTTCGGGATGAAGGCTAGAGGTCGATGTACAGACACCATCCATCCATCCATCCCTCTGTGCCTGAAGCCCATGTGCCTTGAGTTCAAAGACCCAGCACAGGGACATAAAACCTACCGGAGCTGTCATTAAACCCTCAGGGAACGTGCCAGGCAGGAGCCCTGCATCACCCCAAAGGCTGGATGGATGGTGGGCGAGAGACGAGCAAACGTCCACGTCCTTGCACACCACGACCTTGACTAGACTGTGTCAGTGGGGGAGCTGACGTGGACTCCCTTCTCTACTGAGTCCAGAAGGGTGCTCGTGGACGGGGGGCCCAGAGCACCATAACCCAGCTGTTCGTGGCCCCGTTGGCATCTCCATTTCACAGAACAATGAGTTGATTTGATTTTGCAACACAACAGACTTTATGACTTTACGGCTTTCATCAGCTTTCCATCAGCTTTTCATCATTACAGCTTTCCCTCCATAGTCTGCCTCTAGATGCTTCCAAGCAGTAGAGGGCAGTGGTTAAGCATCCAGGCCACCTAGGTCCTGAACCTGGCTTTACTTCTTCCTGGGCACAGTGAGCATTGTGGTTTGCCACCCTGACGTCCCTTTCAGGACCAAGACACTCCCTTCTGTAGCTGCGGGGAGCAGTGCCATGCCAAACCATTCTGCATTCCTCTTGTCTACATTCATAACAAATGGAAAAAAATCCATACTACCAATTTAAAATTCAAATTTTTGAGAGGTGTTTGTTCATCATGCATGGTTTCACTCATTGTAATTGTTTTACAATTATGTGTTAAAATATTGTTTATCTTACTGCTGACGTTTGACACCCCCTGACATTTTGCACCCTGCGTGAAGATGCCTCTCTTCTCTCACCCTCACCCTGGCTCTGGCAGGAGTGCTGGCCGCTGATGGCTCAGAGCTGAGCATCTCTGCAGGAATAACCCTTGATTAGAGGGAACATGAGCTTCCCAGATGGTGCTGGTGGTCAAGAATCCACCTGCCAGTACAGGAGACGTAATAGATGCAAGTTCGATCCCTGGGTCAGGAGGATCCCCTGGAGGAGGACACGGCAACCCACTCCAGTGCTCTTGCCTGGAGAATCCCATGAACAGAGGAGCCTGGTGGGCTGCAGTCCATGGGGTCCCAAAGAGTCAGATGCAACTTAGCGAATAAACAACAACATATAATTAAGATTAGGTTTTCATCATTAGGGAAGTAAAGTGAAAGTGAAAGTGGCTCATTTATGTCTGAGCCTTTGCAACCCCATGGACTATACAGTCCATGGAATTCTCTAGGCCAGAATACTGGTGTGGGTAGCCTTTCCCTTCTCCAGGGATCTTCCCAACCCAGGGATCGAACCCAGGTCTCCCACACTGCAGGTGGATTCTTTACCAGCTGAGCCACAAGGGAAGCCCATCATTGGGGAAATGATGTTTTAATAATCGGTTATCCACTCTCCAAAAAAATAAAAAGCATACCTAGACCTTACAAAGAAATATGAGACAACTGTATTTAGCAGCCCTAATTATGAAATAAATGGCAACCCACTCCGGTGCTCTTGCCTGGAGAATCCCATGGACAGAGGAGCCTGGTGGGCTGCAGTCCATGGGGATCGTAAAAGGGTCAGATACGACTTAGTGACTAAACAACAACCAGGTCACCCCCAGTTTGGATGTGGGGGGCAGGCCATACTCAATGACTGGTTGATGAGCAGGTTCAAAGGCATGATACCCAGAACCAGCTACAACACCCACAAATGGCCACGGGATCTGCTCCAGTGGCTTCTTGGAGCTGCCCTAGCAAAGCACCACAAGCTATGCAGCTTACTGTCTCACAGGTCTGGAGAGCAGAAGTCTAAAGTCAGGATGTGAGAAGGATCAGTTCCCCCTCCAGGTCACAGAGGAGGCGCTGTTCCAGGACCTTCTCCTCGCTTCTGCTCATTCCCTGACCTGTGGCAGCATAACTCCAATCTTCACGTGGTTTTTCTAAGGGCACCACGTACATGGTCACCCCAGGGCAGGCAGCAAGCCTCCTGTAGGGTCTCTCAAGTGTCAGAGCATGCGAGGAGGCCTGGTGAAGGGTGCTGTTCGGGTGTGAGGGCTGTCCCGTCATACAGTAAATTTGGAGGCACACTTGGATGTGCATACCTACTAACTCCCACCTCTCGTGAACCTGAAAGAAGGAAGAGAAAACCAGAGACTGGATGAACATTTTACGTCATTTATTCCTTAGGAATACCCTCCATAGGGATCAGGTAAATGGACCTGCCCTGGAAACCCTTCCCATCGGATGGATCCCAAAGTTTCCACCCTCCTCTGTCGTGGCTTAACTCCTGATGCTCCTTCTGGGTTTGACCTGGGTTTTGTGGTACCTTCTCCCCCACAGCTTCTCCCTGTGCATCGACTTTAAGCTAAGTTCTTGATGAGTGGCTTTCTCTCCTTGGCACCTGCTCTGACAGCCCAAGATGAGAAATTCTGGGTTTTGCAGGAACTTAGTCCTGGAACTGATCTCTGGAGAAAACATAGCTCCCCAGAGTTTTTTAGGGCTTCCCTGGTGGCAAATAGATGGGAAACAGTGGAAACAGTGGCTGACTTTATTTTTTTGGGCTCCAAAATCACTGTAGATGGTGATTGCAGCCATGAAATTAAAAGACGCTTACTCCTTGGAAGGAAACTTATGATCAACCTAGACAGCATATTAAAAAGCAGAGATATTGCTTTGTCAACAAAGGTCTGTCTAGTCAAGGCTATGGTTTTTCCAGTAGTCATGTATGGATCTAAGAGTTGGACTATAAAGAAAGCTGAGTGCAGAAGAATTGATGATTTTGAACTGTGGTGTTGGAGAAGACTCTTGAGAGTCCCTTGGACTACAAGGAGATCCAACCAGTCCATCCTAAAGGAGATCAGTCCTGGGTGTTCACTGGAAGGCCTGATGTTGAAGCTGAAACTCCATTACTTTGGCCACCTGATGCGAAGAGCTGACTCATTTGAAAAGACCCTGATGCTGGGAAAGATTGAGGGCAGGAGGAGATGGGGACGACAGAGGATGAGATGGTTAGATGGCATCACCGACTCGATGGACATGAGTTTGGGTAGACTCCGGGAGTTAGTGATAGACAGGGAGGCCTGGAGTACTGCGATTCATGGGGTCGCAAAGAGGTGGACATGACAGAGCGACTGAACTGAACTGAACTGGTAGCTTAGCAGTAAGGAATCTGCTTACAATGCAGGAGACCCGGGTTCAGTCCCTGGGTCAGAAAGATCCCCCTGAGAAGGAAATGGCAACCCATTCCAGTATTCTTGCCAGAGAAATCCCATGGCTAGAGGAGCCTGGCAGGCTACACTCCATGTGGTCACAAAGAGTCGGACACAACTGAGTGATTAATCCACCATCATAGAGACTTTCACAAAGGTGTCTCTGCCTGTGGGGAAGGAGGGTTCTCTCTGCCTTTCCTGACTACTCTAAACCCCAAGACAGAAGGAAGGCAAGGGTCAGTCCCAGGCTGAGCTTCTGGGCAACCAGTTCTCTCTAGGAACAAAGAGGGACTGAATAAAGAACACACATTCTCAGGCTTCCCTGAGGGCTCAGGGGTAAGGAATCCACCTGCCAATGCAAGAGCCACAGGTTTGATCCCTGGTCTGGGAGGATCCCACCTGCTGCAGAGTAACTAATCCCGCACGCCGTGACCACTGAGCCTGTGCTGTAGAGCCTGGGAGCCGCAACAAGAAAAGCCACCGCAATGAGAAGTCTGAACATCGCAAGGAGAGAGCAGCCCCCGCTCTCCGCAGCTAGAGAAAAGCCCACATGCATCAGCGAAGACCCAGCACAGCCAAAAATCAGCAATAAATAAGTAAAATTAAATATATATACATATGTTATATATATGCATATGTTAAATATATACATATGTTATATATATGCATATTATATATGCATATTATATATATACACATAGAATGTTTGCTCTGTATATATAGAACAAACATTCTCCCTTCCAGGGGAAAATGGATTCCTCCAAAGTCCACCTGAGCCTCAACCCAGACACCAGGGCTCAGCCCTCGAGTTTGGGGTCAGCGGGGACATGCCGTCACTTCCGTGATCCGGCTGTTCTAGCTGGATGATCTCAACGAAGGGACTTAATCGCTCTGAGTTTCTGGGATGCCGTTGTTACCGTGGAGACAACGCATGCATGTCTGCAACTGTGTCAGAGTTGGATTCTAAAGTCAGTGCCTACAGAAGGACTCCCTATTCGTCAGAGCTTCCCTTGCAAACCCCTTAAGCAGGCCCCAGTTCAGCAGTCTCCTTTCTCCCCACGGAGGTACCAAGGCATGGCTCACTGCACGGATCGGGCCTTTCCAGGTCATCGAGAGGGTCCGGCAGGTTTGTCTCCAGGAGCCAGGTTGTGTGAAAAGTGACTCTCCTGAAATATAATCACATTCTTGGCAGTGAGAGGCTCACACTTTGAAAGGCGCTTAGGAACTGAATCTGATGCGGGAGAGGAGGTTTACGGGGCCTGTCTCACCTCCTTCCACAGCTGTCTGCTGGTGGAAATGTGACAGAACTGTCCCCCACTACCTCATCTCCCTCCTTTCTCCTCTCTCTCTAACTTGTTATGGGCAAATCCTATCCCTCCAAAAGGTACACTGAAGCCCTAAACCTTCAGCACCTCACAGTGTGGCCTGACTTTGTCCCAGAATCTCTACGAGGTGATCCGTGACAACAGGGTCATGAGGTGGGCCCTGACTCAGTATGACTGCTGCCCTTATCAAAAGGGGAACTCTGCAGAGCCACACACACAGGGCAGGGGACGTGAGGACACCTGGAGAAGAGGGCTGTCTGCAAGCCCAGGGATGCCTGGGGCTACCGGAGGCCAGGAGAGAGACCAGTCACAGCTCTCAGGGGAAGCCAGTCTCGCCAACACCTTGACTTCAGACTTGCAGCCTCCAGACTGGAAGACAATAAATGCCTGCTGTTTAAGTTACCCGTTCTGTGGTGCTTTACTATGGAAACTGCCATGAAACTAACACACAGCTGGACTGCCCGAGTTATATGTGCCTTTGGTGAGACTTGCCTGAAATACCTTCCTCAGAGGGTTTTTGTGAGAATCAGTGAGCCAAGTTCTGAGTTCAGGGATTAGCTCTCTCCCTGGGGCGTATTAAATCGGCAGTGTTAGCACTCACCGTGGCGTGCGTGCTTGCACAGTCGTGTCCAGCTCTTTGCGACCCCATGGACTGTCGCCCGCCAGACTCCTCTGTCCATGGGACTTTTCAGGCAAGATACTGGAGTGGGTTGCCATACCCTTCTCCAGGGGATCTTCCTGACCCAGGGACTGAACCCGTGTCTCCAGCATCTCCTGCACTGTAGGCAGATTCTTTACTGCTGAGCCACCAGGGAAGCCTTCTAGTTATCACCCCTTTAATTCAGGTAAAGATATTGGATGAGGAGCCATGATATCTCTGGTCTTAGTCCTAAGTAAGTGAGGAAGAAAGGCACGTCTCCCTGGGATTTAGTTCTTGGCAAAATGAGGATTTGAATATATGTGTTTCCTTCCAGCCCTGACACTCTAGAGTTCCGTGATACCACAAGACACCAGTCAAGGGACCACATTAGGGCGTCAGGGTCTGCTTTGACCCTGAATGGGACAGCAGGCAAGCAGGCCTGTAAGTATTTCAGGGTCATTCCATGCTGACCCAGAGGCTGGCAGACATTGACCTCCTTGGGTTTATTGTGCAGAAACCAAAAAATCAAAAGGACACAATTTTGTGTCTTGAAATTGAAACCTAATACGTCTCCCTTTCCCATCTGCTAACTGCAATTGCTTTTCCTCTCAGGTCTGTGATGTTGGTAGGGAAACTTGCTTTTTCTACTGACTTATGTCTTTTTCTAAATAGAAAATGGAGAGCCTATTATATTCCTAAAAGTGTTCAGCTGGGTGGGGCCAAGGTATTGGAACACTTACTCCCAGGAGGCCCTCACCCTACAGCCTCAAATCACCATCATGTTCTCTTTCTAATGCTGCTGTTTCCACGCACCTCAGGACCTCAGCCACCAGGCTCCCTGTCCATGGGATTCTCCAGGCAAGAACACTCGAATGGGTTGCCCAGCCCTCCTCCAGGGGATCTTGCTGACCCAGGAATTGAACCTAGGTCTCCGCAGATTCTTTACCATCTGAGCCACCAGGGAAGCTCAAGGCGAGAGGAAAATGCAGCACCCTGGCCAGGGCCAAGGCAGGCAGCCTCCCCACCCCACAGGCAGAGGGCCACCCGGACAGCTTTGCTACTTCTGTTACCAAGTCCAAGTTAGCTCTGCTTCCCGCACAACAGCTGAGACAAGGAGCCCGAGAATATGGCAGAGTAATGTCTCAAAATAACCACCTTAGCAGGGTCTGGATGCCAATTTCTTTTACAGAACAGAGATGAGGGAGAGGTAAAGAAGCAAAGCAAAAAGCCCATTAATCTTGCAAATATCTCCTAGGGAATGTGTTAATCTCTTCCTTCCTGTGGCCACCCACAGGTGGACAGGGCTCCCAAACAAAGGTACTTTGGTTCACTATCCAGACAGAGGGGCAGGGTTCCCCGAGGCAGACCCTTGTGGATAAAGAGTATCCACTTAGCGAACAAAAGCAACTGAGAAGCAAAAGAAACGGATGGAACATGGAGTCAGATTTAGTTCTTCCGGGCAACAACTCCGCACTAGGACATGCTCAGGACAGAAGGACCGGACTAGGGGTGAGTGAGAGGCCCTGGCAGCGCAGCCCAGCCCAGCCCAGCGTGGGGCGGCCACCACCAACCCCAGTGCGGAAGGGCACACACCCTCCCCGAGCCCACACTCAGGCCCTGCCGAGGGCAGCAGGAAGACCCAGGCCTCCCCTGTCAACACCCAGGCTGAAGGTGGCGGTGGTGGAGAGGAAGAGAGGGGAAGCGGGGGCAGGACCTGGGGTTCCAGGGTACCAGGAAACAGGGAGTTGAGAACCTTTCTGGGGGTGCAGGGAGGCCCCAGAAGTGGCACTGTGCTTCACCGAGGCTCCATGGCCCCAGTAGAAGTGCTGCTGTCCCATCAGACTTCCCTTACACAGCACAAATTCAAAGAAAGAAGGAGTAAGAATTTCCAGACTCGCATCCACAGATCATTAAGCCCCAAGCACAAGGCCTTTGTGGGCATGGAGCCCTGGGTGGGTATATGGCTGCATGCCCATAAAGTCAGCCTGTTGTTCAAAAAAAAAAAAAAAAAAAAGCCATTCAAGCTCATCCCTTGGGAGCTTTGGAGCAGCAGCCGCAGCAGAGAGAGGGGCGGGCTTTCGAGGTGGGCCAACTCCGATCCTCCCACTGGTCCTCTCGGGCCCAGGGGATCTGTAGATGGAGATCTAATGCACTGCACGATGGCTGGTCCTCAGTGATGGCTGAATAAGTAGTAGCTGGTGGCTCAGCTGGTAAAGAACCCACCTGCTGATGTAGGAGACACAAGAGACAAGAATTCCATCCCTGGGTTGGGAAGATCCCCTGGAGAAGGAAACGGCAACCCACTCCAGTATTCTTGCCTGGGAAATCCCATGGACAGAGCTTGAAGGGGTACAGTCCATGCGGATGCAAAGAGTAAGACACGACTGAGGGCCCGTGCAGGTTGTGGTCATTCCCTCCATGACAGGGCGGTGAGTCTCCAACAGTAATGCCTTAAAGGAGGTGAGATTCTATCTAATAAGGTGCCCCTGTGAACCCAGTAGGAATCCAAGAAAAGGAGAGGGCAGGAATCTAGACAGACCCAAAGGAGAAACTGCCCGAGGTCAGCTGATAAGGGATTGGGGTGGAACGAGAGAATGCCGTGTTTCTATTTAGGGAGTTGTTGCTTAGTCACTACGCTTGTGTTGGACTCTTTAGCAACCCATGGACTGTAGCCCACCAGGCTTCTCTGTCCAGGGGGTTTCCCTGGCAAGAATACTGGAGTGGGTTACCATTTCCTTCTCCGGGGGATCTTCCTGACCCAGGGACTGAACCCTAGTATCCTGCACTGGCAGGCGGATTCTTGAGCAGTGAGCCACCAGAGAAGCCTGGAGCCTTAAAGCTGGGCTTATCACATGGCTCTGTTCTCTAAAAATGAAAAAAGCAGGCATCCTGATGGGGGTGGAGGTGTGCCTCATGGGGGGACTGGGACAATGACCAAAATCCATCAGCCACTGGGGGAGAATTAAGCTTGCTGTCTGTGAGTTTAATTATCTATTTGAATACAGCCAAAATGCTTTGGAATCTAGTGCTTGGAAGTAATTATGGTGATGGATTTTGCATTTTGCCCTACAGTGCAATTAAGGGGTAGGGTTTTGCCAACATCTTAAGCCTATTAAGAGCTCCGTGTGGAAGCTGGCCACGACCTCCAGGACTCTGATGAGCCTCCAGCCATGATTCGCCTGCAGCCAGCACACCGGCTCTGGCCACGCCCTGCAGGAAGCAGATCAGGGCCGAGGGGCCGGAGGATCTGGCCTGCCCGCTCCCCTGAGACCCGGCAGCACGTCTACACATCACCACTGTGGCCCCTGTCACTTCTGACAACACATATGATTTTAGCTGTTGGGCAGCTGGCAGAGAAGAAAACGTAATTTACAGCCCAATGCAACCTGCAGTTGCGCACACCTGGCTCCCGGGGGCTGGAGCTCAGCGCACACACCCAGGGCAGGTTTTCTCAGGACCGGCTGCGTGGGTGAGACCCCGTCTCGGGCCAGTCAGGGTTACTGTGACAGGAAGCGGGATATGGAAATGCAGTTACTATTTCTGACAACTCCACGTCCTAAAACACGCTTTGAGAATTATGTTACTAATAACCATTCGGCCATAATTACACTGTGAGCTGTAAATTCCCTATTGAAACAAGACTCACTCTTCCTTGGTTTTTGTTGTTGTTGTTTTGCTAATTCCAAAGGGAAATGATACCTCACTTCTTTACCGCCAGTTCTGCAGACTGAGTCCTCTAAAATGACAGTGGGGAATGAATCGTGCCCTTGAAGAAGGACACAATTTCAAAGCCCAAATTCTCAGGCTGGCTGCTTGGGGTTGGAAGGATGGAGACAAGATCTGGGAGAGGAGAGAAACTTGGAAATGTTGAGCTCTTGACTTCCCCGGCTTTCAGCGGTTAGGACTCAGCGCTCCTAATAGAGGGGGTGTATGTTCGATCCCTGGGTGGGGACCAAAGACCCTGCAGGCCGCACAGAGTGGCCTTGAAAAAAAGAAAAGAAAAGAAAAAGAAATGTCGAGGTCTGTTTTCAGGCTTGGCAATGAGCTCTCAGAGTTGAACAGAGTCACGTGGGTGCGTGGGAGCATGTATGTGTCCTGAAGGAGGCACATTTAATCAGAAACACGCAGAATGAGCCAAACCGAGATTAGACAACGGGAAATTTAAGCTGCCTGTGAAAATGGAAAATGTCGCCCTGTGGACCATTTGAAAGGATGCTCACCAGCTGCATTGGGGCTCCGGGTACCGACACCTTGAGAAAGGAGACCCAGATTCTAGCCTGGAAGGTTCTTAACCCCTTGTGTGCCATGCGGTGCAGAGCAAGGGTAACACCCGGCAGCCGGACCCGTCAGGCGCACCCAGCTTCACATCCCAATTCTGCCACATACTAGCTCCGTGACCTCGGCCAAATCATCTAAGCTTGCTAACCTCAGCCTTCCCCTCTGTTCAGTGGGGGTGAGAAGTATACCTACTGCAGAGGGCTGCAGAATTAAATGAGACAGAGTATGTGAAGGTGCAAAGCACAGTGGCCAGGACACAGCAGCTGCTCAAGAGATGGTACTATGGATGCGCCGTCACAGGTAATGACTGAGCACCGACTGTGTGCAGGCTCACGGACTCACATAGGGGTTAAATGTTTGAGCCCTACCTTCAGGAAGCTTGACCGGGGAGCAGAAAATACAAAGTGAGAAGAGGTTAAGATCTGCGGGAGTGACATCTGGACAAGTCACCCTGGAGCTGGGCAGGAAGGAAAACGCCAAGTCAGGAAAGTTGTGCGTATCACATAACTGATCTGTCCATTCCTCTCCCCGTTGAGAAAAGGGAAGCGTGATCCTTTCCTCTCTTACCTCTCAGAGTTGGTATGAGGCCCCCTAGAAATTAGACTCACACCAGTGTTGGAAAGTACAACATACTCCAAACACTAAGGGAGCCTGAGAAGCAAGGACTTGGTAAGAGTGACAGGGATTCTTGGAGACGCTGCAGCTTTGTGCTTTATGCTTTATGAAAACTCTGATCAGGGGCTCCACAGGCACAGAAGACCACCTGGGGCATGAGAACCGCACCAGGATTTCAAATCCCCAAATCCAATCTAGCAGACGCGCATGCCACTGCTTACACACTTATAGAAAGGGGGAGTTGAAAAGTCATGCCAGCAAAGCCCGGTGCAAACCTAAAACTTGGCTTTCTGTGGAATCTTCTGCTACAGGACCTCCCAGGAACTCAAGAATGTAGGAAGACAAAAAGCCTTAAAACTGTCTAGCCACCAGACCTTGTGATGGTTCAGGTCTGATGACAAGTGTCTGATCATCATTTTTTAATTTTCTAAAAAAAAAAAAGAATCTATCCTCCTGTTCATTTATTATCTAATAAAATTTTCATGCTTATTTACGTGTGTCTAGAAGAGGTAAGGAGGAGACTGTCTATTTGTAAAGAGAGCTTAGCACAGACTGCCATCTTCCTAGTTCATTTGCTCCCTGATTCTTATTGAAGGTGTTATGGGCTTGTATCCCCCAAAATTCATACATTCAGGTCTTAATTCCAAGTACTGCATTTGGAATCTGGATGTTTAAAGAGCTGATTAAGTTGAATGAGGCCCTAATCCAGGACTGTGTCCTAATAAGAAGGGGAACTCTTAATTCCTAGAACTGCATTTGGAGTCAGGGTGTTTATCTGCAAGTCAAGGCCATCTGCAAGACAAGGAAGGGCCTCGGGAGAAATCAAACCTGGATCCCAGACTTCAGGTCTTCAGAACTGAGAGAGAGTAAATGTCTGTTAAGTCACCCAACCTGGGCTTCCTTTGCAGCCGCAGCAAATATGAAGGGCTACTGTGGGCCTGGAACACTGCTGGGCCTTGGGGAATCCAAGGAAGAAGACTGTGCCCACCTCGGAGAGCTCACCACCTCGGCAGGAAAGCACAGGCTCACAAACACAGCATGACGGAGGCTGGGCTGCAAGAGAACACGACTGCTCGGTCCTGGGGCGGGCGTGCGCAGGGGAGGACTCACGCAGCCCTGCTAAGATGACCAGACTGGAAACCGCAGTGGGACCTGGCTCATTCCTCAGTCCCAGTCCTGTGCTGTCGGTCAGTCTTTAATGAATGAATCACATCTCTTGGTGTACAGGTAGGTTATTAACTTGCTGGACTTGTCCTTTGGGGAAGTAAAGAGGCATAAATTCTTGGGGCTGCAAGGTCTCTGGGAGTTTTCTAATTCCACCGGACACCCTGGTGAGAGGTCAAGTCAGCTGCTGCCATTCCAGACAGCCTGTCAAGGAGATCCAGAGTGTCCAGATGGGGGCAAGGCAGATGGAAGAAGGGAGGGAGGGAGGGAGAGACGGAAAGAGAGGAAAGGGGAGGGAGGAAGGAGAGAGAGAAAAAAAGACTCTGTCCAAATTTCACACCGCTCTGGAAATAAAGGTTACATCCGCAGCTGCCTCATGTGGGTAAAGCTGACTGTCAGACCTTCTTGGTCTGCAAGGAGCAGACAAAACACGGAGAGGGTTGCCCACTGTCTCTGCACTCTGCCTAGACAGCAGCCTCGCCCAGACTCACCCAGCAGGAGAAGGTAGTGTATCTCAGGGAAGTGCAAGCGGGCACAACCAGAACTTCGGATCCCCTCTCCAACCACAGGCCAGAAGACTGTCCCCCTCTCTCCTGAAACTCACGCTTTGTCAAGCTGTCTGCCGAGGTCGGCCCCAGCCACCATATAGACACCTGTGTCAGCCGCCCATACCTGTCCCTGCCAGCAGCGTGGACTGCAAGCCCGCAAGGAGCCCCGGCGCCCGGCTAGCCAGTAGTCCTCAGCTTGAGGGCGTGAGCAGCACCCCTGGGCGGGTTAAGCACACAGACTGTCAGGCCCACCCATCCATCAGCGGGTCGAGGCGAGGGCCGGAAGCCGCGCGTTCAGTGAGCATTGGGGGGATGCTAATGGACCACCCTGGGGCGAGACTCACCCAGCAGAACCCACGGAGACACAGAGGAGAAAACTAAGGCTCCAAGAGGTGCTGCGGCTTACCCAGGACTGCAGAGCCCATCAGAACCCTCATTGTGACCCTAAAACAGGAGCATCAAGTCAGCACGGTCAGTTCAGTGGTCCCAGGGGCTCTGCCTCTTCCCCACGCTCATTGCCTCTCCTCACCTCCCAAAGTCCTCCCTCCTCACCTCCCAAAGTCCTCCCCTCCTCGCCTCCCAAAGTCCTCCCTCCTCCCCTCCCCCTCACCTCCCAAAGTCCTCCTCCCCTTGCCTCCCAAAGTCCTCTTTACAGAGATGGAACAAAACCAGAGGGAGATCAGAATGCAGGGCAAGTGTATACCTGTGGCAGATTCATGTTGATGTATGGCAAAACCAATACAATATTGTAAAGTAATTAACCTCCAATTAAAATAAATAAATTTATATTTAAAAAAAAAGAACTCAGGGCAAGAATCCTCTGGGTGAATGTTGGGAGCCCTCTAAATCCTTAAAATATCTGTGTCCATTTCTATTCTCTGGCCCTGTCACTTTCTATCTCCTCTCTGAGACAGTGAAATACACTGTACAAGTGATTGTCCAAATGAGCAAAAAGCTCTTTCAAGACAAATAGTTAAATAAACTTCAAAATTCAAATGGATACTTTGAGCTTAAATTAACCCACCGTGTAATTAATATTTGTGCTTCTATCAACCTCTATTTATGACCAGGTGGTGCTGTTAAGACTTATTCACAAAAAAGTCACTTTATACACATCCGTTCAGGGCTGAAAAAAAATAATCTTTCAAGATTATCAGAGGAATCCAAGGTGGAGGTGATTTCTCCCCTGGTGTGCTTGAACTTGGGAAGACTTTCGACATAATGGTTGACATATAAAAGACATTTATAATAATTACTTAGGCACTAATGACAGTTTGGACAATGAGAAGCCTGGTTCCAAAGTTCCCTGACCAGTAGTGTTTGCTGTGACTAAGGGCCAGGAGACAGCCGGCATCAACTTTGCCTAACCTTTGCACTTGTAATAAAAATGCAATAAAGTAATTGGTTAAAATCGAGACACCCCTGATAAAGAATATTTGCTTTTTAAAATAACTGGCTAAAATAGGAACATATCTGATAAATGAGTTTATGGGGGTGGGGGGCGGAAGGCCAGGCCTTGCTAATTAGTTGAGATTCTGTTTCCTACATGGATTCCTTCTTTACCTCTTTGGAGAGAAATGGAGCCGTGAAACAAGGAAAATGGTCTGCAGCGCTGACCAAAAGCATGTGTTCTCCTCAGTTAATAGAGAGGTGTTTACACGCTGTTAACACTTGTTTAAAATTCCCAAGCTTCACAGTACTAGAAAACGCAGGCTTTGACGGCGTATTTAATCACAAAACTGTGGTTCTCACCAGATCGCCAATATACTTTGACCTTCTTTGCTATAAAGCAGAAGGCATGGAGACGCAGGAAGGAGACGTTCTGTATCCTCTGGTCTCTTAATTCGTTGCCATCTGTACTTGAGTTGAAAATCCATGAATGTCTTGATCTTATTTCCCTTGAGAGTTTGCTCTATATTAGGTCCCTATTTAAAAGCTCCAATTTTTAATTAAAAATTTATTTTTTAACAATTAAATATATAAAGGATGACACTTGGTATAATTGTGAGCAGACCAGAATACATTACACATAGCAATAGTAATAGGAATGACAAGGACGAGGGCACCATAAAAAAGCATGTATTGATTTCACACCTTTACGTGGCCCCCTGATAGCAATTAATGAGTCTGGGAGGCAGTCATGTTGCCTCTGGACACTGCATACCGTGGAGGTCCCCATTCCCAGGAACTGATGCTCCCTGAGCTGCTCTTGAGGGCTTCCCGGATGGCACACCTGCCAATGCAGGAGACATAAGAGACCCGGGTTCAATCTCTGGATGGGGAAGATCCCCCGGAGGAGGGCACGGCAACCCACTGCAGTATTCTTTCCTGGAGAATCTCATGGACAGAGGAGCATGGCAGGCTACAGTCCGTAGAGTCGCACAGAGTCGGACACGACTGAAGCGACTTAGCTCGCATGCACTCGTGTATGGCCTGTACAGCCAGGCGCTGTACTAAGCACTTTACATTTAAACCATTTGAGGCAGGTCCTAGTACAATCCCCGTTTTACAGACGACAATTCTGGGACTCAAAGAAGTCACCACAGCTAAGTCTGCAAGACCACCGAGTGAGCAGTGATTCCACAGAATGCCTTAAACCCAACATGATCTAGCGGGTGAAGACTTGATTCTGGTGCCGCCAGATTGGACTTTTCAAAGTCCAGAGAAGACTTCAAGGCTCGGGAAAGTTTTGAAAATCAAATGTTAAAGCAATGTGAATTGAATGATGAAACTTCAGTTGTCTCAGAAATTAAATGAATGTGTGTCCTCCATGAATTCCCCAGTTCTTCCCATTCCCTCTGGCCCTGGGATTCAGTGCTCTGGGGACTAAAGTGTCTGCCGCCTCCAACGTGACTTCTAGCAGAAACACTCACATTTCCCTGGGTTGGAGGATTCAGAAAATCAAATGTTAAAGCAATATGAATTGAATGATGAAACTTCAGTTGTCTCAGAAATTAAATGAATGTGTGTCCTCCATGAATTCCCCAGTTCTTCCCATTCCCTCTACGCTGCCCTCCCTGGCCCTGGGATTCAGTGCTCTGGGGACTAAAGTGTCTGCCGCCTCCAGCGTGACTTCTAGCAGAAACACTCACATTTCCCTGGGTTGGAGGATTCAGGAGGCAGGTGTCAGAGCAGAAAACCAAAGATCTCCACTCCAGCCACCGGAGTGATTTCACCAGCACAGTGATGCCAGGCTGGCCTGAACGGCGTTCCAGTGATTCCTGTAATTGACTCCCAAATGACTGGGTTCTATTGTCTCCATCGCTAGGCGTTACAAGAAGTGGTCTGAGTGCTGAGGGGCTTTTCAAGGCACCACTGGGCCTTGAAAGAGGTAATGGAACTATTCTACATTGGGCTGTGAGGAGGGTTGGCGGAGTCGTGTTCAAGGCAACACACCATCCCCTGCTCCTTCTCCAGGGAACACAGAGACACAATAAAAGTGTCCGTCCACTTGGGGTCAAGTCATTTTTTGTTGTTGTTTAGTCACTAAGTCATGCCTAACTCTTTTACAACCCTCTGGATTGTAGCCCACCAGGCACCTCTGTCCATGAGATGTCCCAGGCAAGAATACTGGAATGGGTTGCCATTTCCTTCTCCAGGGGATCTTGCCAACCCAGGGATCAAACCCACGTCTCCTGCATTGGCAGGCAGATTCTTTACTACTTAACCTTATGTAGTAGGTAGCCTACTGCATGAGGGAAGTAGGGAAGAAGACTTATGCAATATTAAGGCATATATTAAGGCACATTTACTGAGCATTTACCATGTTCCAGGCTCTATTCTAATTATATCATTTGAGACAACAACCACATGAGGCAAATTCTACTATTGTCCATTTTACAGGCAGAGAAACTGAGGCACAAAAAGGTTTCGTAAACTCACCTATAAATAGTAGTTAGTGGAAGATTCAGCTTCAGGCAGGCTGACCACAGAGCTTAGGATGAAATTAGGGGCTTCATATGGGAATATCAATGTGATTAACTGAGAGACAATTGTGCTGCTGGTAGTCATGCTTATACTATTAATAAATGTTAAGTCCACCAAAAACAAACATTCAACCAGCTCTCTGATAAGACTGGAATGTCCAGTTGCAAATACTTGAGGCCAACCTCTTCCAGGGAAACACAGGGAAATGAGAGGAAGGAGCTGCTGAAAGCTGGAGGGTAGAACACAGACCTGTGATGATCTGATCCAAGTCTTCACAAAAGTTCCCCACCTTGGGTTCCCATAGCCCCCCTGAAATGTCTCTCCTTCCTCCAGCATGAAGTGTACCAGCTCCTGAAGTTTGGGGCTCTATGGAGCTAATCTATGGCAACCCACTCCAGTACTCTTGCCTAGAGAATTCCGTGGACAGAGGAGCCTGGTGGGCTGCTGTCCATGGAGTTGCACAGAGTCGGACACAACTGAAGTGACTTAGCATGCATGCATGCATTGGAGAAGGAAATGGCAACCCACTCCAGTATTCTTGCCTGGAGAACCCCAGGGACAAAGGAGCCTGGTGGGCTGCCATCTATGGGGTCTCACAGAGTCAGACATGACTGAAGTGACTTAGCAGCAGCAGCTACTGATCTTGTGTTAACCACACTTTTCTTGCCTACGAATCTGCCAGTGGAGGGAAGGGCTGCCCCAGGGTACTGCCCCAGACTCAGGCCCTTGTCTCGGCTTCCAAATTCTCCCTTCAATTCCAGGGCTTTGTGGAAGGTTCTGTGACTCAGCCACGGTCACTTGCTCATGCTGCTACCCGCCTCTTTCACTTTTATTGATTTGAATTATGATCAATTAAGTTAAGTTCCAAAAGAAACATCTTAATCAAATGTCCATCTCCCAAACTGCAAGTCTGCACAGATGGTTAAAACCCAAGGCAACACCTAAATTAAAGACTGGCATACTCCACCCAGGCGGCTCAGTGGTAAAGAATCCGCCTACCAATGTAGGAGATGTGGGTTCGATCCCTGGGTCAGGAAGACTCCCTGGAGTAGGAAATGGCTAACCCACTCCAGTATCCTTGCCTGGAAAATTCCATGGACAGAGGAACCTGGCGGGCTACAGTCCATGGAGTTGCAAAGAGTCAGACATGACTTAGTGACTGAGCACACACACATACTCTACCCCAAAGGGTTAATTCCATAGGGGTTCCCTAAGAAAATGTTATTTCCAACAGCCAATGGAGCAAAAAGTGCAGGGATCTATATCCTGGTGACATACCCAATTCACCCACTTTTCAACAGAGATTTCTAGGTCCTGAACCCCAGACGACGTCCACCTCGGTTGTAATTTTCCCTGTAGCCCTTGTTTCCCATTTTGTCAATTCTCTGACTTCTGCACCCGAGTTTACCACTAATAACTGCAGATAAAGATACAAAGGCTAACGGGTGACCTGTGCACGATTCTAACTCAACTTGGGGAAAAGCCAAGAATTGAGTCAGCCAGGCTCCTGATTTGCCCCTGCACCGTGGAATTACCAATTTGGTTGATACTATTTACTAAATTAAATTGTCCTCACACTGAATTGACCAGCTCCAGCATCAGGCAGGGCAGGAAGAGTGTATTAGGAGGAGTTCTTGTCGGAAACTGGGTTAAGTTCACATATAAATGTTCAGGCCTCAGAATGCGACAGTCCTGGCTATAAAATGTCTAACTCAACCACTGAAAACTATGTCCCTTTGTGACCGCTCTGTCTGTGAGCCGTTCAACAGCCTGACTGTTCCACTGACCTACTTATTTCCGGTGTTGGGCTCCTTCCATAGCTGGAGAAGGAGGAGGGGATTCTAGCAACAGTGGCCTCATGATCCTAAACCCTCTTTTAGGAAGTGGTCACGATCAGAACGCAGTTTCACTCGCCTTCACCCATTCACGGAAACAGTAATCGGCTCGTTAGGGGGTTCAGGGCAAGCCACCGAGAAAGAAGCAGCAGATCCTTGGTCTCGAGGTCTCCAGGCTTTCTGCTGGCCCTCTGGGATTCTCTGGGATCTGAGTGAGCCACGTGAAGGCTCCCGGAGGTTTCCTGGAATGCAGAAGCAGGTGGAGATTCGCGATTAGGCTCAGCTCAGGGTGCAGACACAGACAGTTTAAGTTCAAAGGGCTTCCCCGCCCAGGCGGTTGCTCAGGTGGCAGGAATTGAGGACCGGGAGGGAAGTGACAGGTGCTGCTGACACCAGTGTAGCGAGAACGAGCTCAGACCTCGGGGACGTGCAGGGCAGGGGGAGCGGCTCATCCTCCTCAAGGAGCTGGGACGTGAGCCGGTGACAAAGCTGGCTGCGGGGCTTCAGAGACAAAAACCGGGTGCAGGCCCAGAGCCCTCTCTCTTCTGACCTGCCTGGGGTCCCCCCAAACGCTACAGGCTGGTTTGAATGAACAATTTCCCTTATCCTGTGTGCCAACAGCTTTAGACATCAAAGGACGTTGCCATGCTCGGGCATTTAGACAAGGCTGGGAGAGGAATATCCGGACCATCCAGTTTTACTCCTATAACCCACGGGGCCTGGGAATTGGCCTCCCGGGAACTACGCTCCTCGTGTAATCCGAATCGCGGAGAGGCCGTGGAACTGACCTTGCTCATCAAGCAAGGTACACGCCAAAGCTGATTCAAGACCCTGAGTATCTGGGGTTCAAAGCTACTCTTCAGCTTCTCTTGTAAGGAGGAAATTAATTGCACTGCGTACATGGTCCCTCCTCATCCTGAGCCCACAGGAGACGTGAAGAACCACAGAGCTCAGAACGGCACGGCACCAGCTTCCCCAACCTCTGCTCCCCCAGCTCTGTCTCCTTCACATTTGTGTCTGACTCAGGAGATAGCGCCTTTGGTCCAGTAGGAGTCCTTGACCCGTGATTCAGCAAAGTTCATTTCGCTGAAGCAAATTCGACCTCTAGAATCCAAATTGTTGGCAGACTTTTGTGAGATTTGATCCTTGGAAGCCGGTAACGGCTCTATCCCATGGACTCTCCATTGACATGCTGTATGCAAACCATCAGTGATGCCCCTTCTGTGTCAGGTAGACAATCGAATCAGATCATTATCTGTACCTCCCTTGCTCTTCAGAGCTTTGAAGCTTCCTGAAAGGGAGAAGAACCCAGAGTTCTCATGGATGGCAGCTGAGCCTGTGGACATTGGCAAGCTGCCTCGTGAGACTCAGTGGAAAGAGCCTACAGAGAAAGAAGGGACCAGATGGACGGTCTCTAAAGCCCTCAGCCCTCTCCGGTTCAATGTTCCCTGACTCCATGATGTTTGTGAAAGGACTGGCCATTCAAAATCTCCCAAGGATTTGGGGCTTGGGCATTCAGATGCTTCATCTTAGGAACTGGATTTAGAACCAAGAACTAGGCTTCCAAACCTGACCTGTGAGTGAAAGAGTCAAGGCAAATTGACAGGCTGCAACATCTTTTAGAGGAATTAGAAGCAATTATCACGTAACTTCTGATTCATCAGGGACCCAGCCCACCAGCACTAAGACTTTTAACAGGAATTTTAGACTTTTTCTGTTTCACATGAAATGGAAAAGAAAAATTGGTGTCATGGTCTTCATCTCTCTCCTACAAATTAGCAGGTACCCTTCGCTCAAAATATCCAAGGCTTTTGTTGTGGAGCCAAAATTGATCAAAGGTTACTGCAATCTAAAAACAAAAGAAAGAAAGGGAGAGAGAATTCTCCAGTTGCCTGGTTGCTAAGCAACCATAGTCTGTTCTGGTAACTGGGTTTGGGGGTCTTTGCTTTCATTTGCTGCTGACTTTCACTCCATATATAATATATACCAGCATGTTTATTCTCCTGTAAATGCCCAGCAAATAAAAAGCGATGAAGCCCTTTCACTAAAATTATTCATGTGCTAAAAGCTGTTATCCACATCACTGGTGTGATTGACAATATCACACCAGCAAGCTTCCAAAATTAGTTCTTGTTCTGCTATTGTACTCCTGGGCTTTCTGCCTTTAATAAAAGGAAAAGAGCTACAGTTTTATGTAAGCTTTCTACAGCCTGGCATTACAGCTCCTCGGTACCAATGATGAAGATGTCACGTCTATTCCAGGCACGTCTTCCTTCCAGTTGCCGTCAACTTTCTAGAGAAACTACCTTTCACATGATTTTTCTCCCCCTTGAAAACTTTGCTTTGCCTTGAGAGTTAATTCACAGGAGAGAATTTGAATGTGCTATATGTCCACATAAATGGGTGCCTTTAAGGAAATCCATGTGATATACGATACTCCTAAGACTGTTTCTCAAAATGGGTACTAAAGATCACTTCCATCAAAATCAAAAGCCAGGGACCAGGCCTGGGCATCTGCATTTTATCAAAGAACATGCCCCTCTCTGCAACAAGTAAGTTGGATGCACCCTGAAGTTTGAGCACCACAGCCTGAAAGGTCTTGACTGTTTTCATTTGAACAAATCAATTAGTCCTGGGCAAACCTGCATTTTGAAATCAGAGCTGGGAAGTCTCTTATTTGGGCAAAGGTTTATGGGTCAGTCAGCAATATCCAGGTCCTGTAACTAGTGGCTGCGGACTCTGACAAGCAGACCGGTCACTCCCTCGCCAGCAGAGAAT
This sequence comes from Bos mutus, assembly GCF_027580195.1. Classification (NCBI taxonomy): domain Eukaryota; kingdom Metazoa; phylum Chordata; class Mammalia; order Artiodactyla; family Bovidae; genus Bos; species Bos mutus. The sequence goes on from NC_091640.1 coordinate 56,676,191, forward strand.
GCCAGTTCAGTAGACAGAAGCCTGAACAGCAAAGACAGCCACACATGCGGGACTGACCGCAGTCCACAAGCACAGAAGCTCGTCGCCTGTTGGTGAGTTGTGCCTCTGGTCAACCCCACGCCCCTTTAACTAAAGACGTTACCTTTACCAAATCTTCGCTTAATCTTTACTAAAGATTAGTATCCAAATGTAACAGGTACAAATTTCCTAAACCATAAACTGAGGCCATTGTGTGACACACATGTAATTACACTACATTCCTGAGGGTCTCTGGTTAAACGAAGGTGAACATCATCATCAGATACCCTACTAGGAAGTATCTGGAGAAGGAAATGGCAACCCACTCCAGTATTCTTGCCTGGAGAATTCCACTAGGATGTGGTAGGACTTCCCACCTGGAATCAAGATAGCTCTACTTCGAGGTCAACGCAGTTCCCCCAGCCCTGGATGTGCTGTGATTACAGGGGACACCCTCGTCAGCAGGTCTAAAACCTCTCCCGGTAGGCCACTCCATTGGGTCACGATGTTCCCTGCTGGAGACCACAGTTCAAGTAAAACCCAGTCTACCTAGGGTAACGTAACACAGACAACCAGCGGGGAGAAGGCCTTGAAAAGCTGGGACATTGCGCAGATGCCCTGCAAAGCAGGAGGCAGGCTGATGGGAGGCCTGAAGGTTCGAGCAGGCGCACTGAGACTCCACAGCGGGGCCAGGGTCCCAGGGATTAAAGAGAGAGCTCTGGAGACGGAACACAGTATGGGGGCCGAGAAGGAACAGATGCAGGAAGCTTCTGCTGCTCCTGGTTTGCCTTCAGCCAGCCTTCTTTCCCAGCATCAACCTGCGACACTCTCAGGTCTGTGGCTACAACGCTGCTTCTCTCGCTCCTAACAGGCTCTAAGAGCCACTAGCTCAAAAGTAAAAGGACTCCTCTTCTTGAGTGGGTCCAGGACCAGCACCCCTAAAGAAAGCTTTGGATGCTCTGCAAGCAGCTAGTGGTTTAAACAGTCATTGCATTTGTACCTCCCCTCTTCCACTGTCATCTTTTATGCAGTGTTATTTTTCCTTTTTTCTTCATTGAAAAAGCTTTCAACCAGAGAGAATCCTAATTAATTTGAAACAAGAATAACTTTTCCTGCATTTTGTTGCTTCCAGTTCGTGATTAAAAGGAGCAATTTCAAAGTGGGCATCTTTAAACCTCGCATGTAATATTGAGTGGTTTTAAGTAGCTTTTAGATGTGCTGTTCATGTGTTATTTTGATGAGAGCTGGTGATGGTGTTAATTTCTGATAAAACACTAGAATGCTGGCTTCTCTTTCTAATAGATGTCTCTGTGCAAAGGGAAAGCCGCCAGCACCTCATTTAGTCAGATTTCGTTATTTTTGCCATAATATTGCTCAGTCTTCTCCTCTTCTGTAAATCCCTTCACTGCTTGCCTTGGGATGTATTGTTTCATGTACACATATTTGATATTTCCAGCTGAATTTCAGCCTTCTTCAAAGTGGGGCCCAGCCTGTCCCTAACATTATAGGTTGCATTACCTTGATGAAAAGCACCACCTCAACTCTGCTAGCTTGAATGGAAAAGAGAGCTGATTTGATTTTATACAGAATCATGTATGTTTCATGGCCTTCGTGGGGCCCTGGCAGCAGATATGGAAAAACCACTCAGACTCCGAGGTGGACATATAGGATCACGCCGTGATTCCAATGTGGATATCAGTTCTCACTTAGAGTATGAAAGCCAAGGGTATAAATGAAATTGCCTGGGCAGGGAGCATAAAGTGAGACAGGAATAAGAACCTGGGATAGTTCTTGAACAATACCATTTAGAGACTTGATGAGCTTCCGAAGGGACAAGGCGAATGACAAAGAAAAAGAACACCATATTGCACTGGGGAAAGTGTGATCCAGTACAGTTCAACTCTGCTCAATGCTGCTGAGGAATTAAGGGAAGGAAAGATGTCTGTTAAACTTAGCTGAGCAGAGACCTTAGCAAGAAACATTTCTGTGGAGTGATGGGGGTGGAAGCCAAGAGTGGGTGATGTGTGAATGCCAGGTAAAGAACCAAAGATAGCAAGGTGTGATCAAGGCTTTCAGAAGTTTGTCTGTGAAGGGGAGGAAAGAACAAGGGGGATCGATGAAGGGGAGACAGGATCTGGGGACATGTCCCTCCCAGTTTTAAAATGATTCCATCATAGAAATAAAAAGTTCAAGATAAATGATTACGGAGAGCATCCTCTTTCTCTTTAAATATGTATGTTCCCCTTCCCATCCCCACTCAGTTCAGTTCAGTTCAGTTGCTCAGTTGTGTCCGATTCTTCACGACCCCATGGACTACAGCATGCCAGGCCTCCCTGTCCATCACCAACTCCCAGAGCTTGCTCAAACTCATGTCCATCAAGTCAGTGATGCCATCCAACCATCTTATCCTCTGTCATCCCCTTCTCCTCCTGCCTTCAATCTTTCCCAGGATCGGGTCTTTTCAAATAAGTCAGCTCTTCACATCAGGTGGCCAAAGTATTGGAGTTTCAGCTTCAACATCAGTCCTTCCAGTGAACCCCCAGGACTGATCTCCTTTAGGATGGACTGGTTGGATCTCCTTGCAGTCCCAGGGACTCTCAAGAGTCTTCTCCAACACCACAGTTCAAAAGCATCAATTCTTCTGTGCTCAGCTTTCTTTATAGTCCAACTCTCAGATCCATACATGACCACTGGAAAAACCATAGCTTTGACTAGACAGACCTTTGTTGGCAAAGTGGTGTCTCTGCTTTTTAATATGCTGTCTAGGTTGGTCATAACTCTCCTTTTAAGGAGTAAGCGTCTTTTAGTTTCATGGCTGCAATCACCATCTGCAGTGATTTTGGAGCCGAAAAAAATAAAGTCAGCCACTGTTTCCACTGTTTCCCCATCTATTTGCCATGAAGTGATCCCCACTACTCACACATATACACAAGCCATTATGCAGCCATCAGTGTATCGTTTTTCTGGCAGGAAAATTCTGCAGATAAAATTCAGAGCTATTCCCTTGACACTGATATACCACCTAGCTACCATGGTTGGCCAACCAATCACAAAATGATATTCAAATCCCCTCTCCCTGTGAAGCCCAGGGGTCTCCTTCCATAGACCCCAACCCCTTGATGCAAGGATTCTTGGTGTTTGTATGGCCTTTGTCCTGTGAAATCTCAAAGGGCTAAGTTCCACCAGGCTTCAAAGCTGTGTGCTTTCTGTCTCTTACACAAGGACCGCCAGTCTGTGCATTTTTAAAGGATAGTTTGCACCGTCTATTCAAAGTCAGACAGGCCTGGTGGAGAACTGTGACTTGCCACTGAGGATGGCAGAATTGGGGCCGGTCCCCACACCCCCTCACGCAGGCTACGGCCTTTCCACGAAACAGATGAGCTGCTGCATTCTCCCTCTACCCAGGTGACATCAGCTTCTTTCTGGACTTGGAGAACTAGCTTGCTAAAAACCTCAATAGGTTACTTTCCCTGCCGCTGCCACACCCACCATTTTACAGGCCGGGAAACCGAGGCCCAGAGAGGGTAAATGACTCAGCCAAAGGCACCCAGCCATCTCTAAAGCCAAGTCCCAGGCCCACATGCTTACGTCTGCAACATGCGTACACATGTGTAAGGACAGACATGGGTGCCTCCCAGCAACGCAGCAGGAGAAGCAAAGACCCCCTTTTCTTTTCTTTGTCTCCTAAAAAGATTTCTTTTCTCTTCTCAGGGACTTCCCTGGTGGCTCAGTGGTGAAGAATCCACCTGCCAATGCAGAAGACACGGGTTCAGTCCCTGATCCAGGAAGATCCCACATGCCGGGGAGCAACTAAGCCCGAGCACCACAGCTACTCCTGAGCCCGTGCTCCAGAGGCCGGGAGCCCCAACTACTGACGCCCCGTGACATACCTACCAAAGCCCCTGAGGCCTAGAGACCACGCTCTGCCACAGGAGAAGCCACGGCAGCAAGAAGCCCACACGCCTCAGCAAAGAGTAACCCCTGCTCACTGCAGCTGGAGAAAAGCCCGCTCAGCAACGAAGACCCAGCATGGCCAAAGGAAAAAAAAAAAGATTTACTTTCTCTTCTTGCCTGAATGCACAAAGGCAAAAAGAGTACAGTTTGTTTATATAAATATGTGCATGTGTGTGTGTGCGCGCGTGCATGCTCAACCATGTTCAGCTCTTTGCAACCCCATGGACTGCAGCATGGCAGGCTTCCCTGTCCTTCACTATCTCCCTGAGTTTGCTCACACTCATGTCCATTGAGTCGGTGACGCCATCCAGCCATCTCATCCTCTGTCATCCCCTTCTCCTGCCTTCAATCTTTCCCAGCATCAGGGTGTTTTCCAATGAGTCAGTTCTTCACATCAGGTGGTCAAAGCATTGGAGCTTCAGCTTCAGCATCCATCCTTCGAATGAATATTCAGGGTTGATTTCCTTTAGGATGGACTGGTTTGATCTCCTTGCTGTCCAAGGGATTCTCAAGAGTCTTCTCCAGTACCACAATTTGAAGGCATAAATTCTTTGGTGCTCAGCCTTCTTCATGGTCCAACTCTCAGAAAACAGTTTTAACTTTCAGGTCCAAAAGAGGGCAGGACTTTTCCTTGCCCTGATCTTTAGGAGCCAGCAGGGCCTTTCAAGACAGCAGTCTAAGAGGAAGCAGCTGAGGCATGAGTGGTGACTTCTGGTCACCATGAAAACCCCTGAAACCTCCACACCTCTTGCTGCCACAATGGGGCAGGCTGCCTCACCTTCCCACCCCATTTCTCCAAAGATGAGGTGGTCCCTGAGTCCACCTGCTTCTATAGTCTGCCCAGCAGGCAGAGAATCCCATGGACAGAGGAGCCTGGTGGGCTACAGTCCATAGTGTTGCAAAGAGCGGGACATGACTGAAGCGACTTAGCACACACACACACACAATATTTGATGCACATTTCCTGAGTCATTTTATAGATTTTAAAATACTTCCCCTTCCCCAACCAATGAAAGATAGTATCTATTAATATGAGCACATAGCCCCAGGCCTCCTGGAGCCTAAGGACTGATCATGTTAAACCTCGTGACACCAACCTCTTACCTCATCATCAGCCAGGCAGAAAACTGGACATAAGCCGATCACAGACCCTGCAACCCACAACCCCCACTGGCTTTTAAAAGAGCTTTGTCAAAATCCTTTGGGGAACTCTTGGTGGCTCAGATGGTAACGAATCTGCCTGCAATGCAGGAGACCCAGGTTCGATCCCTGGGTCAGCAAGATCACCTGGAGAGGGGAATGGCAACCCACTCCAGTATTCTTGCCTGGAGAATCCCACACACAGAGGAGCCTGGTGGGCCACAGTCCATGGGTCACAAAGAGTCAGACACGACTGAGCGACTAACACACTTTGGGGAGCTGAGAACTTTTTCGGGCACGAGCAGCCTTGTTTCTTTACATGGCCTTGCAAGAAACCTTTCTCTGCTCCAGTCTCCAACGTTTTTTTCATGTGTTTGGCCTCACTGCGCGTTGGGCACACCAACGGGTACTTCTTTCCACCTTAGAAACGCCCTCCCTTCCCCTCCACTTGGCCTCAGTCTAATCATCCCACGGGGCCTGTTCTAACCTCACTTCCTCCTTCACGAACCTGGTGACACCTGGTCACCCTGAACTCTAGCTCTCCTTGTTCTCCCTGCTGATACTTCTTCTATTAGGATATAATGCTAATTATTTTATGATGGGTGTAACTATTCAGTTCAATATTATGTTAAAGATATATTCTGACCAAGTCCCCCAGCTAGGGAATAAAATAGGTGGGGAGGGGCTATAAAGACAATTAAGTCTGTATCACTGGCAGGCTTGAGGGCAGGGAAAAGGATTTAGTCTCACCACAATCTCTCTCAGTCGCCCCCTTCCATTCTTTAGCTTGGATGATTTATGCTTTCTCAATTTTAGGTAAAAATCTATGGAGCCTAAGGAGGCATAGCTTTCCCTTCCATCCAGATGGAAATTCTAGAACCTCCCTTTTCTGTTAAAGATAAAAGGAAAAATTATCATCAGGTAGAGTATTTTCACTGACCACAGTGCAACACAGCTGGGAATTAACAACAAAACATTAACTAAAAAAACTATCTATACTTGTGTTAAAATAAGATAAAGACTAGTCTTAAAAATCCTCCAAGCAAACAAAGCCATGGGAATGAAACTAAATTTAGCTTATTTTTTATTAACATAAGTGAAACTTAACTTACATTATTTCCTGCAAATATCTATGATAAGTATAATAGAAATTTAAGTCATCGTCCAAAAGATGGTATAAGATAATCACTTTTAATCAATCCTCTGCCATTTGGAAATCCCACTACAACAACGAATCGTTGTAAAAGTCAAACCGCTTCCTCTTTCACACTTTATAAGCCATCCTGGGATGAGCCCCTGTGTTTTCTGTCAATGTTGAATTTGGAAACCAGTTCAAGAACTATTTTTATATGTACAATAGACTCTTACTAAACACTATGTTACTGATCCAGTGGTTTTAATTTTTATACTTCTGGACACTTGAAAACATTACAACATATTTTTAAGTAACTCCCAAGCTAGAGAGGAAATATAAGCAAATTACAAACTATAACTCAACAATGAAAGCAGTACTTGGCAAAATTTATTGAGCGCAGCCAAAATGGTACACTGAGATCAACGAGTAGTACTGAAGACACCCACAAATAGAAAATATAGATGGAAGAGAAATGAACTCTACTTTCAAATCAGGAAGAAGTAACAACAAAACAACACCACCGTCTCAGGGAAGTATAAGGAAAGAGGTATTAAAGAAAAAAGAAATTATCAAATCAATAACACAGCACTGGCACATTGGTTAGACCAATCTTTGGCAAATTTGACAAAGAAAGAGAAAGTCCATGAACACCTGGCTCCTGAGGAAGGCGTGAGGCTGAATTTCAGCCTGAATTCCAACACAAAACAAGGATTGTTCAGTCCTACACAAGTTCTTTAACTTCTCTCAGTACAAGCCTACCATCCATTAAGTGCAAATAACAAAAAATCCTGCTCCAGTGGTTGCTGTCAGAAATAGATGAGACAGTGTTTGCCAAAAACTGAGTACATTGCTTGGCTCAGAGAAATCAACAATAAATACGAGCTATTATGATATCATTTTAATGTCATAGAGTTATATGGAGCCATAACTCTCAGTCCTGGCTTTCCATCAGGATAACTTGTGATAATTTTTAAAAGTCTGCTGAGTGACTATTTCTATTATTAGGGGCACTCTGATTTTTTTCATTGGAGAAATAATTTTTGTAATTCTCCAAATTATTTTGTTAGCATAACTGTGCTTCATAAGTGTCTCTAAACTTGAGGATGTCTGATTCTGTATTCTCTTCTTTTTTCCTTGAATAGTTCTTTGCTTTCTTTACATGAAAAGTTTCAAGATTGGGAAAGTCTGCAATTGGAAAATTTTTCCACTTTTCTTTTCCTTCTGTATGTCCAAGAGTCCATATTAAATGGTTATTTTGAGCAAAAACAATAAATTTTCAAAAGGAGAAGCTATCTTAGTTTGAATTCCCCTGAAAGCAGACTCTGAGACCAGGGTCTGAGTACAAATGGTTTATTTGGGAGGTGATCCCAGGAAGCACCAGAGAGAGTGCAGAAAGCTGAGCAGAGGAAGAGGAGGAAGCCGGCAAGGTAAGGCCGCCACTCTGGCGTGTGTTTAGACGCCAAAACTCCCCCACTATTTGCAAGTCAGTGTCTGCAGTGCTCCCACCCATCTTTTTTTTTTAAGCTATTCTTTTCTGTTTATGAAAATGAACTAACCAAGAAGAGAGAGGCAATCAATCATAAAATCAGCAGGATATAAACGTCTAATGAACACCTTGGGATTCAGAGATTGTTCTCCTTGGATTCGGATGGGTTATCTATCAGATACGGGTTATCTATATTTCCTGAAATATAATAAGAAATGAAAGTAACAGTAATACTGTGATTTGTAGGATCTCTTTAACTTCCCAAACGGTTGTCATATTCACTTGGGCACTCATTCAACATGTCTTTACAGTGAAGTTACATTTCATAAGAAGCTGTAAGCTCTAAAAAAGTGTGTAAAATAAACATGAAGCTTAAAAATTCTGTAAAAAACCCATAAAGTACCATATACATGGTTCATTCATTCACCAAGTAGTTGGTTCGCATTTGGACACTATGTTGTATTAAAAACATGTATCTTTAAACGCTGGGCTGATAATCACGTTTGGTACAAGGAGATGCTCCCTCTCAGGGCGCTCAAGAGGACGAAAACTAACACAAGAAGGGCAGGTTCAAGTCTATCGTCTCAGCTCTAACTCTAGAGCAGGAGCTGGCACACGTTCTCCGAAGAGGGCCAGATGGTAAATACGTAGGCTTTGCAATCGCTGCCACAAGTACCCAGCAAGTTTACCACCGCAGCAGGAATGCAGACATAGCAATAGGGAGATGAATGGAACCAAGCATGTGTTTCCACAAAACTTCATTTAGAAGAACAGGCAGCAAGCAGGGGATGACCCACCACCCACAGTTGGCAGACCCCATCTTCTAGCTGTCTGCCCATCACCTGGGATTGGTAAACAAAATCACAGATTCTGTTCTGATGCTTCACCCTCTCTCTTTCTCTGTGTGGCAAAGTTTTCAAGCATCAAATACACAGACAAGGCAAGACTACTGGACTGAACATCTGTGTCAGGAATGATGCTGGATGCTGGACCTAGGGAGGACAGCCTCCTGCCTTCACAGAGACCCCAGATGTGGAAGAGACAGTTGACTGTCTAGCAAAGATTAAGACTCGCCCTTGCATTGCAGAGAGTTGTCTACCGCGCAGGTGCCCAGCCAAGGACCGTAGTTCTCAGCTTCCTTTGCATCTAGTTAAAACCGTGTGATGGTTCTCACCAATGAGATGTAAGCAGAAGGAGTATAAGTCTCTCATAAGCCAAGACAGTTAAGAAGCAAGTGTGCATTCTCCATACAAACATCCCATGTTTTCTGGCCGGATGTGTAGGACTCCAAGGATCTAGACGATAACAGAGTCACAAGATAGAAGGAACCCCAGTCCCTGAATTTCTTCATGAAGGTGCTCATCGATCAAGTAAGTGATAAATATACATCGATTGGACTAAGGCTCTCAAACTTAAGGGTTTTATTCATCATGGCCACGAGCATTATCCTAATTGACACAACAGTCCAGCAAATACAAACTATGAAAATGTCAGCACTCGGTGTGGTAAGGGGTACATTAAGAGTGTGCTATGTGCATGCTGCAGAGTCACCCCCGTGGACTGCAGCCCGCCAGGCTCCTCTGTCCAAGGGACTCTCCAGGCAAGAATACTGGAGTGGGTTGCCATGCCCTCCTCCAGGGGATCTTCCTGATCCAGGGACTGAACTCAGATCCCTTATGCCTCCTGCACTGGCAAGCGGGTTCTTTACCACTAGCATCGCCTGGGAAGCCCACAGTGAGCTTTAAGAGTACCAAGTAGGGAATGACGGGCGAGACAACTTCTACTGGAAACTCAGGGGGTATTTTTATCACAGTCAGTGGGCCCAGAAGCATTAGCCCATCTGATCTTCACCAACAACCCTGTCATCACCGTTTGATGTACTAAGACTCTGAGATTCAGAGTGATTGACTCGGGCAAAGTCATCACCCCAGACTCCTGGATCAATTCCAGTCCTCTTTCCCTTGCATGACACTGTCTCAAACCTCTTTTTGCAGAAGCACAAACCCATAGTTGGACAAGGGACTGGATCTCCCAGGATCACGTTTAGCCTGAAGCTCAGCTCCTCTCCACACCACAGTTTGAGCCCCACTTCCGAAAGTGATCCTGCTCAGGGATTCCCTAATAAGCCAATTCCTTTCCTTCCTCAGAGGCCAAGCTAATCAGGACAGGTGACCTTGGAAGGGGTGGAGGGTCTTGTCCATGGGCAGAAGTGCTCCCTGCTGATCAGCATCTGCGCCCACCACAGATCTGAACGACCCTCTCCCCATCCGACAGCAGGCTGGTAGCGTGGGAGTCAAGAGGCAGACAAAAGAAGGGAGCATGGCAGGGAGGAGAGGGGGGCGATATTAACTTGCTATTTTTGACTTTGAAAAGAGATTTTTTGACACATTAAGTAGAAAATTTTTCATACATCTGCAGGCACTAAAAAGCCAGTTCCCGAATGCAGCTCTTCCCGGCTCCACTTTCTTCCTGGCAAGAGAAAACAACCCACACGTCACCTGGCTTTTACTTTTCCTTGAGCATCTCAAAAGCAGATTTCTTCTTCTTCTTCTTTTTTTCTTAGTGAAACAATGAGCCCCTGACTCAGGGGGCTGCGAACAACGAAATGAACTTGCACACCTCCCCGCCCACACACCTCGACACCCAGGACTCTCCAGATCTCCCGGCTGGTGCCCATTTGAATTAAGCTGAAAACATACCCATCTCCTTTATCCTCCTGCAGATGGATGGCTTCAGATGTTTGGCAACCCTGCATCAGACAAAAACTGAATCTAAACCCACAAATCTGTTCTAAAGAGCAGCAGAATTCAACCAGAGCAGATTGGATTAAGATAAACAGCCTTAAAAATACATTAACTGTTTACATTCTTTCTCCTCGTCCTCCTTCTCCCCTGTTCGTATCCACGTACACAAACCTATTTGACTGAATAAACTTGAAACTAGCAAAAATGCTGGTGGGAGGGTACACTGTGTAACCTTTCTGGCTCCAGATATCAAACACCTTTAAAACCTACATTCCCTTTGACCTAGTAATTCCACGTCTATGAATTTATCCTAGGAAAATTTATCCTAAGCTTGCAAGCTTACAAGAATGTCCGTCAAGGAATTTATAATAGCAAAATAAAACAAACAGAAAAAGACTTAAATATTCAACAACAGATAACAATAGCTTTCTGGACTATGGTGCATTTCTATAAAATGGAATCACACGAAGCCATTTAAAATGGTAGTTTTTATATTTAAGATAGAAAAACCCGTTAAGTAAAAACCTACTTATGAAACAGTGTGTATGGTGATGGTGATAACGTTAGCCGCTCAGTCGTGTCCGACTCTTTGTGACACCATGAAATATAGCCTTCCAGGCTCCTCTGTCCATGGATTCTCCAGGCAACAATACTGGAGTGGGTTGCCATTCCCTTCTTCAGGGGGTCCTTCCAACCCAGGGATCAAACCTGGGTCTCCCACATTGCAGGCAGAGTCTTTTACCATCTAAGTACCAGGGAATAGAGCATATATGTTAAAAATGTATATTTTGGCATTGGAAAGCCTGGAAAAAATGTACACCAAAATATTCAGAGTAAATTCTTTGATTCACAGAAATTCACATGACATGAAAAAAATTTTTATTTGCTTTAGCCATCTTCTCTCATTTTTCATTAAACAAATACTACTTCTTCTAAAAAAAAAAAAAAACCTGAGAAAATAAATACATGAACGAAACTACATGTAGTGACTCTAAATATTTTTGTTCATCATAATTCCAACTACTTGGCATGGCTGGATACTCACTGACTGGTCAGTGGCTGCAGCATCAGAGCAAAAACTCCACATTCAAACTACATGTCTAACCAATGTTCAAGTCCTTAGTTCTGGGTCAGAGTTTCCAAGGGTCCTCGTCATAACACTTTCAACCGACTTTATAACATGAATGTATATTTTAAAATACAGGTACAGTAACTGGAAGTTAGTACTGGTCCAGTCTTCCAAGATACAGAGAGAAAGAGAAACAGCCCTAGAGGGGGGGGTGTACTGTGGATTGGTTTTTTTTTTTTTTTTTTTAGCAGGAGGATCATAGAGAACAAAGAATAACATTCAGTCGACAGGTCACTGATGGATGCCCTGGCCATCTGAGAAAGGCCCGGAGCACCTCGGTCCTGGGAAGTCAGCCAGGAGCCAGCCGACAAAGAGGGCTCTGCAGCCTGGAGGCTCTGACATGGGGCTCCCTGCAGCAAAGGCTGGGTCGCTGGAGTTAAAGAAAGGCTGCAAGATTCATCTGTTTAATCAGCGAGCTCCCAGATGATGCTTGGAGTTTGATATGGATCATTCCAGCCTCTCTGAGATCGATCAGCAAGTATTGATTGAGTGCCTACTCTTTGCCGGGCTTGAGGCAAGGCATTTTGGGAGATGCACGGTGAGTACAGAACAAGGTCTCTGTCCTCTTCAATTAGCGCTACCAGCCCGGGTGTAACAAGGTGGGAACAGCCTGAGTGTGACGATGCGAGGTACAAGAATGCAGAGCTCAGGGCGCACTGAGATTGGGGGCCCAGGAGGATGTGAAACAGAGGTTGACTTGAGCTACAGTGGACCTGAATACAGATGGGTAACATCACTGATTGAAGGGATACAAATATGTATTGGGGAACCCTAGCTACATTAGCCGGAGAAGGCAATGGCACCCCACTCCAGTACTCTTGCTTGGAAAATCCCATGGACGGAGGAGCCAGTTAGGCTGCAATCCATGGGGTCGCTAAGAGTCGGACACGACTGAGCGACTTCACTTTCACTTTCCACTTTCATGCATTGGAGAAGGAAATGGCAACCCACTCCAGTGTTCTTGCCTGGAGAATCCCAGGGACGGGGGAGCCTGGTGGGCTGCCATCTATGGGGTCGCACAGAGTCGGACACGACTGAAGTGACTTAGCATAGCATAGCCACATTAGCAGAACAGCCTGAAATATCAGGGCCTTAACACAATAGGAGTTCATTCCTTGCTCACACAAAGGCCACTGGGCAGTAGGGATGGAAGCAGGACTGTTCTCCACACAGTCATTCAGGGTCCCGGGCTGTCAGGGGTTCCATTATCCCCAGTACACACCTTTCAAGGGCACTCAGGGCTTCAGTATCCACCCAGCGTGTGGAGAAAATGTGAGCAGGGGTTGTGTGTGAGGTTTCTATAGTCCAGGCCCACAAGGGGCTCGCGTCACTTCTCCCACATCCCATTGGCCTAAAGTCAGTTTACTGCCCCACCTAGGTGGAAAGGGGATGAGAACTATGGTGTCCAGTGGGTCAGCCAGTTTCCAGCAACAAAGGTCTGAAAGGGGAACACAAAATGCTAGGGGAAAGTTAGCCACAGAGGACAAAGGTCAGAGGTTGACCCAGCACAGCAGGGTGTAAAACTCAGGAGATAGTCACAGTGGAGGAGCTAGAGTCTGACATGGACTACTGAGACCCAGGTCAGGAGGAATGTAAGAGCAAGGTGCTTTAGGACTATTTACACAGTAATGACTAATCATTAGCCTGGAAATCTCCATCCGGGCAGAAGTCAGCCTTGGTGACTGTGGGGTCTGGGGACTGGAATGCCTTCAGAGAGGGTTTGCACTCCCCTGATGCCACAGTAACAACCTCTTAAAGTTTCTCCAACAGGCCCACAACCCATCTTAGTTATATTTGTGGCCAGGAAGCCTATGACCCCTTCCTTAAACATTATTTGGATCTTAGAGAAGGTTCGTATTCATGAAGGAAATCAAAGAGAGACCAGGAGGAGCTCAGTTGGAAGAGGAGGTGCTAGGGAGTTCTTGAACCTCATGAATAGGTTTTCAGGAAAATCCAGAGCACCTACCCTGAGGCTGTGGGGATCTGCTCTAAAAGCTCATAGGGACTGAAGCCCCTCCCCATCCCAGGGCAAGAGCGGGATGAGATGCTCTCCTACAACTCTGTGAATTCATTTGGTTACATTGTTTTTTCAGTGATGGCACCATGGAGAGTGGCCTTAGACAAGACAGGAACCTCTCCAGGTCTCAGCTCTCTAAGAAACAAGCGAGTCTGACACCATGATCTCTATCCTCAGCCCTTCCAGGTATAACATCCTCTGCACCTGAGTTCTTTTCACACAGGAAGCCCACATATGCATTCATTAGATCTTAGGACGTTTAGAATTCAAAATTAGGAATCAAAATAGGGGAAAAGGAAAAGAAGAGGGAACTTAGACATTGATAGACTAATGCTTCCCAGAATGTGTTTCAGGAGTATTCTTTCTTCAGACTTACAGTAGGATGTGTCTATATCTATCTATATCTATGTGCTAAGTCACTTCAGTCATGTCCAACTCTGGGTGATTTCCATGGACTGCAACCTGCCAGGCTCCTCTGTCCATGGGATTCTCTAGGCAAGAAAACTGGAGTGGGTTGCCATGCCCTTCTCAAGGATCTATACCTATATAGTATATATAGATATTTATTAAAATTTTATAGAATTTACATGTAAATCATATTTTAAATTATATATAGAATTTATGTATAAATATATAATTTTATATGATATACAGATACAGGCATACATAAAGATAAATACATGCATGCTTATGTCTACATATATAACATAGATATATTTACAGTGAAAGTCACTTAGTCATGTCCAACTCTTTGTGACTCCATGGTCTATAGCCCACCAGGCTCCTCTGTCTATGGAATTCTCCAGGCAAAATAGTGGAGTGAGTTGCCCTTCCCTTCTCCAGGGAATCTCCCCAACCCAGGGATCGAACCAGAATCTCCTGCATTGCAGGCAGATTCTTTACCCTGAGCCACCAGGGAAGCCCATTTACCTCTATCTAACTCTCTACAGTAAAAACTGACACCCGCACCGTAAGCCAAGCACTCTGTAAAGCGTGTTTTATGCATTGGTTCCTTTAATCCTCTCAGCAAACCTATTATCATCATCATCCCCATGTTATAGATTTTATGACATTTTCAGAGGTCACTCACTTTCCAAGGTCATAATAGTTGTAGGTGGAATGGAAAGCTGCAAAGCCAGCCAGGTCTGCCTCTTGAGTCTGCGTTTCCAGCCACCACACTCTTATGCTTCCCAAGGGTTCTCTGGTCAAATCGGTTTGGGAATTGCTGGGATAAACAAAATTAAACTGGTTTATTGCTGCAAAACTTCCCAGATCCCTGCCTCCCTATTGCAATGGCACAGATTGGAGAGAAGCACAGATTCAGAAGCAAGAGCCCAGATTTGCCCTCTACTAGCTGTGTGACCTCGGGCACATCACCTAACCTCTCTGTACCTCATCTGCAAAATAAGAATAACAACAGCACCTGCTTCACAAGGATTGAGTGAATATTTTTATATCAAATATACATATATATGATATCAAACTTTATGCCAAAGAATTAAAAAGAATGTTTCTCATATCAAAACCAAGTGCTACTTAAGGGTTGGCTATTACTAGAATGGGCTGTGCTGTCAACCACATTATCCTGGGGCCCCCGTTTTCACAGAGCCTCTCCCCTGACAGTGACACAATCTGGACCATCCTTCTCACTTAATGATGGGGAAGCTGAGGCGATAGGCCTGGCTTAAGGTGTAAGAGCCAAGGGGGCCGGCAGTTCAGTCCGCAGACTCGAAGTCCAGTTTCAGCTCTACAGGTCCACACAGCCTCTCCCTGGCAGATTCAGACATTCTCTGCAATTCTAGTTACAGAATTGTGACTAAAGAGAAAATAACATAACTCCAGCTTTTTTTTTTTTTCTCCCTCTATGGTGTCCATTCCACGCAATGCCCAGGGCAGGGACCTGTTCTCACTCAGAACAAAAGAGGCCTTGAACTAAGCTTTCTGCAGTGGCAGCCCATACCTCCCAGGGGACTGTGTTTCTTGCAGCCCCCCCCCGGCCTGGCCTCTGAGTGGCCTGAGGCAGGGTGACACTGGCTGCCAGGAGCCCTGGGCACTTGCAGCCGGCAGCGCTGACCTCCCATCGGCGGCGGGGGCAGCCGGGGTGGCCAGCCTCTCTCCCAGCGCTGCCCAGAACATGCCTGGGAGCTGGGAAAGGCGGGCACAGATAAGTAATCCCTCTCCGACTCTCACAGGGAAAATAGAAAATAGAAAGGATTAAATGCGACAATGTCCATCAATCCCAAGTAAAATCAGACAGGGGTTAGGATGAAAATCATCCTGTTAGGATGATGCTTCTTCTATTCGTGTGGTTTCTCTCTGCATCTCTCCATGGGTATCTCCCTGCTCTGGAAAGTCTTCAGAGCGGCTGGGGGTGTGCGTGTAAGTGAAGTGAAAGTTGCTCAGTCATGTCTGACTCTTTGAGACCCCATGGACTATGCAGTCCATGGGATTCTCCAGGCCGGAATACTGGAGTGGGTAGCCTTTCCCTTCTTCAGGGGATCTTCCCAACTCAGGGATCAAACCCAGTTTCCCACATTGCAGGCAGATTCTTTACTAGGTGAGCCACAAGGGCAGCCCACAAGGGAAGTGTGTGTGTAAAGAGAGAGACAAAGAAAGAGAGATTCAGAAGAACAAGGAAGCAGGAAAGAGGGTGGGGGGGAGAGCCAGGAGAATCTGTGAGCTTCAGGGCCCCGTCCCATGCTCCTTCCTCAGTCCAACCTTGTTCCACGTGCTGCCCGCTGTTGAGTTGCGCCTGCCTGGTTCCAAGGTCTGAGCCGAGCGCCCAACCTACTATCCTGCCGTCCTGACTGTAGGAGAGAGCTCGCCACTTCAGGCCCAGGCTCTCCTTTGAGCTCTGGATTCCATGTACCTTCAATCCCAGGTTATTAACGACTATTTATTACTCCCCAGATGCTGAGAACATGGAGCAATTTCCTGGACCAAATGCTCCAGTGCGCCCCATTTCCACTGAAAGAGGAGGCTTTCAGGGGCTCACCTCTACTGAATGGCCTCAGCCGGGTCTGCAGGCGTCGGCTTAGTGGGGGATGAGAGTTAATGGGCTTCACAAATGAAGTTTGTGGGCCCTCTCAGCCTCTCTCGCCCACCTGCAGGGGCACCCACATTAAGAGGGGTGGGCGAGCCGCTGAGAAGGAAATCTCTCTCTGAGGCTTGCCAACCGAATAACCCCAATCATGACAATTCAGCCTGTAAATGAGATGCTCCATATATATAAATGGACATGGTTCCATTTCAGGCTCCTTCTCTCAAACCCAAATCAAGTAATATTTTTTATATACTAAATGAGAAAGTAAATTAAATAGGTATAGCCTATTCATTGTTTTCAATATACTTAGGATACTTTCTTCCTTTGTTTTGATCATTGTCAAGCCGCTTTCCTGTTCTGTTTTTTGCTTTGTCTTTATTTTTTTGGTCACACCACATGGCTCTTCGCTCAGTCGCTTCAGTCGTGTGCGACTCTGTGACCCTGTGGACCGTAGCCAGCCGGGTCCTCAGCCCATGGGATTCTTCAGGCAAGAACACTGGAATGGGTTGCCATGCCCTTCTCCAGGGGATCTTCCCGACCCAGCGATTAAACACACATCTCCTGCATTTCAAGCAGATTCTTTACTGACTGAGCCACCAGTGGTTGGTGGTTTAGTCACTAAGTCGTGTCTGACACTTGCGACCCCACGGACAGTAGCCTGCCAGGCTCCTCTGTCCATGGGATTCTCCAGGCGAGAATACTGGATCGGGCTGCCATTTCCTTCTCCTGGGGACTGAGTCACCAGGAAAGCCCCCTATCCACTGGACTGCTGGGGAATTCCCCACTTGGTAGTTTTTGACTGAAACAACTAGCTTTACTGTTATCCTTCCTTTTATTATCTAATGCTATGTGTAGATTCAGGCAGAGTATGAACATAGGGTAGGAACAAGAAACATGAAAAATGGTAAGAACCACGGCTGCTGCTGCTGCTGCTAAGTCACTTCAGTCGTGTCCAATTCTGTGCGACCCCATAGACGGCAGCCCACCAGGCTCCCCCGTCCCTGGGATCCTCCAGGCAAGAACACTGGAGTGGGTTGCCATTTCCTTCTCCAGTGCATGAAACTAAAAAGTGAAAGTGAAATCACTCAGTCGTGTCTGACTCTTAGCGACCCCATGGACTGCAGCCTACCAGGCTCCTCCGTCCATGGGATTTTCCAGGCAAGAGCACTGGAGTGGGTTGCCATTGCCTACTCAGTAAGAACCACTACAATTGCTCAAAGCAGCTCATATTATCTGTTAAGTCCCCTTATTACCCATCTCTCCTCAGAAATGTTTATGGATTGACAGCATCTATTGACGGTCACAGCTGAAACTGCTGAGGACCGTTCGTTTACTCATCAAGCATGTATAGAGTACTTACTATATGCCAGGTCCTGTATGAGGCCCGAGGGACCCAGCTACAAACAAGAAGGGTACAGTCTCTTCCTCTGGACTTGCCACCAAGGGGCTCGGGTACCAGAGAGGAAAGGGGAGTTGCCCAAAGCCGTCTTGGCCCTGAATGCAGGAGCTGCAAGGAAATCAGGTCTGCCAGCCCGAGGTCGGGCTCCCCCTAGCCTGCACCCTCCCCATTAATGGAAGGCAGTGTCCCCAGTCAGCCCCTCTGTGCCTGTGACACATGGCTGCTCGTAGGGCCACAGCAACAGAGAGCTGGAGGACAGTCACGGCTGAAAGCATATGTTCTGGGGCTTCTGCCCTGTTTTCTATCTGCACGTGCAAGACAGGTCACCAGCTGCCAAACGGTTGCTGCCAGGCTTGCTAATTACAGAAAGATACTTGGAAAAAAAGAGCCCTCAAAATATTAATAGAAAGAATTGCTTAAGAAGAAAAACCTCTTTCTAGACCAAGACACTGGCTCTCTTTGGAGCTCAAGGAGTTTAGAGGTGGAGGAAGAAGTGAACTGACCCGAGATGGAGGTCAGAGTGGACCACAGCCAGGAGTCATTCCTTTCTGATCCCTGGTCCCTGGTGCCCTGGGCCATCAGTCTCTCCCCCTCCTCCAGAGAATCAGGGCAGGAAAATAGAGAGGGAGCCAGAGGTGAGCCATAAGAAAAGAACAAATAATGATGCTGCCTATTACTCACTAGCACCTTCTGTATGTCTGCAGCTTCATTACGCACAGCATGTCACTAAGTCCCCACTTCGGCCGGGGAGACGGGTGCTACTCCTCCCTACCGGGGAAACCAACAGGGACCTTCCTCCCACTTCCGCAGCCAGGAAGCTGCAGGACTTGGACCCCAACCTGAGTCCATTTGACCGGAAAGAGCATCCTTCGTCCATCACAGTGCAATATAACGGAGAAAGGTTCCCGGGAAGATGCGATGGGAAGGAGCGTGATGAAAGCGAGGGGGAAGGGAGAAGGCTCAGGTGGTGAATCAACAAATGTTTAATGAGCACGTGCTACACACAGGTGTGCTGCCAGGCGTCTGCTGCAAGGACGCCAAGGAAGCCGGGCCCTCCTGCCGCCCCCGACCTGGGCGCCGGGCCAACGCTCACCTGCCAGGCAAGCCAGGGACGGGGGCAACACCAGGGACTACCCTCTGTGCCTCACCCCCTACTTCCGTTAACTTCCGCCACCTTGATCCTTCTATGTACCATCTGTTTACCCTGCTCATTTGTAAAATGGGGACAGCCGGGTACCCACTTCATTAATGCAGAAGTAGTAGCAAGGCACCCAGCAAGTTCTCAGTGACAGAACAGAGCCAGAATAGTCATAGTGGGTTCTCAGCTCAATCATGTTAGCTGTCATTACTGCGCTTTCTTGCCTGCATATTGAAATGATGGGGAAACTGACACTTGAGGCCTCAGAGGACAAGATCAAATACAAGGAAAACTAGGGCTGGGTTTGTGGCCAACTGGTCTACTCTCCTCACTAAATACAGCTGGTGGTGTCGGGTATCTGCATTTTTCCCATGATGCAGGATCCTATGTTCTTCTCTGTCTATTCAGAGTTTATAATTTCTTCAAGACCCAAACAAAATACAAGCTCTCTAGGAATGGGCTCTCTGACAAAGTATCTTTTAAAGCAGCAATGTACAGTAGAAATATAACGTGAGCACATAGTTAGAAATTTTTAGCTTTGTGCAGCCACATTTTAAAAGATAATAGCTATTATAATTTAACATGCTTATGCAATATATCCCAAATGTTACCATTTCATTGTCCACTTGATATAAAAATGACTAATAAGGGATGTCGTACCCTTTTGTCTGTATCAAGCCTTAACTGCCTGGTGGCTCTCTTATGCTCACAGCACACCTCCATTTGGACCAGCCAGTATTTCCAACGCTACGTGTGGCTGGAGGCTACCATTCTGGACATTGCACCGTTAGAGCAAGCTGCGACTGTTCCTTTAAAGACCAAAACATCTCTCATTAATTGGGGATGTGTGTGTGGATCATTAGAGTAGCAGGTGGTCCGGCTGGTCTCTCTGCCCCCAGGGATTGTGTGAAGAAGGAGCCTGTTTCTAGCCAAAGCAAATCACACAACCCATCTTAAGGCCCTGCTGATAATACATTCATAGAGTTTCACACCCCAGCACACAAACAGGCTCTGGCTAAATAGGCTTTTAAAAATGCCTTCAGATGTGTAACCACCCCTACCCCAAACCAGCTTCACAGAGACAAGACTTCTGCATCCCAATACTCCCTTTTAAATGAGCTCTCAAATCTCCCACTTTCTCTAGCTCCCTGGCAAAGACACAGTTGCGAATAATTGTTTTTCATTTGATACAGGTTTCCTGAGCACCCAGTGTATGCTGGACATCATGCTAGATGAATAAGCTGTGGCTCCTGGCCTCAGAACTCTCAATGAAGGACACAAGAAATATCAGGATCCGCCTTTATTTTTCTGATCTTTTTGAAATTCCAGTCAGAATTATCATGAGTAGATCCCAGACTGGGAACTGCCTGGCCTGGGAGCTGGATTCTGCTCTTAGTTTGGATTTCATTTGTTCATGTGCTAAACGCCCTATTCCCTCTGAGGCACCTAAATTAGCTGCCCTGAACTATCTCCATTACATAGTTCAAGGTCACAGCACATGCCGGTTCCCCAGGTCCATCCAGGTAACCTGGAGAAGGGATGCTTGTTCAACTGTGTCTCTGACCCAGGCTGGTTTGGACCCCGGGAAGATGCAATTGCCATGTGGATGCTGAGATGGGGAAGCCTACAAGAGGAGCAAGTTTGGAGACGAAGATCAGGAGTTCAGTTTTAAAAATGACAAGTGAAGGTGCTGAGATGCCTATTGAACATATGAGTCTAAATTTCAGGAATGGGAACCCAGCTAGAAATAGAAATCAGCATATAGAAACCAGCATCTATAGATATAGATGACACTTAAAATCAGAAACCTGGATAAGATGATGGAGGGAGAGAGAAGACAGGAAAAATAAGGGGTCCAAGGGCTGGGTCATGTGAACATCTGGGGGCTGGAGGAATGAGGAGACCAGCAAAGGTTCTGAGGAAGTGTAGTGCACAGAGTAAGAAGGAGGGCGGAATAGTGAAGCGTCAAAGACCCAAGGGAGGAAAACGTGCCACAGAGGAGAGGGGCATACGCTGAGCAAAGGGCATATACTTCAGCTCTGTGGCAAACTAAATGAGGACTGAGAATTGCTCCATGACTTTAGCAGCCTGGAAGTCATCAGCAAACTTGATGAGAAGAATACCTTTGGATTGCTGGAGGCAAAAGTCCTATTGTAGTGGATTCACGCCAAAACGGAGGGTAGCTATTGAATACAGCAGGTATAGACAGCCTTTCAGAGATTTTGCCATGGTTGGGAGCAAAAAAGATGGGCTATGGCTAGAGACGAACAAGAGTTTTGTGTTTTAGTAAGAATGTGAGAAAGTGCAGCCTGTTCGCATGATGATGGAAAAGACCGAGTCAGAAAGGGGAATTTTAATAACGTGGAGAAAGAAGGGTAATTTCAGGAACTATGTCTGTGAATAGAAGAAAGATAATGGGACCCAGTGCAAAGGTGAGATTCTGGACCAAAAGGAGCGTAGACTACTCCTCCGTAGCAAAGGGAGGGAAAGTGGGACTTCCTGGTATCAAAAATCCAGAAAAACAAAATTAAAAGCACCAGATGAATATACTAGTATTGAGTAAGAGTTTATTGTGCATAAAAGAACGGAGAGTTTCACAACTCCCATTGCCATCTGGGAGTTTTCAAATTCAAAACTGATGAGAAACCCAGTGGCATGATGTTACAGACTGGCTTATGTGGTTACCCTGGGCTTCCCTGGCGGCTCGGCTGGTAAAGAATCTACCTGGATTGCAGGAGACCTGGGTTTGACCCCTGGGTTGGGAAATCCCCTAGAGAAGGGAACGGCTACCCACTCCAGGATTCTGTCCTGCGGAATTGTGACTTCTGGTAGTCCACCAGCTCACAAAGAGACTGACACCACTGAGCAACTTTCACTTTCACTTGATAAAGTGAGGACGTGGCTTATGCTCTGCAATAATCAATTATCACAATGGGAGTTTCAAGACGGCAGGAAACTGGTTAAAAGAGATCATCTTACTTCCGTTTAGGAAGGTGACTGAAGTTTCTCTCAGGATCATCAGAGACGTTTGCCAAAATAACCTAAGTTATGTTTCACTTTTGCTCATTAAATAAGCTTATTTAGTTTTGCTTAGCTGGCTGAAATGGTTGTGCATGCTCAGGGAGTTTTCAAGTCTAGTCTCTGTTTTGTATTTAATTTTACTATTTCCCTATGTGTGCAGGCATGCTAAGTCGCTTCAGTCGCTGACCCTCTGCGACCCCAAGGACTGTAGCCCACCAAGCTCCTCTGTCCGTGGGATTCTCTAGGCAAGAACACTGGAGTGGGTTGCCATGCCCTTCTCCCTACTTTTGGCCATTCTCTTAGCAGGCTCAGAGGATGACCAACTAGCAGAGCATTACTCTCGGTTACCACTTTTAATATAGTCAGGCCAAAGAAAAACGCAACCACTGTTTCCACCAGTTGAGCCACCAAGACAGAGGGTCACATCGTCACTGTTATTATTGGTACCTTTATTGTTGAATTTTCCAGTTGTCTGATCCTGGTGTGTGAGTGGCTGCTGAAAGGCATTTAAAACCCTTGAGAAAACACAAGGCATTAGAGAGGTTAATATGACGACTATACGGAGAATAACAGCCAAGGATTGAAAAGTTCCTTGGAGCAGAGATTCCCAAAAGCCAATATTTAACCAATGAATAAAACAAACAGGTTATAGTCAGATTCAGGCTTTACCTGTCTAAGTCAACCTACATTTTTGTGGATAACGTGTAACTGGGTTTCTTTTATTTGTGTTATTTACATAGAAACACATGAAACATGAGGAGTCACATGTCATCAGGATTACTTGAGGCAGGATGAACAGGAGGATGTTTTATTTCAGGAGGCAGTGTACAGGCGAAAGAGTGGAAGTGTCAGTCATCCAGTCATGTCTTACTCTTTGGGACCCCATGGAATATAAATATAGCCTGTCCGGCTCCTCTGTCTATGGAATTCTTCAGGCAAGAATACTGGAGTGGGTTGCCATTCCCTTCTTCAGGGGATCTTCCTGAACCAGGGATCGAACCCAGGTGTCTTGCATTGCAGGCAGGTTCTTTACAGTCTGAGCGCCCAGGGAAGCCCAGTGTATAGGTACTGCCAAGTCGCTTCAGTCACGTCTGACTCTGTGACCCCACAGACAGAAGCCCACCAGGCTCCTCTGTCCCTGGGATTCTCCAGGCAAGAATACTGGAGTGGGTTGCCATTTCCTTCTCCAGTGTATAGGTGAGCTTCCACCTAAATTAGGTCACTAGATAGAGTGATCAGTCAGGTAATTTAATAAAGACATTTCTATGGAAACGAAAAACAAAGCTTAATAGTTAGAACAAATTATTAACTCAATTTCTGAGTTTGGAGAGCAGCCAGTTGAGAAAATTTCTAGACCGAGTTCAAAGCTTCTTTAGATGCTGGAATGAGGAAAGCAGTTTCAAGCCGATAGATTCTCCGGCTTTGCAGTTTGACTGTCTTTGAGTCATCATCATGAGTTCTGGTGAACTCTCTCAAGTGACCCACACAGAAACAGGGATGAAGTTTGTCCATCTATGATCCGTTGTGGTGATTTCTTTGAGGTTTACCGGTGAATGACAAAGCCTCAAAAACAATGAACAGACTAGAATCTGATAAGTACACTATACTTTTTCTATTAAAACATAAATTTTTCTATAGTCATTCCATTTTTATCAAAGATAATTACAGTGAAACTAATTTGTCTGTAACATAAAGTCCGGGAGTTGGTGATGGACAGGGAGGCCTGGCGTGCTGTGATTCACGGGGTCGCAAAGAGTCGGACACGACTGAGCCACTGAACTAACTGAACTAAGTCTAGTTCTACTAAATATGGCCCAATTATTTACATAAGTACAGCAAGAAAAATTATTCTATTCATATTCTCAAATATGATACTCAAGTCAAAGCTTTGGTACTGTCCAAGAGGCTGTATTATTTCCATAAAGCCAACCTCGGTTCCTTAAAATTGTCTAGTAATAGGGAATCTCAAATTAGATCTTTAAAAGTCTCTTTAGACTAAGAAGCCAAGCTAATGATTTGTCTAATTATGTCTTGTTACAATGAGAACAGATTATTATTGAATTTATGTAAATATATATATTACTCTTCTATAAGAAGAGAGAGCAAAACTTTTGAAATCTTCTGGAAAACCTAAGTCAGCCTGAGATCAAAAAGACAATTCAGAATTTGATTTCGGGAATTTTGTCCAAAATGCCAAAAAAGCCTGTGCCCCAGTCCACAACAAAAGAGTAGCCCCTGCTGGCGGCAACCAGACAGCTTGCGATGGTTGGATGCGTCATCAGCTCAGTGGACCTGAATCTGAGCAAACCCTGGGAGATGGTGAAGGACAGGGAAGCCTGGCGTGCTGCAGTCCATGGGGTTACAAACAGTCAGACAGCACTGAGCGACTGAACAGCCACCACCACCAAGCTGAGACGGGATGGGGTTGTCAGGACTAAACAGGCCCCAGTCCATGGCGAGCATCACCCGGCGTTTGTCATCCTCACTCTGAGGAAGGCTGTGGATGCGGATGAAGCCCAGAGCAGCATTTTAAGAAGCAGCTCACGGTCTTTCAGCTCACACATTGTTCCGGGACCAGAACCCCGGTCTGCTCAGCTCTGAACCACTGGCTCCACCACTCAGATGATGATCAAAGAGGTTTACAGTCAGCACAGCTGCCGGCTGTGACACTGCCCCTGCCCGGCCAGCCTTGCGCTGAGGGCTCTTTTTCCCCTTCTCCCTTCTCAGGGATCAGCCACCCTCTCCACTTCGCAGACCTTTCTCCCAAGGCCCTGGAGCTTTCAGAAAAGGACTTGACGCTCACCCTGCTGAGATGGGAAGGACCTGAAATAGGACGCCTCCTTCTCTCAGACCTTGGTTTAGACACAAGAGCAGTCAAGTGCGAATGGTGGATTTCTCCGAAGAGAAGGGGGCCCCCTGGGGATGCAGCCTAACCTGGGATCCCCTCCTGTGACCCCCACCCCTCCACAGGGTTCCCCTTGCCTTGCTGAGCAGCCTCAGTGGGCAGATGTAGAGACCCCGGAGGGAGGGATGGCAGTGGCACGTAATAATCCCGGAAGGTCAAGAAAGGGGGCTCGGCCATTGGAACAGAAGTCCAGCGCTGGCACAGGCAGTCACGTGGACCCAGAGACACAGAGCCACTAGCCTGAGGTCACACAGCTGCTTGCTGGCAAGACAAGGGCTGGAGCTTAAGTGGGCTGGTGTCTTTACACGGCCCCACCCTCAGGCGTGGAACTAGGAACCGACAGCCGGGTCAGTGAACGGGAAGTCCTGGCGATGAGCCCTCCCCCTCACTTTGCTACGATGAGCGATTTGTCATTGCACCATATGCCGCAAGGACCAAGTATAGATTCTGGTGACAAAATTAGCATGGCTATTAAAGACCGTAAAGGAAATCATCAAAAAGCCGGAGTTAGAGGCAGGACAGCTAAACTTCCCTCCTCTGCTCTGCGGCACATCCAGACCACCCTTCCAGGTGGGGAGGGGCTACGGCACTGCTTTCCCACGCCAGGCCCCCAGGAGGATGTGGCTGGGGCAGAGAGCAGGGGGACATCGCAGAGAGAAGAAGGTGAGGAGGCGGGGACAGGCAGGGATGACAGCAAGCACACGTCATATGCTTTTACACGCCGGGCACACGCTGCTCTCCACGGCCCTTGGAAGCTGCTGTTACTGTTACCCCCATTCCACAGACTTGGAAACTGAGGCACAGAGAGGTAACAAGATGGAAAACAGACCACGATCTGGGAAGAACACGGGAGCTTTGTCCATCACATTCACCTTTCCCCCTCCTTGCTGGTGCTGACTTCAGCACATAAACATGATCAATTGCCCCATTTTAATAGAAAAAAAAGTCCTTCACGTTGACCACAACGAGCAGAATCCATTGCTTCTGCCACCAACTTTCTTGAAAGAAATAAACCCTCCCTACTCATGTCTTCTCAGCTCCTGATCCCTTGTTACTTCAGGAAGCCTTCCATCCCCGCCATCGCGCCCTTATGATGACTCCACTGGAGCTCCTAAAGGTTGGACCCAACGCTCCCTCCTGCCCAGTCTCCCTGCCTCTCTCATTCCTCTCCTGATACATCACTGACCACTCCCGACCTCAGCCAGCCCTTGCCCATTAGTCACACCTAATGTCCTTCTCCCTCTCGGAGACTCTGCCTTGATCACCTTCACTAGCTCCTCTCCCTACGCCCACCTCCTGAATTAACTCTTCCCCAAAATCCCCCAAAAAAGGCTTTTGGACACTGACATTTGGGTAGTGGTTCTCAGCCCAGGTGAGACCTTACAGTCACCCACCTCAAAGCCAAAGGCTCTGAATTAATTGGTCTAAGATGCCACCCAGCGTATATGTGCTGCGTGCGTGTGCGTGTGTGTGTGTGTGTGTGTGTGTGTGCTCAGTCACTCAGTCTCTTTGCCACTCCATAGACTCTAGCCCGCCAGGCTCTTATGTCCATGGGATTCTCCAGGCAAGAATACTGGAGTGGGTGTCCATGTTCTCCTCCAGGGGATCTTTCCTGACTCAGGGATCAAACTTGTGTCTCCTGCATCTCCTGCATTGGCAGGTGGGTTCTTTAACACCTTGCCACCTGGGAAGCTCTTCTACGTATATGGCTTCCCCAGGGGCGCTAGTGGTAAAGAATTCGCCTGCCAATGCAGGAGACATAAGAGACTGGGGTTTGATCCCTGGGTCGGGAAGATCCCCTGGAGGAGGGCATGGCAACCCACTCCAGTACTCTTGCCTGGAGAATCCCATGGACACAGGAGCCTGGCGGGCTACAGTCCATGGGGTCACAAAGAGTCAGACACGACTGAAGCGACTTGGCGTGCATGCACATGTGTATATATGTCCCCTACACAGTTCTAATGTGTGGCTAGGGTAGCAAGTCACTGATGTAAGGGAGTCTCCCATTTTGGAGGAAGGGGGATTGGGGACACACTCAGGTTAAACGGAAAGAGCAGAGTAAGTCCCAAGAGGAAGGCAGAAGAGGCTGGGGAAACCTGCCCCCAGCTCAGAGAGGATGCCTGATACCTCTCCCGCTTCTGGTTCCTTAAGCCACTTCTAAATCTTCTCTAGTGAATGCCGTCCCCTGCCCCCCACCCCCACCCAAGCTTCAAGCAGCCTGCCAGAAAGAAAAAGTAGACTAGACCACTTTCTCCTCCCTAAGACAGCGCCCTAAGAATTGCTTTATTGCTTTATTTGGAGCTTGGTATTTTTTAAAATAAGATCAGGCAAAACTGGGCATTAGTATTCCACACAACCACAGAGGTGACCCTTGATATTCAAGGAAAAATAACAAAAAGCAACAGACCGTTCATGTTACAATCATGCTCGGTTGTGTTTTTTTTCTCACAGCCTTTTCATGATTCAAATCATTAAACTGGGGCATGAGAAGGTCCCTTCAAGGCCATCCGGCTTGGCTCCTCAGCCCACAAGGAATTAGTGAAGCTTCACTCAAGGAGCATGGACTTACCAGGAGACTGACCTGAGCTTTCGTCTCAGCCTTGACCAATTTCTAGCTGAGCCGCTTTGGATGTGCAACTTACATCAAGGTCTGTGTGTTCACTCATTTGGAAGATGGGGCTCATAGTACCTGCCTCCGCCACACCACAGAGCCATCGTGAAGAATGAGTGAGCCAACAATAAACCTTAGTCCTCTCGGTAGAATCTTGAAGGTGATACGTGACCTCAAACCCCAACCACACACAAAACATCCCAGGAGAGCAGTCTGCCACCATCAGCTTCCACCATTAGCACCTGCGACGCTCTGTGCCTCATTTGTAGGCAGACTATGGGACCACTTTTGATAGCTCAGTTGGTAAAGAATCCACCTGCAGTGCAGGAGACCCCAGTTCAATCCTGCGTCGGGAAGATCCCCTGAAGAAGGGGATGGCTACCCACTCCAGTATTCTGGCCTGGAGAAAGCCATGGACTGTATAGTCCATGGGGTGGCAAAGAGTGGGACACGACTGAGCAACTTTCACTACAGGGCTACCGGAGCAGAGGCCCTCGTATGCCAAGATACCTTCCCCTAGCAGCTTGCCACAGCGCCAGGAAGCTCATCATTACTCACAAGGTGGGACTAGAGAGCGCGTGGTGAGAGGAGAGGGCGCGCACACTGGAGTCTAAAGAACTAAACTGATCCCAGTTCTGGTGCAGATTTCTAGCTGGGAGACCTCAGGCAAGCAACTTCACCTCTCTGAGCGTCAGTTTTCTCATCTAAAGGTGAGGATGGTGCTTGCTCTGCTCACCTGCATACTCTGGAGGTCGGATGAAACTGTATAGGGCAGGAGCTCTCCATCAGTGGCAGGAAGAGCCACAGAGAACATGGGGACGTTAACCTGACATCTCCGTTTAGACTTTTTTCAAAGGCAACATAATACCAAACCCATGCCCATCCCGAATCTGCTCCTTCTCCGTGGGGCTCTGTATCTTACAACTGCACCACCATCCAGCCATCCACAGGGTTGCTCGGGCCAGAAACGCAGGGGACACTAGCTCTTTTCCCTCGCTCAACTTTCTCAGCCAGTTCATCACCGAGCGCAGCCAACTTTCCGTTAAAAGTATCTCGGGACTCCATCCAGGTCTCCACCATCACCCCAGCTCCAACCATACCATCTACTGCTCCTGATACCTCCATGTCGGACTCTGTCTGTCTGTCTGTCTGTCTCTCTCTCTCTCTCTCTCTCACACACACACACACACACACAAACATTAAAACTGTTAACAAGCACTCCAAATGCTTTTGTAGCCTGGGCCCTGGCCTGACTCTCTGACTCCATTTCTTACCATTTCCCACCCTCTCACTGGTCATCTAGCTGGGGCTCCTGTTCGTTCCGGGAAGCCATGATGCCCCAAAACCTTCCCACGTGCCTTCTCTCCTTCCCTGGACACTCAGCTCTCCCACTCCCTTCCCCAGTGAGCACTGCTCTTCCTGCAGATTCCAGCTCCCAGCATCGAGTGACCACTTGCTCAGGGAACTGTTTCCTCACCAAGTCATCCCCCCGCCCCCGTTATCCTTCCTGGGCCCCCCCCGACTCCTCCTCCATCGCACCCAGTACACTGGTAGCTTTACATTTTCTTCTAAAAGAGAATACACCATCTGATTTCTAGCTGACAGTTATATTCACAACATAAAATACAGGGCCTGGCACTTAGCAGGAACTTCATATTCCTTGCAGGACTGAGCATGGTTCACAAAGGCAAATTTGAAGTTTATTCTTCAAAATACCAATCAACCCTCAGGTTCATTTCACTTCTTGTTAAATAATTTTTGAACCTCTTCTGGGCCACGACTAGTGTGGGGCCTGATGGAATACCTTTATGCGAGGATGTCTGAAATGCCCTCCAGTTCCTCCGGACACAACGTAGGCAAGCCTGTCTGGGACAGAGAAAGGCTGCCATGCTCTGCCTTCCCTGGCACCACATCCTGCTTCCCCAGCACTTCCCAGGGGCTACTGAGAAAACTGCTGATGCTCTTCCCTCTGGCTTAGGAGCCAGACCTCCCTACAAAGAGACTCGTTTCAGGAAGCTCTCCTGAAAATCATCTGGCTGACCTCTGCTGTTTCCCTTTATAAAATCCATAACCAGCAACAGGGCTGAGAACCAGGCTCCGCCCACTGCGGCCCGGGTTTGGTGGGGAGGGGGCCGGTGGGTGCTCCATCAGGTGAGGAAGTGACCCTTCTGTCTCCTGTGGGGTGGACCCCTAGGAGCCCCTGGAGGGAGCCAGGGTCTTCTCTCTGCAGCCCACCCCAGAGGGCCGTGCTTAGACATGGCCATTGTTCTAAAGCTATATTTTCCACACACACACACCCCCAACACACACACAAAGAATATTGAGCTTCTGACCTGAAGAGATTTCAGCAAACAAAAGATGGAATGTGCTTTTTTTTTTTCTCCTAAGGTCTTCGATGTCCCATGGAGCAAAAACAGGTTCCTGGTACTGTGTATCTATTGTCTAAACACTTATTTTCACAAAAGGAAATGCAGGGTGGGGGTGGGGAGAGGCAAATTATCGAGGAGGGGGTGAGATGGGAAGAAGAAATGAAGGAAGAAAGAAAAGCAGAAAGAAGGAAAGAGTAGACAGAAGACACAAAGAGAGAAATGATGGAAGGAAGGTAGCTCATTCAAGGGAATTTTTTTTTTTTATTAAATTCCAACCCAAGGAAGCTGTGTACACAGGCTCCCCGTTTTCTCCTTCTGAAGCCCGAAGGCAAACCAAGATGCTGTGTCAATTACAGAAAAAATCAATGAAGATACTGTTCAGGAGTCCTTTTCACCATTCAGCGCGGATGGTATCCTTCACTTTCTAGCACTGATTCATTTACTTTCAGCCTCTCTGGGGGCTGCTGACATATTGCTATCTCTGAAGAATCGGAAGCAAAATCACCTTTGTTTCTTACTGCAACTTGTTCCTCTGTGCGGTTAGAGGAGTCACGTGACCTCGCTAGGCCTGTAGGGCTGAAAGGGCGAGACCTCGCCGGGCAAAGCTGAGAACTCGGGTGACTCCTTCCACCCACCGATCATCTCCTCTGAGGTGTCTAGGGCCCCACGAGGCCTCCAGCCTCCAGCCTGAGACCCCCTCATAGTTCCACAGCCCCTTCCCTTCACTCCATCTGTCTGGATGTGATAAAGTAAAACCCGCCCCTTCCGGCTCAACAGCATTCAGGAGGGAACTTTCTTAGAGAAGTCAAACTGAAGTGATGTTGCTCAGTTGTGTCCGACTCTTTGCGACCCCATGGAGTGTAGCCTACCAGGCTTCTCTGTCCATGGGATTTTCAAGGCAAGAGTACTGGAGTGGGTTGCCATTTTCCTTCTCCAGGAGATCTTCCCGACCCGGGGATCAAACCCAAGTCTCCCACATTGCGGGCAGACGCTTTACCCTCTGAGCCACCAGGGAAGCCAAGCCATATCCTAAGCAAAGGCACTGAGGAAGGAGGTGTAGGCGATACAAGGCGTGAAGAACATCCCAGAAGCAGACCTTGTACGTGAGACTCATGGTCACACGTGTGGCTGACACCCGCCATCAGAAACTCCTCCGTTTGAGTGAAGTCATGCGCTTCTCCTCTGGGTCTCTTAGATTCAAGCGTTTCCAGGGAGGTCGGGCCTTCCGCCCCTGTGCTGCTTTCCTCCTGCTGCTGTAACAAACTACCGAAAACATACGGCTTACAACCACACAAACTTCTCCTCGCAGTTCTAGAGTCAGAAGTCTAGCATGGGTCGGCAGGGCTGCCTGCTTTCTGGGGCTCCAGAAAAGGAGTTATTCCTTACTTTGTCCCGCTTCTTAGAGGCTGCCTGCCTTCCTTAAGTCCCAGCCGACTTCAACCATTTTGAAAGCTTCAGCGTAGCAACTTCCAGCCTGTCTCTGACTCTTTTGGTCTCCTGCCTCTGTCTCACAGCTTCCGCATTCACATGGCCTTTTCTGACGCACCCCCCCCCGTCCTTTGTCACTTCTCTTTCTCTGCCTCTGACCGTCTAACTTCCCTCTCCTGAGGATCCTTGTGAGTCCCACCCCATAATCCAGGAGAAGCTTCCCGAGTCATAATCCTTAAGTGAATTGTATCTGCAAAGTTATTTCTTTTTTTTTTTAAATTTTATTTTATTTTTAAACTTTACAATATTGTATTAGTTTTGCCAAATATCGAAATGAATCTGCCACAGGTATACCTGTGTTTCCCATTTCTGCCACCTAAGGTAGCGGGTTCACAGGTTCTGAGAATGAGGGTATGGACACTGAAGGGGAGGCATGATTCTGTCTGGGCTTCCCAGTGCTGCTGGTGGTAAAGAATCCACTTGGCAGTGCAGGAGATGTAGAGACACAGGTTCGATCCCTGGGTTGGGAAGATCCCCTGGAGAAGGGCATGGCAACCCGCTCCAGTATTCTTGCCTGGACAATCCCATGGACAGAGGGGTCTGGCGGGCTACAGCCTGTGGGGTTGCAAAGAGTTGGACCCAATTAAAGCAACGCAGCACACACACACATTATTCTGTCTACCACATTCCCCAGTGTTTCACATCAGGGAATAATACGGTCAATCATATTTCTTCCCAGTTAGTTGACAGGGGAGATTGGTGGAAACACTTAAGAGCTGGGTAAGAGAAGAACATTAAGTACTAACAGGGGGTAAAGAGTGAGGAAGCAAGAGGCAGAAGTAATACAGTGTTGATTTCCACAGCTTTTTTCCTGATTCTATATGACTAATATTCAAGGGGAAAAGTAATCAATAGAATTGATCCTATCCCTCCCTAGATGATGCAGGAAAACGGATTTTTAAAATTCTGGTATTTTTCTACAATGAAATATTACTCTGACTAAAATAAATAAGTAAATAAGAATGAGCTACTGGTACAAACAACGTGACTGAATCTCAAAAACATTTTGAGTGAAAGAGACCACACACAGAAACTGTATTGTGCATGATTCCATTTATAAGAAGGCCAAGAACAGGAAAGCTAAGACATGGTGGGAAAAGTAAGAATGACTGTCTATAAAGGTGGGAATTTCTTGATGGAGGCATAGGGAACATTCTTGGTGATGGAAATGTTCTGAATTCTGCGGGGGTTGTGGTTATAAAGGTGCAGACATTCATCAAATTCTATACTTAACATCTATGCATTTCTCTCTATATAAATTTTACCTCAATTAAAATTTTTTTAATAGTTAAGAAACATAGAGAATAAACTAAAAGACTCAAACATACATGTGCTCAAACTTCTAGAAGAAGAGAACCTAGAAACTGATGGCAAGGGAATATTCAAAGAGGAAATGCCTAAGAATTGCAGAGAGATGAATTCTCAGACTGAGAGTGTATACTAAGTGCCAAGCAGAATGAATGAAGAGAAATCTCCATTTAGACACAGCCTAGTGAAATGATAGGATACTAAAGATAAAAGGCATGAAAGTTATCAGGGAGAGATGGAAGGAGGGAGAGAGAGATTACAGACAAAAATAAGCTCACTGAACCAGTTTCAATCTTTTCGGCAGCAACAACAGATGCCATAAAACAGCAGGACAATATCTTTCAAAATGCTGAAGGGAACAAGAAAACTATGCACTCTGCTAAATGCTCACTAAAGAGTGAGGGCAGAATAAACACCTTAAGGATTCAAAATTGAGTAATTTCTTTTTTTTTTTTTTTACCACCCACACTCCTTCTCTGCATAAACCAATTATGTGTGTTCTTCAGCAAAAAGAAAAATCAAACTGAAGGTAAGATGTGGGCTACCCAGTGAGCTCAGAAATTACAGAACAGGTTGGAAACTTCCATTAACTAGTAATTATAAACAGTTAAAGAGCCATTTCACTTTTATTTTAAAAGGTAAAATAATATGAAAGTAATATAATTAATGGTCATAGCAGAAATCTTGGGGGAAAAAAAACAGAAAATTATAAAGAAAGTAGAAACCCCTCACAGTCCAGCATCCACAGGATCATAGAGCTGTTTCCACTGAACCTGTGTCCAGCACTGAGGCCCTAAGCCAATGTATATTCTTCCCGAGAATACCTTTTCTTTTTTCATCTAAAAAGTGACAAGTGTATTTTACTTTTTCTTGGAATATAATTGCTTCACAATGTTGTGTTAAGTTCTGCTGTAGAACAAGGTGAATCAGCCATGGATCTCTCTCTCTCTGGTCGCTAAAGTTGTGTCCGACTCTTGCAACCCCATGAATCATAGCCCGCCAGGCTCCCCTGTCCATGGGATTGTCCAGGCAAGAGTACTGGAGTGGATTGCCATTGCCTCCAGGGGATCTTCCTGACCCAGGTCTTTCGCATTGCAGGCAGACGCTTTACCATCTGAGCCACCAGGGAAGCTTTCCTTCTGTTGCTGCTTAGTCGCTCAGTCGTGTCCAACTCTTGCCACCCCATGGACTGTAGCCTGCCAGGTTCCTCTGTCCATGAGATTCTCCAGGCAAGAAGGCTGGAGTGGGGCGCCATTTCCTTTTCTTCAACCATGTATACATATACATATATCCGCTCTTGAGGCTTCCACCTACCGCCCCCCACCCCGCCCCTCTAGGTCATCGCAGAGCACTGGGTTGAGCTCCCAGGCTATACCACATTTCCCATCAGCTAGCTGTTTTCCGGTTGGTGTACAGACGGCAGTGCCGCCCTCTGAATTCATCTCTACTTCTCCTTCCCTCCCTGTGTTCACAAGTCCATTCTATACTTACCTGTCAGGAGAGATACAATAATCACCAAGAATATTTTAAATTATATATATATATATATATATTAGTACCCTTGAAGGTTGTTACATAATGAATAATACCAATCTGCCTTTTGATCTGTCTCTGTATTTTACTTTTCCATAACATTGCCATAAAGATCTTTGTGGATATATTTTTCTTTTTAAATAATTTTAATATAATTTTATTTATTTATCTTTTACTCTGCTGGGTCTTCTTTGCTGCACAGGCTTTTCTCTAGCTGGGGCGAGCAGGGGCTGCTCTCTAGTTGCGGTGCGTGGGCTTCTCATAGTGCTGGCTTCTCTTGTCGCACAGGCTCAGCCTAGGCTCTAGGGTGCGGGCTTCAGTAGTTGTGGTTCCCGCGCTCTAGAACTCAGGATCAAGAGCTGTGGCATATGGCTGAGGTGCTCTGCAGTCCGTGGGATCTTCCTGGATCAGAGATCGAACCTGTGCCTCCTGCACTGGCAGGCAGGTTCTTTGGCACTGAGCCACCAGGGAGGCACCACATGTATTTTTCTATGTGTCACTTTGTTGTTAGGATAAATCTCTAGCAAAGGCTGTTCTAGGAAATTCTAACCATCGCAGCAAGGCCTGGCCTTGACGGAGCAGACGCACCTTTTAGTTACTCTCAGATGAAAGGCCCTGGCGGAGGGCAAACAGCCCTGGTATGACAATGCCAAGAACACACAATGGGAGAAGACAGTCTCCTCAACAAACGGGTTGGGATATCTGAATATTCACATGGAAAATTATGAATGGACCCTTATCTAATACCATACACAAAAGTCAATTCAAAATAAATTAAAGACTTAAATGTAAGAGATGAAACTATAAAACTCCTATAAGAAAATATAGGGGAAAATCTTCATGACATGAACCTTAACAATAAATTCATGGGTATGACGCAAGGGTACAAGCAACAAAAGCAAAATTAGACAAGTAAGATTACATCTACCTGAAAAGCTTCCGCACGCAAGGAAATCATCAAGAGAGTGGAAAGGCAACCTGCAGAAAGGAGAAAATACCTGTAAACCATATTATCTGATAAACAGTTAATTTCCAAAATATATAAAGAACTCCTAGAACTCCAGAGCAAAAAACTGACATCTTGATTAAAGGGTGGGTTAGTGTGGAAAAAAGGGAGAAGCGTTAGTCACTCAGCTGTGTCCGACTCTTTGCAAACGCCATGGACTGTATGTAGCCTTCCAGGCTCCTCTGTTCATGGGATTCTCCAAGCAACAGTACTGGAATGCACAGCCTTTCCCTTCTACAGGGGACCTTCCCAACCCAGGGATCAAACCCATGTCTCCTGCATTACAGGCAGATTCTTTACTGTCTGAGCTACCAGAGAAGCCCCAAAAGTGGGTTTAAGGCCAGAATAGGTATTTCTCCAAAGAAGACATACAAATGTCCAACACGTATATGAAGAGGTTCAGTGTCACTAATTATCACAAAAACATAAATCAAAACCACAATAAGATATCACTCACATCTGTTAGGATGGCTGTTATTTTTTAAATGGCAAAAAGCGCTGTTGAGGATCCAGAGAAATTAGAGCCCTGCACAGTGTGGGTGGGAATGCAAAGCTGTGGCCAGTGTGGAAAGCGGTATGGAGGTTCCCCCAAAACTAAAAATAAAACTACCATATCGTCCAGCAATCCCACTTCTGGAAAAGCATCCGAAAGAATTGAAATCAGGATCTCAAAGAGACATTAGCACGCTCATGTCCACAGCAGCACTATCTACAATAACCAAGATGTAGCAACAACCCAAATATCCCTCAACAAGTGAACAGAGAGACAGTGGCATGTATACTCGGTGGAGTATTGCTCAGCCTTTAAAAAGGAAATCCTGTGGTAAGTGATAACATGGATGGACCTCGAGGACATTATGCTAAGTGAAATAAGCCAGTTACCGAAGGAAAGAAATCACTGTATGATTTCACTTAAGGGAGGTAAGAAAGTGAAAGAGACAGTGTTCATTGCTCAAGTCGTGTCCAACTCTTTGTGACCCCATGAACTGTAGTCCACCAGGCTCCTTTGTCCAAGGGATTCTCCAGGCAAGAATATTGAAGTGGGTGGCAATTCCCTTCTCCAGGGGACCTTCCCCACCCAAGGACTGAACCCAGGTCTCCTGTACTGAAGGCAGATTCTGTATTAAATTCACAGGAACAAAAAAAAAAAAAAAAAGAGGAATGCTGGTTGCCAGAGACTGGATAGAATGAGAAATGAGGAGTTGCTACCCTATGAGCATAAAATTTCAGTCATGCCAGAGGAACAAGTTCTAGAGATCTGCAGTACAATATTATGCCTAGAGATAGTAATACTATATTTGTACATTTACAACTTTGTTAAGAGAATAAATCTCACATCAAGTGTTCTTATTAGAATACCGTTTCAAGTTTTTTAATTTAAAAAGAAAAGACGCTAGACTTCCCCGATGATACGGCGGATGGGAATCCACCTGCCAATGCCGGGAACATGGGTTTGATCCCTAGTCCCGGAAGATGCCACACGCCAGGGGGCAACCAAGCTCGTGTGCCACTACTGAGCTCTGCTCCAGAGCCCACGTTTCTCTCCCCGAGAAGAGAAGCCATGCGCCACGGCTGGAGAGTGGCCCCTGCTTGGCGCAACTAGAGAAGGTCTGCAAGCAGCAACTGTCACTTAAAGGAGCATAATGGGAAACGCCCATGGGTGGAGGAGCCTGGCGGCCTTCCGCCCGCGAGGTCGCAGAGTCGGAGACCACTTGAGTGATGAACACCGTCATTTTCACTCTTTTACCTCCCTTAAGTGAAATCATACCTTAAAGACCCAGCACAGCCAACAATAAATACAATTTTTATAAACACAGATGTTGACCGTGAATCTGTCTCTGCCAACTGCCATCTCATTAGCCTAACTGCCTCTCCCGGCTCCAGGAGGGCCTGCCGGAGGTAATGATGGTCTAGGCAGAGGGTGCATCAGGTCCTCACCGCTGCGACCTGCAGCCCGATAAGCAGCGCTGACTCATCTAGAACGATCTCTGCCCTCCCCGCTAGAAAAGGCCCTGGCTCTGACGCGGTGGAAACTTCTCCCTAGTTCCAAGTTCCCTCAGGCAAGTGACACCGAGAAGCGAGAAGCGAGAGCTACCTGCAGAGAGGTGAGACTGAAACCTCAGGCCCGCCTGGGATCGGGTTTTACCCAGCGAAGACCAGCGCCTCAGCCAAGACCAACCCCGACGCCCGGCTCTGTCTCTCAGGCTCCGCCCCTGGGGTGGGGGCGTGGGGGGGGGCCGGGGGGCGGTCTCTGGCCCTTCTCAGGGATCAGATCCCCTACCCTACCCCGGATGGATGCTCTGGTGCAGGGCTTCCCACAGGCAGATGCTGGGGAGGCAAAGCCTCAGGCCTGGGAAGAGGCAGAAAAAAGACCTGCAGGAAAAATCTATTTTCACCTTTGAAGTGCAGGTGCTTTTTGTATTTTATTCCATGCTCTTTCCGTATTTGTTTTGGTGTAAGAAAAATCTTTACCCCGTTCTTCTGGTAAAATTGGTACCCCAGGAGGATGCCCTTATCGTGTGCTTTAAGTCCACCCAGCACCTAGGACACCCCTCATGGAGGGTAGGTACGCTCAGTTGGCAAAGCGCGGGTGGGGGTCCCTCAGGAGGACTCCTCGCCCACCCTCTGAGCTGGCTCTCAGCCCCTGCTTCTGGTCCCCTGCCGTCACTCCTGCATTTACTCTTGGCATGTCTCAGGGTCACAGACTTGGCAGTTTCTTCAACCCAGACACCCACCCCTAAATCTTAGAGGACACCCTGTTGCAGGCCTTAGACACACAGAATCCCACTTCCCAGCACCAGTGAGGAGGGGGTGTGTGTCTGACACCACCTCCCCAAAAATAAGTGTCTAGGGGACAGTGTTGAATCAGGGCACCCTGGCCAGACCCCCTCCCTACAACATCTGTATCTAGATAAATCTAGGCAAAGAGAACACCGAGGGCAGCTGGAGAGATGGAAAGTGGGGGTAAGGGTGGGGAGAGGATTATGCAGAGCAACAGAAGAACCACTTACAAACTGGGATGTTGCTGGGAAAGACCCTGTGGGCAGGCAGTCAGCCCCAAGGCCTGTGCCGGCTGTCTTCCCAGGGGCACCAGGGTGTTCAGTCCTGGGGGGAAGTGCTGGCACCTTCCACGAACATTGGTCCAGGCAGGAGCAGACCCACCTCTCCAAAGAGAAGTAAACCCAGTTCTTTGGGCCCTTGGGAGAAACCAACTATTGGCAGGTTTTGCAAAAACATTTGCTCAAATCATTGATGCCTTAGAACAATTGTTTCCTTTTCCCTCTATTCCAGGAGTGGCATTCTGGACTTTTCCTGATGGTTTCAGCCAGGAATTTCTAAAAAATCAGTGATCGCCAAAGTTTTTGGATTATTCATCTCCATTTGCACAAATTTTAGATGCACTCAATATACTTGTGTCTAAAAACTTATAAATTATATATAACTCTACTTATATATTCGCACATCATAAGGCATATACAAAAAATAGGCACTTTCCAAAGGATGAGTTGAAAATTAAATACAAATAAAAGATTTAATGTTTCTTTCTCTGTGCTGTGCTTAGTCGCTCAGTCGTGTCCAACTATCTGGGCCCATGAACTGTAGCCTGCCAGGCTCCACTGTCCATGGAATTTTCCAGGCAAGAATACTGGAGTAGGTTGCCATTTCCTACTCCAGGGGATCTTCCCAACCCAGAGATCTCGAACCTACATCTATTGCGTCTCCTGCATTGGAGTGGGTTTAAAGAAGAAATTAACATCCAGCGGCTCCAGGCTAATGGTGAAGGGAACGCCATGGAATTTGACGACAGAGTTGCCACTGGTCAGCTGCTAGCAATGGTTTTTCATCCTCAGTGTGCGTCAGAATCACCCAAGGCACTTTGAAACGTGCAGACGGCTGGAAGCTACTGCCAAGATCCTAGTGCAGTTGGTTTGGGATGGGGCTTGGGCATCAGTATTAAGTTGCTCGGGTGACTTAAATGTGCAGGTCAAGTTGAGAAACACTGCTTTAAATAAAGTGACTTCCACAGTAGAGGCTAGATTGCAGAGAATAAAAAAGGAGAGGCTTTTTTCAGTAGAGAGACTAGCAGTCTTAACATCAGACGAGGATGTTTAGCCTCAGTCTCCTCTACCTCGCTGGGGATTTAACCTCCTTGTTTCTTATCTATGAAATCAAGATAGAAATACTTGCTGTGCCCAGCTCACAGTTTCCTTGGGAGGTGAAGTCGGGATAATAGATGTGAGAGTACTTTGAAAAAAGATTGAAGGGCTATAAAAATGTAAGATTTATATGGTTGTCAGTTTTTTCCCCAAAGATGGCCCTAAAGATAGTGATTATCAACTGTAGAGACCTACGAGGAACCAGCATCCTTATCCACACTGAGCTCACAAAGGGAGCATCCTTTGATAAGTGCTCACAGCCACTGTCTAAAGGTCTAATGCTGTCTGCAGCCCTCACTTTTTCACAGCTAGCCTTAACCAGATGTATAATACATGCAGTTTCCACTGCCTTACAAATCCTACCTAACACTGCTAACTACACAGCCATCCCACATAACACTAAAGAGTTGAAGGATGTTGCTGTAAAGATTAAAGAGTAAGTTTAATGTTACAAGGTCCCCATTTAGTCGTCAATCCTAATTGTCATAGAGAATGAGGAAGGCAGAGGACAGACGTCTGAGAATGCAGACGATGCTGCAGGGTCAGAAAAGTATCATTTGCCTAGTGGATGGGGAAAGGTTGTCCAAAATCTAAGCCCAAACCAGGAGAATTCAGTAACCACCTTTGAGTCAACTTCATACCCGGATATGCCTACAAATACATGTCATGCCAGGCTTCCAAGGAATGAAGCAATACTCTCAATCTCCCACACTCTGATTCCCTTGGGGTAGCACCTGCCCCCAAGTGAGCAGTGGTACCTTTTTATGGTGACTGAGTTCCAATTAGGAGGCTTTCTGTAACCCTAGATGATCACAGATGCAAAAAAGCAGTATCACAACATGTGCTTTACTCTTGTTGGAGATTTTCCTTTGGGAAAAATACAAGAAATAAAATTCTTTGTCAGGGATGTAGCATACACAGTGGTTAAGTTTCTTTTTTTTTTTTTCTACTGAACGGTTGAACTCAGAGCAAGAATAAAAGCCCTATACAGGAGAGAAGCCAGGTGTCAGATAACCAGTGTAAGCATCAGAGATATCCTGGGGAAGATCGGTTACCTACCTCTCACCTCCAGCCCACGCTGGCTCCTTCTACTCGGGTTGCTGTTAGGGGAGGTGGTAATCACATTCTCCACCCGCTGGCAAGTCCTCTGACGGTCTCCACTCAACCTCTTCTACCTGCAAAAAGGCCAACGTCAAAACTGCCCTCCCCCAGCACATTCGAGTCAGTTCAAATGAGGTGGATGAACCTAGAGCCTATTATACAGAGTGAAGTAAGTCAGAAAGAGAAAACTAAATATTGTATATTAACGCATATACGGAGAAGGCAATGGCACCCCACTCCAGTACTCTTGCCAGGAAAAATCCCATGGACAGAGGAGCCTGGTGGGCTGCAGTCCATGGGGTCGCTAAGAGTCAGACACGACTGAGCAACTTCACTTTCACTTTTCACTTTCATGCATTGGAGAAGGAAATGGCAACCCACTCCAGTGTTCTTGCCTGGAGAATCCTAGGGACGGGGGAGCCTGGTGGGCTGCCATCTATGGGGTCGCACAGAGTCGGACACGACTGAAGCGACTTAGCAGCAGCAGCAGCAGCAACGCATATACATGGAATCTAGAAAGATGGTACTGACGAACACATCTGCAGGGCAGCCACGGAGACACGGACATAGAGAAGACTTGTGGACACAGTCGGGGAAAGAGAGGGTGGGGTGGATTGACAGCATATTATGAAAACATGTACGTTACCAAACGTAAAATAGCCTGTGGGAATTTGCTCAAATCGGTGCTCTGGGACAACCTAGAGGGATGGGACGGGGTGGGAGATGGGAGGGAATTTCAAGAGGGAGGGGACACGTGTGTACCTACGGCTGATTGATGCTGAGGTATGGCAGAAACCAACACAGTATTGTAAAGCAGTTATCCTCCAACTAAAAATCAAAGGATTAAACAAACAAAAAGTACTGCCGTCCTTCAAACACAAGTACAGACACCCAAAGCCAGACACTACCTCATCTTACACTACCTCCAACCAGACTCATGTAAAACTACAGAGTAAAATAGAATTTTGAAACAGAGACATAAAAGATTCCTCCCGAGTTTACATCAGTCATCTCCTCCACTGAGAAACCACTTTCCTCATGTTCAGACATCCTTGCAAAAAGCTGACCATGAGGAGAAAGGGATACAGAAGCAGAGGTGGGGACCACATCCTTGGCTCCTTTTTAAATGAGAAACATTCACTTTGAGGAAGCATTCTTTCATGCCCCAGTGTACAGACCCTAACCTTCTGGATGAAAGGCAATCAGATTTGGTGAAAAGGGGAATAACTATGCAGGCACTCAGCTACATGTTAAAATCCCATTAAAAAAAAAAAAAAGCTACTGTGAGTTTGGCCAAGTCATTTAATCCCCTTTAGTCTCTTTTCCCCTTATTTATGGCAAGGAATAACACACTGTCATATCGCATTCTCGTGGCCGTGATGCGGAGCATGGAGGGCCACAGCGTGTAACATGGCATGGCTCAGCCTCCCCCCTGCTCCGCTGAGACCGAGTTTTTCCATGTCGGGAAGTCCAGTGACCTCCTATTGTTGTGACTTCCCTGTGAACACGAGAAATCTCAGCTAGAGGCACGTGCTTGTCATCGGGAGCCAGGTGCTGGGGAGGGGATTCTTAGCCGTCTTTCCTTCCACAATTCCTACCATTTTGTCTGTTGAAGCTGTCCTCATCAATAAATCAGCATGAGGCAGTGCATTTTTTTAAATCACATGGAAATTTTATCATTTTTTGTTATAATAATATACAAACAGAAGGGCTTTCCCCTGCTCTGAAAGCTACGCTGTCGACAATCACAGTTTCAGAAGCACAAGAGACAAAAAGTACCCTGAAACTCAAGATGAAGGCTAAAATTAGATTTCTCTTCTAAAAACACCTCCTTGTTCATCCCTAGGAAATGCTACTGCAGCCGCTCTCACTGTGGGTGACTTCCTGTTCCCAGAGCCAGTGCCATACAGAGACACAATTGACATAAGAATAGCTTAAAACTTAACTGTACGATTATTTTTCAAGTAGCTTCTCCAAGTATAATACCTCTGCTTCAAGAAAAAAAATAACATCTGCAAATATTTGAAAAATCGAAATTCTATGCAAGGACCCTGAGATGAACACAATTGAACGTAATAGCTCCTTCCACACCATTTCCTAGGGACTGGACCGCAAAAAGTCTTAAGACGGCTTTCCAAATAAATTTTATTTATTCACTGAAGAAAAGGATATTTGAAGTTCTTGTATTCCTTTCACATAGAGATGCTTCACTGAGCTTTAAGAGAAGTCTGTGAGTGCAAAATGAGGAATTCCTCAGCTTCTAGAAAATGTAATCCTTTCAAACATCTGAAATGTTAAAATTTTATGCAAAAAATGTCTTTTGTAAAAGATATAGCTAAAAACCTTGAAACATATATCACTCCAAACTGGCCTTGACATTTATGTTGTAAAAATTAATACACAGTCAGATGCCTACGAACGCACAGAGTGCCTCTGGGTGGCAACACTGGCTGTCCCTGGGGAGATTAGGGTAGGAGGGCATTTCACCCCTCCTGTGCTTTATATTCTGTATTTAATTAAACCCATTCTCTTCAATAAGCAAGACAACTCACCCATCCCATTCAAGATGAACGATCCGTTTCTACAGTCAGTACAGGAGACCGACCTTCTCCCTAACCTGGCCCTCAGTCATGCTGTACATCAGAGAAGCTCTTTGCCTTCTTTCCACGCTGGGCATGTGCTAGGTGCTGTGCTGGGTGCTGCGGTGGCACGAAGTAGACAATGAAAATAAGATGCTGTCTCCAGAGTGACCCCACAGGTCAGCTGAGCACCACCCCGCTTCCTATGCCCTTCCCAGTCTCCTCCCAGCCACAGACAGGCTCCTGCTTTTCACAGGTATCACTACGGTCTTTTCCTTGTTGCCACGCGTTCCCCACCCTTGTGATTAAATAGCTTGTTGTTTTATTTTTTTAAGTATTCACTTATTTTAGCTGCATCAGGTCCCAGCCTCAGCACTGACATTCGTTGTGGTGCACGGGCTTCTCTCCAGTTGTGGCTCTCGGGCTCAGATGCTCCCTGCCATGTGGGATCCCAGTTCCCCCATCTGGGGATTGAACCTTTGCCCCCTGCATTGCGAGGCACATTCCCAGCCGCTGGACCACCAAGGAAGTCCCTGCTGCTGCTGCTGCTGCTGCTAAGTCGCTTCAGTCGTGTCCGACTCTGTGCAACCCCATAGACAGCAGCCCACCAGGCTCCCCTGTCCCTGGGATTCTCCAGGCAAGAACACCGGAGTGGGTTGCCATTGCCTTCTCCAATGCATGAAAAAGAAAAGTGAAAGTGAAGTCGCTCAGTCGTGTCCGACTCTGAACGACCCCATGGACTGCAGCCTACCAGGCTCCTCTGTCCATGGATTTTCCAGGCAAGAGTACTGGAGTGGGTTGCCATTGCCTTCTCCAACGCATGAAGGTGAAAAGTGAAAGTGAAGTCGCTCAGTCGTGTCCGACTCTGAACGACCCCATGGACTGCAGCCTACCGGGCTCCTCCGTCCATGGGATTTTCCAGGCAAGAGTACTGGAGTGGGGTGCTATCGCCTTCTCCAGGAAGTCCCTAAATGACTTTTTAAAAGAGGCTAATATGCATTCTCTTCCTCGGTAACCCTGAGACACAGTGCCCAAGGGAGCAGGTTCGGACTCCTCTTCCTTTTGGCCCTGAAGTATCAGTGGAAGACACTGAAGCCACTCACTGCGTTATTTTGGCAAGTTGCTTAACCTCTTTGAGCCTCAGTTGCTCATTCTTGAAAATGTGCCAGTCATTATGCCATCAGGACTTTTCCCCAAATGGCTCAGTGGTAAAGAATCCACCTGCAGTGCAGGAGACACAGGAGATGCATGTTCGATCCCTGGGTGGGGAAGATCCCCTGGAGGAGAAAATGGCAACCCACTCCAGTATTCTTGCCTGAAAAATTGCATGGACAGAGGAGCCTGGTGGGCTACCATCAAAAGGATCGCAAAGAGTTGGACACGACTGAGTGACTAAGCATGCACACACACATTATACCATCGGAGGGATGGAATGGAGATCGAATGATAGTAGTTAGTAATCTAATTATGTAATCATAGTGAAGTGCCGAGTATAATACCCACCGCATAGCAGGTGTGCAATAAAAGTGAGATGACATCACCATCATGTT
This sequence comes from Bos mutus, assembly GCF_027580195.1. NCBI lineage: Eukaryota > Metazoa > Chordata > Mammalia > Artiodactyla > Bovidae > Bos > Bos mutus. The sequence goes on from NC_091640.1 coordinate 56,721,022, forward strand.
CACCTTCAGTGGTAGCAGCACGAACTGATTCTCACTGCCGCACGATTGTGCTTTCAAACTTCCCAGGCCTGCACACTCTTCCAGCTCTCTGTCTCTGGACCTGCTTTAAAGGGCGGGCTTCAAAGTCAAAGAGGCTTCACCTTGAGCAAATCCTTAACATCAGTTTCTTCAGCGGTAAAGTGAAGGGAGTGATGTTTTGCTCACCCGATCAAGGAAAGATTACGGATGATGTATTAAAAGCACCTGGCCCTTAAAGAGTGCTCTCTACATGTTGGCTGCTTTTCCTTTACTCCCAGGGGCTTAGCCATCTGCTGGCCCTGGCATGCCCTTCCCTAACCCTAACCCTCAGCCTGGTTGCCCCTAACTGCCCTGCCCCTGTGACCATCTCCATTTCTGGAAACTTCCATGTATCTTCCTAGACTCTGTTCCAGTTGAGAGCTTTTGTGAAGCTTTCTTTGACCACAATGTCTTTTCCTACCTCTGAACTCATAAAGTATTTATCTTCTGTGGGGAATTAGGAGGTAGAAATCCAGAGAGATTCCAAGAGCTTTCCTCTGTGGCCAGTGTTAGACCCACTAGAAACAAAGGAGTCAGGCCATAGGGTACAGAACGAACTCCTTCGCTTGCGGCTTGGGGGCCGTCTGCTGGGAAACGGCTCCTTGAGAGTTTCCCAGTGGCTTGTCGTCTGGAGACGTCACCTGTCCTTCCAAAAGTCAGCTCCATGATGCCTTATTCAGCGGTGTCTCATAACGGAAAGTGGTCCGCTTTTCTCATTCATAAATTAAGGCACAAAAGAGACTGGCAGGTCCCTGGATGCATCATCTGGTCTCCACGTGAGCAGCTGCTGTTTCCCTCTCTCCATGGATCTGACTCCAGCTGCTCCTACACACGCTCAGTTCAAGTCAGACTGAGCCCTCGCTCTCTGCAGACTGTGGACGGTTCTGAGCGGCACTGCTGAAGGTACAGTGTCACTGGGAGCCTTCGAGGGCCATCTTTGTGGCAATAAGCTCACCGTGACCCTCCCTGCCTCCTGTCTTCACCCCTCCTGGGGATCCTCAAGTTCTTTGCCTAGTGAATCCTACTCACACTTTAAAACTCAGCTCAGAGGTTGCCCTCTGTGAAGAAGCCCACCTCCAACCTCCCCAACACAGGGGTCATCACCCAGATCTCTCATCAACCCTTCGTTGTTGAGCTGGTCACACAGCACAGACAGGATGTCTCCTTCCCTCTCCCCTCACAAGACCGTAAGAGTCACGAGCTTGAGAGTGATGGTATGATGACCGTGTCTGCCCCACCGGGGTACATGACAACCAGCACATCCTGTTTAGTGAATTGATGAAAGAGAACAGAAATTAATAAAGGAACAACGCAATTTCTAACCAAAGACACCATCCCTCCCAGATTTCCCAACCAAGTGGTGCCTATAACTTACTCTTGGTAGGCATGCGTTGGTGAGGAACCCACAGGGCAACAACTGTGTCTGCAAAAAGTGTTGTTCTCCGTGTGTGCTCAACTGTGTCCAGCTGTCTGCCACCCCACGGACTGTAGCCCACTAGGCGCCTCCGTCCATGGGATTTTCCAGGCAAGAACACTGGAGTGGGTGGCCATTTCCTAATCCAGGGGATCTTCCCGACCCAAAGACTGAACTTGCATCTCTCACGTTTCCTGCATTGGCAGCAAATTCTTCACACTGTGCCACCGAAAAAGTGGGGAAATACTTGTATCCAAAATAATAACTCCCCTAGGAAACGTTAAGTCAAAGAAGTCTTGAGATATATATATATATATATATATATATATATAGTATTCATCCTCCTGAACTCCTGTAGAGGTCAGATTTCCAATGAAATCTGAAAAGTGATATTCTGTAAAAGTACCTGATTTTTATTTTACTAAGTGGCTATAATCCCAGGCCTGAAAAATATCAGATTCTGTAGCCTCAGTTGCTCTTTGATGAAGCATTCCCAAGATTTTTCACTCTGGTAATTACTGAGCAATCCATTTTTGCCTTTAGGCCTGGCATAGGATTCCTGCATGCCTATTTATTTTCTAGCTAATTTGGTTCCTTTACATCATGTGACCTTCAGTGATCCATATGCAATATGCGAATTATTCTAGCAGGACTTTCTTCAGAAGGTTCACAGAGGTGTGCTAAGCATAAGCAATACATCAATTTTTAAGTCCAAGAGGAATGAGTCCATATCATATGTCCCAGGAAAACCTGTAACGCTGTAAGAGAACCAAAGAGCTTCTTTGCCATTTTCTGTAGGAAAATGCCTCACCAAGTACGCCTTTTTCTATACATTGTACAGTAGGATATTTATAGGGTCACAGAAAGACACTAAAAATGTACCCAAGCTGTTTTAGCTCATATTTATTAACTGTTCAATACAAGCCAGGAGCTCTGCCAAGGCCTTTACCTGCCTTGTTTAATTTTTTCTCAGATTCTGGGTCGGGGGGGCGGTCTTTATTTCAGTCCTGTAGATAAGGAGCTAGAAAGCTAGAAGCACAGAAGCTGACAACTTCTCCTAGGTCACAGAGTCAGCGTTCCAGGGCCAGTCTGCTGACTCCAGAGCCTGAAGCTGTAACCAGTGTCCTCTGGACTCCATGGCAGACCCCTCTACCTCCTGGTCAAGGAGAGTTTTTTCCAACATGTATCATTCCCAGACAGCTCTCATAAGGTCTTATTCCTTTGGGCATTTTACACTACACTCATATGATCTCTTTTTATAAAATTGTATTTATTCAAAAAATATGGTTCAAATATTCATCATGCACAGACCTGTAAGCCCTCTCTGTAACTTTTACATAGTAAAACGTCCCATGGGGGAAAATCTGTGTCCTCTTGACCTACATTTTTAGATGTTGATAAAAAATGTCTTGAGTGGGTGCAAATTACTGTCTTTTCCATTGGAAACAGACGGTTGCATTCCATGCACTGCTGGCCACACGAGACATGTGTTTCACAGGGAGCTTCTTAGGTCCTCAAACACTCCTTAAACATCTAGACCGAACGCAGGGAGGATGTGGAAACAAGGGTTTCCCAGGTGGCCCACTGGTAAAGCATCCACCTGCCAATGCAGGAGATGCAGGAGACATGGGTTCGTTGAGATTCCTAGATCGGGAAGATCCTGGAGTAGGCAATGGCAACCTGCTCCAGCATTCTTGCCTGGAAAATTCCATGGAGAGAGGAGCCTGGTTGACTATAGTCCAGGGGGTTGCAAAGAGTCAGATAAAACTTGTTGACTGAGGGTAAGTGCGCATATGTGCATGTGCGCGCACACACACACACACTCACACTCACAGAAACAGGGCAGAAGAAGACGCGGCCCTGGTTACGCAGGAGCTTTGAGCCCAGGAGTTCACCGCTCTGAGGAATTCACAGCTCACAGACAGGCCGTAGTGTCAGGTCCACCGAAGCCCATAAAATCAGGAGTTCAAGACAGGAAGATATCACAGTCACCCTGGAAAACATCAACTTGTTTTATTAGAAAAGGCTATTGAAGACCAATTTCTCCCCTCTGGCTTCTGTCCTTAGTGCTTGCTGACCATTATTGGAAGGACCAGTTAGTCAGTCAGTCAGCTCAGCCGCTCAGTTGTGTCCAACTCTTTGAGACCCCACAGACCGCAGCACACCAGGCCTCCCTGTCCATCACCAACTCCCAGAGCTTGCGAAAACTCATGTCCATCATGTCAATGATGCCATCCAACCATCTCATCCTCTGTCGTCCCCATCTCCTCCTGCCTTCAATCTTTCCCAGCATCAGGGTCTTTTCCAATACGTCAGTTCTTCGCATCAGGAGGCCAAAGTATGGGAGCTTTGGCTCCAGCACCAGTCCTTCCAATGAATATTCGGGGCTGATCTCCTTCAGAATGGACTGATTGGATCTCCTTGCAGTCCAAGGGACTCTCAAGAGTCTTCTCCAACACCACAGTTCAAAAGCATCAATTCTTCATCACTCAACTTTCTTTATGGTCCAACTCTCACGTCCATACATGACTACTGGAAAAACCATAGCTTTGATTAGACAGACCTTTGTCAGCAAAAAGGACCAGGCCAAGAGTATAAAGATAGAGGAAAGAAACCACAGCTAACTTCAAAGAACAGAGCCAAAGAAACATGTGGGTTGCTTTCTGAGCATTCAACAGCATGACTGAAAATGAATTAACTTTTGTTTCCAAGGAACATTAAACCAGGTAACACGTGAATATGCTAAAACAAACTGAAAGTCAAGCAACACAAAGTGTTACCTGGTGAGCTTTCCCTCCACCCTCGGAGGCAGCCTCTCTGCCTTGGCTCCTGGACTCCTCCAAAGAGAGCTGTGGGCATTCATAATGGATGGAGGTTTATCATACTCCAGCTTCTGGTCTGGGGCTTCCCCCATGGCTCAGCGGGTAAAGAATCTGCCTACAATGCAGGAGACACAGGAGACGTAGGTTTAATCCCTGGGTTCAGAAGATCCCCTGGAGAAGGAAATAGGAACCCACTCCAGTATTCTTGCCTGGGAAATCCCATGGACAGTAAGAGCCTGGTGAGCTACGGTCCATGGAGTCGCAAAGAGTCAGAAACAACTTAGCAACTAAGCACACAGGCGGCTTCTGGTCCAAGCTAAGCTAAGCTTCAGGGCAAAGTTGAGCTGCCCATCCTGAAGGCCGGGCCACAGGGATGAGTCAGAAAAGTGTGAAATGGACAGTTAAATCAGAGTGACCTGCTGCAGTCCTGGTCAACTGTGCGGCGTGCCTGTCGTCTACTTGCAGTGTGCTAGGAACCAGACACTGGGAGGAAAGAGGGGGGAGTCCAGCCCTCCACCCTCACAGCTCACCTTACAGCTCTGCTAGGCACGACCCATCTTCTAGAGAGAAGTAAAGGATGCGCTGGGCAACCCAAGTGGATAGAGGAGAGATTATGGAAAATGCCAAGAAGGTTTGAGGTGCTCACAAGGCCCAGTGGCTCTCCAGGGCTTCCTCGTGGGGTGCTAGGGCAGGTGCTGATTGGTGGGACCGGGCTCAGTGGTGAGCAAGAGAAGCTTTTTAATATCTGCTCCCAAAACCACTGTCCCAGCATCTCAGAAACACCCAGCTGGTGTGCGTCCTCCAGGACAGCCCACCCAGTTATTTATTTCTGTATTCCACGATTTACTTATAAAGCAATGAACTGTCCACGGAACTAAGTTTGGGCGTCTGTCTGGCCACAGGCATCGCCCTCGCCGGCACCCTCGGCGGGGAAGGCCGCGTAGACGCGGGCTGCAGCCTTCCGAGCCTCAATTCGCCTCCCTCCGCCACCTCCCCTTCACCCCTCCCTCCCCCGCCCCTCCCCCGGTTATTTGGGAGATTAGAGTTCATTAATTAAATCCTGTGCTTAGATCGAACTGTAACATTATTCCAATCACATTTGTCTTGCAGGAGGCAGAGGAGATGGCAGCCTCGCTGGAAACGCGCGGGGGAGCCTGAGCCGGCGGCCGGAGACGCACGGCGCGCCGCTCCAGCGCCGCGGCGCCGCGCAGACCCTCCGTCTCCCTGCTCAGCCTCGCGGGCCCGCTCGCCCCTGCCTCCCGGGCCCGGCTTCTCTCTGGGGCTCCTGCCCACCCCTACCCCGGGGCCCCTGCGCGGCTCCCCTGCCCGGTCCCCCTCCCCCCGGCACATACGCTGACACGCGCGCGCGAACACACACACTCACACACACACTGACACGCCAGCGAGCTGCTGGCCGCTCAATGGACCGATTTCCCCGCTTTTCCTGATCCCAAGCCGGCCCGGGATGAGAAATTGCAAAATGGCCCGGGTCGCCAGTGTGCTGGGGCTGATCATGCTCAGCGTCGCCCTGCTGATTTTATCGCTCATCAGCTACGTGTCCCTGAAAAAGGAGAGCATCTTCACCACTCCCAAGTACGCCAACCCGGGGGCGCCCCGAATGTACATGCTCCACGCGGGATTCCGGTGAGTGCGGGGCCTCTGGGCGCCCGCGGGTTATCTAGTTTATGGGGGCGGGAGGTCGGGGGGTGGGGGAAGGGAGGGTGTTTTGCCTTCTCCGAGACACTTTGGGCAAGATAACTGCGTGGACCTTCCATGCCTCGCTCTGATTCTTAACACCACCGCCACCCACCTCCTGCTTTTTTTTTAAATCCGGACGTCGTCCTCATCAAAGTGATTGCATTCTCATATTCTTCTTTGGCATCCCTTCCCCCATTTCAAAAATGGGGGGTGGGGTGGGGTGGGGAGGGTGGTTTAAGGAGAATGATGGTGGATGGAGAGGCCTTGTGTGTATCTGGGAGTGGGCATGCAGAGATGGACATGCGTGGCGGTGAGCGCCTACCCCGCGCGCGGACCGGGGCGAGTTAATGGCGCAGGCGCCGGACTCCTCTGGCGCGCTCTCCTGCTTTCCTCCCCCCACCCATGAGCCATCAAACGAGGCGCGGGTCTGTTCTCTTGCAGCCCCTGGGGTCCTCGACCTCGATCCTTACCCACCGCCCTGCCATCGCCCCCCGCCCCCCCCCAACTCTTTCCGGGATTTCCGCAATCCCCCCCGCCCTCTGCGGGAAGCGAGCCGCCTAAGGGCCGCCTCCCCTCGCCCCGGGTCCAAGTCACCGCCGGGCGCGAGGCTGGACCGAGAAGGCAGGCGCCGGGCGAAGCTTGGCGGAGCTCGTGGAGGCCCTCTGCCCCAACTGTGACCGCACCCCTACCCCCACCCCCAAGAGCTCTGCCAACAGAGCCTTCAAGAGGGGCTGGTGGCGAATACGAACTGCACCCTGTGGTCTCAGCCAGACCCGAGGTGCGAAACCCAGGGAAGGAGTGGAGCGGATGTCCGGAGGGCCCCCGGTCAGGGGATGGGGCTGAAATCAGACCGAGGCTCGGGAAGGAAGAGGTTAAGGAAGGAGCCATCCCCCAACCCACCCCCCACCAAGCCTTCCCCAGGGTCTTGGGTTCATCTGCCCTTTTCTCCAAAAATCAATCGGGCCGCGGCGCGGGGGTGGCGCGGGCCTAGCCGGCCTGGGCGCGGCCGCTGTCCGCGGTGCTGACTCCCCGGCCCTCCCGCCCGGGCGCGGCCGCTGTCCGCGGTGCTGACTCCCCGGTCCCCCTGGGGCGGCAGCTTCTGGCCGAACGCCGGGCTCCCGGCCCTGCTCTCCGCGAGACGGCCATTTTATGGTCTCTCCCTCGCCCGGAGGGATGGACAATGGAGACGGGCTTGCCTAGTTTCCCCTCTTCCTCCCGAGTGTGTGTGGGGAGCAGAAGGTGGCCCAGACGAGCAGGGGGCTCTGGGGCGGGATGTCACCGAGGGCCTGCGCCAACTAGCCGCCCGCACCACCACCGTCCCCTCCCCGCTGCCATCCGGCCGGACCTTAATGGCTGCCTTGGCTTCCCCGAGCGGAGCCCAGCGCGTTTGTCTGTGTACTCATGCCCCTCTCCAGGTCGCAATTTGCGCTGAAGCTTCTAGATTCGTCATTGGTGCCCTTTCCGCATTCTGTGACTCATGAACTCCAAGCCAGACCTAAGTGGACGTTTAATCGGACAGCGTTTTTACATCAAAGGTAGGATAGGAGATCCAGGAGGTGTTCTGAATTCTGGAGCTCAAAACCAAAACAAAACGAAATAATAACAGTACAACAGAAATCCACTCCCCCCAACCCGAGGTGTATCTGCATTGCCTTCCTGGCCTGACTGCACAAAGGCTGATTAGTAACCCTTTTCTGTTTATGGAGTGCCCCCTCATAAAAGGAAAACATCAATAAGGCCACTTTGAAAAGAAGGAGGGGGGGAGATATTTCTAGTATTCTCCTTAACTTGAGCTTAAATTGAGCATTGTGATTTATAGGTAACATGTATGGCTAATACTGCCAAAGCCATTTATTTAAAAAAAGTTAATGACAAAAAGACCACCCAATGCATTTTCATTGCCCCTCACTGGAAAAAAAAAAAAAAAAAAAAAGTAAAAAAGTATTGTCTCACCGAAATACAGAAGACACTATACTTCATCCCCAACAAATTACTAGTGAAAAATCTCAGCCCAAATATATGCAGATGTTTAAGTATGGTTTTGGTTTTTTAACCTGATTGTTCTCATTAAACTTTTATAGCTTTTAATATATTGTAAACGCTACCAAAATTACTCTTAGTTGTCTTACAGCAGCTTCATTTATACATGGAGTGTGTGTGTGTGTGTGTTTCCTTTCTTTTCTTTTTTTCTTTTTTGAGGTGGGAGAAGAAAGATGAGATTTATGTGAATGTATGTATTTTCCTCAGTGATTTCTGGTCTACTCTTAGCAATCCCAGATAAGTCATTACTTCTTCCTTCTTGGTGGGATAATTATGCTGCTAAATGGAATGTGAGCCATCTAGTGTATTCATTAGGGGTATGAATACTTATTTTACAAAAGTTTACTTTACCACTCTATTTAGGGTGTTGTGTTTTGGTCATAGAATTTCTAGTTATCGCACTCTTTTAATCCAATGATAGAATTAAAACAAATTCAGTAGCTATCCACGGTACATGAAAATGTTTACTTGAAAAGCTGGCATAGAGTCATTTGATTATGATTAAAATTTTTAAAACACTGTTTAATTATCAATTAGTCCATGATAATAATTGATTAATTCTAAAACTCTGAAGTTTTTTTTTTTTTAACTTTTGTGGTTTTAATCCAACTTAATTTTCTAAGCAGCCCAGAAAATTGTCATGGGTCAAATATATTATATATTTCCCAAAACATATTTCTGTCTCAGTAAAAATGTTCTCCCCACACTAGGCCATGTGATCCAAATAACCAATTAGAACAATATTTCCTTCTCAAAACTCCCCTTCTTTCAATCCATTTATTAGGTAATCTTTAATTAATTTGCCCAGTGTCACTTTAAGCTTTTATCTTTGTAACAGTTTGCAGTGAACACTTAGTAACTTTGGAAGTTTGCTTTAAAGCCTTCAGTGTATGTCGCTCTGCATTTTGACAACTTGAAGTAATTTTTTAAAAAGTAAGATTCCAGGTAAAGTGATAGTATGCAAAGCATTTAGTTTCATTCCTGCCATTTGTTTTAGGCAAAAGATAGAGGAGTTCAGTGATTTCTTAGAACTGGATAACCTAGTAGCAAAGTAACACATGACCGATCTCTCTTAAGTATTTTAAATAGCAGAGATTTTAAGGGGAGATAGTTAATTTCACTTAATGCTCAACATGAAAGCAACCAGAAATTAGTGCTAAGTATCACCCTTGCCTGTTTATCCTCTGAATTCTTAGAATATACACATGTTTTCAGGATTTACAATAGCTTCTTTTTCTAAAGAATTAGGTTTCTCTAACTTAATTGGGTTTCTATATAATCAAGTAGAAAAAGATTCCTTTTTCATTATTCAAAGGACAATAATGAGATTATCATCTCATTTCTATTAAATATTCAACTACTCCCACTGCTATTACCGTTTTCATATTTTAATAATAGATAGTACCATACTGACTCATATCTGTTTGACTCTTATTTGGACACCAGTAATATTTTATATTCTTCGTACACTATAGCCCAATAGCAAACAAGTAGTCCCTAGTTGCAAACTGTAAGTCACCAATGTTTGTGCATTAATGTGAGCTCCTTGGGGTCTGTGTAAATTGTCTCCCTGTATCTTCTGACACAGTTTGGCCCATGCCTCCCCCTTGATCAAATACATTTTTTGGGTAGAGCAGAAACCCAAAGAATCAGCAACTGAAAACCATAAATCACAACATTTACAAGCCTTAGAGGATTACACCCAGAATTTGAGAGACTAGAGCATGCCTGTAATCCTGAAGCAGTTCTCTCTTCAGTTATTATGAGTGTATAATCTTTCCTGGGTTACGTGTGCCTACAGTTCTTGCCTGAATGAAACATTGTAAGACCTAAGATGGAAAATCAGTTCTTTTGAATGGGATACATTTAATGAATCTCTTTTTATTTTAGGCAAGAAATTCTTCAGCATGTCGATGTAATAAAAAACTTTTCTTTGACCAAGAATAGTGTTCGGATTGGACAACTGATGCACTATGATTATTCCAGCCATAAATACGTTTTCTCTATTAGCAATAACTTCCGATCACTGCTTCCAGATGTGTCTCCCATTGTGAATAAGCGTTATAACATTTGCGCTGTGGTTGGAAATAGCGGGATCCTGACAGGGAGCCGGTGTGGACCGCAGATAGATAAGTCAGATTTTGTTTTCCGTTGCAATTTCGCCCCTACGGAAGCTTTCCAAAGAGATGTTGGAAGGAAAACCAACCTTACCACCTTCAACCCCAGCATCCTGGAAAAATATTACAACAACCTTTTGACCATTCAGGATCGTAACAACTTTTTTCTCAGTTTGAAAAAGCTTGACGGGGCCATTCTTTGGATCCCTGCCTTTTTCTTCCACACATCGGCCACTGTTACCAGGACATTAGTTGACTTTTTTGTTGAACACAGAGGCCAGTTAAAGCTCCAGTTGGCTTGGCCTGGAAATATAATGCAACATGTCAACAGGTGTGTATGTTTTATTGCCTTTAACTCACACCCTACCAGATGGCAAATCAATATCGTAATCTGTTGGGGGTGGGAGCTAGCTATCTGATTAGTTAGTTGTTGTGGTTAGCATAGTACTTTAGAACACACTCTGACGTTTTGTAATGAATGAACGGATGGTTCTAGGTAAGAAGTTCAATCTCCTACCCAAGCTGGTAACCAAGTGTCAAATGGAAGGACTGGTGTTTCATCAGCTTTGCCTCTCCATCCCCTGTCCCCTTCCCTGGTGGTAAGCCTAACAAGCAGCCATGGAAATCACCACAAATCAATAATTTTCTCTGAATGGACAGCTACGTCCCAATAATGCCAACAACTAAAGTAGACAAATCAAGTGGTTTTCTTAAAGATGCAATTGACTTTAAATGTTCCTTTTTCTTTGATGGGTGGTTTTTTTGTTTTTTGTTTTTAGATAGCCAAGATTAGAAAACCATCTAGACAAGTCAAAATTGTAAAATCGGCTTTTATCATTGGAGATTTGAGTGCCAAAACATGTGAAAAGTATTTTAGCAGCTCGTTGTTATCCCCCTGTAATTTGAAAGACAGATTAACCAGGATGCAGTATTTTCATCTAGTCTGATGAGTCTTAACTCTGGCTATACCTCAGAATCACTTGGAGAGATTTAAAAAAGTACTCTTGTCTGGGCTCTGCTTCAAGAGATCCTAACGTGATTTGTCTGGTGGGGAAGGACAGCGGCTCAGATACTTGGTATGTCTTAATAATTCCTCAGATGATTCTAATGAGCAGCCAGAATTGGGAGCAGGCATTTAAGGGCTTCCATGGTGGCTCAGATGGTAAAGAATCTGCCTGCAATGCAAGAGACCTGGATTTGATCCCTGGGTTGGGAAGATCCTCTGGAGAAGGGCCTGGCAACCCACTCCAGGATTCTTGCCTGGAAAATTCCATGGACAGAGGAGCCTGGTAAGCTGCAGTCTATGGGGTCTCAAAGAGTCGGACACGACTGAGCACACACACACACACACACACTTATAAAATGAAGGGAATTTTATAAAACAAAATTAATTGCAGAATTTTTTTCTATGAATAATCTGAGAAAATTGCCTCACCTCTAATGTCCCCTGTTCAAGTAGCCCCAATGCCCTCACATACTATCCAGGTGTTACTGCAAGTTAGAATGGGTTCTGGGAGGTCTGGTAGAAAAGGTTATAAAATTTTTATCACATCGCAAATGGGTACATAGTAGACATCCTGTAGTCCTCTAACATCTTCCAGATTTAAGATCTTGTAGTTGACCTCTCACATAAAGGAGGAATGATCATGTAATCAGCTGGTACGTATCTAAAAGGCAGGCTGGTGCCAGCATTTAGAGTCCACGCTGGAACTTTTTCTTGGAAAGAAAAAGGACACTATTAAGAATTATGACAAAGATAACAGACAAAAACTGGGGCTATTTCAGTTTCCCAGGATGTATGGTTACCTGTTTAAGAGGTAATATAACCCAGCTTCTAAGTTTAAAGACGTATCAACTGAGGTACAAAGAACGAGGTATTTACTGGACATCGCTGCCCAAAATGGGTAGAACCAGAATTAGAAGCCAGGCTTCCTGCCAACCTGCCCTGTGGTCTTTCTGACTTCATCATTTTGCTCCTCTCTCACTCCATTTAAGCACAGCTGTACCAAAAGAATCATCAGAAGTCATTCTAACTCCTTAGGTAAGAATATGAAAACAAAGACTGAACTTGTGAATTTCACCTGGAAGGGGAATGTCCATGTGAAGCCTTCAGGTAGTGAAGAAGGGTCTAACTGCATGTGATAGAACCTTCCAGAAGCAGCCTGTGTGGCCCTTCTGGCCCCCAGCCTCTCAGGAGGCCCGTGGAGTAGCCAGAATGACCCACTTGGGCTTGGACCAAACACAGTAGTTCAACAAAACCTTGGAGGAAGTTCAGTCTGTGGAAATCTGATTCATGAACAGTTTGAGTATGCTTGTACACCAGTCACAAGTGCACGGGCACACGCATGCACACACCTTCACGCCACAGCAGTCTCAGATATTTGGCAGTTTAGGTAGCAAGGCTTCAAATTACTGTCTAAATATGGAAGGCACAACAACCATTATTTAGCATTTTTTACAAATTCAGAAAGTGTGTAAATACTTTTCTTAGGTTCTGGCACATCAAAGAAGGTCTTGGAAGCCCTCAGTTAAGACATAGGAACAGGGAATGTGGTTTTCACAAAAGGGTAGAAAAAAATAAGGCCCCCAAATCTTTTCAAACCCATGAAGAAAGATTTAACCTCTGAGTTTGGGTAAGGAAGTAACAGAGGAGGGCCCCTTAGAGTAAATACCCACTCCCTACTCCCAAGCGCCCTTTACGTATGAGAGGCATGGTCATTCTCATTGGTGGGCTTTTACGGCATCACCAGGGAGTCAGAGACACCACTCTTTAGGACAACCCAGAGTAGGGCCACTCCAGTATTTCTTGCCTGGAAAATTCCATGGACAGAGGAGCCTGTCATGCTACAGTCCATGGGGCCACAAACAGTCGGAACAACTCAGCGACTAAGCACACACACAGAGAGCAGGGACAGCTTTGAACGTGGGACTTCCACAGTAACAGACGAGCCCGCGCTTAGAAGGGCCGACACTTGGTTTAATCCTCTGCTTTGCCCTCTTGAAATTCTTGAGTATTTTTTAAATAAGGGCCCACATTTTCATTTGGCATTGGATCTCACAAAGTAGATGGCCCTGCCCTGAGGGGTTTTTTGTGGTCTTCAAGATAGATTCAGAATAGTACTGCTTAATTTACTTGGATAAATTCACTCCCCCCAAACTGGTCACAGTGACTCATCTGACGGAAACCTTCGACACTGGGCTCTGAATCCGCCTGTACTTATTATTCCACAGGTACTGGAAAAACAAACACTTGTCACCCAAACGGCTGAGCACAGGTATCCTCATGTACACCCTGGCGTCAGCAGTCTGTGAAGAGATCCACTTGTATGGATTCTGGCCTTTTGGATTTGACCCCAACACAAGGGAAGATCTTCCGTACCATTACTATGACAAAAAAGGAACCAAATTTACCACCAAGTGGCAGGAGTCCCACCAGCTGCCGGCTGAGTTTCAGCTGTTGTACCGAATGCATGGGGAAGGGCTCACCAAGCTGACCCTGTCACACTGTGCCTGAGAACTCCAAGCAGGAAGTGCCAAACGGCTGGTTTAAAAGTGCCCCGACTCACACCGAGTAGCCCGTCAGAATAGACCCCTAGAGAGTCTCATAAGGACTGTCTGCCCCTTAAGAGCAAAGGGGGTCTTTTCTCCCCTCTGCCCTGCTCTTTTAAGGGTCTTAGCAAGACAGATGCTTTGAAGCCTCATGATCTAAACTTGATTGATAAAGTGACTGTTGCATTGGGAACTCTGCTGCTAACGAAATGGTTTGAAGTATTTTCAAGTTTGTATTTTAATAATAAACTGCCTCCTTTTTTTTTTTTTTTTTCCTAGTGAGGATTAGAGTTGTAGTGTCTACAGCTTTGCTCAGATAGAGGCCTCGCAATCAGAGGCCTCTGGGCAGAGGTTAGGGCAGGATTTCAGTTTTGCCTGGGTGGGATCAGACTCTTTGAAATGAAAACAGAAAAAAATGGTTTGCAAATATCATCTCTCTCTTCCTCTCTTCCCTGCTGCCCCTCCCACCCTCTCCCTTCCACCCCCTACAACTACTTTCCTGGCCCCACCACCATGGACTTTTATATTTGGCTAGGAGTTGTGTTGAAATAGCTTTGCTTGTGTGTCTTGCATCTGTAATTGATAAGTTCAAGGCTCTGGGTAACTGATGTTTCATGACAAACTGAGTGGGTCGTGACGGATCCCCTTGCGATTCCTTTTATAAGAAATGCCCCTCGGGAAGTTCTCACTGGTCCATGCAGCTGTCCTGCAGCAGAGCAGCTCCTCTCTGCTGGGAGGCACGTGATCCAGGGCATCTTTGACCATCACTAAGAAAGACTGTGGCGCGGGTGGCGTCTCATCTCGTGACCCTGAGTGCTGTTATGGTAAATCATCCTGATGCCGCACCTTCAAGGGTGTTCCAGCCTGGGCGCAATGCCTCCCACAGCCCCAACCCAAGCACTGGACTGGGAATCCCCTCAGAACATAGAGGCAGGGAGTCAGCTTGAGTTTGGTACTTATAAAAGAAGAGAAAGGAAGGAGAATACTTAGAAGTTGTTACGGATCCCATGGCCCCTAAAGTGTTATAACTATGGTCAGGGCCTCTGAGAACCAGCAGGGTCAAAGCAGAGGAGGTGCTCTGAGACTGGCCAGGACCCCATGTGAACGGCGCTGAGGCGAGGTCATCCTGAGCGTCACGGTGTCCATCAGCACCGCTCCAGAACTCCAAGGCGATGGTAGACACCAGATATTCCCTCTTTCCACTGAAATCGGCTCTACAGATCTAACATTTCAAAAGGAAAAGCCACTGTTTCGTGGCAAGCCTGGTCCTAAATGAACCCTTGGGACTGGAGATGCATGGGCCTGCTGCAAGGGGTTCAGCAGCTGCTCCCCTTTCAGCCTTAGGAGTGGAATCACATCACTCCTGTCCCCAGCTTTTCACTGAGCAGCACTTTGTTCTTCCAGTTCAGCCCAAAGTCTGGCCAAGTCGATGTTAAATTTTAATAAGAGTTTCTTTCTTCTCTCCAAATGCCAGTCAAGCACATTTATAATACATTTGGGTGGGGTAGCTTATTCTTTTCCAGAAATCTCATCTAGATTGCTTGTGATGTTACAAATACTGTTTAAAATCATTGCTATTGTTCAGTAAGCAGCTCCCTGCCCCTCCTTGGGAAGGTACCATCATGCCGAAAATCAAACCAAATATAAGTCTGATTTGATAAGGAAAGATGCGGTTCTTATGCTCATGTTCTGCCTGGCTCTGAAGAGGGCTGTTTTCTTCTAATTTTTCCCAGAAAGCTAATCAGGGCAGCTTACATAGATCCAGATACTAACCAGTGACAGAAAAGTCATACAGTCCAAATGTGTTACCGCTGGTGACACACCTCACTCCGTTGTGTGAGTGACAATCATCCAAATAGCCAGAGAGCATCCGAATGGAAGTTTTGAAGTGGGAAGCTTGATACTTGAAATAAGTAGAGGGGGAGATATCCAAAACACTTCTAAATGCAATGATACAATTTGATGGGCACTCAAACCACATGCTTAACTCCCTTATCACTTTAAAGAGGAAAGTACTACATTAAAAAAGAAAAGAAAAAAAAGAGGACAGTACTACAGTCTTTGTGCTGTTCTCTGTTAGGGCCACAGGGAGATGGGAAACTGACGGGAGCGTTTAGCTGGATCTTCCAAAGCACTTAGTTCACTTGGTTTCAGCTAAGTGATAATGCCAATATTACGATGAGATGGTTGGATGGCATCGCCGACTCTATGGACATGAGTTTGAGCAAGCTCTGGGAGTTGGTGAAGGACAGGGAAGCCTGGCGTGCTGCAGTCCATGGGTTTGCAAAGAATCGGACACGACTGACCAACTGAACTGAATATGGGCCAGATCCTGACTCTGGAGTTTTAACCCCAATGTGCCCACTAGATTTCACTAAATATGTGGACACTTTGAACCAGGCAGGTTAAAAGAGCAAACGACCAGAATCCCTAAAGCCAGTTAATTGTTCTATTGTGGACCATTTAAATTAGCTTTCATCAAAATGTCAGGTTTGGGGATTTTTCTTTAAGTTCAGGGAGACCGAGTAAATCTCACTTCGCTCTTGGCTCCATTTTAACCTAGAGTGAGAGGACTCTGTCATCTCCCACCATCATTTCATCCATCACTTTCACAAAAACTCAACATGCTGAGGAAACAGACCTGTCTCCCAGACCCAGGACAGAGAGATAAGGCTTATCTCCTGGTCCCAGGTAGGACTTCCTGGAGGTGATCCCAAAAGACCACCTTTCCCTTTGTCTTTAAAAATCTCTGAAGACAATCCCAACCCCTCCCATAGTGGTTAACCACAATTCTCATAATTTATCCATTCTTTATATGCGGGCTTTATCCTTCTATTGCAAAAAAACCCCAAAACTAGATTCAGCATGCGGGTAAAGCATTTATCTCAGTTTTCGGCATGTAGTCAGCACTCAATATATGACACCTTTTACTGTTATTTTTCTTGGTTAGTTATGCCCTTGACCTACAGTTTCGGCATAGAGAAAAACAGCCTCTAGCTGATGATACAAAAAGTCTTTTTGTTTTTAAAGACTGTTCCAAAGATTAAACCTATATAACTACTGTCTCGACCAAAAGAGTTGCTGGGTCCCGTGAGCCCAGATTAGGAAGTGTGAAAGTGAAAGTGAAGTCGCTCAGTCGTGTCCGGCTCTAGCGACCCCATGGACTGCAGCCCACCAGGCTTCTCCGTCCATGGGATTTTCCAGGCAAAAGTACTGGAGTGGGGTGCCATTGCCTTCTCCTTATACATATCCATTTTGTGTTAAATGTCTCACCAGACAGACAGTACTATTAAACTCATAGAATTTCTAAAAAATATGGAACGCTTCTATAAATAGCCAGGATCTCCAAGGCTGTGTGGTCAACAGCAGCGGCGTGGGCAGACAGGCCTGTGGGTCCTCCTTCCTGATTCAGCCACAGGTACCAACCCCTGGTTTTTCCATTGACTTTGCTCTATTGGTTATAGGTTAAGTGCATCCTTTTGTCAGAACCTTTCTTCTTTTTGGTGGCTCAGTTGGTAAAGAATTCATCTTCAATTCAGGAGACCCAGGTTCAAGCCCTGGATTGAGAAGATCCCCTGGAGGAGGAAATGGCAATCCACTCCAGTATTCTTGCCTGGAGAATTCCAAGGACAGAGGAGCCAGGCAGGCTACAGTCCATGGGGTCACAGAGAGTCAGACACGACTGAGCGACTCACACTTCTTTCTTTCAGATGCTCATGGCAGAGTCCACCCTCACTATCGGAATAAGTATCACCATAAAGCCCCCAAGTCTGTCTCCATGTGACACCAATGCAAATGACCAATTCAGTTGCACAAAAAAACAAACAAAAAATCCCCACAATTATTTAACAACCTGCTTAACGCTACTCCCTTGGTTTTCATCAGTTGCTCTGAGTGTCCTGTGTAGGCATGCGGATCCAGGGGAGACAGCGTTAAAGTGTGGCATTAAGATCCCCTCTCACACCCAGAAAATCTTCTCCATATTTGATGCTTAGGCCTCTGCATGCTTTGCTTCTGTGTCTTAAGTGTCCTTGACCGTGGTATAAGTGCCGTGCATTCAGCAGTGCTGGCTGTGACCACCGGGCCATCTGTGTGACTCTGATGGCAGGCCCCTGACCGTGGCGCTACCAGCCAGGCTGTGCAGGGAGGGGTCCCCTGGCCTCCTTGTGCCCAGGCCTCCAGTTAGCCAGTTATCCACGGATGTGAACGTCAGAAGTAACCTGACTGGGTGGGGAAGCAGAGGAATAGAAAAGCATTTCTTTTGACTTGGGTTGTTGTCGTTGTTCAGCTGCTAAGTCATGTCCAACTCTTTGCAACCCCATGGACTGCAGCACGCCAGGCCTCCCTGTAACCTCGCTATCTCCCAGAGTTCGCTCAAACTCATGTCCGTTAAATCAGTGATGCCATCCAAGCATCTCATCCTCTGCCACCCTCTTCTCCTTGATTTGGGCAAAATACTAATTATTAGACACAGTCAGTCAGCAAAGAGATGTTGACTTGAGGGCAAAGGCAGCAGGGACAGAATTCTAGAGACCTAGGACACTGGAAATGGAAGAGCCTTTCAATATCTCTGGTCATAATCCTTGACTTCCCAAAATGAGAAACAGAGAAACAGAGAGGTTAAGCAATTTTCCCAAGATTGCACAGGTAATCAGTGGAGAAGTTTTGACTCTTCATCTAGCACTTCTTGGCTCATCAGCATACAATAAAAGTGGGCTCAAAGGGAAAGTGATTATGGTCTGGGGTCTACAAGGCACAGAAAATAAAATAAGTTAGAAAAGCTGAAAAAGAGGAAAAAAGATTTTCCCTGCACTTAAAAATTATTTCTCAATGCAAAACAGAAAAGGAGATGCTTGCCTAGGTATACGACAGTCCATTGGTAATAACCTACATTCTCCCCTAACATGAAAGGAAACCTACTTGGTAAATGATGATTCTGATAAATCTGGTAAACCACAATGAAGTTACTGACAGTTCCCAGTTGACAGCTGGGATCTTAATAATCTATTCATCTTAATAAAACCTTGTTTTAGTAATATGTATGCATAATTTAAAAGTTGAATGCTGAGAGCGGTTAGTATGTAAAATTTTCATTTGAGGACTCTAGGTAAAAAAGTACATTTTGTCAGTGCCTTTCCATGTAATAAGTAATTTCAAGAGCAGACTTCACATTCTTGCATTTAGTTCAATATGCTGAGAAGATGCACAAATAACAATGAATAATTGGGGCTGGGTCTTCCTGTCCAAGATGAGAGACAGCCATTTTCTGTATAATTCTGGATCCTTTTCCCTGCAGCAATTTGAATGTGCCAAGCCAAAGTTTATGTCTCGCCTCTACTTCTCCCTGAGTGTGTAGAACTATACTTTTGCTCACAAAGAAAGTTGCGGCTGTGCGTGTGTGCGGCTGAAAAGCCCAGACCGAGGGTCGTGGGTGCTGGGGACTTAGAGCCCCTGGGTTACCTGCTGGTCCTGTCTGGGCCCTGTGGCCCAATTAATCAAGGCCACAGATGAGCTGATACCACAGACCAAAATGACGAAATATGACTCTCTCACCCCTTGATTACTTTGCCATATAGATTTAACATTTAAAGTGGGAAATATTTTAGAATGTCATTATTGTATCATGCAGTATTTAAAATTTCTTTTTACTGTGATGACTTATCGAAGATATATGTGTTTGAACAGATGTTTTTATCCTCAATGAAGCTCATTCTCTTGTTGTTAATTACAATGGATAATCACAGTGATGAGCCTGTTGTGAGTAACTGACTCCGATTTAAGATGACGATGGGGTTGTGGGGAGAGGACCTGGATTTGCTACCCATCCACCAGCAAGCCAAGCTGGAAGGCAGGAGGAGCTAATACCATCCTTGCTCTCCTCCCCAGACCTGTGGCTCAGAATGTCCTGGAATAAAAGCCCACTTACAAAGATTCCCAGGTGATTCTGATGTGGCCACAATTTGGGAACCAAAAATATAGAGTGAAGTCATGTACACCATGTTGACCAAAGTCACTGAATGCTTGTCACTTCTCATGCAGTTACCATCAGATCTGCTTCCTGGACTTATCACGACAATAGAAATAGTCTTAGTGACTCAACCATTCAACTCTTTTGGCTAAATTGACCAGCCACTAATTTGTAAGTGAACAGTAACTGGTCAATTTTGTCAGAATGGATGCAGGCCTGGAGACAGTCAGAGTGGGGAACATAGCTTTAACCTACTTTACCCCAAGGCCAGCTCTTTATATGTCTCTCGGGTTCAGACTAAAAGCGATCTCGGGTCACTCATCTTTAAAAATAGGCAGACTGAGAAATAGGAAGGTTGAACAATTCATTCAGATTCTACTTAGATGTCATTCCCAGAGCCTAAAATAGTTTTAAAGGGGTCTTATTTCTCAACCTCCAGGAAGTGCCCCCAAATGCAAAGATCTTTGGGTTAAAATGAAACCAATCAAAAAAGAAAAAAAAAAAAAAAAACACCAAGAAGCTAAGGTTCTAAAACCAGCTGAATATAAAAGGGGTGGTCAGTTGGCACTTGTTGCCTGGTGCCAGCCTCTGTTAAATAAGGTCCCTCCATCCTAATGAAGGGCTTCCTTGATAGCTCAGTTGGTAAAAAAAATTCACCTGTAATGCAGGAGACCCTGGTTCAATTCCTGGTTCAGGAAGATCCGCTGGAAAAGGGATAGGCGACCCACTCCAATATTCTTGGGCTTCCCTGGTGGCTCAGCTGGTAAAGAATCCACCTGCAATGTGGGAGACCTAGGTTTGATCCCTGGGTTGAGAAGATCACCTGGAGAAGGGAAAGGCTACCTACTCCAGTATTCTGGCCTGGAGAATTCCAGGGACTGTATTGTCCATGGGGTCACAAAGAGTCGGACACGACTGAGCGACTTTCACTCCTGAATTACTCTTAAATTACATCCCAATGAAGTTTTGGCCAGGTTCCTTTCCATAGCTGTGCACATGCAAAGACTTTCATCATCAGAGACACTAGAGACCTCCTCTCTTTTTCCTATTGTGGGGTTAAGAGACAGCTTTAGCTCTTTGGTGTGATGCTAAATGTTTAACAACTGGCTCTGAAGGATGATGGAGCCCTGATTTGTAGGACTTGCCAATTTCCATGCTATAGATACTCTCTTCATAGCCAGTTTCCAACTACTAACTTGATGTCAACCAGCTGAAATGTCACAATATACTCTCAAGAGCCATTATGAGCTGGCTCCAGCGCAGCACTGCCTGAACAATTTCTGAGTCAGTGAGCACCAAATAGAAGGGCTAGCCGTGGCTTCCGAGGGGCTCCCGTGGACCCCGCTTGCTGCAGAGAGGCATGGCCACCTTGATCGATTCTGTATTTTTAATATATTATTGGTCCTTGAGGCTAAGGACCTTAGGGGTTCAAAATACTCCCTTAGCCACGTGACTCTTAGGAACCTCTCAACAGACTCCTCAGAACCTTAAGGAGTTACTAGCCATGGCTTGTCTGATTTCTAAAGGTGACCTTCCAGGTAAACACTCTTTAATTTAACTGCCAATTGAAACCATGTTTGGCTGATCTTTCCTCACACCCTATTGACCGTTGCCTCTTTCCCTATTTGGCTAATTTTCCCTGTCCACTTAGTCCTCAACCTTCTGATGTGGCACAAAAGTGATAGGCATCCAGAACTTAGTGCCTGCAAAGGAGAAGGGGGTGGAAAGAGACATCCGATTGGCTTACCTGGACTCGTCACCCTTACCTGGGGAGGCTCTGTGGTTCAAAGGTCTCTACCTCACCAGGGGGACACTCGGCAAAACACTACAACCCTGCCCAGGGTTTGAGTATGCACTCAGCTGGACTTTCTCTGCACTCAGAAAATTCACAGTGGGCTAAAAACTCCATTAAATAAGAATACTGCTAGGAACACAGTGAGGGAAGGCACCATGTCGTGCCTTGCCCTCAGCAAAGCCCTGAGCTGAGGCTGGACCTGCCAGCAAACGTTTGGCCACTGCAATCTCTGGGCACTGGGCTCGGCTTTCCTTCCTTCTCACCACCAGTCAGAAGTGAAAGCCTTATTTCTTGAGTGTTTGGAAATCAGACTGAGCCACACAACAAGGTTTGTTTGCAAATTAAAGGTTTTAGGATGGAGGTCATTCTTAGGTGGGTTTAATTAAATCCTTTGGAAGGCAATGCTGGAGGAAAAAAAAGTGTACTTAATTCCTTACACACAATGAGTAGCCATAAGTTTTTATTCTGTATGTGGTAAATCAAAATTAGATCATAAAG
Source organism: Bos mutus (assembly GCF_027580195.1). NCBI lineage: Eukaryota > Metazoa > Chordata > Mammalia > Artiodactyla > Bovidae > Bos > Bos mutus. The sequence goes on from NC_091640.1 coordinate 56,742,980, forward strand.
GACCGAGTCTACTTTCCTTGCTGTAGTAAAATGCCCTACAGGTTCTGTAAAATATTTCCAGACTGTGAAGGTTTGAAACTCAACTTGGACATTTTCTGTATTACATTCAAAAAGTCAGGGCACACCTCTGTTTTCTGTTCTTAACAATTATCAAAATCAGCTTGTTCCACTACAGTTAAGACACTATATTTTATTTCAAACGAGCCAGGTACATGTTAAAATGCTTTTCTCTGTGTTCAGAGCAATTTGCATATAGCCTGGGCACAAAGTAGGCTTTTATCTGACTCTTTTCCTGATACACAAAGAGGGTTAGCTCACAGCTACAAACAGAAGCGACTTGACGGGGTCCCAATTTTACTCGGAAGAAATTAACAGCAAAGCCAGCACTGAGGAACCAGCCACCCCCACAACATTTTCATCTTGTGAGGTAGGGAAGAAAATCTGGCAGATAGTGGGAGAGAGGTTTGGTCAATGTATGTAGGTGAAATAAAGTCATTTAAATATTTGCAGAAAGGAACAGATTTCCCTCTGAAATCTAGAACCTAGACCATTTTGCAAGACTTAGAATAATAGGTATCCAAGACAGAAATGCTCTTTAACCACATTTCAAGACCCAGATCTAAGCCCTTACTAGGCAGAACGCAGCCTTACTACCAAGAGCCCTGGGAGGGGTTTATCGATGGGCTGAAATCCAAATATGGAGCATCAGCAATTAGCACTGAAATTCTCCCGGGACTCAGAACAAAAGCACTGAACCAGCCCAGTGCGGCATCACCTATTCACGCAGGGCAGTCACGCAAGTCCACCGCAGAACTTCACAAATCTAGACATTAACTCAGGTCTAGATTCTAGGTGAATATCCTTAACGTGGAGACGGGGCAACTGTGGTTCAGGAAACAGAGAATGACTTATGTTCCCAGCTTGTTAACTGGAACTAGAGTCTGGGTTTCCCAACCACTGATTCTATTATACTATACGACGCCATGCTGCCTCCATTCTTTAGATGGGAAGTTGACAATCTATTGTGGAAGCACGAATCAGAAATCAAGACAAAAGAATGTATATGATATCTTCTCTCGTTTAACCTACTTGGTTCCACCGCCTCATTTTAGCATCATTTTAAGGAATGTTATAACAATGTAGGGTGAGGAACAAAGTTCTTTATAGAGTAATGATGGAACCAAAAGGTCAAAAGGTAGGAGAACAGTGATTGTAAATTATGATAGAAATGAGGAAGAAGCATGAGGAAAAATAAATGCTTAAGTTTGTTAAAACCACGGAGCCCTCCCCCACGCACTGGATGCATTTGTTGTGGAAAAGCTACTTCCTGCTGAGAGACTGGCTTTGAAGGCTTTACTCCTTTCCAGAAAACGAGGAGACCCCTTGCTCTCTGGACGAAGCTTCAGCCTTTAGGACTCAGACTCATATCTCTTACGAGCGGCAGCCTCAGTCACTCTTAGAAACGAGCTGCCAGATGGACAGGGCTGCAGAGATCGGACTGAAGCCAGCATGCTGGACTGAGGAATGTGTAAATAGCCTCCTGCCTTCTTGGTGAACAAGGATGATCACTTTTTTTTTTCTTTCTTTTGTAAAGGTAATCGCGTGTATATTGTGACTGTAGTTTGTGAAGAAAATGCAATGATCTGCTTCGACAGCTCCCCAAATGTACCTGTTAAGTGTGAATGTGCCTGCCTCATTGCCTCCTGTGCCAAACACAGTACTGAATGCGTTGTTTTTAAATAAACTTTTGTTGTGCATTGGAAAGCACTACTGGTTGTCTTTGTCCCATTCAGGGACACACAGGCACACACGCACAAACACACACACACACACAAACACACTACATCCAATGAACAGATTAAATGCATCCTCCTTATCTCATCCCCTGCATTTTAAGGAATTCTTGGGGACTTGCAGGACTCCAGAAAGGTTGAGCTTTGTTGTCTACAGCCAAGAACTAGTAGCTAAAACTAACTACTTGGTTGTCTACAACCATGAACTAGTAGCTAATACTAACTAGCCCCCAATGCCCAATTTTTCCTCAGGTCTTTTAAATGCAAATCATGCAACAGGCCTTAACATTAATAATAATAACGATGATGTTACTCCTGAGGGGTACAGTCACATACGTCAGCTTATTTCATCAGTAATCAGGTGAGAGAAGGATGCGTAAGAGCTTGACTCCTGCTGCAGAGTGAATGGCAGCATTGAAACGAGAAACTGACTCTCAGCCCAGGGCTCTTTTCCTTGCATCTTCAGGCCATTCTGGTCACTCTGTAGCCCACCTGCCCTGAATAACCCCCTCAGCCTCCATCCCCTTTCCCTTTGCTGTTTTTAATTTTTTTTTTTCCATTGGAGGAAAATTGCTATACGGTGTCGTGTTAGTTTCTGCCGTACAGCAGTGCGAGCCAGCCACCATGATGCATGTGTCAGCTCTCTCCTGAGCCTCCCTGGTTCCCCTCATCACACCCCTTAAGGTCATCACAGGCCGCCAGGCTGGGCTCCCAGTCACAGAGCGCCGTCTCGCCAGCTACCTGTTCTACACATGGTAAAGTGTATATATGTTGATGCTACTCCCTAAGTTATTTTTTTGAAGGATTTTCATCCTTCACTTGAAAAGACAGTAGCTATTTATTTATTCACTGTTTTTCTATGTTGCCCACTATATTGTAAACTCTGCCTTCTCCAAAACAGGCATGCCTGTTTTAATCACACTGTGCCCCCCAGTGCCCAAACCAGCGCTAGGAACTTGTTAGGCCATCAGCTGGTATTTGATTGATGGACAGATAGACGGATGCATGGTCAGACCCTCAAGTCTGTGTCCCGCTTCTGCTCCTGTCCTCTCCCTTCCCATCGTCGTGCCGACGTCACAGATGCCAGAAGTTGTCCCTCTGCTCCGCTGCCTCAGCGAACACCATGAATACATGCTTGTTGACTAAAGGAATAAACAGCCTCAGAATTGTTTCTCTCAATACACATGCTCCAACTTTAAGACGATCGCGGGGACTCGATCCAGTGGTTAAGGCGTCACCTTCCCAGGGCAGGGGGTGCGGGTTCTATCCCTGGTTGGGCAGTTAAGCTCCCACCTGCCTTGAGGCCAAAAAAACCAAAACATAAAACAGAAGCAATATTGTAACAAATTCAAAAGACTTAAGAGTAAAAAAAAGAATGTCCCAGCATATGAATGCACCATAGCGCAGCCCCCTGATTGTAATCTCAAGCAAAGCGAGAGCTAATGGAGGGTGAAAGAGCCCACCTTTGGTAAACAGGGCTGCATCAGAGAGGGCTGGCCACAGTACACTTTAAAATTCAAATCAAAAGTCGCTTGTGGTCACCTATGTGTGACACCGGGCGGGATAGGAACAGGATACAAAATGAGCGAAACCACAGTGCCTAGCCGGAAGGAACTTAAAAGTCTTACTGGGGAAACAGGTCAACACACTACAAGGGAATATCTTCTACCCTGTGCAGCTCCAGGGGAGGACGGAATGCAGGTGAAGGACAGAGAAAGACAGGCAAGCAGAGCAAAGGATGGCCCCGTTATATTCAAGTGAAAGCAATACAAATTTTAGAGGCCAGCAAACTTGACAAGCTGATGATTGCCCCCCGTCACCTCTCACAGAGAAGCGGTTTAGTTGTTCTAAAACAAAACAAAACCCTTCAGAAACTTCAGCAAAACATGAAACCGACACCAAGTTTATTGCAGGCTGTCTTTGCCTGGGGCCAATAGGTACAAATTAAATTTTAAAATTAGAAATTTTTTTTCCTAAGAAAATGCATTGCCGCCACTTGACCAAAACAAAGAAGATTAAAGAAACCTCACCCATAGAAGAGCCAACTTGACCCAACTCTCCCAGGCCAGTAAGGCAGTTGACTTTCTTAGTCTAAGCAAGAGTCTGGGCTCTTTCTCCAGTGTGCCTTCCACAGGGTCTGTACCAGCCTCAATAATTGGGGGTAGACCCTATTTGGGGGCTTCCCAGGTGGCGCTAGTAGTAAAGAACCCACATGCCAATGCAGGAGACATAAGAGATGTGAGTTCAATCCCTGGGTGGGGAAGATCCCCTGCAGTAGGGCATGGCAACCCACTCCAGTATTCTTGCCTGGAGAATCCCATGGACAGAGGAGCCTGGCAGGCTATAGCCCATGGGGTCACAAGAGACAGACACGAATGAAGTGACTTAGCAGGCATGCACACACACACGCACCCCATTTGCAGTGCACTGTTCTCAGTGAGTGGGCTTCCCCAGTGGCTCAGTGGTAGAGAATCTGCTTGCCTGTGAAGGAGGCGCAAAAGACACAGGTTCGATCCCTGGGTCGGGAAGATCCCCTGGAGGATGAAATGGCAACCCACTCCAGTGTTCTTGCCTGGACAACTCCATGGACAGAGGATCCTGGCGGGCTACAGTCCATGAGGTGGCAAAGAGTCAGACACGACTGAGCGGTCGGGCGTTTTTGGTGAGTAAGTTAGTTTGATGGACAGGCTGCTCTGAACACTATCTCATACCACACAGAATGTCACAGGTGATTGGGAACTTAGATATGTAATGAATTCAATGCTCTGGTTTCCAGATGAAGAAACTGAGGCTTAGGTGTGAAAGTGACTTATCTAAATGGCATTGTCCTCATAAGCCACATTTTAAGTAATTTATCAAATGTTCTGGGACCCAAACAACAAAGTTATTTTTATACCAACAATTCTCAAATCTAAATGAAAATATTTGAAAGCAAAATCTGCTCCCTTTATCTCTTTTTTATTATTATAAAAATATTCTTTGAAAAAATATGAGAAAATAGAGATAAACAAAATAGTAAAAACCACCTACAACTTTCACCTGTTTTTCTGAGTGTGTATTTGTTCCTAACCATGCATACTGTTGCGTTCTTTTGCTTTTTCTCCACTTAAAAATATATCAAGAAAGCCTTCCATGTTATTAAATATTCTTTGATAAGCTCACAGGATGGAAGCTCTATCTTATTTAACTAATTCTCCATTATTGTTTCAAATTTAAGTTTGGGTTCTTGGCTATAAATAGTGCTTTGCTGAACATCTTTGAATGTTTGAACATCGATGATTGTTTCTCTGTATAAATCCCTTTAAGCGGATTTTCAAGAGATATGACTCATTTTTTTAAGAGAAGTCTTTCTCAAAACTGGTCAGAAATGTTCAAGTAAAAGTTCAATGACCAAATTTATAAATCTTTATTTCACCAGAAAAGTTGTAAAGGCTTTAAAAAGGCACACAAGTTTAGGTGGAAAGCATGCTTCAACAGGATGATTCCTCAACAGAGAAGCAATGCTTATTTGTATACTATGCTAAGGTAAGTAAGCTACTGTTGTGTGCTACTTAACTCAGTTGCTACATCTCTTGTTTGGGAGCTGGGAGAACTGTACATATCAAAAAGAAGCCCATCCAATCATGTCCTTAAGCACCAGGACCATTTAGGAGAGACGGGCCTTCAATATAATGATACTGGTAGATAGCTCATTCCCTTATTCTGAGAGTATGTTCGGTTCAGTTCAGTTCAGTTCAGTCGCTCAGTCGTGTCCGACTCTTTGTGACCCCATGAATCGCAGCACGCCAGGCCTCCCTGTCCATTACCAACTCCCGGAGTTCACTCAGACTCACGTCCATCGAGTCAGTGATGCCATCCAGCCATCTCATCCTCTGTTGTCCCCTTCTCCTCCTGCCCCCAATCCCTCCCAGCATCAGAGTCTTTGCTTACTAATTATGCCTTCAATTCACATTAAGTCCAAGAAGTCAAAGTGAGGAAGATGAGGTAAATGATCTACCTTAAGGCTTCGTAAATCCTATAGACCAGCTGTTTGGTTGAAGTTTTGAATTGGTGGTTGACTATCTCCACTTCTATAAGAGAGACGTGACTTTAAGCAAATTCAAAATTTGAACATACAGACTTTCAAAGCAGATTTATTAAGGGATAACTACAGAATTCCCCATTCCCTATCATCATCCCCTCTCTTAAGTAAACCTGTATTTGCATGCCCCAAAATGAGTAAATATATTCATTACTGCGGGTCTCCTAGTCTCTATCACAACTACCCAATCCTCCATTGTAGGGCAAAAACAGCTAGAGATGATACATAAATGAACAAGTAGAGATGTGTTTCAATAAAACTTTATTTAAAAAAATAGTCAGCAGCCAGATTGGCCTTCAGGCTTTGGTTTGCCAATCCTTGCTTTAAATAACACACTCCTTCCTATATGTAAAATATTTCATTTGACAACCCTTATTGTATTTGTTTCCTAGGGTTGTCATGATAAATTACCAGAAACTTGCTCCCTTAAAGTAACAGAAATTTATGCTATAACAGTTCTGGAGGCCAGAAATCTGAATTCAAGTTATCAGAAAGGTTGATTCTTTCTGGAAGTACTGATAGAGAATCGTTGGATGTTTCTGTCCTTGCTTCTGGGGCTGCCAGCAACCCTTGGCATTCCTTGGCTTTCGGCTACATAGTCCAATCTGGCTCCATCTTCACATGGCCTTCTCTGTGTGTCTGTATCTTCCCCCTTCTCTTGTCTTATACGGACCTGTCTTATAAGAAATTTGGAGCCCACCTTAATTCAAGATGATCTCATCTCAAGATCCTCACCTTATCACATCTGCAAAGATCCTTACTACAAATAAAGTCACATTCCAAGTGGACATATTCTCAGGGGCCACAATTCAACCCACTACATCCATTTACAACATTACCCCATCCAGCAAGGAATTCAAGGACTCTAGAGAAGAAGCCATGGAACCCCATTCAGTGAGGCACAGGCTCAGCTGTGCTCCACGAGCCATTATTCCCCTTCAGAGTTAACAAACCCAAACTGCAAAATCCCAACAGCCTGACTCAGCAGTGCAAATCACGTCCTTAAGTTATATTTTACAGAGCTTTTTGGAATCTAGACAATAAATGGATGTGCTTCCAACAGTGGATTCAGGGACAAATCAAACACCACCACCAAAATCAAAACCTCTGAAAATGCTGCTAGTGTACAAAGAGCTCATGTCCCGCACCAGAGCGCTGCTCAGCGCCTGGGAGACTGCTCTCGGAAAGTGGGTTTCCGGCTGGTGTACGTGCCCCACACTGAAAGGGGGAAAAAACGTCTGGAGAAACTGTGAAAGTTGACCCACCCATGACACGAAGTGATAAGTTCAGAAGAGATGTCTAAAACGTTCCAGTGGACATGGTTGTTCAACACTTAAAGATCAATTTAAAACTCATTCTCATCTTGTAGCAGACTTCACAGATATATAGATATAGATCTCAGCAACTGTAGTTACAAATACTAATACTTCCAATTTAGCTTCCAGAAACCTTCGTGACCTAATCAGTAAGCAAAGCCTATTGGGAACTAAGGTGGAAATTTAGTTGGAGATATCTTTCTCAGAAATGGAACACACTGAAACCATTCTTAATGAAGTGTAGAAGATAGTTAAGGAGGGTGACTGAGTGACTTAAAGGAGAGAAAGATCAGGAAGTGAAAGGGCCACAGAGATTTGTTTGGTCCAGTCTGAAGTATGATATCCTTCAAAATGGAATGTATACAAGAAAGTTTTCAGCAGTAAAGTATTGGGTTGGCCAAAAAGTTCATTTGGGTTTTCCCATAACAAGTTGAAAGTGTTAATTGCTCAGCTGTGTCTGACTCTTTACAACCCCATGGACTGTAGCCCGCCAAGCTCCTCCGTCCATGGAATTCTCCAGGCAAGAATACTGGAGCAGGTTGCCATTTCCATCTCCAGGGGATCTCCCTGACCCAGGGATCGAACCTGGGTCTCCCACATTGCAGGCACGACACTTTACCCTCTGAGCCACTAGGGAAACCCTTCCCATAACATCTTACACCCAAATGAACTTTTTGGTCATCCCAATAAGTCAAGGCCAGAATGACTACTTGGAGCTCTTATTTTTAGGAGACAAAATTACATGAAATGTGGGGGCCTAAATGGTCTCTCCTGTTAGCAGCTGAGGGTTCCCAGATGGAGGACATCCCTCCACCTCCACCAAGACGTCCTAGACCAGGAAATGATCCACTGTTGACAGGGAACACCACGTGACCTGCCCATTCTCACTCTTGAAATCCAGTTCCAACTAAGAAAGGGAATTTTCTATGTGATGAATCCACCACACACGAGGGCAGAAAGAATGAATGATGAAAGAGGTAAATTCAGTGAGCCTTTGGTATAAAGGAGGAGGGTTCGGTTGGTCTGCATGCTCAGTTGCTCAGTCCTATCTGACTCTTTGAGGTCCTTTGGAATGTAGCCCACCAGGTTCTTCTGTCCATGAGATTTTTTTCTAGGCAAGAATACTGGAGTGGGTTGCCATTTCCTTCTCCAGGGGGATCTTCCAGACCCAAGAATCAAATCTGCATCTCTTGTGTCTCCTGCATTGCAGGTGGATTCTTTTAACCGCTGAGCCATCAGGGAAACCCTGGGTTGATCTGGATACTGTTGAAAGAAAAGAATCATGACTACCAACCAGGGTCAAGGAACCAGAGAACTTTGTCATTCTCTTTAACCTTTGTGATTCCCAGTGTTTCTTTTGGTGAATACCTAGACCGTTCCCCTGTTATGGGTAGTTAACTGTCTGGCAGCCCTTTGAATGGTCCAGCATTCTGCTTCAGGGACGTTCCTCTTTTCCTTTCCACCTAATTACACTGACTTTCCTCCCATCTTAATTTCCCAGAGCCCCTTTCCCACTCAGCTCCCAGCTTGGTGTCTTCATCTGTCCCTGGCTGGATGCAGCAACACCAACTCCGGATGCCACCTTGTTTTATAACTGGGCACTGCCCTTGAGACGGGCACACGGCAATAAGCTCAGGCTTGTGATGGTGTCCCCCTCAAGCCAGGTCCTTGGAACACGACTTGGCCAGCCCACAGCACCCCAAGACCCAGCCCACGTAAGTAGAGAATTATCAGGGTAACCCCAGGAGCTGGAACTAGGAGTCTGGATTTCTGCTGCCAGCTGGGGACACACAGAGAAGCTCAAGAGATAAAATAGGAGATATCACTGTGATGAAAAAAGAAAAACAGACTTAGTCCCTCTAGGGAGGAAGAAAGTGGCTGTGGGAAGAGAGGCAAGAAGCTGGGGTGGGCAGATTCCCAGCTGCCTCATAGAAAAATAGCATCTTCGGAAACCTATTTATGATTTTTGCATTCCTAGAGATATCTGAGTGAGCCAAGCAAAGCTGTTACACCACTAAGATTTGGGGGTTAATGTGTTACCAAAATATAACCTGAAGAAGTGAAGTGAAGGTCGTGTCGGAATCTGAGACCCCATGGACTGTGGCCCACCAGGTTCCTCTATCCCTGAGATTCTCCAGGCAAGAATACTGGAGCGGGTTCCCATTCCCTTCTCCAGGGATCTTTCCCACCCAGAGATTTAACTCAAGTCTCCTGCATTGCAAGCAGATTCTTTACCATCTGAGCCACCAGGGGAGTCCAAAATGTAACATCAGTTCAGTTGCTCAGTCGTGTCCGACTCTTTGCGACCCCATGAATCGAAGCACGCCAGGCCTCCCTGTCCATCACCATCTCCTGGAGTTCACTCAAACTCATGTCCATTGACTCGGTGATGCCATCCAGCCATCTCATCCTCTGTTGTCCCCTTCTCCTCCTGCCCCCAATCCCTCCCAACATCAGAGTCTTTTCCAATGAGTCAACACTTCACATGAGGTGGCAAAAGTACTGGAGTTTCAGCCTCAACATCAGTCCTTCCAATGAACACCCAGGACTGATCTCCTTTAGGATTGACTGGTTGGATCTCCTTGCAGTCCAAGGGACTCTGAAGAGTCTTCTCCAACACCACAGTTCAAAAGCATCAATTCTTCGGCACTCAGCTTTCTTCACAGTCCAACTCTCACATCCATACATGACCACTGGAAAAACCATAGCCTTGACTAGATCAACCTTTGTTGGCAAAGTAATGTCTCTGCTTTTCAATATGCTATCTAGGTTGGTCATAACTTTCCTTCCAAGGAGTAAGTGTCTTTTAATTTCATGGCTGCAATCACCATCTGCAGTGATTTTGGAGCCCAAAAAAGTAAAGTCTGACACTGTTTCCACTGTTTCCCCATCTATTTCCCATGAAGTGATGGGACCAGATGCCATGATCTTCGTTTTCTGAATGTTGAGCTTTAAGTCAACTTTTTCACTCTCCTCTTTCACTTTCATCAAGAGGCTTTTGAGTTCCTCTTCACTTTCTGCCATAAGGGTGGTGTCATCTGCATATCTGAGGTTATTGAGATTTCTCCCTGCAATCTTGATTCCAGCTTGTGATTCTTCCAGCCCAGCATTTCTCATGATGTACTCTGCATATAAGTTAAATAAGCAGGGTGACAATATACAGCCTTGACATACTCCTTTTCCTATTTGGAACCAGTCTGTTGTTCTGTGTCCAGTTCTAACTGTTGCTTCCTGACCTGCATACAGGTTTCTCAAGAGGCAGATCAGGTGGTCTGGTATTCCCATCTCTTTCAGAATTTTCCACAGTTTATTGTGATCCCACACAGTCAAAGGCTTTGGCATAGTCAATAAAGCAGAAATAGATGTTTTTCTGGAACTCTCTTGCTTTTTCCATGATCCAGCAGATGTTGGCAATTTGATCTCTGGTTCCTCTGCCTTTTCTAAAACCAGCTTGAACATCTGGAAGTTCACGGTTCACATATTGCTGAAGCCTGGCTTGGAGAATTTTGAGCCTGACTTTACTAGCATGTGAGATGAGTGCAATTGTGCAATAGTTTGAGCATTCTTTGGCATTGCCTTTCTTTGGGATTGGAATGGAAACTGACCTTTTCCAGTCCTGTGGCCACTGCTGAGTTTTCCAAATTTGCTGGCATATTGAGTGCAGCACTTTCACAGCATCATCTTTCAGGATTTGAAATAGCTCAACTGCAATTCCATCACCTCCACTAGCTTTGTTTGTAGTGATGCTTTCTAAGGCCTACTTGACTTCACATTCCAGGATGTCTGGCTCTAGGTGAGTGATCACACCATCGTGATTATCTGGGTCGTGAAGATCTTTTTTTGTACAGTTCTTCTATGTATTCTTGCCACCTCTTCTTAATATCTTATGCTTCTGTTAGGTCCATACCATTTCTGTCCTTTATCAAGCCCATCTTTGTGTGAAATGTTCCCTTGGTATCTCTAATTTTCTTGAAGAGATCTCTAGTCTTTCCCATTCTGTTGTTTTCCTCTATTTCTTTGCGTTGATCGCTGAAGAAGGCTTTCTTATCTCTCCTTGCTATTCTTTGGAACTCTGCATTCAGATGCTTATATCTTTCCTTTTCTCCTTTGTTTTTCACTTCTCTTCTTTTCACAGCTATTTGTAAGGCCTCCCCAGACAGCCATTTTGCTTTTTTGCATTTCTTTTCCATGGGGATGGTCTTGATCCCTGTCTCCTGTACAATGTCACGAACCTCATTCCATAGTTCATCAGGCACTCTATCTATCAGATCTAGGCCCTTAAATCTATTTCTCACTTCCACTGTATAATCATAAGGGATTTGATTTAGGTCATACCTGAATGGTCTAGTGGTTGCCCCTACTTTCTTCAATTTAAGTCTGAATTTGGTAATAAGGAGTTCATGATCTGAGCCACAGTCAGCTCCCAGTCTTGTTTTTGCTGACTGTATAGAGCTTCTCCATCTTTGGCTGCAAAGAATATAATCAATCTGATTTCGGTGTTGACCATCTGGTGATGTCCATGTGTAGAGTCTTCTTTTGTGTTGTTGGAAGAGGGTGTTTGCTATGGTCAGTGTGTTCTCTTGGCAAAACTCTATTAGCCTTTGCCCTGCTTCATTCCATACTCCAAGGCCAAATTTGCCTGTTACTCCAGGTGTTTCTTGACTTCCTACTTCTGCATTCCAGTCCCCTATAATGAAAAGGAGGACATCTTTTTTGGGTGTTAGTTCTAAAAGGTCTTGTAGGTCTTCATAGAACCATTCAACTTCAGCTCCTTCAGCCTTACTGGTTGGGGCATAGGCTTGAATTACCGTGATATTGAATGGTTTGCCTTGGAAACAAACTGAGATCATTCTGTCATTTTTGAGATTGCATCCAAGTACTGCATTTCAGACTCTTTTGTTGACCATGATGGCTACTCCATTTCTTCTAAGGGATTCCTGCCCGCAGTAGTAGATATAATGGTCATCTGAGTTAAATTCACCCATTCCAGTCCATTTCAGTTCACTGATTCCTAGAATGTTGACGTTCACTCTTGCCATCTCCTGTTTGACCACTTCCAATTTGCCTTGATTCATGGACCTGACATTCCAGGTTCCTATGCAATATTGCTCTTTACAGCATTGGACCTTGCTTCCCTCACCAGTCACATCCAAAACTGGGTATTGTTTTTGCTTTGGCTCCATCCCTTCATTCTTTCTGGAGTTATTTCTCCACTGATCTCCAGTAGCATATTCGGCACCTACTGACCTGGGGAGTTCCTCTTTCAGTATCCTATCATTTTGCCTTTTCATACTGTTCATAGGGTTCTCAAGGCAAGAATACTGAAGTGGTTTGCCATTCCCTTCTCCAGTGGGCCACATTCTGTCAGACCTCTCCACCGTGACCTGTCGGTCTTGAGTGTCCCCACTAGGCATGGCTTAGTTTCATTGAGTTAGACAAGGCTGTGGTCCAAGATTAGGGGTGGTGGCTGAGACGAGCTACCCCACGTCTGAGGTCAGGGACAGCAGCCAAGAGGAGCAAGCCCATGTCCAAGGAGCGGCAGCTGCGAGGGTGCAGGAGGGCCGAGAGGAGCTACTCCACATTCAAGGTCAGGAGGAGCGACCACATCCAAGGTAAGGAGCAGCGGCTGCACTTTGCTGGAGTAGCCATGAAGAGATACCCCATACCCAAGGTAAGAGAAACCTAAGTAAGACAGTAGGTGCTTCGAGAGGGCATCAGAGGGCAGACACACTGAAAATGTAACATAGATTAATATCATACTTTAAACTTTCAAAAAGAGCCATCACCAGCAGATGTTTGCGTAGAGAGATGGTTCCGGGTTACACTCCTGGTGCCTGGGCACGGGTCCTGCTCCCACAGTCGTGCCTTCCCACTCCCATCTCCGTCCTGACATGAGACTGCTCTCCCTGCTACTCTGCCCTCAAATCCCCACCATGGACTGCCTTCCTTGTATTTGCTACTTCTTTGACCTTTAGCTCATCCAGCTTTGTATTTTATGCTCGGGGAGAAGGCAATGGCACCCCACTCCATTACTCTTGCCTGGAAAATCCCATGGACGGAGGAGCCTGGTGAGCTGCAGTCCATGGGGTCGCTAGGAGTCTGACACAACTGAGCAACTTCACTTTTACTTTTCACTTTCATGCATTGGAGAAGGAAATGGTAACCCACTCCAGTGTTCTTGCCTGGAGAATCCCAGGGACGGGGGAGCCTGGTGGGCTGCTGTCTATCGGGTCGCACAGAGTTGGACACGACTGACGTGACTTAGCAGCAGCAGCAGCAACCCAACCACTGTTCGCTCTTTGCGGCAGGGACCACATCCCATCCTGCTTAGTGTCCTTTGCTCTCTTTTACAAGAGGTACTTGGTGTTCGTTAGTTGCACGACTGTTCAGACTTACCTGTGGCTCTCCTTAGAGTCATAATTGTAAAAGTTCCTGCAGCTGCTAGCTCTGTCTCCTTGGCAGTATCATTTCTGTCAACAGAAAATGCTTTATTCAGTTTCAGACATAGGAAGACAGGGTAGCTCAGTGTACGGTGGCATTGAATGGTTTTATGGCGCTGGAGAAGACTGTTCAGAGTCTGTTGGACAGCGGGGAGATCAAACCAGTAAATCCTAAAGGAAATCAACCTTGAATATTCATTGGAAGGACTGATGCTGAAGTTCCAATAGTCTGACCACCTGAAATGAAGAACTGACTCACTGGAAAAGACCCTGATGCTGGGAAAGATTGAAGGCAGGAGAAGAAGGGGACAAAGGATGCGATGGTTGGATGGCATCATTGACTCAATGGACATGAATCTGAGCAAACTCCGGGAGGTAGAGAAGGACAGGGAAGCCTGATGTGCTACAGTCCATTGGGTCGCAAAGAGTTGGACCTGACTTAGCAACTGAACAACAATAGCCTCATGTAGGAGTGTCTACTCCTCTGTGGTTGGCCTGTCCCACCCCAGCCAGAATATTCCGTCATGGTTGTTAATGCTTTTCTTCTAAAGTAAAGAGCCCTGAGGGGTCAGTATGTGTGTGCTCAGTCATGTCTGACTCTTTCTGATCCCATGGACTGCAACACGCCAGCCTCCCCTGTCCATCACTATCTCCCATAATTTGCTCAGATTCATGTCCATTGAGTCAGTGACGCTATCTAAAAAGTAATAGTGGGGTCATATCTTGCCTTTAACAATGAAATGTACATCTTACTGTGGAGCTCCCAGAGGCTAACCTTGGGTCCAAGTGCCCAACTGTCCCAGTTTGCAGGACTATGCCCAATTTTAGCACTAAGAAATCCTGAGTCCTGGGAAACAGTTGTTCTCCCTAAATAGAATTCAAGAGGTCTCTGAATCTGGATACAAAACAAATTATGTCCTTATTTTGATCAACCTGTAACTGAAATTAACAATTGCTTTCAACTGTGAAAGTAGGCAACAAATCAGTGATATTAGCGATATCTATGACTCAGTTGCCAGAACAAATGTCAGATACTTTATTACATTAAATTGAAGCAGATATCTTAAAATATCATATGTTCTTCACTATTTTGAAATAAATGGGTATTAAAGCCACCACTTTAATTCATTAGATCTCATTTAACGCATTAATTTAAGAAAATATATTATTAGGTCAAAATTTTTGTTTTCACTCTTTTTGGTTACATGCAACACAACTATTGCATTTTAAATTATGAGACATGGTCTACCGGCTTCACTAGATTGCCAAAGAGATCTAACAGCTCAAAAAAGGTTAAGAAGTGCAGAGGCACCACGCAGAACCTGAAACCCTAACTTCCCGGAATTTACAGAACAAGGTACAGGGGAAAACATTATCTCATTTTCTCCTCCACACTCTCAGGCGGTTACTAACCTCCAAAGGTCATGCTGACGAAGTCTATGCACTTAACCACCAGACAGTCTGAACTTCCTGCTTCCCAGGTGACGCCCCGGTGAAGAATCTGCCTGCCAACGCAGGAGACACAAGAGATACGGGTGTGACCCCTGGGTTGGGAAGATCCCCTGGAGAAGGGAATGGCAACCAGCTCCAGTGTTCCTGCCTGGAAAAGTCCATGGACAGAGGAGCCTGGTGGGCTGCAGTTCACAGGGTCAGAAAGAGCTGGACACGACTGAAGTGACTTAGCACAGCACAACACCTATATTCTATCAAACAATGAATAAATCATTAAAAACCCCAGAAGTATTAAAACCCCAGATATGTAAAGGCATTTATGCTTTTCCACATCTGAAATGTCGAAACTGCAGCACAAAGAGATACGCAGTTACAACTTGGCAGAAAACAGAATTCACATGCACTGGTTTTTAGTCTGGCTGTTTCTGTGCAACACTCTCTATCATTGTCTCCGTAGTGGGAAAGATACAAATTGAGAGATATAACATCATAAACTAGTCAGTTCTCTCACAAATCAGTAAGTAAATATAACATAGCAGTTCTAATAAAAGTTCCAATCAGATTTTGGGAATAGAAGGCAAAGAGCAAGCAAAAAACAATTTAACTTGACAAAGTGACTATTAAATTCAGCCCAGAGACTATTTATGCAAAAACAACCAAAAAATTCTCAGAAAACAATTAGTAATGAATGACTAGCTTTGGTAGATATTAAAATGTATAGAAAGCTACCATAGTTAAAAGTGTAATATTAGTGAATGGGTAGACAAAAAAAAAAAAAAATCAATATATTCTGCTCCAGAATAGAAATTCTGAAAGCATCCAAGAATTCAGTATGTAATTACAATGATATTTTAAATCAGTGATCAAATAAATGGTATTAAAAAGAGGCTCAGTGTCTGGGAATAAATAGTTCATAAAGTTACAGTCATTGATGTTCCCAAATATGAACAGGTATGGTGGTTGGGTTTTTTTTTTTTTGGTGGTGGTGGTGGTGTTTTAACAAAATTTTTCATGTTCTCCTCCCATTATATTTCTTTTGTTTTATTTACCAGGTTATTCAAATATTTAATCACCTTGCAAATAGTCACTTCCCCAAAGTGAGCACCGTTTTTACTGGTAATTTTTTTTTTTTTAATTCGGTTGCATGAAGTCTCAGTTGTGGACTTCCCTCATGGCTCAGCCAGTAAGGAGTCTGCCTGCAATGCAGGAGACCCAGGTTTGATCCTTGGGTTGGGAAGATCCTCTGAAGAATGAAATGGCAACCCACTCCATTATTCGTGCCTGGAGACTCCCATGGACAGAGGAGCCTGCTGGGCTACAATCCACGGGGTCGAAAAGAGTCAGACATGACTGAGTGACTTCACCTCTTTCTCCTCCTAGTTGCAGCATACAGGATTTCCAAAGCGTCATGCCAAATCTTTCATTACGGCTCACAGACTCTAGTCGCGGCCTGCTGGCTTAGTTGCTCCGAGGCTTGTGGGATCTTAGTTCCACCAACCAGGATTGAACCCATGTCCCCTGCAAGGCAGATTCTTAGCCACTGGACTACCAGGGAAATCCTCTTAGTGGCAAATTTTTAAGAACTGGATTTCTTTTATGTTACTGCAATGGAGAAGCCTGGGGACCAGTCTTCAGATAGTTCTGTGGTTAGAACATTATTTACAAATATTCAGTGAACAGGAATTAAGTCCCTTCTATTGGCCAAGCATCATGCCAGGTGCTCAGGATACAAAAGTGAGTAAAGCTTAGCCCTCCCTTCAAAATGCTGTTAACCTATTAGCAAGTCTGTCTGCAATATACACCATCTGGTCGCTTACTGTTTGATCATAATTTGGGCATAGTAATAGTAGCATACTGGGTAAAAATAAGGTATATCCAGTAAAACAGGAAGCACCAGAAAAATCATTCAATACAGTTTTTGCTTATTAGATCTCTGCAGAGAGATTAAGCAGGACTGTCAGATTCTGATGCCCGAGTCCGATGATGCTCGTCCAGCAGTTTTGCTGAACCAGACAGATCCTCCAAGTTCTCCCCTTCGAGCCACAAAGCAGGCACAGCTGGACGCTTCATCACGGCTCTGCTCTCTCCCTGAACAAGTCCGACAAGCCGATGGCGCTAGGCCGTGACTTACAAAATATGGCATAATTGTAGACTGTAATCAGCATGATGATAGCTGACTTGATAAGAGAGGTCAAATCCCATTTTTATATCCTGAGTTCCTAAAATATTGTGTCGTCAAAAAAATCAATTTCTCATTTTTCTAGCGTTAACTTGAAAAGGGTATAATTGATCACGCCTAAATCCCTTACATCACCCGGGCCTGTGTGAAAGGCTCGCGCCCAAGAAGCCACTTGAGTGAGGGCCAGGCAAAGCAGCAGTTGTCGTCAGCACCTCACACCCGTGGGCCCGAACCGCTTCAAAGCAAGAGCTTGTTTTACATCCTTCGCTTAAGGCTGTGGGGAAAACACAGGCTGGTGGAATACAGATGCTCAGCTGGCTCATTTGGGTTTTGTGGTCCAATTTGCGGATGGGATGTTTATAAAATCCGGTGATTATGATGCCATCTCATTAACATTCGTTAAGTGAGAACCACAAAGTGCATGATGGGCATCTCTGGTCTGAGGGGAGGAGGAGGAAGAAAATGAAAGCAAGATGGGGTTTCCTACTTCGGCACCGGCCAAAAGAGAGACAGAGAGGGAAAGGACCCCTCCCCGCTTCCTTTAAGTCAGACTTCGAAGGGAAAAGGGAGGAGAGAGAAAAGGCAGCTGCTTTGCCATTCATCAGTGCATTTGATCCCTAAGCAAACCAGGTCCGAGACCAGCCTACGCTGATTTCCCCATGAATTCGAATGCTCAATTCCTTGTATGAATTAGCCAAGGAGACACCTCTTCCAGGATGCCTATCTAGACTGAACTTACTCCATGTGATGTCTGCACCTTCAGTGAGGCTGAGCTCAGAGTTTTCAGCACAAAGTTGCTGTTGCTGCCTTGCGACTGGTCTCTGCTCCTGTCCCTGTGGGGGACACACAGATTCTAGCTGCTCCACCTAAAGTCTAGCTCGTCTACCTAACTGCAACTGTCCCTGAAACAAATGCTATCAGAGATAACGGCTTCATGTAAAAGCAGTTCTTCCAGAAGGTAAGTGCAGAGTGAGCACCATAAACACTGAGGCACGGGTTATTTTGCCAACTTCCTGGCAAAGGTCCTAAAAAGAGGAAGAACGTGACCAGAAGGTCTTGATGGGTGGGGAGCTGAATGTGCAAGGTGAGAGACAGATCAGAGAGTTAAGAGTGTCACAGACCCATGGGGAGCACCACTGTCAGAGAGGAGAGTTAAGCAGGCACACCGTTCTGGAGTAGAGAGGAAAAGAGGGCAGCAAAACGGAAATCATAAGGTAATAAAACCAAGCTTGGTCAACACTCACTCATTCACTCAGTGAAGAATCCCCAGTGCATCAGGTGCTGTTCCGGGTACTGCACAGTAGAGGGAAGAAAGTCACACCCTTTGATGTCAGTGGTCTGTGTTGAGTTAATGTGTGTGTGTGTGCAGGGTTGCTCAGGCACGTCCAACTCTTTGCGATCCCATGGACTGTAGCTTACCAGGCTCCTCTGTCCATGAAATTCTCCAGACAAGAATACTGGAGTGGGTAGCAATTTCCTTCTCCACAGGATCTTCCCCACCCATAAATCAAAGCTGCATCTCCCACGCCTCCTGCATTGGCAGGCAGATTCTATATCGTTGAGCCAACCAGGGAAGCATTGCTCTGCAGAGCTGCTTTATTTCCAGAATCTCAGCAGAGGATGAGCTGCAGCCACCCTCAATGGTGAATACTATTTTCTTTGAAAATAAGGAAGCACTATATGTATGAGCTCCAGTATTCTTTTGCCTGGAAAATCCCATGGGCGGAGGAGCCTGGTAGGCTTCAGTCCATTGGGTTGTTAAGAGTCTGACACGACTGAGCGACTTCACTTTCACTTTTCACTTTCATGCATTGAGAAGGAAATGGCAACCCACTCCAGTGTTCTTGCCTGGAGAATCCCAGGGATGGGGGAGCCTGGTGGGCTGCCATCTCTGGGGTCGCACAGAGTCGGACATGACTGAAGCAACTTAGCAGTAGTAGCAGCATAGACTGTCAGCTCATACATATGTTGCTGTTGCTGCTGCTGCAGCACTTCAGTCGTGTCCGACTCTGTGAGACCCCATAGACGGCAGCCCACCAGGCTCCCCCGTCCCTGGGATTCTCCAGGTAAGAACACTGGAGTGGGTTGCCATTTCCTTCTCCAATGCATGAAAGTGAAAAGTGAAAGTGAAGTCGCTCAGTTGTGTCCGACTCCTAGCGACCCCATGGACTGCAGCTCACCAGGCTTCTCCGTCCATGGGATTTTCCAGGCAAGAGTACTGGAGTGGGGTGCCATTAAACCAGACAGTGTAATGAACCAACCAGCAGGAGAGGAAAAGTATCAACGGGGCTCTCTAAATTATGGTTCCAGACTTGTTTTGAAAGGGAGAGGAGACTGGTCCAAATAATTCCTAAATTGAAACAAATCCTCAGACTCTCTCACAGGGCTGCAGCCACTGACGCATATGGTTCCTGGAGCTAGGGCAGTGGGAAGCCACTGAACAACATAAAGTTAAAAAGAACAACATGGCAAACATCAGGCTTAAGCAGCTCAAGCTGCGGTGGCACTTCTCACCCGAGGACTTGCTGGCAATGAGGAAGCCCATTTACGGAGCCAACCTATGTGTAGTTGTAGGTGCAATCTGGGACAAACTCTTCTAGCCGTGAGAAGCCTGGCTACGAACAGTCCAAATATAAACCCAGTTTGTGGACCGCATTCATTCCTTGAACTAATACTTCCAGGGCACCTGCTCCACACTGTTACAGATGCTGGGGACACAGCCGTGAATAAAACTGACTTCCTGCAGCTCATACTGCAGTGAGAAGAGACAGACAATAAACCAACAGACAAACACTGGAGAGAAAGAAGGATGGGAGGGGAAAAAAGGGACGAAGGCAATTTCTTCCTTGCATGTATCACGATCTGAAGTTAAAGCTGGGACTGCCCCGGTGGTCCAGCGGTTAAGAATCCACCTTGCAGCGCAGTGGACATGGATTTGATCCCTGGCAGGGGAACTAAGATCCCATAGGCTGCCAAGCAATTGAGCCCGCACGCCTCAACTAGAGAGTCTCTGTGCTGCAATGATGATCCCATGGTGCTGCAAACAAGACCAGAGGCAATCAAATAAATACATATTAAAAAATAAATAAATTCAACTGAAAGCTAAGGTCACATGTTGAGTGACAAGCCGACCTGAATGACGAGAAGCCCGCCACGCAAAGATGTGGTCGTGACCACTGCTTCCTGTTCCACAGCATTGTGCACTTTCCTTACTGAGAAGGACCTCAGAGGTCATATCCAGTGCTCTCGGTTTATGAGACTCAGGGAAGGAGCATGTGTCTCCAAAGACACGCTGAGAAGGAATCAGGACTCTCTGCTCACAGACTTCCCTCTTAATTTACCGGAAGGTCTAAATAGACAAGTGATAATTATTCAACAAATATACACTGAGTTAGAACTATCTCGAGGGGGGGTGGGCACCGTGATGGCCACTCTCCAGAAACTCTCTAGAACTGAGAGACACGTAAATGAGGTAAGCAGACACCCATCCTGTGCTCACTGGGGGCCTATTTGGCGCGCGTGAGGGGGCCTCAGCCCAGAAGAATGAATGGAGGAGATAGAATCAGAAGGATTATGCTGAGCAGTGATCCAAACGGAAAGAAAGGTGCAGGAAAGGTGCAGGGGAGGGGGAGTGAGGAGGAGGGGCGCTTGAGCAGCGGAAGGGCTGGACACCAGGCCCACCAAGCCTAGGTGGTGGGACATCAAACACAGGACAGACTTTGGGAAGAGAGGAGCTTCAAGGAATATAAATATGTCACCAGTCTCACCCCTTAAAATGGTCTTGCCCACCAATCTCACACCCTCTGCCTCCAGGTCTCCCTGTAATTTCTCAGTGATTTTAGGGGGACGATTCTAGATGGTTCCAAGCTCCTGAACATTCGCAGTACCTGCTGCCTCCCAGCTTGCAGAGTCTGACATTTGAGCCAACTTCAGCTTCTCTGGTGGCACAGACAGTAAAGAATCTACCTGCAGTGCAGGAAACCGTGGGTTCGATCTCTGGGTCGGGAAGATCCCCTGGAGAAGGAAATGGCAACTGGCCCCAGTATTCTTGCCTGGAGAATCCCATGGACAGAGGAGCCTGGCGGGCTACAGTCCGTGGGTCAAAAGAGTCAGACACAACTGAGCGACTAACACTTTCACTTTCATTCAGCTCTTCTTGATCCTTTTCTTCATCCCCTTTACCTTTCCTCCACAAGTTCTGCACTGGGCACTCCACACTTACCAGCTCAAAATAGCGGTCATTTCTGCAATCGTTTACTCGGTATTCATTTAAATGCTATATTCTATATGCTAAGCATGATTTTTCTTTTTCATTTTTTTTATTTTTATTTTTTTACTTTTTGACCATACCTTAAGGCATATGGAATATTTAGTTCTCCAACCAGGGAACGAACCTGGGCCCCCTGCAGTGGAAATATGGAGCCTTAACTGCTGGACCACCGGGGAAGCCCCAAGAATATCTCATTTAATCCTCTCTCCCTATGAGAGATGACTGGATGGCATCACCGACTCAATGGACATGAGTTTGAGTAAGCTCTGGGAGTTGGTGATGGACAGGGAGGCCTGCTGTGCTGCAGTCCATGGGGTTGAAAAGAGTTGGACACGACTGAGCAACTGAACTGACTGACTGCCAGTGTTTAGCTAGCAAGTTGAGTCTCAGACAGGTTAAATAATTTGCCTGAGGTCACATAGCTGAAAAGCTTTGGAGCTAGTATCTAAGTCTTTTGAACGGAGACACTTTCCAATTTTTACTATGAAAACATTCAAGTAAAGAACTGTATAAAAAGGAAAAAGAAAAAAAATTTTGCCTCCTTCATAATTCAGCCTTGGCGAGCCCTATCAGTTTAGACACTGGAGGTATTTTGACTCTCTCTGAAATTCTCTTTCTAGTGTGTGGCCAAATTCCCGAGATGCTGCTGAACTATGGGCAACTGATACCAGCCTT
This sequence comes from Bos mutus, assembly GCF_027580195.1. NCBI lineage: Eukaryota > Metazoa > Chordata > Mammalia > Artiodactyla > Bovidae > Bos > Bos mutus. The sequence continues at coordinate 56,765,186 of NC_091640.1, forward strand.
TCTTTCTCACAAGCTATTACTTAAGCCTTAGTCCAGGAAATACAGAATTTATTACGTCTCTGAGCTTTCCCAGAGGGCAAGGTACCATCACATCTTTTGGAGACCAAAAGAAAAGAATTGTTAAAAGATGGAAGTGGTCCCACAGGGACGAGGCACGAGCATGTTCAGAGGCTGCGTGAGCGAGCGGCACAAACCCACTCACCCTCCAGGGCTGCTGCGCTAGCTTCTCTCCTGAGGCCGTCTGGGGAGCCTCCAGGCCCAGT